>NC_141689.1:517528349-518180849 GCF_964263255.1 Lissotriton vulgaris
TATCCATCTATCGCCCTCACTCTATCTATCTATCTATCTATCTATCTATCTATCTATCTATCGCCCTCACTCTATCTATCTATCTATCTATCTATCTATCTATCTACCTATCTATCGCCCTCACTCTATCTATCTATCGATCGCCCTCACTCTATCTATCTATCTATCTATCTATCTATCTATCTATCTATCTATCTATCTATCTATCTATCTATCTATCTATCTATCGCCCTCACTCTATCTATCTGTCTATCTATCTATCGCACTCACTCTATCTATCTGTCGTATCACCACAGCAACACTCAGCACCACCACAGCATCACTCAGGGGCACCACAACATCACTATGCGTTACCACAGCATCACTGAACGGCACAGCATCATTCGTCACCACCACAACATCACTCAGCGCCACCACAGCATCAATCTGTGCAACCATTCAAAAACAACTGGTTCAAATATGTTCTCTCAATGTTTCAAGCTTTATTACAAATGTCACCAAAAAATGTTCATATTTCACTTCTGTTGTTGGATTTTCGTCACAATAAAATACACTGAACATAATCTTCACAAAAGTTATTTACAAAAGTTTAAGCTATTGCCATTATAAATTACAATAACTTTTATTTAAGTTTTAATTATTAAAAAAAATAAAAGACATTGTTATTTGTAATATCAATACATCTAAGTCACGTAAATACAACACCTATTGCATTACAAATGCTATAGGTGTCACATTTGAGAAAGTTAAAACTATTGGCATTGTAAATGACAAAGCTATTAATTTCGCTATTTTCAAAACCAACACATAAATACAAAATTTGTCATTTACAATACCAATAGGTCAAACGTTCCTAATGCGAGACCTATTGCATTGCAAATGCTTGCTTATAAATTGGGATTATTATTGACTGCACCCACGTTGGGGGAAAATCAGACTTAATGCTAGAGTTAATGACCTGGGTTATAATAGGGCCCCACAGTTTGAACAAGTCAACGGGGACCCCATCTGGTCCGGTCCGGGGGCTTTGCCACCTAGGCTATTAGCCAGGGCCCTGTTCAATTCTTCCAGGGTGACTTCCAAGTCAATCTGGGTGCAATTAATTAATATGCTGTCATCATGTTGCCCCCCAGTATTTCCCTGATCATTATAGAACGTGGAGAAATAGCTGATCCATGCCTGTTCTGTAATTGCTATTTCGACTGTATGGCCACAACTAGGAGAGAGCCAGGGAGCCCTCAAGACCTTCCAGAATGCAGCATGATCTTTCTGCTGGGCTGCATTGTGTAGGGAGTCCCAAGCTTCGTTCCTCAGGGTTTGTTTTCTTTCCTTTATTGCCCCCCTATATTATAATCTAGCTTGCCTGATTTTAGACGGTGACCTAGGCTGTTTATGCAATTCTTTCTTTAAACTAACTTAGGCCCTGGTGCATTTACCATTGAACCACCCGGGAGATGCTGATCTTTTCTTATGTTGTACTGTCAATAGATTTTTTACCTCCCTCGTAATATCATTAAATGAATGTACGATGTCAACATCAGGTACAGCCTCACCCAGGCAGGTATCCAGTGAGGACCGACAATTCACTATCAAATCTTTTGTCAACAGATCCGAGTCAACATTATCCCACTTTAATGAATAACCATTCGTTTTACTCAGAACTACATCCCCCAATGATAGAGTTGGTTTTATAGACTTTTTGGCCTATGGTTAGGTAGGTTGAGCTTTATAATAAGCGGAAAGTGGTCATTTATAGCAATGTCACCCACGTTGAAAGCAGCGACCAGATGCGCATGGGAACGTGAAGTCAGTAGATAATCAATTGTTGCAAACCCTCTCCCACTGAATGTGATGGGCATACAAAGAGGGGTGGCCAGTAATTCATTAGCATATGCAAGATCCAAGCTAAAGATGAGCTCGTTAAATAAATCCCCCATCTTGGAATGAGCGAAATGGGTACTATTATCCATTTCATTAGTCAGACTACACATTCTATCATCAGTGCAATTACATTGGGCACAATTAAAATCATCCATCAGCAGGTACATAGTGTCTTTACCTTCCACATTGCCTACACCTTTGGAGACATCTATGATGTTCTTTACCACTGGTCCTAGGGCGATTTGGGGAACATTATTATATAGGTTAATCAATATAATGCGATTAGTTGCATTTAGGCTTAATTCAACAAGATGGTAATAACAATCCCCCTTGTGGAAGAGATTGTCACTTAGGGGCATCTTATTGGAAATATAAGTGGAGATGCTGCATTTTGGTCTTCCCCCCCAGAGCCTTCACTGCCTGAGTATTGTAAGTCCCCAAACCATTTATGTGTACAGGTTCTATTGCCCACGTCTCCTGCAGACATAGAATAGCTATGTTCTCTATGAAATCAACCCAGACCGGATTTGATACTTTCGACCGCAAGCCTGCAATATTCCAAGTGCCAACAGAACTAGTAATAATGGTCTGGCTGGACAAAGCGTTAGTAACAACCAAGTCTACTTCGGTATTTAAATCCAGAGCAGTTAGCATAAGTGAATCATTATTTTCCTCATTTTGATGTAAAATAGGGGCTAAGTTCACTTGGGAATCTCTCACATTTATATATTCCTCTATTCCTTCGGTCAAAGGGTCCCCCTCTAAATCCTCTCGCGGAGATAACTCGACCTGCTGATATGAGTCCAGGGGGCTAAAATTACCCTGTTCTCCAGCTATTCAACAGGTAGTTCCAGTCAGTCAGTTCCAGTCAGTCAACCCCCTCTAAGCTACAGAGATTTGATTTGATTTATCTATTTGTAGAGCGCGCGAATGCCCAAGGGCGTCTTGGCGCTGAGATGTACTACTGGCTCTTGAAGATGTTGATTAGAGCTGTGCCAGGTTTTAACTTCCTTTCTAAAGGATTTCAAGGATGGGCCGAGTTTTATGTCTAGCGGTAGTTGGTTCCATATTCTTGCTGTGTGTACCAGGAAGCTTCTTCCGCCCCAGTTAGCTCTCTTGAATCTCGGGACCCTGATGAGTTTCATTTGGCTGGATCTGAGAAGTCTATTTGGCTCATATTGTTTTAAATGGTTTTTTAGAAATTGTGGTCCAGTTCCGTTGATTGCTTTGTATGCTAGGCATAGTGATTTAAATTGTATCCTTTTTGTAATTGGTAGCCAGTGCAGATTTTTTAGTTTGTGGCTAATTGTTTCAAACTTTGGTATTCCGAGTATCAGCCTGGCTGCTGCATTCTGCAGGCGTTGAAGTTTGAGTAGGATTTTCTTCCTGGCTCCGGCGTATAGGTCGTTCCCGTAGTTCAGCCTGGACAAGGCCAATGCTGTCACCACTGTCTTGCGCGAGTCATGTGGTAGGTAAGGTAGAATTTTCTTGATCATTTTTAGGATGTACCAAAGTGATGATGCCAGCTTACTGGCTTGGGTTTCGAATGAGAGATTGGTGTCTAGAGTGATTCCCAGGTTTTTCACCTTTTCTGACGATTCGGGGCACCTTCCCAGATCTTTTGGCCACCATGAGGGGGACCATATATTTGTGTCCCCTCCTAGTATCATGACCTCACTCTTGTCCCCGTTTAGTTTTAGGCAATTCATTTTCACCCATTGGCTGATTTGTACCATGCAGAGTTGAAATTTTTCTGCTGTGTTCTCTACGTCCTTACTTATTGACACCACGATTTGGGTATCGTCGGCGTAGGATATTGGGGTGAAGCCACAGTTCCTTATTATTTGTGCAAGGGGAGCCACGTATAGATTAAAAAGAGTGGGGTCAATCGAGGAGCCCTGCGGGACTCCGCATGGCAGGTTGAATAGGTTGGATTTTGCTTCTCCCGATTCTACTGAGAAAGTTCTGTTCTCTAAGTAGGAAGCAATGAGGGCACAGGCTGAGTCATGTAGTTGTGATGTTTTCAGGCGTGTTATAAGGATCTCGTGGCTGACTGTATCGAAGGCCGCCGATAGGTCAAGTAGTACCAAGGCGGCCTTCGATCCATTGTCCAGTACTTGCCTGAGTTCCTCCACTGCTGTAATCAGAGCAGTCTCTTTTCCATGTCCTTCACGGAAACCAAACTGAGAATGATCCAACCAGTTGCCGTCCATCAGATATCGAGATAACGGTTTGTTTAACAGTTTCTCTAAAACTTTTGCGGCAAAAGGGATCCTGGCTATGGGTCTGTAGTTGTTTGGAGTTTCGCAGTCTATGTTAGGTTGTTTTAGCAGCGGCCTGGTTGATATCATTTTCCAGTCATCTGGGAAGATGTTGGTATTGATAATTTGGGAGAATAGTTTTTCTAGCACTATGCTCAGCTGTTCGGAGCAGATTTGCATTATTTTGGGTGGACAGGGGTCCGTTGGGCTACCTGAGTTAGTGGTATGAACCTCTTTCTGGATCTGTTCTGCTGTAGGAGGAGTGAAGAGGAACGATGTGGTTTGAACTGGTTGTTTCACTGGGTTTATTACGTGTGAAGTATCCTTTTTTGCCGTTTCCGTGCTATGATTTTTAAAAGAGTCGTAGACTGATGAAACTTTGCTGACAAAGAATTCACCTAGTACGTTGCAGAAGTCTGATGACAGAGCTTCTGAGTTATTGTTCTCAAATTTTGATAATTTTTTAACAGTGTCAAAAAGGGTTTTGCTAGAGTTTTTAGACTCATTGATTTTATGGATGAAGTATTTACTTTTTTCTGTTATTATTAATTTCTTGTAGCTGGCTAAGGTAGCTTTGTATTCTTGTCTGAGGTGGGTATCATAATTGGTTCTCCACTTTTTCTCTGCTCTTCTGCACGTCTGTTTTTGAGCTTTTAGTGCTTCCGAGAACCATGGTTGTGAGGGGGTTTTTCTTTTCAGAGTAGCCTTTTATCGTGGGACTGTCAGTTTGACTGCATTATCCAACCACTCGTTGAATTGTTTGCAGGCTATATTACAGTTTTCATCAAATGTGGGGTGGGATGGTTGGAGTGTTTCTATAAATGCCTGGTTGTCAATTTTAGACCATTCGAGGTAAGTTGTTTGTTTAATATGTTCCACAGGTCTCCCAGTGTCCTCTTTAATTTCTAAAGTAAATCGGACTAATTTGTGGTCTGACCATGGGATCGGGAGAGTGTCAATTTTATTTAGGCTCTGACATGAGGTGAAAATCCTGTCCAGTGTGTGGCCAGCATTATGAGTATCCAGGTGTACCTTTTGTTCCAGATCAAAATTTGACATTGCATCGATAAATGAGGCTACCTTTGGGTCTGAGTTTTTTTCTAGATGTAGATTAAAATCTCCTAAAATTGTGTAATCTTGACTTGTCACACTGGATTCGAGAAACGGACTTAGCAGCTCAATTAAGGGCGTTTTTGCACTAGGTGGTCTGTAAATTAGTAGTTAATTAAACGTATATTTGTCTGTGATTTTTATTTGGAAGGTCAAGGTTTCACAGTCTGGGGTACTTCCTTTGTCTGAAATTTTAATTCTATAATCTTCTTTTGCTATGATTGCCAATCCTCCCCCACTTTTTATTTTTCTGTCAGCTCTAGAGAAGGAGTAACCCTCCGGAATGGCCAGGGTCAGGTCGGCATCTGATGCTTCGTCTGCCCATGTTTCGGTGACAAATAGTATATCAATATTGCGGTTATCTATTAGTTCGGCTGTCTGTATGTTATGCTTGACTAAGGACCTGACATTAATTAGGCCGGTTTTCAGATTGTAGTTTCTATATTTTGGCATCCTGGATTTAGCCAGGTTCTTAATGGGGGAAAAGTCAAAAGTGTGTGAGCAGGTCGGACATGTTTTACCTTCTTTGTGTAGTTCTATCCGGGCACATGAGATGCGTGGTCTCAATTCTCGGAGTTCCTGACTGGAGTATTTCCGTAGTCCTTTCTCGGGGTCGCTTTGGACAGGGGGTATGGCCCTGGGCCCGGTCTTGGCGCCGACGGGCTTGCCTTTGACACGCCTTCGGCGCGCAGGCGGCGCACCCGCTGCGCGCGTCCGCTGCACGTTTGTGGAGGGCACATTTCTAGTGGAGTGGAAGGGGGCGTGGCCTGTGTCGGTGGGCGTGGCTTGTGCTCGCTTCAATTATGGCGGCAATAACTCCGACCCGCCGCAGCCCTGAAATCGGCAGCGCGGGGAGTTCTCAACAGGTGAGGTGGGGGGAGTGCTCGGGGGTAGCGTGCTACGGTTTCGAAGTGCAATTTTAGTCAAAGCAGTCTTTAAAAACAGCGTGCAACAATTTATCTACAATACAATTTTAAAAGTAATCTTTAAAATCAGGTGATTCAGGTAATTTGTTAAAAAGCGTTTGGTCTCCCGGCTATCTCGCCTCAGGAGTAATTAGTCTCTGTTAGCGGTTCGTGATCAGCTCGCTTATAAGGTCTTGCGAAGGGGGCGTGGCCTGCGTCGGTGGGCGTGGCTTGTGCTCTCTCCAATTATGGCGGCAAGAACTCCGACCCGCCGCAGCCCTGAAATCGGCAACGCGGGGAGTTCTCAACAGGTGAGGTGGGGGGAGTGCTCGGGGGAAGCGTGCTACGGTTTCGAAGTGCAATTTTAGTCAAAGCAGTCTTTAAAAACAGCGTGCAACAATTTATCTACAATACAATTTTAAAAGTAATCTTTAAAATCAGGTGATTCAGGTAATTTGTTAAAAAGCGTTTGGTCTCCCGGCTATCTCGACTCAGGAGTAGTTAGTCTCTGTTAGCGGCTTGTGATCAGCTCGCTTATAAGGTCTTGCGAAGGGGGCGTGGCCTGCGTCGGTGGGCGTGGCTTGTGCTCGCTCCAATTATGGCGGCAAGAACTCCGACCCGCCGCAGCCCTAAAATCGGCAACGCGGGGAGTTCTCAACAGGTGAGGTGGGGGGAGTGCTCGGGGGTAGCGTGCTACGGTTTCAAAGTGCAATTTTAGTCAAAGCAGTCTTTAAAAACAGCGTGCAACAATTTATCTACAATACAATTTTAAAAGTAATCTTTAAAATCAGGTGATTCAGGTAATTTGTTAAAAAGCGTTTGGTCTCCCGGCTATCTCGCCTCAGGAGTAGTTAGTCTCTGGTCAAAGGGTGCCCCTCTAAATCCTCTCGCAGAGGGGCTCATAAAAGTTTGATATTGAGATATCATATCTCTGTTGTAAAATATCTCTAGAATTCTCCATCATCGGTGTAGAAGGGGTCAGTGCAGGATGATAGAAAAAACCAAGGGGGACCACACTTATCCCCTACTTCCTGACCGGATAATGACCGGTTTTGTCCAATATGCTCCTGCCCAAATTTGGGGACCTGAAAGATGTAACACAATCACAACAAAGGCAACGATTTAAAAGAGCTACCAACTCACGGAATACGGCGTACCATCTTAAATTCAGAGAACAGTATATCTGCATAACCTGTCTCCTTCGTTAGAAAATGTAAAGCCCTGTTCTTCAGAGTGGACCAATGCTCTGGTTCTCCATGGGAAAGTCTTGGTACATTGGTCAGAATAATGGTGTAAGGAAATGGTGTAAGGAGTAGCCTGTGGGGGGAGATGCAACTGTCTTGGCTCAGATATGAGACCATCCACCCTATTTTGTTTCGCTGGGTTATTACCATCCTGTCTCCCAAGGTTCGATTTATCAGGGTTTCAAATCGGGTTTGCCTGCTTAGCATGGTTATTCGGGCCTGTGATACCCTCCTCCCTTCTCCTATCATGCTGGTCAGGGGCTGTGGGAACCGGATGCCTCTGTTGTGAAGATGGAATCTTTTCAGTCATGATCCCGGCTCTCATTTCCAAATGTTTTTGTGGCCTTAGCGCCTGTTGTGTGTAAGTTCAGGGATGGTGTCATAGCCAGGGGTCTCTGAGAATTACTATCTACACACCCTCCTCTACTGTCTGTCTCTTCAGGCTCACCTCTTTTTTGTATTATAGACTGCGGCAGGCTAATAAACATTTAACACCCCCTTCCAAACTATATAACCTTTCTTCAATGGAGGTTATCATAATCATCAAAGGTCTCATTATGACCGAAAATGTACCCTCCAGTGTTGCCCAAAATTCCACTTGGCTCAAACGTTCAGTCCCCCCTACTACTAAGTTATGAAGCGGGCGTAGGGCGGTCCTGCAAGTGAAGAACTGCACCATTCTCCTTTACCAACTCTTGGCCTTTACTTTTGCGTCTGGGAGGGGCTAGTTTATGAGTAGATGTGGTACCCTGCCCCTTCCTTTTTTTTGGGTGGTGGTGCTGAGCCTTTCCCATGACTGATCTTTGTTTTTTGGCCCCTCGTTTGAACATTTGACTTTGAGTGTGGGTTTGCGTTTTCTTGTGGATCAGTTACTGGGGGATCTAAAACTGGTGGAGTTTCTTCTGATGAGGTTAGCAGGGCTACACAAGCCCTATCCCAGTGGGCGGTTTTCCTTTTTCTTCAGTTACTCAAATTGGTTGTCCTGATGAAGAATTTTGCAACCGGAGCAATCCTACTTCGGGGTGTAGAGACAGCCAACGCTCAGAGTGATTTAGTGTATAAGGACTGATTCTGCCCGCGTTAGAAACACGTCTAAGGTCCCACCCACCCCCAGCCCTGTTAGTGTCTTTCACTTGCTCATTCTGGTTCACCCCAGAAAGAGATGCTTAGTGCATAAAATGTATAAGTTGTAAGAGACTCCACCAGTTTTAGTACTATTATTAGAATACGACAGCAAACTAAATTAACCAGTCTCCGCAATCTTAATAGAACGAGTAGCAGGGTCCAGAAAGAAAGTTTTTTTTTTCCAATACCGTAGCCCTGCCCGGCCTCTTCCGGGTTCTGACAGGGTCAGACAGGGTCAGACAGGCCTGGACTTCGCCCAGGCACGCACGCGCGTGTCACGCGATGCGGGAGCCGCAAATTAAGTTATGCGCCTCCTGGTGCGAAAATGATAGCAGCAGCACCGGGAGCAGTCTGGGGTCTGTGGTCCTCCCCCAAAGGAAGGTAGGCAGCAGGCAGGCTGTGTGGCGTGGGAGACGGGGACTCCGACCAAGGACGAGACTTCCAACGTCCTCTCTTTCCCTGCCTTGGCCACGAAGAGTTTTGCCTCCCTCTCCTTCAGTACCTTTGGATTGATCTGCTGACATGTTGAACAGTGTTACAGCAAACAAATGATGGACGGAATGCTGACAATGCAAACATTCTCCTCCAGGATGAACAGGCGTCGACGTCATGGTCCGAACTAAGGCACCAAAGACAATCTTCATGAGGGTCAGTGATCAAAATCTGACCCTCACAACAACTGCAGGGCTTGATCCCAGACTTCCGTGGGGGATACTTTTTTTCTGCAACAATGTTGCGATAAACTGAAAAAAAATCCCACAAGACTCCTAGACTGTGGAGAGCCTAGGATAAACCAGTTATGTGTAGAAGGCGCATAAAAAAAGGGGACGGACATCAGCACCCCGACAAGAGCTTCTTATGGCTCCAATGATGTCACGCATAGTTACGTGTGGAGCAGTGGCATTATGACATCCTCATCAGCATGGGTGAGCTGAAACGAAAAGCTTCTGTGGAATGCTGGTGCATTGGAATATTCAAAAGGTGAGGAATGCATAGGTAGATGTACCCATTATAATACCTTTTTATGCTTGCATATTACTTAATGATTCAATTTAGTCGCTACAATTTTTTAAATCAATATTTCTTCATAAAATTTACCAGATTGAGCAAATGTCACTTCTGCAATTTCACTTAAGATAGATTTTTTTGTGCACCATGTAGTCACACCCTAAAGTCGTTTAACACAGCTATTCGTGTATTCCAACAAAGGAAGATATCATCTGTTGATGTGCCATTGACAAGCACAAAATAGCAAAGTCATTATGCATGCCCTTCTTTGAAAAACAACATTTTTGTATCATATATTTTTGCACGAGGAAGGAACTAAAGTGATAGCGCTTCAATGAGGTACCTATAAATGAAAGCTTAGGTCAAGCCAATGCTTGCGGGTGTGAAACAAAAGTTGTACTGCTGGTTCAACTACTGCTTCCTAAAGTTCATCAGATATTAAATAGTAATCTATTACTGAATAAGACCCGTGGACAGGAGAAAAGAAAATGCAATATCACTGTGTAAAGCTGAATTAAACTATGAACTGACATGCAGTTGTATCAATTTATTGTGTTGTTGGGATTAAGAAGGGGTCAATTCCATGTCTCGAGGTTGGTTCTAGAAACTGAACTGTTTTATAATTTATAATGTAATCGGTTGGGTAGCATATTTCTAATATTAGGAGATACCTTGAATCATGATAGTAACCATCACAGGTCCTGACGACTATTTGAGAACCCACCCAGGGGAGGGGATTTAAATGGATTCTTTTCATTGCATGTTAATTACTACGTGATAGTTTGTATTACATGACAGCACTTACCCCCCAAAAGTCAGAGAGACAACGTGGATGCTTAGCAACAAACACAGCAAGTGATATCCAAAAGTGAATACTGTCAAGATTAACCTGGCTGAAGCATTGCATTAGCCGTATTGAAGTAGGAAAAAACTGAATAAAATCTTTTAAAATCACCGTCTATTCCTCTAAACTCTGACTGGAAGTGGTTGTGTAGTTATTTATTGCATTGGTGTATTTTCTACAACTGCTTCCACCGTGATTACTTTTTCTCCACTGTGTTTTCAAATAGTCGTACATCTATAAAATTATGTAAAGTACTTTTTACTTCTTGGCTGGTCTATTTAGCCTTTCAACATTCCATGAAATAAAGTTGAATGCTCTATCCAATTGGTTCAAGAAATAATCCCTAACCATTGCTCAATCATTTGTAATCCATGCAACTAATCATAAAGTTGTGCAATAAAAATACAACAAAATATAAAGACTAGGCAAACACATTCACCCCAATACGTACATTCAATAGAAAATAACATTCCTAACTGCGTATACATTATAAGAACAAGCATTGTCAAAGCCAGCACGTCTGGGGTTGACCCCAGACTTTTGGCTTTATTAATGTTTGTTTCCTTTTTTTTTTGGCAAAACTTGATTGCTGGGGAAGGGGCCAGGTCCTCCTCACTCTTAAAGCAAAACTATTTCCAGGCCTCAAAAAGCACACATTGCCATTGTAGTCACAACCACTAAACAGAAATACTTTGTTTGTGGATATGCTTTTTGTGAAAGAGCAGTGAAGTTAGCCACACTGCCCCACGCTTACTGCTATACTTGGCAGAAGACAAATGTGAATGACAAAACAGACCAGTGGATAAAGAGGGATTGCTGAAAGTCCCTATGTATGAGTTGATCATACAAATTATTTGAGTAAAATTAAAAGGTTTTAGCTAAAACTACACCTAAGATTAATTATAATTTTCGGCAAATGTGATCGAGAATCTCTATGCCTCGAAGCAAATACAGCTGGTTACAGATAAAAGTAATTACAAACAGTTGATCTACGAAATATGAAAAAAATATAAAGCACATTGCAGAATAAAAAGATTGCAATTGAATCAGTGACAGATTGGATAAGTGAAATGTTAGATGACATAACAATAGCAAGTAAGCACACTTATTCTGTATACTTACATAATATAAAAATAGACTACAAATCATTCTCTCATACACATCTAATTGAATTTTGAGAAACGCTCTCCACAAACCTGAATGGAGTTTACAGGATGTGAAATCCACCTTGTTAATGACGTCATGTTGAAAGTAATTCCAAATAATCATTTTTCTACAGGCTCACATTGATCCTATCTTTCTCTTCAATAGGGGAACCATCCATGCCCCCCATATTTCCTCCACTGTGACTACCTTCTCTTTTCTTATTTGTGTTGAGAGAACTTCCACATCCCTACCTTATTTTAACTCCTAATCCTCCTTCCTAGATCTAAGTAAATTCGTCTCCCTTCTCTCTCAGCTGTGTTTTTTTTAATCTTGCTGCCTACACCGGACTAAAAACGTAGCTACAAAAAATGCATCCTAGTTCTTCAACCCCACCATCCCAATATTCCTGCACTTGCCTAGATCTTAGTCCCTCATCTCTACTTATGGCCTGCTACTTCCACCCTTACATCTGTACTGCCAACTTATAGATAGTACCTCTACCCTTTATAAAGAGTGCCTGTCCCTCTGTCTATACCCTAGTACTTTCACTTTTGACGACTACAACCTAAAACATCTATCACTACCCACTACCCATAGCCTAAACCAAAGGATTCCCTCTAGGAATAACAGGTTTCTTTTTTCTCCTTACCTATTCCCTTGGAGTCATTTCTTGCCCCCCCCCCCACACCCCCACCCCATTACCCCACTTCTGTTATTTGTTTTGTCAGGCACCTTTTTTGTAGGAAAATAGTGTTACTTTGTTTTGGAAATTAACCAAAACAAGAGTTTCAAAAGTCTACAGTCATCAGGTCGGAGTGCTCCATTTCTTTTTCTGGAGCCAGCGAAATACACATTCAGAGATTAACTACACGTCGATTAAAGGGGTGATTGTGGAATAGGGATGCTATAGAGACTAGCACGATGGCCACAGACTGCTAGAAATTTGGCATAGTAAACATGGAATGCAGAGGAGTCACGCATTACTAGATCTAGAACAATGGCAATGTGGCATGTTCAGTAGCTACATCACACCAGATACTCAGCAGGAGATGGGGGCCATACAGGAGCTGTAGACTGGCAGCCGAGGAACATTCCGACAGAGACTCACAGGATCAGCATGGCATAAAGCTCAAACAGAGGAACAGCAGAATGTTAAGAAGAGTAAACTTCAGAAAAATACACTTTGAACTCCTGGTGCAGGGAAAACATGCAGGCACTGCAGGATCTACAAACCATAGGGCCACCCAGACTGGAAGGCCACTGGAGAGGCAGGCCTAGAGAGGAGCATTCTCATCAAGGACCAGTCAAGTTGAGACTGAGAATAAGAACTCCAGTTCAACAACTAATGGTGAGAGATGTGATCAGCACTATGGCTATGAGTGACAAAACAAATAAGATTTAAAACAGGTCGGAAGGTGCTTTGCTTGAAAAATAAACAGGAAAAAGCAACTTCACGTTGTCTCTTCGACTCCTGGGTGAAAAGGAGCTAAAGGCAAGAAAAGCTTACAGGTCAGCTAAAAGGAATTTTGTTTCAAATTGCTCCGGGGTTACATTTATTCAATGGTTAGCTACAACATCAAGTGGCAGGATTGCATACTGAAAGAGGGGCTTTAGAGAAATATTTTTTATTTCCAGGTGCAGTAGATATTTTGGAAGAAGTAAACTTTAGCAGTGAATGTAACAAGCCATCCCTTTCTATCAACAAACACAGGTGAATTTGTAGTTACAGATTTCAACACTTACCAGAGCCAGTACTAATGTATGCACTCTGTGAAATAAACAGCTAGATTATTTTCTTTAATAAGGAACCCCTTCAATAATAAGGTCACATAAAAGAAAGGCTGTCCACAAAGGACATTGGAAAACACACACACTAGCAAATCTCCGGGTTAAAGGATCAACTTGGCTGGAACTTGGGATAGTATTGATAGTAACACCAATTTATCAGTAATTCACAAATGCATACGATTCATCATGCAACAAAAAGAAAAAAAAAAAAAACTGTTGAGTTTGTGATGTGCTTGGAACCAAGTGACTGTTCGATTAGTACTTCACTGCGTAACTATGATCTGATTAACTTTGAATCCTTTGAAGAATTATTTTGTTTAGTCTGCAGCATATTATAGTACATTGGACTTCCCAAAAATTAATTTCATTAAATTTTATGACTACGCATTTCTACATTTGGTTTCCAGATGTATTCTATACTACTATTATAAAGGAAGAACTTTGAGGCTTTGAGGCGGGTAAACTCGGGAACCACAGCGCCAATCCACACACCCGATACATCGTTGTAATCCTCAGGGTGTGCAGATGGACATAGGCTATATAAATTTTAAATAAATACGTTATTAAAAAATATAAGTTAAAAAAAAAGTAGTCCCTTCAAAGTAGCGCCGGCCGCGACGTGCGTGCTGACATCAGGAGTGGCATACACGCGAGGAGCGGCGTACAGGAGCGGCGGAGAATAGCGCGGGGAGGAGCGGCGGAGATCAGCACGGGGAGGAGCAGTGACGAGGAGCGGCGGAGATCAGGGGAGCAGCGGAAATGACCGGCAGACAGGCGGTGAGGATCGGCGGGCAGACAGTGAGGAGCGGCGGCGGGGAGGAGCGGTCAGCGGCGGATGAGGTAGGGCGCCAAGTTACCAGTCAGCAAAGCAAACGTGAGGGAGGAGCGGCGGCGGCGGGGAGGAGCGGTGAGCGAGCCACAGGTACCGGAGGAAAAACAAACGTGTGCAGGAAAAAGTAACGTGGGCAGGTTAACAGGAGGAAAAAGAAAGGTGTGCAGGTGACAAAAGCGTACAAAGTGGAGCGGGGAGCAAACGGGCCATTACAGGACGAAAAAGTGAAACGGGGCATTACAGGAAGGACAAAGTGATGTGGGCAGGTTAACAGGAGGAAAAAGAAACGTGTGCAAGTGACAAAAGCGTACAAAGTGGAGCGGGGAGCAAACGGGCCATTGCAGGACAAAAAAGTGAAACGGGGCATTACAGGGAGGAAAAAGTGACGTGGGCAGTGACGTGGGCAGGTTAACAGGAGGAAAAAGAAACGTGTGCAGGTGACAAAAGCGTACAAAGTGGAGCGGGTAGCAAACTGGGCATTACAGGACGAAAAAGTGTCGTGGCCAGTGACGTGGGCAGGTACCAAACGGGGCATTACAGCAGGAAAAAGTGACGTGAGCAGTGACGTGGGCAGGTTACACAACGTCAGGGCGGGCAGGGGCCCTGAGCCATGATTGCTCCCGGACAACGTCGGGACGGGCTGCTAGTACTAATATATCTGCAGTTGAAGTGCCAGGAGGTGCAGGTGAAGTCTCCATCCGTGTTTTGTGGAGTGGCGCAGCAGCAGAATGTAGTGCGACGGCCAAAATTCCACGGGTGAAAGACAGCAGCAGGGTAGCTGGGGGTCAGTGGGGGAACAGCGTTCCTGGCACTGGGTGGGGTCCATTCGCAAATGGACTTGTCTTTGATGCAGCTTTGGTGCGCCAGCGGCCCGCCCGCTGGGCGTCCATGCAGCGGGCGCCATTAAGTAGGCTCTGGGAAGGCGGAGGTGCTCAGGGAGTAGAGGCCAGGCTGGAAGGTTTGGTGTGAGCGGGAACCACATGTTGAAGAGCAATTAGGCAGCAGTGGGGAGGGAGGGGCGCAGATGGGCAGACATAAGTTGAAACAGGCAACAGACTACAGCAATGATGCAAAAAAGTGAAAGCTGACAGTCGGCAGAATGATGAGATAAATTATAGAAAGCAGTAAGAGAACAAGCATTTACAATGCAATGGTCTCGGCATTGTTAAAGTTAGAGCTATTGGCATTGCTCATGACATTATTTTTATTTATGTTTTTGTTTTTAAAACATATAAATAAATGGCATGGTCATTTACACTGCCAATAGCTTAATCTCTCGCAAATGCAAGACCTATTGCATTTGCACCCACACACAGAGCCACACACACAAAGCTACCCACACACACATACAGAGCCATCCACACACACACACAGAGCCACCCACACAGAACCACCCTCATACACACACACAGAGTCACCTACACACACACAGACCAACCCTCACACAGAGAGCCACCCACACATAGAGCCACCTACAAAAAAGCTACACACACACAGAGCCCCCCACACACAGAGCCACACACACACACAGACAGAGAGCC
The DNA here is from genome assembly GCF_964263255.1 of Lissotriton vulgaris. Lineage (NCBI taxonomy): Eukaryota > Metazoa > Chordata > Amphibia > Caudata > Salamandridae > Lissotriton > Lissotriton vulgaris. Next base: position 517,544,035 of record NC_141689.1, read on the forward strand.
ACACACACACAGACAGAGAGCCACACACACACACAGACAGAGAGCCACACACACACAGACAGAGAGCCACACACACACAGAGCCACACACACACACAGAGCCACACACACACACACACACAGAGCCACACACACAGAGAGCCACACACACAGAGAGCCACAAACACACAGAGCCACAAACACACAGAGCCACAAACACAGAGAGGCAGAGAGCCACACACAAAGAGAGACAGAGAGCCACACACACAGACAGACAGAGAGCCACACACACAGACAGACAGAGAGCAAAACACACACAGAGCCCAACACACACACAGAGCCCAACACACACACAGAGCCCAACACACACACACAGCCCAACACACACACACAGCCCAACACACACACACAGCCCAACACACACACACACAGAGCCCATCACACACACACAGAGCCCATCACACATACACACAGAGCCCAACACACATACACACAGAGCCCAACACACACACACACAGCCAAACACACACACACACAGCCAAACACACACACACACACACACAGAGCCCAACACACACACGCAGCCCAACACACACACACACAGCCCACAACACACACACAGCCCAACACACACACACACAGCCCAACACACACACAGAGCCCAACACACACACAGAGCCCAACACACACACAGAGCCCAACACACACACACAGCCCAACACACACACACACAGCCCAACACACACACACACACACACACACAGCCCAACACACACACACACACTCAGAACCCAACATACACACACAGAGCCCAACACACAGACAGAGAGCCACACACACAGACAGAGAGCCACACACACAGACAGAAAATAGCCTGTGGCATCACTTGCCCCAGTGTGTATTGTATAAAAGCCAATGGGGATCAGCACCCAGCCACCAGGGAGTATGGCTTTACTCATGACTATGCTAAGAGATACCTCTTAAAATAAATAACCACCTTGGGGTTATTTCTGTATTTTGGTACATTTTAAATAGAGATCCTCCCTTGCCCAGTTGAACTGCTGAGCCATGTTTAAAAAATGCAACCCCTTGTCTGTCCAACGTTGGCTAACAGAATCCCTATTGGATCACACCAGAGGGACCCTTGATATGGATTATCAAAGAAGTCACAAGTCCTTCTGCATGGTGAAGCCAAGCCAGACCAGCTGTGAAAACAGTGCTGGATAAATTAGTTCACATCAAAGTGGGTCCACCTCAGCTGGATAAGTGGAGGCCTCAAATCTCGAAACTGAAGAACGGGGGCCTTTCCCCTGCGACTTCGGTGTATTTTTATTAAAGTTAGAACGAGAGTGTACAAGAGTAAAGGTATCAACACTGACTATAACATTCATTGTGTATGCCTTAAAGCTGCGCTGCAACCTCCCAGAGCGTCGAGTTTACTTAAAACACTGCCCATGGGTTTTACTGCGGCGTATTTCAGCAGTTTAGTGGTCGGCCATTTTAACACTTGAATCCATTAGCACTTCCAAATGGATGCTGCCATCCCCCAACCTGCCGGCCGCTCTGGGGCTAGTTGACTTGCAGCTATCGGCCCTTTGAAGGGAGGGGTCGTTCTGCGTGACGACCAGAGACCCGCCCCACCCCGCTCAAACGGGAAGGAGGCAGTTTGAAGTTTTCTAGGCTCCGTTCCACTCTCTGGCTCGGAGAGCATTCCTGCAGCCTCCCAGGCCTTATGTGCTGCCGCAGGAAAAGCCCTTCCTTTCACAGCTGAGGTCTCTAATGAGTTCAGCAGGCCTCTCTACCTTGGACTTCTCTTGCCCAGTCTCCATTTCAAAAGCCAGATACCTCCCCCACAGAGGGCTCCTTGCTTTCTTGGAAGACAAATATATCACCCAACTCGCTTTAAAGTCGTGTTTTAAACAATATCATCTGGAGTCATACATTCTCTATTCTAGCAAATATATTGTTGTAGAATTGTTATGGTCATCTAAGCTACTGGAACTCATTTAATCGATGTCAGCACGATGAAAGGCGGAGTCGTGCCTAGTGGGAGGCAGCGATGAAATTAGCACAAATTGTACTTGTACATGTTTAGCACTCGCGCCGTTAAGAGCTGAGTGCCAATGGTTTTCGCTAGTGGGAACTGCCCGTAATAAAGGGAAAACAGAACAGTAGGGTGTGCGTGTGTCTCTCTCACTGCCTCCAGTAATTCACTGATAACAGACTTGTAGACGTATTTACTGCTTCCAATAGTGTCCTATAATGCTGAGGCTCTTTCAAGACACCGTGGCGTGCAATGCTTTCAAGACACTGTGGCGTGCACTGCGGATGAGTGCATATTAATAGAGGGTGATGGATGCAGTGCAAGTAGAGCTCCCATAAGAGAACTACAGAGTATAGTTGATAGTACACATACAACCACCGTTTGAGAGAAAAATGTACTGCAATATTTGGATTTAGATGGCTTTACTTGCAGATGGCATTTGAGATCATCTATGCTTACATCTGCCTGGCTTGTTCAGCATATTTTGAGTCTATCCTCCTTTGACTCACAGTCCTCCATATTTTTTTTTTTTGTGTGGCACAAATAAGAACGACAAAATATAGGGTAAATGTTTTCAACGATGCAGGCTTTATTAACCTTGCATTTACAAACGCTTCCTGGTGTTTTGTGTTTGTCCTTTTCACCTCAAGAGTGAACTCTGGGGCTGCACACTCTCTTGCACCATGCCATTTGCTCCGTGGAATGGGGGAGCAGGTTGCAGTGTCTTTTCAAGGGGTTTTCAGATCCGCACAATGTACTTTCTCAGCTTGCTCTGCTCTGGCCTGCGCGGAATTCGGCACCTCCACATCTGTCACCTCAGCAGAGGCAGATGAAGCGTCTGCAGCTCCGCAATCCTGAGCACAGAGGAGGCCGCCCGGCTGCCATCAAGACGCCATATGGCAGCCTATTCAGCAACCTCCAAAATAAAGACTGTATTCTCTACTGATGACGGTTAATAAACCAGAAACACGTGTCTAGAGATCAGCACTATCTGCGCCAACCTTGGCGAAATACTCTAAAATATCGGAGAGAGCTACAAGAGACTGCATTTACCAGAATGCAAGGGGGGAACCTTGCCTGGGAGGTCAGTGGTGTGCTCCCACATCCTGTTGTCTAATTAAACCTGTTTTCCTGCATCCATTGCAGAATGAGATAAGGACGGCATTTTAATATTTAAACAGCATTCAGTCTGAATTCTGGCGAGAGGCACTTTATACTGAACTTATCATGGATACTACGGAGAGCTGTGAATGAGATACAGCTCTGCAGGTCCTGAATCAGATTCTAAGAAGGAAGATAGCTGTGCTGGCAGAGATTCTAGGCTGAGGCAGAATGTATTTGGTAATGCACTTAGGCCAGCTACCTGAAACATAACACCAAGATATGGGGTTTGATCATTCCAACTGGGTCTTGCAGAAGGGTGCTCTTACCATGCTTTCACTAGTGTCGGGGTATTAGAACAAGATAGGAGTAACATTAAGAATAATCAACACGGTCTTATTCACAACCTCGAAGAGCCTACAAGCTCTTGACTCTCCCTAAAGAAAAAGGAGGCTTAGCCCTTCCTAACCTTAAGCTATATTATTGGGCTTGTATGCTTTCATATAATCATGAACTCTTCTTTCTATTAGATGATAATGAGACAGTCTCAGGGGAAGACCAACCATCGATTCACCAGCTGGTATTAGGTAATAAGAGCAAAGGCTATATGTGGCGTTTTCTCTATGATAGCTACCACAAAAAGGTCCGCCTAAAAACCTTATTGGGAGGATTTAAAGCATGGAAAGCTGTGAGGAAATTACTGGGTATAGGATGACTCTCGCTTTACTCTCTTCTAAGCAACAATCCGGCCGTCCCTGAAATATTCAGAGATGCCTGTATTGATAGATGGAATATGGCAGGAATTACACATTTTGGATGTCTTATTTCAAATGAAGGGTTACACTCTTTTGAAACCTTGAGGGAAATATATCACTTGGAGTGGAGGGATTTTTTTAAATATCTGCAAATCAGAGATTTTTTAACACGAAGGATTAGGGAAAATACCCCATTTGATAAAATACCGACAGCAGAAACCTTAAAAAGAACCAAAAAATTGGCGAGGTATATTCTCACCTGCTATCCCTCCTTCCGAACAATCTTGAGAAAACAGCACAGAAGTGGCAGGGGAAATTAGCAATCAGCATAGAAGAATTTAATTATGCATATGATTTATCTCAAACTATCCTTATGTCAACTAAACTGCTAACACAGTTCTATAAAACCTGCTTTTTTATGTATTATACCCCTGATAGAATTGCCAAATGGGGAAGTGGGAGGGGTACATGTTGTTTTAGATGTACTTTATCTAATGCAGACAGCATACATATATTTTCCTCCTGTGCAAACCTATCCTCTTTAAAATTGAACGGTTTCTAACTGATGTTCTATAAACCTGAATGACCCTTTTTAATGAAATGATTTTGCTTGGGGCGACTCCTGGACACAAATTATTATTTATCGCAATGGCGGTCTTAAGAATCTGTATCGCCACCGCCTGGCTAGACCCTAACCCACCATCTTTTCAACAGTGGTTCTCTAGATTGTTAGCTATATTTAACTAATATAATATAATAAAGACATGGCTATATATAAAAGAAAAGGCAGAAGACGGAGGGCCCGGGGATTAAAAATCTGGAATCCCTTAATTGAGTGGTCTCAATCCCAAGGTAATTCTCTGTAACATAAGGTCATAACCAGCGTGATCTAAGAACTGCCAAAATTTAATTTGTTATGGCTGTAATTTTTTTTGAAATTATTAATTATTTAGATGCTGTTTGTATCTACCCAAATAGACTGGAAATGTTTTGGCTGGTTGATTAACCTATTTACCTATTTAGCCATTAATGTATGATTTATGAATTCATCTAAAATTCCTAATTTCTCTGTGTTTATATGTGAAATATTCTTGTTGAACTTGTTTGACTTTGGGGGGGGGGGGGGGAAGAGGGGTTTGTAAATTTGGGAAAAAAAACTAATAGATACTTTAAAAAAAAATAAAGAATAATCAACAGTTGAATTATTAATATTTTTCAGCATTGTAATAATGCTTAGAACAATGATGTGTCTCATCTGTCTAATAAATGAAATTCATGTTTTAATTACAAGGATTATTTCTTTTCAATAAACATTTGAAAATATATTACTGTCTCTTCTCTTTGTGAAACCTTGGGCATGCAAAAGTGATACATGAAAGGGTTGGATCTGTTTCCACAAATTCCTTGGGAGTAAGTGTGGCTATGTTCGAGGGTGCTGACAGCATTTATACATATGGATATTTAGGAGATTATATGGGGTACTGTGAGTTAGCCGGACTAACATTTACTGATGATATAAGAAGACTCAGTCCCTGTAATATGAAGTTTTGTTGATCTAATCCACAGTCCTACTAAATTCGTACGAACAGTGTGACAGGCTGACCGTAGCAGTGACACTGGATATTGCTGCTGCCATTCCCAACGAATACAATATGATCAGTCAAGACTGCCAACAACGACCTGGAGGAGGAATTGCAATTGTCTTCAAGGACACTTTCAGCTTCACCGCCTTCGCAGAAACAGAAACCGAAACCAACTACATGGAACACTTCAACTTCAAAGTGCTAGTCACGGGGTCAGCTGCAACTTGGAGGAACCCTAATATACTGACCCTGCACAAACTCCCCCCAAGCCAATCTCACAAGCAACATCATGGACTTTGTCGCACTGCTAGCGTCAATTCCAGCACATTCATCATCCTAGGAGAACTCCTTTATCACCTAGAAGACTGGACCGACCCAAACTCAGTCGCCCTCCTAGACAGCCTTATTTATTTTATTTATTTAGAGAGTTTTATATAGCGCGAACGTGACCCTTGGGTATCAGAGCGCTTCACAATGACATATACATGACATATACATGATGAGGTATATAATTAGCAAAAGAACAGCACATTGTTATATCGTGAATGAGGTAGGTAAGTATGGAGCTATAAGGTAAACATATCCCACTGATATGAGGTAAATAGGTGAAAGTCATAATAAAATTATATAAAGTACACATTTACATTGCAATGAGGTAGGATCGGTAAAAGTCTATCGGGGACATATCATAGCATATTAGTAATGGATTCGTACGAATAGTCTAGTGTTTGACATCGGTTTACACATTTCTATGTACTTTCATCCTCCGTTTGAAGCTATTCGATTATATTTGACCATTGTATTCCTGTGTAAATCGTTCAAGCATTGTCTTTGTCTGTGTATTCTTCTTCTCGGTTTTGGGTCCATAAAGCACTTGAGGCTGGCTCCCATTTAGCTAGCGACTCTCACTTGCTTCATTTCCATATCCGAAAAGAGATATTTAGTATGCAGTGTTGTTGATGTCATTTCCTGGCTATGTCAGGAACTTACTCATTAAGAAGCTCTTAGTTTCCTTTTTGAATGATGTCTTGTTTGTAATTTTCCTGATATTTGGAGGGAGTGAGTTCCATAGTCTGGGTGCTGCCCCTGAGAAGGCTCTGTCGTATGTTTTCTTTTTCCGGAAGATGGGTGGTTTCAGTAACAGCGAGTTGGCGCTCCTGGCTGGTCTGACTCCTCCCGATAGTTCAATCTTCTGGGCCAGATATCTTGGTGTTTTGTAGTGTAGTGCTTTGTGGGTGACGCATGCCATCTTGAATTGGATTCTGGCTTCGTATGGTAGCCAGTTTAACGCTTTTAGATGCGGGGAGATATGGTCGAATTTCCTCGATCCGGTAATGAGCCTTGCTGCTGCATTGAGGCATGCTTTCAGAGGTGCAGTGGAAATTTTTGGTAGGCCTGCTAAGGTTGTACATCCATATTCAATTCTTGAGATTACTAGTGATTGAGTTGCCAGTATGAGATCTGCCGACGAGATGAATGGTTTCATCTTCCTTAAGTAGTTCAGGTGAAAGCGGGCATTTTTTGCCATTGAATTGATGTGTGCTTTCATGTCTAGATTTTTATCTAATGTGATTCCTAATGATTTCGCTGATTCCACTAGCGTAGGGGTGCAGTTTAAAGCTGTGATCAGTCTGGTCCATTCTTCTACCTCCGAGTGGCTCTTCGGAGGAGAGATCAAAAGGAATTCCGTTTTCTGTGCATTGAGCTTCAGGTGGTTACTGGTTAGCCATCGTAGTGTCATTTTCAAAGCCTCATTCATTAACTTGATGTCCTCCAGGGATTCGACCTTGATATACACTTGTGTGTCGTCCGCATACATATGATAGGATATGTTTGCGTCTCGAAGGATTTCAGTCAGAGGTTCGACGTAAAGGTTAAAGAGTGACGGAGATAGTGTCGATCTTTAAGGAACTCCGATCGAATTTGGACTTGATGTGGATAGTGACTGGTTGACCCAAAGTTTTTGTGTTCTGTTCTGGAGAAAGGATTCAAACCATTTTAGCACATTTCCCGACATTCCCATCCTGTTGTGAAGTCTGTCTAGTAGTTTTTCATGATTCACAGTGTCAAATGCAGATGATAAGTCAAGAAGGACTAGTAGACATGTCTTATTGCAGTCAAGGGCCTGTACTGCGTCATCAACTATATGTAGGATTGCTGTTTCCGTGCTGTGACCTGTTCTGAATCCAGATTGGCAGTCGTCCAATAGCATGAAATTAGCGATGTGTTGGCTCAGTTAGTTTTGTACGCATTTCTCGATTAGTTTGGCCAGTAATGGAATATTGGTGACTGGGCGGAAGTTATTTGGGTCTGCTGGGTCCGCTGTTGGTTTCTTGATGATCGGGACAACTTGGCCTGTTTTTAAGCAATCTGGCAAGATCCCTTGAGCTAGGGAGGCGTTTATTATTCTTGTCCATATTGGGATGATGATGTGGTTTATTTTTTGTATACATTTGGCGGGGAGTGGATCATTATAGTGGTTATTCGGTTTGATATCCGCCAGTGTCTTGGTGATGGTATTCTGATCATATAGCTTGAAGGTGTTCCAATGCGCTTTGTTTTTTGCTTCAACGTGGTCGAATGTCGGTGTGGTCTTGCTCAGTTTGTGTGGTTCGTTGTTCAGTTGGTCCGCTGCTGTCTTGAGCTCTGTTTCCAACTTATTTGCCTTTTCGGTGAAAAAATTAGAGAATTCTTCACAGCTTAACTTGGTTTTAGTTGTTTCTTGGGCCGATTTTGCTAATTTGTTTGATTGTTGCCTTAAAATTTCAAATAATTTCCGTGGTCTGTTTTTCGCTTTATCCAATTCTGATCTAATGTATTCTTTTTTGGATCTGAGGATCTTTTTGTTGTATTCGTTTCTGATTTTTCTGAGTGATTTCAGTTCTGGTGTTGCCGGATGTTGCTGGATGTTCTCTCCATTTTCTTTCGGCCATTCTTAGTTTCCTTCTATCCTCGTTCAATGTACCATTAAACCATGGGTTTTTGTCCTTTTCTGCGATTCTTTTCAGTTTGAGTGGCATGGTGTTGTTCACTATGTTTGTTACTGTCGTAGTGTAGTGCTCCGTTAGGTCATTCACATTCCGCAATTTGCTAGGTGTCTTCAGATCTTTCTCGCAATTTTCCACTAATTGTTCGATATTCACATCTTTAGTGTCTCGAGTCCACTTTTTGAGTTTGATGGGCTGTGAGATATTATTCCTTTTCAGTTTTGGAATTTGGAAGATTATTGCATGGTGATCCGACCAGTCGCATGGCACAATTGAGTGGATCACTATGTTCTTGCTTCTTGATATTATCCAGTCTAGTGTTGCACCTTTTGAGTGTGTTGGTTGTGTACACGCTTGAGTGAGATTTAGCTCTGTCATAAAGTCTTTAAGAGCGTTAATCTGTTTGTCCTTCCTGTCTTCCCAGTGTAGGTTGAAATCGCCCAGGAATATGTTGTTAAATTGATTATTAGAGTTATCTGTGATAATCTCCATTAGCTGGTCTATGAAAGCCGCATTATTTCCTGGGGGATGGTACAGGGCATGTAGGGTGCATCTTTGATTGTCTGTAGATTTTATATTAATACCTAGGTATTCACAGGATTCCAGAGGATCTGATTGTATTTGTTTAATTTCTATGTCAGTTCGGTGGATGCATGCTATCCCGCCTCCTGTCTTTTTCAGTCTATCCAATCTCAATATGTTGTATTGTGGGGGCACTAACAAGTCCATGCAAGGAGAGGATGATTCCGAGCGCCATGTTTCTGTTAGGATTGCTATGTCAATTTCTTCGCTAATGATGAGTGCCGCGATGTCTGAGGAGTGCTTTACAGCGGATCGACAGTTGAGCAATAGGCATTTCAGAGGATTTCTTGTAATGCTCGGGTCCCGTTCAAGCTGGGTGGTGGTTCGCTGGACTAGCTGTAGGTTGTTAAGGTTTGGTTTTCTTGTCTTATGTCTTGATGTTCTATTATTGTCAATCGGAACTGTCTTAATTTCCTCCCCCCTCAAGTACTCTGTGGGCTCGTACGTCTGAAGTAGAGAAAGGGTTTCTTCTTCTGTTAAGCAACTAAGGTTTCTGTTTGGCCTTTCTGTTAATGTCATGGCCCTCTTATTAGTTTTTCCCAGAGACTTTTGCACTACTTCTTGGATGTGTTCAACTTTAGAGTGTGTGCTTGCAGCAATTTCTAGGATCTTTACTATTGTTTTCAATGTACATTGGATGTCTTGTGCCATATTGTCAATTTGTGTTTGTATTCCTTGGATGTCTCTCCGGGTCTGGTGTGGTGTAATAGCATTGGTCATCCTCTCAGTTTGGTCTTCAGGGTTTGTGTTGATATGATTCAGCTCCGTTCCTTTTCTCGTCTCCCTCGCATGTGGTGTAATAGCAGTGGTCATCCTCTCAGTTTGGTCTTCGGGGTTAGAGTTGATATGATTCAGCTCCGTTCCTTTTCTCGCATCCCTCTTTGTGCACTTGTTTCTATTATCCGTGCCTTTACTCTCTAAGAGGTGCGCTGCACTAACTGATTCGTATGATCTTTCTCTCGCTATTTGTTGGCGAACATTTCGAGTGTTTCCAGCTGGGCTTTGTGTTGTATATGGGGAGTTCGCTGGGAGGGTGGCATCTTCCCTATCACTTGTAGTTATCTTCTTGCTTAGTGGCCTATTACTAGGCGAGGCCATCTTCTGTGTGAGCCGTCGCGTTGAGTCTTCCCTACACGTATGCTGCATAGCAATATTACCCGGTATTATAGTTAGATCTTTTTTCTTCATATATTCTTCATCCAGTCTATCTTCCCTCTTCTCTAATTCTCCTGGTGTTGTTGCATGTTGTGGGAGTGATGTTTCTTTGTTCTGTGCTTGAGCCAGCGTGGTATTAGCCGATAGTATCGGTGTTTTTGTGCTCTCTGTACCCTTGCCGTCTAAGCTGTCTCCTGTCTCCGTTGTGTCTCTTGGTGGCATTGGGTGTTGAGGCTGTTGTGGTTCTCTGGGTAACATGATTTCTGTGTCTTCTCTTAGCGATTGGTGCTGCGATTCTTGCGGTTGTCTAGGCAATGTGCTGCCTGTGGTGTTAAGGTGGATGGAGCCTAGGATATCTGCTTGTGCGGTTCGTGGGTGTCGTTCATCCCTTGGGCTCTCTACCCATTGTTTTAAGGTAGGGAAAATCATGTCAAATTTCTCTAATTCTTCACTGGCTGCTTGTATAAGCACTATTTCTTGTATACTGTTATACAGAGGTCTGCTCTAAGTCTTGGAGATGGTATGATCGTTAGTTTTAGGCCATGTGGTATATTGTTAATATTTTTTATGTTGAGTTTCTCTGTGAAGACAGTGCGCCATTTAGCCGTTCTTCTGGTGAAGAATATCAGGTCATTGACGATCGTGCCTTTGTTTGGGTTAAACGAGGGGTCAGATATCAATATGTCCGGTTTTTTCCTCATTAGATCATGCTTAAACTTTTTGGCTGCTGCTTTGGATAGACCTGGTGGATATTTTATGGCATGCGCGTTTGTGCCTGCAGTTTCTAAGTCGTTATCAGCCATTATTGCTAGATAAAGTCATGTGTTATGCATTGATGTATCTTCCATCAGCCTTGAAAATCTTTGGCTAACTCAACGCGTCAGATATCCCACCCACGCAGCCGGGCACATCCTGCCTTTACATCTTTTAACATCAGAGTCAAAACACAGAAAACCGGTCAACTGGATGGACTACATCACACTCCGCTTCACACTCAACCTCCAACACCACAGAAAAACCTCCATGACTAGCATAGCACTCTGGCACTGGAGCAACGTAGATGAGATAGACAGGACTTCCACCCTCTGCAGAAACAGACTGGATCAAATGGGCCACCTAATGCTCGACATCAACAACGTCAATAAATGGATTACCAAATGCGCAGAAACACTGGTTCTGCGCAAACAAAGCCACACAGCAAGGATGGGGAAGCATTCCAGCTGGTACACAGAAGACACTAGAATGTTAAAACAACACTGCAAATAACTAGAGCAGTAGTTGAGAACCAGTCGCAGAGAAGTGAAAATAGATGTGTTCCAAGCCACCCTGTCAAACTGCCATCTGCTAATCTAGGAAATCAAGAGGAAGGCTGTGCCCCAACAGATCAATGCCAGCTCCAACAGTGGCAAAGAAATATTTGCAATCATCAAGTACTTCACAATGCCCACAACAGCTACCAGAAACATCAGCCCAACTCGAAAACTGTGCGACAACCTCTGAAACTTCTTCTGCAGCAAGAGCAAAACCATATACAGTAATTTTGCGCCACAACTGGACCCCATGAATCTTACCAAATGTGTCACAGTGACAAACAAAGACAACACAATAACCCCATGGGACAGAATCAGCACTGAGGAAACCATAAAAATCATTAAAAAAATACATTCCAAGGCCCTATCGTACCATTGCCCCATCACATTTTCACCAAAGGATTGACACCCATCAGAAAGGCCCTCTCGTCCATACTTAAAACCTCTATTAATATAGTCACCTTTCCGGAGCCATAGAAGCATGCCACTTTCAACACCCTACTGAACAAGCCCTCAGCCAACCCGAATAAACTCTCCAACCACTGACCAAAATTCCTACTTCCTGACCTAGGCAAGATCCTAGAAAAAGGCATCTACAGGCATCTATCCAACCACCTTGGCAAATACTACATTCGCAACACCATTGAATCAGGTTTTAGACCCATCCACACCACTAAAACAGCACTTATTACAGCAACAGATGATACCCTGATGATCCTCGACCAGGAGGAACCTGTAGCTCTCATCCTTCTACACCTATACCCAGGTTTCGCCACCATTTCTTACCCTATTCTCTTCAGATGACTCAAAGAAACAGGCATTTAAGGGCAGGCCCTAAAATGGATCTGCACCTTCCTCACCTTCGTAACCACAAGAACCCAAACCGTAAACTTGGTATTCTACTCCTCCATCCAACTGGCCCTAGCCACCATCTCACGGACTCGAAGACCTCAGTTGTAAGAAGATCCTTCTCCTACCTCGCTGCGAAGACATGGAAGTCCCTGCCTCTGCACCTCAGGCAATCACCATCACTGCTGCAGCAATTCAGGAAGGACCTCAAGAACTGGCTCTTTGCTTGAACAGCAGAACACCCCCCCGCCCCGCCACTCAGCCCCCTCAGACCCTCATTGGTGAGTAGTTGCGCTTTACAAGAATCCTTATTGATTAATTCCCACAGAACTCCTGGCTCAACGGGACACTCTACAATGTATACATTACCCTGCTGGCAGACGTCAGACGGTACAAAACATCAACCTCCTGTTCTAAGCAGACGACATACAACTAATACTGTCCCTCTCAGATAAATCCTCAAACACCAGAAACAATTTCACTGCATGCATGACTGTAGTGGACGCAAGGATGAAGTCCAATTGCCTCAAGATGTACACGAACAAGATCGAGCTGGTGATTTTCAGAAAAGACGCCTTTCTGTGGGATTCCACCTAGAGGCCTAGGCCTCAACCACAAGATAATCAGTAGTATTTAAGTCACAACACATTTTTTTGTTAAAATGATATTTGGATGGCCTTGGCGGAAATCCAACATTATGTGACCCCTGTGCTCCATGTTCCTGGTATGGCCCGTTTACATCATTGCTCAGCTTAGTTCTTATCACGTTCCACCAGGCATCCCATCATGGAGGCGGGGGGAGGGGATTTAATGACGCTCAGTCAGGCCAGAAAGCAAGCAACAGCTCATGGATATGTCCCCACCTCCAGGACAAACAGAGCAAAGATAGAAGGCACTGGTAGTGTGGCCTAAGGCAGCAGTGGCATCAGCGCGGTGAGGGCTTCTGCGGTGTTTGAACCCAGAACCGGGTTCAGTGAAAGGTTTGAGCGGCTGTTACCAGTGGTAGGAGCCAACAGCTGTTCAAGAGCAGATTTACCTGATGAGTGTGATCCCTCAAACTGGAAATAGGGTTGATTGATTGATTAATTTTTATTGTTTGGTTACTCAAAACCATTACATCAAAACCAAAGTACAAAATTACATAAGTTAAAAAAGAGCAGATGAGTCAGAACGCAAGTCTATATAATTATGGCCTGGATACTGGTAAGCTGAAAGGAATAGTGTCCATGTCGATGTGGCCCAGCATGCATCCGCAAAGTCACTAGTCATTTGCGCCCTAGATGGCCATCAGCTTGTCCGAGTCTGTTGAAAGAATTTACCAAATGAGGCCATCTGTTTTACTGAGGTCAATGTATATAATTGATAGACTGCCTCCTTTGCGGTACGCGTTCCAGTTGTCTTATAATAGGCCTGAGATAAAGGCTGCGTGCTGTGCGTAGGGCCGGGCAACAGAATAAAAGGTGGGCCAGAGACTCACGTGTGTAGTTACAGAGCCTGCATTCCGGAATTGCTGATTCTGCCCATTTGGGGGCATATAATTCTTTAAGGGGCAGGGGGTGTAGTCTGTAGGCTAAAATCTTGTGTAGGGCTGGGCTGCCCACGGCCTGCGTAAGATGGAGATTGGGGTTGTGCGCTGTGTGCGGCAGGCATAAGGACTCGTGGAAGTTTCTTTTTGACAGTGACTCCAAGTCCAATGCCCGGGAGCGGATGCAAACTTGTTTTTTGATCGCATTTTTAATTGCAGGGTAATTAACTAGCTCAGTGTCCCAGAACTCCGTGGCTAAATTGAGGAGGTCCTTTGCCGCTGTAAGGGTGGCTGACCAAGGGTTCCCAGGTTCCATGAAAATATTTTTCAAGACTACCTTCAGTGTCTTCTCTTGTGCCGCTATTGTGAGATAGTAATATTTGGTCAAGGCAGCCATCTCTTCTAATTTTTGTTGGTTGAGAGAAAATTCTAGTCGGAGAAGAGTGTTTCTGATGCACTTAGGTAGATGGAATAGTCTCTTGTATGCTCTGCAGTTGATTATTTCCAGTTTCTTATGGAATTTGCCAGGGAACGCTTGTTGCGCGTAATTAAGGGCTGGCATTAGTTTTGCCGTAAGTACTCTTTGAATGGCAGTTGTAGTGGGGCAATGTAAGGTGGCTTGTAATTTGCAGAGGGCGTAAGTGATGGTTTTCCCTTTGCATTGGATTTTCTTTAGGTGAGCACCAGGTAGCCCCGACTCGAGGTACCAGACGCCCAAGTAGTATTATTGCTGCGTGCATCCCAAAATCAAGTGACCAAGCCTCCATTTAGCTAGTTTTTTTTTGGTATAGTGCTCAAAGATTACTATTTTTGATTTGGAAGGGTTAGCTACCAGCCTGTTTTTGTCATTATATATTGCCAGGGCCGTCAGCGCCTTTTGTAGGCCTGTCTTGGTGTGATCCAGGAGTACCAGATCATCGGCGTATTGCATGAACTGGATTTTAGTCCCTCCGATCCTTGGAGTGGCTAAAGCTGCCCCGGTCAAGGCTTGCTCCACGTCTGCTGTGTATAAGTTGAACAGCAGTGGTGCTAAAACGCTTCCTTCTTTTAAACCTCGGTCCATTTCAATCTCCTCGGATGCAGAGTCGCTCGAAAGTTTGATTCTGACCCACGTTTTTTGGTACAGCGACTGAATTGCTCTTAGCAGGGTCGGGTTGGTATTCCATAGTGCCAGCAACTGGAAATAGGGTCCCCACATATGTGACCTTGAGTCCAACGGCAGTTAAGCGGCTTGCAATGATGCTGGTGGAGCTTGTGAGTAGGCTGTCTTACCTGTGAGTGCATGGCTCAGAAATATTCACCCTCATAAAACTGACAAGAAGGAATTATTCTTCTATACATTTGAGAGCTCTGAAAATCGGCCCCATCACTACTGCTGGTATTTGTCATCCCATCGGTTTTAATTACAGGGTGCACAATACTTTCTTTCTCTGGACACCAGAGGAGATTCTGTGGAGACGCCACTGGTTGTATTTTTCGGGTCATTTGACAGCATATGAGGCGATCTGGCTTTGCAATGTGCCTTGGTCCCCTGAGCACTTATAGCTTTCCCTGCACCACTGTGTTCGTGACCTTTCAATTTGCCTGGACGCCACTCACAGTACTTTCTGGCACAGCCCAGGCAAATGCACCAACGACTGACTACATTGAGTAAAGATATCCTGTCACTCCAAAAGGTGAATTATAGCGGGTGGGTTGCCTGGAAATGTGAGTTTGGTGCAATCGTGCAATATTGATCAGCCTGTGTCTGAAGACTAGAAAATCAGTCTTGATCGTAGACAAGTGTTTTCGTCTTTCTAATTTGCAAGAAACATGTTTCGACGTCCTGTTCCGGGTTCACTTTTCCTGCACGAAGGAGGCTACACTGGCTGAAGCGAGAAAACGTCCACAGAGGCAACATTGCTATCCTATGTCCAGTTGCATCAGATGCCAGGTTGGTTTTTCTGAGGCTGGGGTTATCTCTTAGAAGGGAGGCTCCAAGCTGTTCCTCTCCTTTGTCTATAATAAGCAACAATCAAAATAAGGCATAAGAAATGCTGAACATCCCAGACAGTGGGAATGCTGGAAATGCCGATGTCAAGCCACAGAGACAAGAGGGATGCGCAGAATGGAGGAGGTGTGGGCTGCATGTTACTTGTTGGTTTATCATTCATCATCCAAGTTTTTATAGTATAACTTTGAAAAATGTTAATCTAGTCCATTTCTATGATGTCCCAATCTTGGGAGTACTTGAAACCCTGGTGGGATGGGACATTCCGGGGTGGGAGGCTACTCTTGTCATTTCGGTATGCCTAGTTTATTCAATCTTTCTTTTATTCAGACATGGGACCCGGAGAGCTTCACAGTGACTGCCTTGTTCATGTTTACATACATGCCAATTTGCACAGCTTTAATATGTGTGCTTCTGCCTGCAAGTATATTATTTACGTTTGATAAATTAATGTTGCGAAAAAGTTGCCACAGAGAAACATTTTGCGACAAAAGTTTTCTTGGGCTCTCTGTCCGGAGGGACTTCAGGAAAGGCAATTGGGTTCTGTGCCGAGGATGACATCAGAACCACCAAACTCTCGGACGACAGGTTGGAAGCCTATGCTGCCTCGTGATCTGCCTTTTGAATGCCGGGCCTTGCAATAAGTGTGCGCCACGCAGAGCCAGCCTATGCTGCCTCGTGATCTGCCTTTTGACTGCCGGGCCTTGCAAAAAGTATGGCCACGCAGAGCCAGCCTATGCTGCCTCGTGATCTGCCTTTTGACTCCGGGGCCTTGCAAAAAGTGTGCGCCATGAAGACCCAGCCTTTGCTGCCTCGTGAACCGCCTTTTGACTCCCGGGCCTCGCAAAAAGTGTGAGCCAGCCTATGCTGCCTAGTGATCTGCTTTTTTACTGCCGGGCTTGGCAAAAAGTGTGCGCCAAGCAGAGCCAGCCTATGCTGCCTCGTAATCTGCCTTTTGACTGTGGGACTTGCAAAAAGTGTGCGCCAAGCAGAGCCAGCCTATGCTGCCTCAGGATCTTCCTTTTGACTCCCGTGCCCTGCAAAAAGTGTGCACCTCTGCTGAGGCAGCCTATGCTGCCTAGTGATCTGCCTTTTGACTGCCGGGACTTGCAAAAACTCAGCGCCAAGCAGAGCCAGCCTATGCTGCCTCATGATCTGCCTTTAGACTGCCGGGACTTGCAAAAAGTGGGCGCCACGCAGAGCCAGCCTATGCTGCCTAGTGATCTGCCTTTGGACTGCCGGGACTTGCAAAAAGTGTGCGCCACGCAGAGCCAGCCTATGCTGCCTCGTGATCTGCCTTTTGACTCCCGGGCCTCGCAAAAAGTGTGAGCCAGCCTATGCTGCCTAGTGATCTGCATTTTGACTGCTGGGCCTTGCAAAAAGTCTGCGCCACGCAGAGCCAGCCTATGCGGCCTCGTGATCTGCTGTTTGACTGCCGGGCCTTGCAAAAGGTTTTGCCTATACTCGCATTAGGAGGTCTTCAAGAGACTGACGAAAAGGAAGCAAGGAATTTGTAGGAACTGTGAAGAAGACACAATCAGTTCCAAGGCTTCCACCACCTTCCGAAGAACTGTTGTGAAAAAAACAAGACAACTCCAAGGCTGGGCAGAGGGGTAGGAAACGTCTCCTGCGGGAAAAGCATCTTGGCCGCTGGCTTTTTCAAAATTCCGATGAAGGATGGTGTCAGTAAAATAAGGGGGCGCGAGGAGGTTAGCTACTGAGTCATCATCCTCAATGCATATCCTCTTTAGTCAAGGCATTCAAAGCGGATTCCCAAAACTTCCTCTAAATGGGAGAAAGTTTAGGCTCTGGAGATAGATTCACTTATTGATTAATAATTGAAACCGGCCATGACATTTCCATTGCCGCAAGGGTAATATTTTCTCCTACTATCTTTGTGGCCGGCGCTGGAGCTCGCTCTATGGATGGCAACACCACCAACTTTGAGGTTGGAGTTAAGGAAGGCCCTGAACAAATTGGTGAAGGGGGGAAATGTCTTTGTCAGTTTCAACTTCGCCTTAGGTGTCAGAAGGTTTGCATTTGGATAGCATCAAGTTGGCAACACTGGCAACACAAGTGGGCAGGCAGGCGGCAGATCTGGTTGTAGTGACACCAATGTGGAAGTTGCAAGTATGGTTTACGGCTCTAATGGAACTTTCTTGGGATTTTCCAATCCGTCTACTCCTAGATCCCTCTCTCCTCAGTGATCCCTCAGGGAATCCCCATCATCTGGTGACAAACGGAACACTCCAGCTTATGGCGTGGAGGTAACATGTCTCAATGGCAGTCCCAGGCTTTTTTAGAAGCGCATTTAACCTTTCCCTGAAATGGGTGGACCGTATGATCGAACGTTACAGATAGGCTTGTTCTCGATGGTTGGGTTGGTGTCAGCAACGGAGCCTGGATCCTGTGGGGACAGAATTTGTCAATATCTTGACTTTCTTGGCCTCATTAGGTTTGATCAATACGTTTCGATCGTCGATTTCTGCCAAACATGCTATGGTTGGCTGCCTACTCGTCAATGAACATCCCCTAGTTGAAAAACTGCACATGGGTATTTGCTTATCTCTTTAACCAGAACCGAGATTCTTTGTCCTTTGGGATGTCAATAAAGTCCTGAACCTTTTTAATCTCATGGCATAACAATATATATTTGTCCCGTAAACAATTGTCGCCCAAGTTGGCCAACCTTTAATTTCTGGTGTCATTCAGAAAAGTATCGGATGTCAGGGCCCTGGATATTATGAGAAGGACTTTTACTCCAGACAGGTCACCTTTCATGTCACTAGGCAGACAACATGTAATTCTGGTCTGATTTTCTAGCCAGCTTTTTTGGACTCCCCAAAGTTTTGCGTTCGGATGTATCAAGGTGTAAAGCCATGACTTAGGAACTTCACCCCCTCAGGAAATAAAGCGACTCATTGGCTGGTGGAAACCGTTTAAGACAGCCTCTTCCCTGACCATCGCAGGATAGGTTCGATGGATTGTTCTGCATGCAAGAATCTGGCAATGATACCAAAGTATTTGGGGCGAATTCTACCAGAGGGATATGGCATCAAAAACCTTTGCCCCCGGAGTCCGCTTGGAAGATATTTTGAACGCATTGGACAGGTATTCAGATTCAACCTTTAAAAAGGTTCTATTTCAAACCAGTCTCCTCCATTGCAGCTGTGGTGGTGGATAAGCTTTAAACTAGCATAATCCTCACCTCCGTGTCCGGACATAAAATGAAAAATTTCCTAGCTAATGTAATGGAAAATTTTAATTCTATTAGGACAAAGAGGTGAAGATTAGCCCACCTGATGTGTGCATTATGTCAGTTCGATTTAAATGGATCCTTTTTTGGATGTAAGTAAAAAGCAAAATTTAGCTTACAGTGGTTACAATGTTTTCCATTGTGATTATGCTTGCAAAATAAGGATCATGGGTCAACTTGGTTGGTGACTGTTCTATTAATATTGTTTTTATCTTGAGAGGTCCACATAGATTAAAAATGGATTTATTACTGCAGGAGTGGAGTCTTCCAAACAGGAATAGGATCTTTCACAGTCGGCATCAGTCACAGGAAGAATGAGGAGCAGGGAAGAAGGACAAGAATAGATGAGGTCACTTCCTGGTGTTTTATTGGATGTTGAACTTTACCTTCTTTTATCTTCATTTTCCCTGGGTTTATGGGAAATGAAATCTGTTATAATGTTCTAACATGAGAGCTATGTTGTAAAATGAAGAAAGAAGAGCATAATCCTTGCCTCTGTATCCTTAATAGAATTGAAACTTTCTGTTGCGCTAGCTAGAAATGTTTAAATCCACAATACACTAAATATAGTCTTTGATTTGTAACACAGTTTATCCGGCTGACTGCCGGAGCTCGCGTCGCTTGCGGGAACGCTCCCGTGTAGCTTTGGACGTCGGGGCCCGGCAGTCGGAGCAGGACTTGTCGTCGTGGTCGGGGCCCAGACAGTGAAGGCACCGG
Organism: Lissotriton vulgaris; assembly: GCF_964263255.1. Lineage (NCBI taxonomy): Eukaryota > Metazoa > Chordata > Amphibia > Caudata > Salamandridae > Lissotriton > Lissotriton vulgaris. The sequence continues at coordinate 517,563,867 of NC_141689.1, forward strand.
CGATGGGGGTCGGTAACCGACATCAGTCGGCTACAATCGACGCAGGGTTTGAACCCGGGCATCCCACCGGCACCGTCGGAGTCGAGAGACTTCGAAAGATGATCAAAAAGGATCGAAAAAGTTAGTAAAAAATTGACTAAGGGTACAACTTTTTCCGGATCGGCGCTTGCTGGCGCGGAAAAAAGAAGAACTGACGTCAGCGTGCGAGGGCGGCGTCTAAGTACTCCAGCGACGTCATCCCAGCGCCAACGACGCATACGACGGAAGCGGAGCCGCAGACAACGCCTACCACGCGCAAGGGTACTGCTACGCAAAAGTTTCCGGATCCAGACTGACGCCTAGGGAAATTTTAAGGTAAGGAATCTAAAACTAACCTGTTTCTTTCAGTTAGTACTGTTACTCCTCTGTTGCCTGCAGTGGGAGATGAAAGCATTATGGCCCTCTTTCAACTGGTCACACCACTAATCTGGAAAGGCGGAGGTTAGTTATTGCTTTTATAACATTTCATTAGGATTGATGGCAGTGGGTTGCTGTAGACTAGGTGTTGGTAACTGATCAACTGTTTTTTTTATTGTTCACAAATCAAAGTGTTACCCTTAAACACTCAGCTCAGATTAATCCATTCAAGCTACCTTCATAGACCCTGCTACAAGCATCCATGTAAAAGAATAATTAGGTCTGATGTTGATGCTTCTAGCGACATATGTGACTGTCTGGAGAAAAACTTCACACACCTTGAACAGTTGTGACCGGCAATGGTGAGGCATGGACAAGACAGTTGTGTTGTGACTGTCAACCAGGTAGGGTGTACACTGAGTCCTAGCCTGCTGTTTGTATTATTAGGGAAAGCCTCTGACAATCTAGCATCCCTGGGTATATATTCATAACTATTGCCTTGGTCTAGCTAAAGTGGTAAGTGGCAGTAGACTAAAGGAGAAGGCAACCCACAAACAAGGACACAGACATAGCATATCCAATTCATGGCCCCCAGACCCAACTAACAAGCCAGGAATGCATTTATTTGGGAGTCACACTCCAAACCCCTCCCACCTCCTGAAGCCCCTGACTATGTTGCTACTGCGCTGAATTTCCAGTGCACCATTACAGAAGGAAGTAGCCCTGTCAAGTACCACATATCAGAGGTTAGACTAACACATTTTAGTGCTGGTGTGGTGTTGTGTAGTTCCTCTAAACCTATATAGAATCTGCGCGTTTAGACAACACAGATTGTGGGATTGGTGTCCAGACTGATTCCAGACACCCCCACCGGGTATGTTCGCTTGTATACAAGCTAGTTCACAGTGCCACTGTAAACTCCCCTTTACCAAGGAGAGAATAGTTTTTGGCAACTATCGAACATGACAACTGTGTCCCATCAGGGATCGTGGAAACAGTACTGTACTTTTTGCTCAGTCACTGGTGCTCACTTTGTCTCAGAGAGATACACAGAATAAACGGTGGGGGCGTTTTCAATAAGCATTTATTGAACCAGCATCATTCTAGTGTAAAATAGGTGGGCTGCAACAACCATAAGACAGAAACAAATATACATGATTCTAAGCACCAACAGAGTAAATGGGTGGTAGATTTCTACCATAGTGCTAAAACAATGAATTCAGGCAGGTATAAACATACATGACAGTAATAATGCATACTCCTACGATGCGACTAGATGTACCTAAGTGTACCTAGCATGTATGTAGGTGTGGAGCCAAGAATCCCCCAAGGATAAAGCTAACCCCTTTACCTGAAGTAAGAGACTGTGGGACCCCATCTTGGTCTCGAGATGGACACCCCGCGAGGGATGTCAGACCACTGCGAGCTGGAATGTCTGCATGCAGGAACCGCAGCGCTTTGAGTCAGTGTGTCAGCATGGAATCCCTGTTTCTCCTCTCCACCTCAGCAAAGATATGGTGTTTATATACCCAAAGTGGTATCCTCAGCTATCTTGCTGTCTCATATCGGACTAGGATGACAGCAGGAATGACACATATACATAGTTATTAAGAATGAGTTGGTCTCCCGGTTAGATTCCAAGAATCCTCATGCATAATGAATGAGGCTAGTTTTTGGAGAAAACCCCATGTCATTTAAGCAGTACTGTAACTAGGTAAAAGGTCAGTACCAAGAACTGCGACATAGTGCAATGGCAGGGGAAATATAGGTGAAAGGTCGGATTACTACCTGAGCCTACATCGGGGTACCTGTATGAAACATAACAATGGCATCACTGCACGAAAAAGCATTAGTCACTCATATTATAGCACCCCGGTCCACCGGACTTCATTAAAGATTTTGCATTTGGGTTTTATTCTTACGCAGGCAACAGGCTGGCTGGCTACCCTTCAGCTTGCTGATAACTAAAAGGTAATTGTTAACCACTACCAGTATTGCATGAAGCCAAAGGTAAGTGGGTGTGAAATGTAACACGAAAGGGTAAATCCAACAGACAGTTGATTAGCGCCTTGCACATGCCAGCCACAAACATTTCGTTTCAGCAAGCAAGTGTTGCTCATATTGCTTCTCTATCTGGATTTTCTTTCAAAGTATGTTTTTGTATTGTTTTTTTTTTTAAAGCGAAACTTATTTGCTTTACTAACGCTTGCTTTGATGTTTCTTCAACTCAATTCTTATTCGGTCCATATGCGGCCCCACTACCTGCTGTGAGCTGTTCTAAACTGGGACACATCCTAACTGGCACATGCTCTCTGCGAAGAATCAATGTATGGCATGCACAGGGTTTAAAGCCGCCATCACATTAGCCATTCTTGCTTACTTCATACGTGCGCCGAGGTGGAGATCAATGTCGACCGGAGTGTTTCCCATTAAACAGCATTCCCCTTCCATCTGTGTGCTTTCAGAAACAAGCATCCGTTGTGTAATTGGAGCCACCGGAAGAAGATCCATCATCCGGACTTTAAACCAACGCGAGCTTTATTCGATCTGTCTTGCGGACCGAGAATAAACCTGGATTTCTTTTCTTTGACGTACAGTTATGTAAAACCGGTTTTGATTTTATTTCACGCAAATAAGCTTAATAATAGATTCCCAGCACCGAGAAATAAAACCACAAAGATAAATCATAAAGCCGAAGGTCAGGAGTCAGATACTCTGCAGCATTTGACCCTAAGAACTCCAACTAAGTAACCACTTCTTCATCATCATCACCATGCAACTCCCGCAAATAGCGAAATCACTGACCCCCCCCCCCTCCCCTTCCCCCCGTCACAGAAAGCGTTATTAGCTAGCACTGACAATGCACAGTGGTCTGGCTTATGAATCAAAGTACTTTCAGTCTCATTGATGGGCTTTCATGGGATGCAGCAAGCAAACAGCCTGTTAAAACTGTCTGAGGACCTGTAATATCCTCTCAAGAACAATTACAAATAAAAAGAGAAGCCTGGCTCTCTAAAACTGTTATTAATATACTTATGAAGTAGATGTTTCACACCCGCCTCCGCCCCCTCCCCACAAATATGCCTTCCCTTCTCTTTCCTTTGATTAACAATTGCAGTAATATTTGCGATACAAGGATTTTTTCCCCTCGGACTCTAAATCTTCGGCTTATATAGGCGGCTATAAATTGTTAATGTATCGTTTGGCATTTTATTGCACAGATATGATGTTGTTCTGTACAGCTGTATGCCTCCCAACGCTTGTACTATTTGATTTCTCACTTCAGTCATTTGGTATGTGATCGGAATCTGCCTTACAATGTACCTTAGTTGTTCCACATGTACTGATTTTCAGCCTCTATCGCTGATTTTATTCTCCAGTTTGTATTTCTTTTTGCTTAAAATAACAAAATACTTTGAAAACAAAAAAGAGAGAAGCAGAGAAATGAAAGGGGAACTATAAAACAAAAACAAAATTGAAAACTAAAAGACTGGCCGGCAAGCCCTGACAAAGAAGTACACTATTTTTTTTCAGGTGGAAGTGCCCATGATCACAAAATGCCATGTTCACAAGGCAAGAGATCCAAAGATTGAAGTGGACTTGAACCATTAACCCATGCAGTCCACTGATGTGGATGGCAGCAGAATGTGAATTACACTCTAAAACAGACCATTGACAGAAGAGGCCTGACCCAAAGGCCATATGTGTTTCTATATAAATATACATTTGTATGTGTGTATTTTTTAATGATTTTTTCATTAAAAGATCCTGACAGACAGCAAAGCCTGCCAGGCCTTCCGAAGAGATTCTAGCAAGAATTATAGCAGTCCAAATCTTCTACCCCTACGGTTTGTCAAAGGGTACGGTAACATACAAAATAAATTCCGATAATTAAACACCCGACTTCTTTAACATGGTGAAAAAACACTCGCCCCTTAAAGTTCTGTTGGTTTTAATATATGTGTTACATAATAAATAAATCAGGCCTATTGCCTCCGTCATAACTTTTCTTAATAAGCAAATCAATGACATCTGGAATACCCTTTTCTAGTGAACTAACTAGCCCTATGGGTGTTATTATTGGCTTGTTACCATAACCAACTCAAGCCAACTGCATTGAGCTTTCCCACAAGGCAACCATCAGACATACCGTCTTAAAATTACAAAATATATACACAATTACAGTTGACAGAGCAAAATACTATCTCTTTCTTAGTAGGACCGAACACGTATTCAAGCAAACTTATATCACCATGGTTTGTCAGAAGGGATAACCAACATCAAAAGCCTTGCCTACTGCAGTAATCAAATACCTATCTGTGAGCTTTAATACTAAGTAATAACAAGTATCCTTAAATGCCTATTGACCGAAAAAGTATGATTTTCACTACAACTATGTCCGGCCTACTGCCTTTGTCGTAACTTTTTCAGGACAATCAGGCATATAACCTTTATGATTGGGTTGCCACCATAACCAATTCTGACCTACTGTGTTGTGCATCAGCTTTTCCATACGGCAGCAAACGGGTATATCGTAATAAAATTATAAATAAGTTTAAAATTAGTTGCAAAACAATATAAAATCCCTCCTAAGTGAGCCTGATCAGGATTATTGAAGTGCACATTTACTATCCACACATTTTTCTCGGTTCGATCATCAACAACAAAACACTTGCCTAATGCCGTAATCAATTAGATTCCATGTAACAAAATACCTGCCAACAAGCTTTAGCATGGAGTATTAACAATCCACCCCACAAGGCAACCATCAGGCACAAGGTCAAAAAATTAAAAAGGGGTGTAAAATTATAGTTGAATAAGCAACAAACTATCTCACCTAAGTGGGTCTTACGAGGATTCTTATAAAGCTAACCTTCTATATCCATGTTTTGTCAAAGGGGGTACCAACATCAAAACCCTTGCCTGCCACAATAAAGTAGGAGATTTTAAGTAAGAAAATCCTTCTCTGGAGGCTTTCGAAAAGAGTAATAACAATCTTTCCTTACATGAATTTATGTTAACATATGCTTTACGCAATGAATACGTCAGGCCTACTGCCTTTATCGAAACATTTTATAATAAACAGATCGGTCCTACAGCTATGATCACTGTCTAGCCACCATAACCATAAGATTTCCCCCAAACCAAAAACTGCAATAAAAGCACTCTTCTCAGCTGAAGTATACAACTTCGGCCCAATCAAATACTGAACTCATGGAAACCAACATGAGGGTGTAGTTTAAGCCCCTCTCTCAATGCTACCCTGAAAGCTCATCTTGTTTTGATCACATAAAGTTATTGTCTTATATTTCATTCTATGTGGGATTATCAGCTATAAAAAGGTTAACATTTTCAAAAGGGCTTTCTACTATGCAGGATGATTGAGCAAATAGTTAAGTCATGCATATTTTTCATTGTTAAATGTGAGCATGAAATACATTTCTAAAAGAGAAAAAAACAAGCATTGGTATGGCCAACAGGTCAGGCATCTTAATGTGATACACCCTGCAGACACACAAAAGCTTGCAGCTCACTTTGTATTCATATGGACACATCTTTCACCCTGCATCTATATAGACACGTCTCTGACCCTGCAATTCCTGACCTCACTATGCACTCACATACCACTAAAACACCACTTATGCCGACCATTTAGACTTCACTCACTCACCCAACTTCCACCCTCAAGCCTCTTACCCTGCCATCACACACCGCTCATCCTACACACACCACTCACCTTGAAAACTCACGAACTGCTCACCCTGCACACTCACACAATTCTCACCCTGCACTCACGCACCTGCTCAAATCTCTTACCCTGCACTGACTCCACTAACTTACAATTCACACTGACCGAACCAAATAACTCACACAGCGCTCTTACTGCACTCATGCTCCCCTCACACACTACTCACATATCTCTCATTATGCACCCAAACACTTCTTATCACGTACTTACACACATAATGCTCACTTGGTACTCCCACATCGCTCACCTTGCATTGATATACCACTCACCATACCCTTAGACCACACTCTTCCAGCATGCTCAACCTCAATTCAGACATTGCTCCTCTGCACTCATACAACTTACTAACAACTCACCTTGTATTCACCCTCTGTCCACTCTGTACTCTCTCACCGCTCACTCTGCACTCACATTCACACACTCACCATGCAAAACACACACCATTTACCCGCACTCATACACTGCTTACCATACATAGTCACCACTTACCCTGTACACTTATGCACTGCTCATGATGCACACTCATTCTGCACACAGAAACTGTTCCCGCTGCACGACAGTTTATGAAACAAACTTAAGATCGGTCTGTATCTCGTTTATATATTTTCTTTGAAGTGCTATGTTAGCAACCACACATGTAATCCTGGTTGTATATCAATCATTTAATCAAATATGTATGTATTTTTATGTTAGATTGGAGCTTCCTGTGACAATGAATATGCTTGTAAACTTTAAAGGCACTAACTAGTAGGCCCGGAAGCCATGGAGCTCAACGCTGAACCTTGCACTTTTACTAAACAGTGTAACCTAGTTTTCAAACCTGGCAAGGTAAGCAGGATTTTATTAGAATAATGGGGCCACTATCATGCATATGAATGGCATCCTCTCCTGAAGATCATTTGGCACTTCCTTGATAAGTTTTTGCTGAAAGGTCACATGATCATGCTGCATTGACTTGTATTGAAAGCAAATGTATATATGCTAGGTTGAATTTATATGCATTTTAGCTCTCAACTCCAAATGACTGTTTTGTAGTGAAAGCCTGGGTCAGTTCAAAATTACAATTGTCTTTGATCTTCTGTCTTGCTTACCGACGTGCTGTGTTTCATTTTTAACATTTCACGCCACTCACCCAGAACTCACACCGCTCACATACCCCTCACCCACCATCAACACATCACTCATGATGAACACTCACCTGCTCCAACATACCCCTCACTGACCACACACTCATGCTTCTCACCCTGCACACTCATTTGCGCTGCTCACCTTCCAACTTCACACCATGCTCACCCTGCACATTCACATTGCAGTTAGAAACTGCTCACCCAGACCTCATGCATCGCTCTCTCAGCATACAGTGCTCATGCTGCACTCACACACCTTTGACTGTGCACTAACACATTACTCATACATCTTACACCCAAGCTCTCGTTCACCCTGCACTCATAAACCACACACCCTGCACTGGGAAACCACTCACCATGCACTCACAAAACTTTCTCACTCTGCACTCACACACCTCTCTCTCTCCATACCCACTCACCCTGCAGCGAAACTGCTGCCACCGCTCTCCTAACTCTCACCCGGTACATGCACGCATCATTAAAACATCACTCATGGTGACTGCTAACCCTGCACTCACACATCTCTCCTCCTGCATCCCCACATCTTTCACCTTGCACTTACACACCTCTCATCCTTCATTTACACGTCCACCATGGACTCTTACACAATGCTCACCATTTATGCCTATACGATTCATCCTGCACAGAAAGCACTCACGCTGCACTAACACCCCTCACTCTCTGCACTCGCACATACTCACTCCATCTACTTTGCACTCAACCAACACTTATACACCTCTCACAGAAAACCCAAGCACCATTCTCCCTGCGCTCACTCACTACTCACAAGTTTGAAGGTATTTTGTTTTAATACATATCAGAACACAACACTTAAAGCTTCAGCCACATAGTATTTCTCATTTAACTTCAAAAATGGGGTGAAAACATTAATACCAACAACTGAAAGCAAAATAAAACATTGCCATAGGAGTGTCATGCTAAGGTATGTACAAATGCATTCAGATTAGTGTAACCATGCATCCCATTCTGAAATCAAACACACACCTGGACTCTCACGTTGTTGATGGCAAGGAAAGGGGGGCTAGGACTGCAATGCACCAACACATTCCTCCTGACTACGCTTCTCCAATCTGTGCTGCTGTCAGATAAGCACAAATTAATGATGTCGTTATCCAGTGACATTGTTTAATTGCATTACAGTGGCACGTGTGTGTGACCTAAAGGGCAAGCTCCATCCTGTACACGTTAGTGAGCCTTCTCTTGCAGAATACGTGAGCAATCTGCCTCACAGACACAGCCTTGATAAGTTAAAAAAAAACATTGATCACAGCTGCTTGGAGGGTAAACATTCTTTCTGTAGATTCACACAACGTTTGCCAGATCAAACGCAACACCTGAGAAGAGCCACAGCCCCTCTCTGTAGTACTTCTGAAAGCTCTTTTGTTGGCCACGTAAGGACCAGGCGACAGCTGCGATGTCAAGCCACCTCTAAGAAGTAAAGGAGAAAAATCTAAAATTAACCAGAATCACTGAGATTTTCCCTGGGTGCATTTCAGGCCATTGTAGCTCTCATGCCAGACAATAGAGGATTACCACTAAACCAATCAGGCTTGGACAAGCACCAAAAGAGACCGTCCATCCTGTAGGTCTTAGTCATGCCCCTCTGAATGGAAAACAACCATCCCCTGGTGAGATTAGGCCAAGCCTAATTTGCATATAGAAGGTCGGGGTCTGTAATGGACCAGTGAGCAAATAAAGATGCAATTGAACGCAGTCCAACAATTGCTACTGGTTACGTTTAGTTTTAGAATTCCCATCCATTCCTTTTTGTCTCTCTAAGGGTGCCGCCCTAATTGGCCTGGAAATACCTGGATATAGGTCCCGTAGCTTTCTGTGCCACAGGGACTGAAGCTGCATCACATTATTAACAGGGCGGGAACCGGTCTGCGGTATGAGCAAGGCCTAACAGTCTGTCCGTTTCAGGTTAAAGCAAAGATAGATTTAATTTCGTAGGCCCGGTCTTTGAAAGTGCAGTGAGCAAAATGCAATGAAAATAAATGGTGTGGTTAAGAATAATTTAAGCATTTGTATACATTAATTCTTGTCTTACACAGTTCTTAATGTCATATCGATAAACACTCACAAGCCAACAACCCTTTCAATCTATTGGCAAAAAGAGCAGCATCTCTCTCTGTCAAAGTACAGGCCTACAAACAGTACAGGATGGTATCAAAGCTGCTTTTGCCACCTTAGTTTCTGTCAGAAACAGATATTTTGGTTTCTGCCCAGTAGCACGGCTAAGTACTTCCAGCCACAGGTAATGTTAAATGGAATGAAGGGACTCAGTAGCATCACACAACAATATATATGGTCCTGAAAAAAAATAACTATGTTACCAGTGTGGCTTAACGGACTAGAGTGTAGTGTTGTTTTATAAGAAATTCCTAATTCAATATAGTTGTTAAAAGGAGTAAAACTGAAATCATTAAAGCTTGTTATTATTGTAGCCAATATGCAGCAGCCTACTCTGGGGTACACAAAGTTTAGTCAGTAAAGCACAACAGTGGTCAATCAAAATTAAGTAACAAGAATTTTCAATGTCAATTAGTCCAACTAATTTTAAGTGTGTGTTCTCTGTTGTAGAGGCTGTTTGATGTTGTGTGTTAGGTTTGGATATGCTATAACAATTATGTTTTTTTCTCTTCTAGGTATCCTCTTTTAGCTTATACATTTCAATTGTTTAAAAGTGAAAAGCATGTGCTTAATGTAGCGTGCACATCTGTTTTGTAGTTTTTCTTAGTATAATCAAGTCTGCTCGAATATACTATTAGCATTTAATCTGAGCTGATTATTCTGTTCTAAATAATTGTTATTAAGTTGTGAAAAAGGTTTAATGGAAAGCTGATAACCATGTGTCTTGTTTATTGTTGTTCTTCAAAATAACACAGTCTTGCAATACAAAAATTAGTAAAAGGGCCTCAGGCCACTTTCTGCTAATTGTTTATCCTGAAAGATTCAACAATGGCTAAATAATGATATGTAAACAAAGCACATGGTGTGAAGGGTTAGAGAGGAACTTTGTACCAGCCACACAGATGAGACAGGCCTTGCAGAATTGCATCACCAATACTGGCTGAAGGCTAACAGGCATTCAGTCTTTACTTGCTGCTCTTATCAGCCCAGCTGCCAGCACAGGACGAAAATAGCACACTCTTCTATTATATTGAGCACAAAGCCTTATTGTTCAAACAGGTATGTGGGTGTGAACCGTCACTCAATCTCAAATTAGGCTTTAATTTTGGTGCAAAGATTAGATTTCAGAATAAAATAATAAAGTGGGATTATTATAAAGTTATACAGCAAAATATGCTGCCAAATGTATCTTTATTGTGCCTACAATTCATAATGTGTGCACTAGAATAGGATAGGATTGATTTTAAAATAAACCTCTAGAATATATCCATTGCGCCCTAGTGCTCTTGAGTATGCGCTACTCTGAGTTGAAATTTCATAGTTGTGTCTGACAAAATTTTAGAGTGCTAGGGGATAAGGCCCTGTTCCAAAATGAAAAGGACGAGTGAGGAAAGCAATTGTCTGAGCCTCATTGTTCCAACGAGATTGGGAGCCCCCGAGAAAAGCTTGAAAAATAAAGGCAAAATGGGACATTTGTACACCACACTTTGACAAAGACATGGGTTCAAAAAAAGCTACAGGGTCAAATAGAATTCTACTGTTACTTCAATGCACGTAACACGACCAAGTAGTTGTGCCTCAGCCCACTTGGCAAGCATGTGCTGCCCCTATGCTAGTTAGATCTCAAGCGCACTTATTTCATAAACAGGGCCAGACTGACCAATAGGCCGATTAGGCAATGCTAGGTGGGCCTGTCCTACAGGTCAGTGTGTGAACTGGTGGGCTAGTTTTGTAGCCGAGTGTGGGGTGGTGCTGTTAACATCTTTACAAAGAGACTAAGCAACTAGGGGCTACTGCGCCTCACGCGAGAGGTTGAGGTAGTTTACCTCATATGGCACGGGGTCCGTCCTACTCTAGCTCTATAAACTCGGCCAAGTACAACCATTTCAGCACTTGACTCTGTGGTACCGATAGCAAGCAGTCATAGGCTTCTCAGAGAGGTAGTGTGGGAGAACTCGAGCTCAGCATTCAGCAAACACACATTAGAAAAATAAATGATTGCTCAAACCAATAGTTGACTTTTAAGAAGAAAATTACTTTAATGCACACTACAACTAGATACTACACATAGTTAATGTATATGGTGCAATTAAGTATCCTGGCGTTGGAGTAGGTTTGCACTTCTTCCAAGCTATTGACCTTGGCACCTCTTATAGTCTTGGTGGCTCCCACTCCAAATCTGGTTCTAAGCCTGATTAGCTCAGATGAAGATTACCTCTTGTGTTAGCACACAGTATTTATAACTCAGTTCATCCAAAGAGTCTCTTTTAGTCCATGAATTGGCCTTCGCTTCTCTGGCAGCCACTAGGCACATCCGAAGCCCACTCACTCACTCACTCTCTTCCGATCAGAGAATGCAGTTCCGTCTGGGTGATGCAGCAGGGATGCCTGATCCGGGGATTACTGGATGTTATCACTTTTCATACTCTCCATTACAGGTTTACGCTTCTTGGAGGAACACTCACTGACGTTCCACAGTCCCCCAGTGGCGAGCAGATGAGTCCAGCCCAGGGTGGTGAGATCGGTTAACATGATACTACTAGGAAAAATTAGGACTCTTTTCACTTATTGTTGTTTTTACTTGTTGCTGCGGGTACCAAGTGATACGACTTCCTTTTTAAAGTGATTTATGAGCTGGAAATTCAGGGAAGAAACTGAACTGAGGCTGCCCGCGGCTCACGCAGTGTACCCACATAGGAGGGCGGCCACCTTGGTGCACATTAGGCACAGCCCCAGTCTAGTGTCAGGACCCCCTGGGAGTCCCCACAATCCGGCGCAGGAACCAGGCGTCATTTCCGGCGCGCGACAGGAGGGGGCAAAGTACTTATAACTACCCTTTCCACAAGCATGCTGAGATTGACTCTGGCTGGTTGTATTTCTTATACATGTGACATATGAACGCCGGAACGGTGGTTAATGTGTGGACTTGTTACAGAACCTCCAAGCACACTAAATCCAGAATAGCGATGTATCAGGAAGTTTTTCCAAAAGGGTGGTTGAATTCTTGTAAGAGGCATTAGTGTTCCATAGAACTCAGGGACAGATTGTAGTGTCTGTTTGATTTGATCCTAGATCTTTGGGTCGGGCGGAAACAGCTTTGGGGATGTCCAGTTTGGGCCAGCGTACGAAGCATACTTACCAGGTAGATAAATTGGCCCCGCCATGATGCAAGAGCAGCCGTAGTGGGTCTTGCAGGACCAGAGTATTTGCAGCCCCGATTCATGGTGCTGCCGGGCCCCACTGTGAAGAGGTCCAGTGGTTGTACTTGGGGCTGAGGGTGTTGGTTTCGGCCATGGGATGATTGTTTGGTCGAGTAAACACACAAAATGATGGACGGAATTTTGCACAATGGCAAAACATTCACCCCCAGTCACAGATCAGGGTTTAATCCATCGTTATTTTGCTCACCAAGCCACCCCAGTTCAGACATGGCCATATGCAAACCAGTCTTGGTCCTGTGCCTAATGGGAACAGTCCAGCCCGAACTGCCAAGCCATGTCTTCCCTGGACCGGAATCAAGCATCCTAGGACCGGTTTCTAGCTATCAGCCGTCCTCAGCCAGGATAGCTTGACGCCAGTGGCGTAGTGAGCACAGGACCCACGTCTGGGCATACCCTTCCCACACAGGGTGAACAGCAAAACACACAAGATGATGGACGGAATGTTGCACAATGGCAAAACATTCACCCACAGTCACAGATCTGGGTTTAATCCATTGTTATTTTGCTCTCCAAGCCACCCCAGTTCAGACATGGCCATATGCAAACCAGTCTTGGCCCTGTGCCTCATGGTAACAGTCCAGCCCGAACCAAAAGTGTGCTGTGGGGTCAATGTGTTGAGAAGTTGGGTTTAGAGCATATGTGCCGACAATTTCAGATTCTTCTTTTCGCCATTTAGTGAAGATGTGGCAGGCAAATGTGTAGTATGTTTTACTCCATGTTCTCACTAGCCAAAATCATTGACATTTGCTTGGCACACTGGTATACCTATAGCAAAAGCGGGTTATGAGTTACATACACTAAAGCTGCCAGTCAGCCAGGTAGGGTTGCGTTAGTTTCATTCCAAAAGATGTGCAGTTACTCCAATACTGTTGAAAAATATTGGTTTGAAGCACAAACGCTGACAATTACCAGAACACATTTGCATTCATATTTAAGAAGGTGTGGGTATATTTGCTCATATGTTTTACCCCAGGTCCTCCAATCTAAAAGCATTGGCTAACCCTTGTGACAGTCTGGGATACCCTTTGCAAAAGCTGTTGTTGGGCTGCATCTGCCGGGTTGGGGGGACACCAGCATGGCGACACAGCATTCGTGACCGCAGTAAGACTGATGGGTTTCGTATGCAATAAGGACATGAAAAGTAGCAGACTTTTAGGAGTACCATTAGAGGACCTCAGGCTTTTCCTTCTGTGGTTGGATCCATCTTTGTCTTGGCATAGGCGAAGAGACTCACCGGGGCGTCCTTGCAAGGACATGACACAGCTTAAATTCGATCCATGTCAACATGTTCACTTGCTGGTGTGGCACTTGATAATCAGCCTGAACCCTGATAATTGGGATCATTCAAGCAATGGGGGCAACCAAGGGCTTAACAAACCCCCAATGGAAATGCCCACATTTGCACACAGTATGCAATGGATTGTATCACACAGACCTGTGGTTCGAAGAGAGAGAACTGCTTTAAATCCCCAAGGGGTCCTATTCCTGGCTGGCGCTGTCCCCCTGCACATAGGGAGGTCAGTAGATCAAGATGAGGGTATGGTGTTGGCCACAACATCAAATTGTTTAAACAAACATACTGTGGCCTTAAAGGCAGACATCCTGAATCCTGAAGCTGGGGTCCGGGCAGTGAGGGGTAAATACAGAGCCCAGTCAACCAATAATCAGAAGACCCTGTAGCACAGAAGGACATATTTTGGAACTGGTCAAAGAGGTGAACAGTAGTTTCCAACTTCCGGGAGGCCATTGAGCTTTCCTATAGAAGAGTAAATTAAGCCAAGTACAAACCGACCAGGCAGGAGGGCTTGGTTCAACCCGAATTCAAAATCAAATAAAATAAAAAGGGCTTGGTATATTAGGCATGGCCTTGTTAGTGCAAACACAACAGGGTACTCCGATAGGGATAGGGCACACCTGCCAGATGTTGATAGGGAATCGGTCCATCTGGAAGGACTGGTATCTGCAGGTTGTTAGAGATTATGGAGCCTGCCATGGTGGGGGGGCCCAGGCTAGGACTGTGGCCACATCCAGGGCTTAGCGGAGTTAAAGGGCGATCCGGAGGCTGAATGCTACATAGGGGTACCCTCTTCAGCAGCACAATAGGGGTGCAGAAGCCAAACAACCCCAGGAGTCTTTATGGCAGGACCGTGGAGGAAAACGAAGGCGCCCTGCTAGTCCTTCAGGTGGTTTTAAGCCTGAGCAACCGGGGGCTTGCCTGGACACGCTCCGCTCCTAAAAAGGCGCGAGTATAAGGATGGACTGGTGGTCCATGGTATTTGAGGGGGATAATCGGCAGTAAAAGGTAGCACTGATTGGGTTGGCCACGGTGCAACTGGCTCATGAGGCGGGCAGGGCAGCTTAGGTTAGTCACTGCTGCCTGCCCTTGGATCGCCCGTACATTAACCCACCACGTTGGCATAATTCTTGTATGAAATAAGCCTGCAGCAAAATGTTTTCCCACAAACAAGTTTCATGTGGTTATTTATTGCTGTGCATGCTATGTCTCCATGTTGGGGGGTGAGTTGCCTATATTGGCACTATGCTTGTGACAGGGACAACACTCAAACCTCGGGTCGACTCCACATCCTGTGATTCTGGGCAAGTCCCTTAATCTCCCTGTGCCTACCAAAAAAAAAGTGTCATTGTGTAATGTAACTGGTGCTCATGTAAAGCGTTCCAATACCTTCGGGTCGAGTTTGCGCTATATAAATCTGCAAACCCAAAAGTATTTTTTTTAATCCCTCTTTGTTTTCAAGCTTACATTGACAGGTGTGTGGAGGAAATGCAGCACTATAGTGCTGGGAGTAATAGCAACACAATCATCCTGGGTGAGGAACGATAGCCGCACGCCAATGAGCTAACAGCACAGAAGGACCATACACCAATCAGAAAAAAGCAACGGCTACCCTAGCATGTTCATTTAGAGACGGCACATAAAAAGCAAAACAGCACCACAAACCAACCTGCGAGTTGCGCCCCATGAATACCACATTGGTAGTGCACTCCACACACATGCAAGACATCACAGAAGCATCAGGCTGCCGGGAGAAAAGCATTAGAGCATCTAATAAAAGGAGAAAGAGCTCCATTGCTATTGGAAAGCTGGTCCCTCCTGAAAAAGCCATCGAAATATAAAGGATCTAATTAATGCACAGGGGGCAGTGGGTAAAACTGGACGTTAGTCACATTAACATGGAATTGAAGGTAATCTGAATCGCGTTTGCAAGTGTGCTTTGTTGAAAGACTAATGGTGAGAACAACATAAATGATCTTGTTGGAAATCACCAAATCACCATACTTCATGGGGCAGTTCGGAAACAGAACTAGGCACAACACACAAAGAATGGGCTGCCCAAGAAGCATGAATTTGTTATTTCAGTACTTGAAATCTCAAAGCTTTAAACACTAACCCCCCCCCCCCCCCCCCCCCCCCCACTCCTTTGATGCAAGGCAGTGGAGCCAATGCTTACAAGGCTTCAATCTGCTATACGGCCTGTTGCCCTGCACGGCCAAATGCACCGTGGTGGCTTTGAGCAGTGAGTCAAGTCAAATAACTTTATTCGGTTATTCATAGTAACAACCATATAAACATACATTGACACATAAAATCCAAACATTGTTAAAAACGACATGGAATAAAGAGTCACAAGCAGAATATACAATAAAAAATATAAATATAAATGATTATATTAATTAAAAATATATCTGTCAGCAGCACAATTACCCCTCCATGCTTTTCCTGAATTTAAGAGCTAATTTTAAAAAGCTGCATACAAATAAAGTGCAATCACAGCTTAGAAGTTGAAGGTAATAAAGTGCTGGTCTGATCTGTGCAAAGTTCAATTGTTTGAGGCATGGTTTTAAATATAGCCTCCGTGGTACAGTATAGAAGGGGCAGATGAAAAGAAAGTGTGCCAGATCTTGCGGAGACTTTTCGTCGCAGCCGCAAGCTGCCAACACTTGGCCTCGATGGGCCCCCCCCCCCCTGGTACGGCCAATAATAGATGGAATATGTCTAGGCGAAACCTCGTCAGCAGGAAACGGTCATAACCTGACAAGGGCCATGACAGGTACGATTCCATGCGCAAAGAGGTTTTTAGTAGCACGTGTTTCCGAACACTGTCTTTCATTAATTCGCCCTCCTCCCGAGCTAAATACCTAGATGCAATGAAGGTCTTCTTCACAAAAATAACATCAGATTTAGTGATAGACTCTGGGGTTGCAAAAAGATCAGGGCGCCCTAATTCAGAGAAACAGTTACTGATGTACTTAATCCAAGGGACTTTAAACCTGTTATCCCATGTTAGTGCTTCTCTCAGGATTTGTTGGGTGAGGGGTATATCGATATTTAGCCAACAGTTTAGCCAACAAAGTAAAGGATTTACGGCTATCCTGTCGCATAAATAAGACATGCCCAGCTCTTCATGCGCAGAAAAGTTTGCTGTTCCCCTTGGGACCCCCAAAACCCGTTTTAAAAAGCTGTTTTCTGCAACCTCCAGGCCTCCAGATGAGGCATACCCCCATAGCATGCAATGGCAATGCTCTTAGCTTGATAGAGTTGGAGCAATGCGGCCACCGGACTATTACCCATTTATCTTGCAAAGTCAAGTATTGCTGCATTTGCTCGAGTTACCTCTCCCATTTTCTTCTGTACTGCAGGTCCCCAATTTAATTGATGGTCGAAGAGGACACCAAGGTAGGAAAATGTTTTAGCGACAGGAATTTTTTCCCCGTTAACGTTAAAGGAGTTTGGCTTTTTTTCCCTAGGCCTACCTTCATAACGTAAGATTTTGAGTTAATAATACTCAGGTCCCGGGACTTCATAAAAGCGTGGAAAGAATTTAGCAGAGTTTGAAGGCCAATTGCAGTCCTGGATATCATGACTGCGTCATCCGCATAGAGCAGAACCGGCAGGCCTTTCCGACCGACATAGAGATAATCTGCTCCCGTACTTAAAAGATGCTCTTCCAGGTCATTAATGTATAAGTTGAAGAGGAATGGGGCTAGAATACACCCTTGTCGGACGCCCCGATGTATTCCAAAGTCCCTCATTACTTTTAAGTCTTGTGTGTAACGGACGTTTGCTCTTGTGTCGGAGTGCATGTCGGCTAGCAAATTAATCAGATTCTGCTCTACACCCATTTTTGCCATGGCATCCCATAGCCTACCACGGTCTACACAGTCCAAAGCAGACGATAGGTCCATGAATGCCATGTGAATTGTACCTTGCCGGGCCATGGTGTATTTTCCTATAATCATGTACAGGTTCAAACACTGGGTGACCGTTGAGTGTCCAGGCCTAAAGCCGTATTGAATTGGGGAAATTACATTATTTTCATCTGCCCATGCTACTAACCTGTTTAAAATTACACCCCCACTACTTTCACTACGGAATTATTTAAAGATATTGGTCTGTAGCAAAGTGGGCTGTTACGGTCTCCTTTTTTAAACACGGGTACTATGGTGGAGATCCCCCACGACTTTGGGCAACCAGATGCCGCTGCTGCATTAACTACAGCGTTAAGAACAGGGGCCCATAGTGATGGGCAAGATTTGAAAAGATCTGGAGGAAGGCCATCAGGCCCTGGGGCCTTGTTGCAGGTTAGGCCTTGGATTCCTTTTGCAACCTCATTAATTGAAAAATGCAGAAAGTTCTCCTTAGGAGTGATAAGACTATACTCAGCTTGTGGCTCATTACTTTTAAAATTGTACTGAAATGGGTGACCCACTCCTCCTCTGGGATATTTGTGCCAAGAACAGTATTACTTGGATGGTCAAACAAAGGTTTATTAATAATTTCCCAGAACTTGGCACTGTTACCCAAAATCTTGGGATCTAAAAGGGACTCCCAGGTACTTGCCTTTACCTCTTTTTTTCATGTCGCAAGGGATTTATTGTAGTTGGCGCGCATGACCTTGATACGAGCCGGGTCTCTGGGTCTGGCTTTTAGGGCCGTCTTAAGGTCTCGACTGGCTTTAGAGCAGGAGTGGTCAAACCATTTTGGGTTACTGCCGGCATGCCCATTTGCTGGCACCATTAACAAGGACCCTACTGTTGATACAACCCCCTCAAATGCAGACAGGGTTTGTCGAGGGGATGATGTAGGTGACACACAGAGTGAGAGTTCAGAACTGCATAGATTATTAATTGAGATATACAAGTTATCACAATTCACCATTGTCCATTTCAAGCGGCGCTTTCCGTTTGTGCACTTTAAAGACCCACGGCCTTCACATCGCTTTCGCAGTTCAAAGATGCCTCCACCCAGTTTGATGGAGATGGGGTTATGATCGCTATGAACATTTATTTGGATGCAGAAATCTGAGGTAAAGTTGGCAAGGTCAGCAGATAATAGGATATGATCTATTCATGATCCATTTATGTTGCCTTTATATGTAGGGACATAAAAAAAGTGTGTGCTCCGCCATCACAGACATGGCTGCAACTAGATTATTTTCATCCATCAAGTTGTTAAGTTGGGTTCCACGCCGAGAATGATCGAAGTGGAAGCTTTTCAGGCTGTTGCACCCCAAATGTCCCATGGACGTCACTCCTGGATTCCCACAGGGATGGGTGTTAAAATCACCTGCAATCAATGTTTGGCGCGGCAGATTCCCCACATTGTCTCTCAAAAAATCGCACAGCTGCAGTAAATTACATTCTCCATATTGGTTTACTGCGTTATAAAAATTGATCAGGGTCAAGGTGTGTTTACCCCTCTTTAACTCTAGGACTTGGATATTCCTATTGCCTGAATGGCGGTTGTTTATTTGACAAATAAGAGCCAGATTAATGTAAATTGCCAGGCCCCCCTTTGCTCTTCCACTACTCGATGGTTCGGCTGGCGTGAAGAAGCTTTGATATCCCTCGATGTGTACGTTTTTTTCTTCTACCAGCCATGTTTCTTGGAGGCATATCACCGCGTATTGCTTGACAAAAGACAGCCAGGTGGGATCACAAGCTTTATCAACCAGGCCCGCCGTGTTCCAGGAGACCAAGCTTGTGCTACATGATGGTATTATATCTGCTTCGATGACTGTGTCTGTGTTTACATTGTCAGCTAAATTTAGGTCAGTAAACTCTGTGCGTGTGACTGCCTGCTCTTCCATGGTGTTATAATTTTGTTCTATATAGGTTGGGACAGGGCTAAAGACCTCTAAGAGGTCAGTGGATGAACTCGGCCGATCTTGTAAAGGCGAACTCTCTAGTGAGGATCTCGTTTCTGGGCCTGACTGGCCATTTAGTTTTAGTTTCTCAGCAAGGATGGATTCATTCAATCCCTTTGTGTCAGCATCTTTACCTGATGGTATGTCATGGTGTGCGTAATCAGTATATACAGGGGGGATTAGTGTTACGGGTAGTCAGTCGACCCCCTCCAAGCCGCTCTGTTCATAGAAGGCATTGAACCTGTTTGAAATAGGAACGCTGTACTGGTTATTCAGATAGGTTGAGTAGGGGATGTTCGTGTTGGTATACTTGGTGTGGACCTTCCCTCCTCTCTGGATGCGTTGCAAAGTGATTTGTAGTTCTGTAGTCCCTGGGTATGGCCCGATTTGAATGTAATGAGTCCACTGAGGTATAATGACCATTATTCCCTGTAGTGTCCCAGTTTTGATGTTGGTTAGCGAAGGTATAAGATCTCCCCTGTTCCGATGAAAAATGTAGGTGCATGTTGTTTAACCCAGGGTCGTTTGAGGGATAAAAGTAACTAAGATCCATAGTACGAATCAAGCTGTTTGTGGGGCCATCCCTCCAGCTGCTGATATGGGTTGCCACGCGGGTGTCTCTGAAACTTACGATAATACACTCGCCCTCGGTGGACTTAAATCTATGGCCCACCCAATCTACCCTCCTAACATGCGATATTTGCCCATTGAAGTGTGAGGGAAGCGGTCTATGTGTAGTTAGCCAATAGCTCACTTTATTTTTTAGTTCCCCATACGTTTCTGTTTTCCCCTCACCCAATTTCGGGACGCCTATCATTACTATGGTGTTGAGGTAATTGACATTTTTATGGTCAAATGTGTCCCCCACGTGTACCCCAACGGCTCCATGTACGAGTTTCATGTACATGTAATTTCCCTCCACAACCGAATCTGAAGACGCAAATACATTTGCGTCCAACGTTAACATGTCCTCTATCAGATCCACCATGAATGGATCGATAATTCAGTTCCTAAGTATGCCGTGCCACCGTCTTTTCATGGTGCACTTTCACGTTTTTCCTGGCTCTGCCGAGCTAGGCCCTGATTACTGTCTTCAAGACACATCTGTCTCGGCCTCTGAAAGCTGCAGCATGGAGACGCATCCCTGACCTCTGCCTTACTTCCTGCCAAGCGAACAGTGCCCGGCTCGGCCTGGTCTGCCTGCCAAGAAACAGTATTTTACCTTCAAGTTATCAGCGTAGCCAGCTCAGCTCCTTGAAAACACATTCCTGTCTAGTGATTTAGGTAAACATATCCCCGGCTGCAGAGCAAAGAGTAAGCCTGTCTCCGTGCAAGTAATTTACAGTTCCCGTTACCAGAGTAGGCCCATGGCCCCGCACGTAGACACGCAGGCACCTATACACGCACTAACATTCAGTATAGGGTAGCCTCTGCCCAAGTGACCTTTTACTTCAGATTAAACATTCTCCAAATACTAGATATCAGATATGTTATAGGGACAGGTCGATCTGACATGCCAGACTTCTGTCTCCTCTACTAGAGCTAAATGTCAGACCCTTAGCTTCCTCCAGATGTACGTCAATCACACGTCATAATAGCTGCGCGCGCATTCAGGCCACAGGTTTCAGCTGACTCTGCAAGAATTCTCCAAGCACCCACCCACTTATGACACTTTTCTGTGACGTTTCTAGTGTACGCCTCTGTACACACCCCTGTTCACACCTTTTTGCTACGCACATGTGTTCTTATCATATACATTTCACTTGTCACGCCCACTGTATTCACTGCTACTGTGTCATTTTACTGTATATGTCAGGTACTGTTAATAAATCGTTGACATCTTTCCTGCCATCATTGCATACCCGAACCCTTGTATTGATGGAATAGATTTCCATGACTCGAGTCATCATTCTTGATTAAAGCCCTTATGACTCAGACACCACGGACTCTGCCTCTCATTTGATTGAGCTATTTTCTTTAATTATCCGAAATTATCTGGCAAACTCGTATACGGTAAAATATTTACCACAGTGTAGGGGTGAGATTCAGGGGGAAGGTTGATATAGATGGGCTTTTTAGCTGGTATCAGATTTGAGGGTTTCTCGGGGCGATCATTTATGGGCATATTTTGAGGTACTGTGGGCCTTAGGGGCCCGGGCTGATCATTGTGTTTATCAGTACATAAGCCCTCTGCAGCCCATTCGCTCTCATCGTTTTCAGTTGTAGGAGACGCAGGAGCTATGTTAGGGTCTGAGACCGCTACAAGTGCAGTATTTTCACGAGCGCTGGAGTTTTTATTTGTGTCATTTAGGGCTATTGCTGCAGATAAAGGGGTCAGTGTCTGTTTAGTGTTGCCGCTATGTGGTGGTTTCTTTGCTCGTACGTTCTTATTGTTAATCGGCTTTGATGAACATTTGGCCGACGTGAGGTTCTCTTTTGGTAACGGTGATCTGAGTATTTTTAACATTGTTGCAGTGTTTTTATTTTGTGACACTTCAAATTTCTCAACGGTTTCCTCCAGCTTAATAATTCTTTCGCGTATGGGCAACAGGAGGGACCTTATTAGATGTTCCAGTTGAGTCAGGAGTGTGTTATCACTTAAATTTGATAATTCAGTCTGACTTGCCTGGTCTGTACTGGCAATTACATTTTCTGCCTGTGACTCTTTTGGCTGTCAAGATGCCACCAGACTAGATGGTAATGGTGTCAAGTGGTTGGGTATTTTATTTATCAGTTTGGCCAATCTAAAATTGGACCAAACGTCCTTCGCTGAGGGCTTATGTTTACAGAGGGGCCGGGAAATTTTCCTCACTATTGATTTTATTTTTTTCCCATTCCGCCTTTTGGGCTTAATTATCAGGCTGCCTTCATCAGGGACAGAGTTATTTATGGATAGTGGTCTCCTAGAATATTCGTCACCTACACGTGGTGAAGCTATAAGCGTGGCTCTAAAGAGAAGAGGGCCCGGTTTGTCCTGTGGACTACAAGTCAGCAAAGGGCTGCTTTCCCTGCTGTTACGGTTTAATGGTGTGCTTATGTCTGATAATGTATTTTCTCTGACTTGGATATTAGGCAACCCTGTAAAGGATTGCATTAAAAGTGATTCCTGTGAATTTATAGTAGTGTCAGAAGTATTGATAGTAGTGGTGTTATGTAGTGAGAGATTAGGGAAACACAGATTTGGAGTTAGCGAAAGACGCCTCTCTGTATTTTGTATTGTGTCTGCCACAACGCCTATAGTTGTCAATAGCAGTGAGGCTTTGAAGAGGTGTAGTAGGAGCCACTTTATTCCTAGTGGAGGATCTTGTGGTGATGGGTGTCTTTTTGACTTTCGTCATGGTGTTATTGTTAAAGTTGCTTTCTGTATACTTTAAAGCTGTAGCCTCTGCTTATGTTCGTAATTATTGGTTACAATTGTAATACTATCCACACGGACAGAAAATGAGAAGTATTTAAAACAGTCACCTTAAGCCGTATTCCACGTGGCTGGTTGAAGGGTAGGTGGCCCGTTCCCGTCCTCCTTGGTCCTCTGAGGGCCACAGAGGGCCTGCCCTTTGGCCACAGAGGGCCCGCCCTTTGCCCGGGCTTAGCCCCGGGCGCTCCCGCGCGCTCCCGCGACGCGGGGGTGAGGCGTCCTTTGTGCGCCGCCTGGCGCGATCTCCATAGTGTCTCCCGCTGCTATGCAGGGCGGGAAACGTAGTCCAGAGCCCCCCTCCGCTCTGCGGCCGCTGGCGATGTCGGTTGCGGCGGCGGGAGGGGGACAGAGGCAGGCACCAGGCTCCAGGGGCAAAGGAAATGGCCAGAGGTTAGTGTCAGCAGGTCCAGGGATTGCAGCGATTAGTATTTAGCGGCGTCACCCACTCCGCCGGGGTGACGCGTCCTTTATGCGCCGCCTGGCGCGATCTCCGTAGCGTCTCCCGCCGCTATGCAGGGCGGGAAACGTAGTCCAGAGCCCCCCTCCGCTCTGCGGCCGCTGGCGATGTCGGTTGCGGCGGCGGGAGGGGGACAGAGGCAGGCACCAGGCTCCAGGGGCAAAGGAAATGGCCAGAGGTTAGTGTCAGCAGGTCCAGGGATTGCAGCGATTAGTATTTAGCGGCGTCACCCACTCCGCCGGGGAGACGCGTCCTTTATGCGCCGCCTGGCGCGATCTCCGTAGCGTCTCCCGCGGCTATGCAGGGCGGGAAACGTAGTCCAGAGCCCCCCTCCGCTCTGCGGCCGCTGGCGACGTCGGTTGCGGCGGCGGGAGGGGGACAGAGGCAGGCACCAGGCTCCAGGGGCAAAGGAAATGGCCAGAGGTTAGTGTCAGCAGGTCCAGGGATTGCAGCGATTAGTATTTAGCAGTGTTACAAGCACACACGAACCCAGTACAAAGGGAGGCACTGGCTGGAGCAGGAAAGAGCTGAGAACTAGGATAGCAGAGAGCAGTGGGATTGTTTGACTATCTTATGGATTCTGGACTTGCCAGCAATGTTACAGAAGGAGGCTTATCAAAAGCATTGGCTGCTGCAGGGACAGCTACATGCAGAGAAGCCACAGAAAGTGACAAAGCAATAGACCAACGGATGACTGAAGTGACAAACAAATCTGAAGAATTGAATGTGACAGAAAGTGTGATAATTAAGCGCACTTTTCAGATGTAAAACAGTCCATCATGCATTCCAATCGAAGCACTTCCTAGGACGCGGAAGAACACAGCTGATAGCATAAGTTAAGAGAAGGCTACTCCCCTGCAGGGAGCCAAAGCCCTCTCCAAGTATATTTAAAATATTAGTAACAATACGTACTGCAGACAGGTGCATTGTGAAATCAGAGCTAGAAAGCTTTGTTTTATAACAAATCTAGATCAGCTCAATAAATACTTGAAGTGAGGGGCAGAAATGGGACTTTGCACTAGTTTTAACTTGAATGATGTCATCTTGAAGTTCAATGCATCTCTCTCCATGTGGAAGACACCATTATACACTGTTGGTAAATATAAGCAAAATACTCCAATTAAGACTAAAATATACAACCCACTATCATGTATAATGAAAAGGTAAAACCAATTAATTGAAAAATCATATAAACACATTTAGAGTACATTTATCACAAGTAGGAAAGTGCAAAGCTGTTGCCCTACTGTACCAGGCACTGCTTAACCAAATAATTAAGTCTCCTTTAGATACCTTGAGAGAATGAAGGGCAAAGGATATAGAGAGACCTTTCTCAGAAGAGGAATGTAAGAATAAACTTAAACATGGCCCTAAGATGAAGCGGCTAAGATGGCGGGCGCATTCTAACAGCGCTCTGCGGTCTGCCCTGATTATTCTGTCAATTCTACCCAACAGAGGCGGCATCCACGCAAGAAAAGCAGGTGAACTCACCCACACCAGCTGGAGCATCAGCTAGTACCGTGTATTGAGTGGCTTACATCCATTCACAAATCGCATTCCGGGGAACGCTCCTGATCATAGGTCGGGTGGATCTGACGAAAATGGTGGTTCTGCTGCAGCTGCTGTACTACTTCGCCAAGCTTCAAATATATGTACCGCCAGCCTTCCTCAAGACCTTGGAGAGGATGGTGAGAGGGAACATCTGTGGGGCATCCCTCAATAGAGTAGCTCTCCAGAAGCTCTACCTACCAACAGATCAAGGGGGGCTTGCACTGCCCAACTTAGAACACGATTACCTAGCAGCCCAACTACAATGGGTGGCAGGATGGCTCTCGGAGCCGAGTCTGGCGGAAATGGCAATGGATCTTCCAGCATTGACCCACCAAGCTCTTCTCTCCCTATTTCACCCATGTAGCAAACAGCAGTCACCATGGCAATTACTACTGAACGTGGCACATAGATGCCACAGCAGAAGCCTTTTCATTACGCGTAGCATTAAGTTGTATGCTTCTGCACTGTCGCTAACCGGCACACCGAGAAACCATGACCCGTGAGATGCGTAGTCTAACAGACAGCGGCATACAAGATGTGGGAGACCTGCATTATGAAGGAAATGTAATGTCCTTCGTCTCACTGGTAGACAGCTTCGGGGTAGCACCCGTACAATTCCTCAAGCACCGAACAATCATAGCTACGCTACACAAACACTGGGGGGACATGGCGTTAGAGCCCCCAACGCATGTAACCATCCAATATCAGCACGTAAAGGGCCAGGGGAGACACCTCATTAAGTGGTTCACCTCCTCTATCAGGGCACACACAGCGCCGCTGCTACTCTCTCTGCGGGTGCGCTGGGAAGGCGACCTACAGCGCCCTTTTACCAACGGTGAATGGAGCAGGGTGCTGGAAGACCAACTACTATCCCGCGAAACATGCGCTTCAGTCTCACACAGTATTTCTTCACCCAGAGGGCATATCTCATCCCAGCGAAAATCAACATATTTTATTCTGGTGCGGACTCCCTCTGTCCCTGCTGTCAAGCTGTTGACACAGATCAATTACACATGACATGAAACTGCCGAGATTGAGAGAATATTGGGAATCGGGGTGTCCACTCTAGGCCGCTGCACAGACCAAACAGTACCTATGAATTGGGAGACCTGAATTCTACACCACTACACAAACATTAAATGAACGAGTCACCTGCCGGTTTCTAGCACTAGGGCTGATTGTCGCAAAGAAGCTGATCACAAAGAGATGGCGCTCATCCGAGCCCCCAGCCGTAAATGCTTGGGTATGCTCCTTGCAGGTGTGGGCCATGGTGGAGAGTGTAGCACTATGCAGGGAAGATGCATTGGGCCTACATAAAGTCGCAAAAACCATAACAAACAGCTAGCACAGGGAGCCTCAACGCACACCTTGTAACAACCTTACACATATGCGTTACACATGAGCAGCGTCAATAAAGGTAAACACTAACGGTACAATAGGCAGGGTATACCCGCTCCACAAATAAACATACGCCAGCCCAAGCAAGCATCACAACTCAACGACTATGGCCCTGATCGCAAGGAGGTGCAACGCTACCCTACACCCTAACCTAGTTAGTCTCAGTTACCTCCCGACCTTTTGCCCACCCCCACCATCATTACAATAAAATAGTGACGCATACAGGCTCCATCAGTAGGCGAATCTATACACGACGATCAACACTAGGTCACAAAGCACTTCGGTTTTGACTTATGGATTAATAAGTCAAAACCGCAGTACCGTATTCACCCCTCTTTTCTTGGAATCTGATTTGTTTATTGGTTTGCTCGTGATGTTTAACAGGTGACCTATGCATGGAAATGACTGATGTATTACTGTACAGATGCTAAGAAGACATCAAACGAGTGACTGCTGATTAGTGATATGACATTCAGAAACATTTGAATACTTGTTGGATCTTACTTATCATTAAGGACTGCTGTAACTGCTTTTCTAGCTTTGAACAACTCTTCCAATGAATATGCAGTAATGTTATATAATATACACGCAAGTTGGCATAAAAATCAATAAAATATGCTTCAAAAAAATAATTTATCACAAATAAAAGTTGACCTGTTTACTACCACCTCCTCACGAGACTCCAAAATTCAGCACACTACTTTGAGGATCAGAGCCTGTCAAATTATCAAGTCAATCGATTACACAACCTACAGTATCAGAGGAGGACCATACCGTGCTCATCCACTTCCACAAACCCAGGATAGTAAAAGTATTTCTCACTCTTTTCAATTTTTAGAGTAGGCAATAGTAAAAGATGTGAGGATTAGGATCTGATAAGCCCCAAGACATTTGAGTGGGTAGGCATTAAGCCCTGGAGTATCATTCATTTGTTCTATACGCTTAGTGGCACATACCTAAACGATACCATTGAATTTGAATCAGCTAATAGAATGTTGCAGTAATTATTAATTCTAAGATTTCCTCAACAAGATTATTGGGCAAAGATTCATTTGCAAAAAGGACTAAATTATTAGATAAATTCAGCGGTCCAAAGTTGTTTTAGGAACCTGTCACCAGCGCTTTCAGAAAGCAGACCTGCCGAATACCAAGACTGCCCAGTTTTTAATTTCAATTCATGCTTCTCCCTTCCACCCGCCTACTCTTTTCTTATTTTCATCCATGCTTTCTCCCTTTGTCACAGTTTTCATATCTTTTTCTACCTTCAACTCTGTTCCTCAGGGTTGAAGTCTGACATTGAAAAATATTGCCCTGTGCCAACCATCTGCAAACCCAGATCGGACTGTTTGGAAAATATAACATGATGTATACCCGTTACTTTGCAAATCCTGGAATCTCCCACCAATCTATTTTGACTCCGCTCCTGTTAAGCTTTGCACTGTTGTTAATCAAACAAAACCAGTTTTGCTTGCTGAAATCGTCCCTTTTTACAGCCTCTGTTTTTTTCTACCTCCCCCTTCGCATTTTCTCTCTCCTCTCCTTATGCGCTAACTCCGTTTGATCCCACAATCCCTCCATTTGAACTCTAACCACTTAGTGGCTTTGCTCAACTTATTTGCTCCGTTTCCCTCTTTACAGCTTTTGTTTGTTCTATCTTCCACTCTGAGCTCTCTCTCTCTTTCTCTCCTCACCCCCCACCACTGACTGTGCTCCCCTTTCTATTTTTCTGGCTTTCCCTCTTTGCAGCCTCTGCCTTCTTATTTCGTCTGTGCCGTTTCCCTTCTCTCTCTCTCTCACCACTCATCCCCTGTGTAATCCTGCAGTCACCCCTTCACCCCACCACTTACTGGCCCTGCTTTCCTTTCTTTGCTCCGTTTTCCCTCTTTGCAGTCGATGCTTTTTCCTGTCTTCCGTGCTGCATTCTGTGCCCTCGCCCTCTCTGCACTAACCCCCGTATGATCCTGAGCGCTTTAACTCATCCCCCCCAATATTTCTGCCCCTTTCCTCTCCTCTCAGAGGCCCTGCTGGCCTCCGGAGTCAGATGATCAGTCCAATATATGTGTACCGCTCTGACTACCATCAAAGGGCCCGAAGGCGTCCACTGAGATATACCATAAGGAAGGGATATCAGCTATAGATCAGCTTTTGAGACACATTTTGATTCTATTAACTGTAAAGGTTTGTGAATTGTGTGCAATTTGGATTCTGGATGCCATTTACAAATCTTTACTACTGCAAGAACTAGTCTTTCTTCCCTCACGTCTTCCTCTCCATCTATTCCCCTCTCCCTACCAGCTCAAACAGACACAACTTGTGGCATGGAAATCTGCACACACCATTTTCAGGTGCACTCATTTGGTAGTGGCCACTAGGATGGACCACAAATGAGCCTAAGAGCGGGTCACATGACCTCACCATCAGCCAATACTAGCCCTCTTCACAGGGTGTATCAGCCCGGGCATCGAGGCAAAGGGCAGAAAGAACAAGGGTTATTTCCCCAGTTTGAGCCTCTAAGGGCCTAGCTCCAGAAATTATGCCCCTTTTCTATTCATACAAATTAACAAGAAGAAATAAAAAACAAGCATTAGAAATGCAATAGGTCTCGGATTTATTTGAGTTTGAGCTAATGACATTGTAAATGGCAATGTCTTTTCGCCATGTGTTATGGAGTGTATGCATGTGGTGTGTAGTGGAATTAAGTGGGTTTGTTTGGAATTGTAGCAATGGTGGCATGCTGTGCTTTAGATGAATATATTTAAAAGTAAAGTGCACCATACTGCGATTGCTACAATAGTTAATTGTGGATGCGTTAACAATTGATGTGTGCACTGATGGCTGGTGGTGTGTGTGCCTGTAGAAATGGTGCACTGATGGCTGGTGGTGTGTGTGCTTGGTGGAAGCGTGCACTGCCGACTGGAGGTGTGTGTGCCTGGTGGAAGCGTGCACTGATGGCTGGTGGTGTGTGTGCCTGGTAAAAGCGTGCACAGATGGCTGGTGGTGTGTGTGTTTGGTGAAAGCGTGCACTGACAGCTGCTGGTGAGTGTGCCTTGTAAAAGCGTGCACTGACGACTGGTGTTGTGTGTGACTGGTGAAAGTGTGCACTGTGGAAGCCTGCACTGACGCCTGGTGGTGTTTGTGCTTGGTGAAAGCGTGCATTGATGGCTGGTGGTGTTTGTGCCTGGTGAAAGCGTGCCCTGACTGCTGATGGTGTGTGGTTGTGTGTGTAGTGGTGAGTGTGTGGTGGGGAGTCTGTGGGGGTGAGTGTGTGGTGGTGAGTGTGTGGTGAGAGAGTGGTGGTGAGAGAGTGGTGGTGAGAGAGTGGTGGTGAGAGAGTGGTGGTGAGAGAGTGGTGGTGAGAGAGTGGTGGTGAGAGAGTGGGGTGTGTGTGGTGTGTGTGTGTGGTATGTGTGTGTGGTGTATGTGTGTGTGGTGTGTCTATGGTGTGTGTGTGTGGTCTTATGTGTGTGGTGGTATGTATGTGTGTGGTAGACTTAGTTTGAGTGTTCGTTTCCTGCACACTCACACACTGCCCCTACACACTCACACACTGCTCACCCTGCACACTCACACTGCTCACCCTGAATAGTCACACACTGTTCATCCTGCACACTCTGCACTCACTGTCACTCTGCACTCTCATTGTCACTCTCGCACTCACTCTGCACTCACTGTCACTCTCGCACTCACTCTGCACTCACTGTCACTCTCGCACTCACTCTGCACTCACTGTCACTCTCGCACTCACTCTGCACTCACTGTCACTCTCGCACTCACTCTGCACTCACTGTCACTCTCGTACTCACTCTGCACTCACTGTCACTCTCGTACTCACTCTGCACTCACTGTCACTCTCGCACTCACTCTGCACTCACTGTCGCTCTCGCACTCACTCTGCACTCACTGTCGCTCTCGCACTCACTCTGCACTCACTGTCGCTCTCGCACTCACTCTGCACACACTCACTCTGCACTCGCACTCACTCTGCACTCACTGTCACTCTGCACTCACTGTCACTCTGCACTCACTGTCACTCTGCACTCACTGTCACTCTGCACTCACTGTCGCTCTCGCACTCACTCTGCACTCACTGTCACTCTGCACTCACTGTCGCTCTCGCACTCACTCTGCACTCACTGTCGCTCTCGCACTCACTCTGCACACACTCACTCTGCACTCACTGTCACTCTGCACACACTCACTCTGCACTCACTGTCACTCTGCACTCACTGTCACTCTGCACTCACTGTCACTCTGCACTCACTGTCACTCTGCACTCACTGTCACTCTGCACTCACTGTCGCTCTCGCAGTCACTGTCGCTCTCGCAGTCACTCTGCACTCACACTCACTCTGCATTCACACTCACTCTGCACTCACTGTCGCTCTCGCACTCACTCTGCACTCAGTCACTCGCACTCACTCTACTCTGCACTCAGTCACTCGCACTCATTCTACTCTGCACTCACTAATCTCACACTCACTCTGCACTCAGTCACTCTCGCACTCACTCTGCACTCACTGTCACTCTCGCACTCACTCTGCACTCACTGTCACTCTCGCACTCACTCTGCACTCACTGTCGCTCTCGCACTCACTCTGCACACCCTCACTCTGCACTCACTGTCATTCTGCACTCACTGTCACTGCACTCACTGTCACTCTGCACTCACTGTCACTCTGCACTCACTGTCACTCTGCACTCACTGTCACTCTGCACTCACTGTCACTCTGCACTCACTGTCACTCAGCACTCACTGTCACTCAGCACTCACTGTCACTCAGCACTCACTGTCGCTCTCGCAGTCACTCTGCACTCACACTCACTCTGCATTCACACTCACTCTGCACTCACTGTCGCTCTCGCACTCACTCTGCACTCAGTCACTCGCACTCACTCTACTCTGCACTCAGTCACTCGCACTCACTCTACTCTGCACTCAGTCACTCTCGCACTCACTGTCACTCTGCACTCACTGTGACTCTGCACTCACTGTCACTCTCGCACTCACTGTCACTCTTGCACTTACTCTGCACTCACGGTCACTGCACTCACTGTCACTCTCGCACTCACTCTGCACTCACTGTCCCTCTGCACTCACTCTGCACTCACTGTCCCTCTGCACTCACTCTGCACTCACTGTCACTCTGCACTCACTGTCACTCTGCACTCACTGTCACTCTGCACTCACTGTCACTCTGCACTCACTGTCACTCTGCACTCACTGTCACTCTGCACTCACTGTCACTCAGCACTCACTGTCACTCAGCACTCACTGTCACTCAGCACTCACTGTCGCTCTCGCAGTCACTCTGCACTCACACTCACTCTGCATTCACACTCACTCTGCACTCACTGTCGCTCTCGCACTCACTCTGCACTCAGTCACTCGCACTCACTCTACTCTGCACTCAGTCACTCGCACTCACTCTACTCTGCACTCAGTCACTCTCGCACTCACTGTCACTCTGCACTCACTGTGACTCTGCACTCACTGTCACTCTCGCACTCACTGTCACTCTTGCACTTACTCTGCACTCACGGTCACTGCACTCACTGTCACTCTCGCACTCACTCTGCACTCACTGTCCCTCTGCACTCACTCTGCACTCACTGTCCCTCTGCACTCACTCTGCACTCACTGTCACTCTGCACTCACTGTCACTCTGCACTCACTGTCACTCTGCACTCACTGTCACTCTGCACTCACTGTCACTCTGCTTTAAGGTAGGAATTTGCTCATCAGGAATACTTTTGTTTCCTTTTTGAAGAGAGGGATAGAGGAGATTTTTCTGATGTGGGGTGGAAGGGAGTTACAAATTCTTGGAGCTGCTCCAGAGAATGCTCTGTTGGAAGTTTTAGACTTTTTGAAACGCGAGGGTTTCAGAAGTAGATTATTAGCACTCCTTAAATGTCTGTTACCTCCAGATAAGCTGAGTTTTTGGGCTAGGTACCGAGGGGTGTTGTGGTGTAGTGCCGTGTGTGTGATGCAGGCCATTTTTAGGTGGATTAGAGGTTCGTAGGGTAGCCAGTTGAGTGCTTTCAGGTGTGGCGATATGTGGTCAAATTTCCTAGACCCTGTTATAAGTCTTGCTGCCGCATTGAAACAAGCTTTTAGAGGGGCTGTTGGGAGTTTGGGAAGCCCTGCGAGGGTGGTACAACCGTACTCCAGTCTAGAAATAACTAAGGACTGGACTGCATATTTGAGGTCCGCGTTCTCGAGAAATGGTTTCATTTTTCTGAGATAGCTGAGATGGAAGCGGGCATTTTTAGCCAACAGGTTGACGTGGTTTTGCATGTTCAGGTTCTTATCCAGAGTGATTCCTAGTGATATGGAGGAGTCCACTACTCTTGGCGTGCAGTTCAACGCTGTGATAGTTTTGATCCATTCCTTTGTCTCGGTGGCGTTCTTATGGGGGGGGGGGGAGATTAGGAGAAACTCGTTTTTTTGAGAGTTTAGCTTGAGGAAGTTGGTCGATAGCCATTGGACTGTCTTTTCGAGCGCTATGTTCATTGACCTTAAATCTTCGATAGAGGAGATCTTGATGTACGGTTGGGTGTCATCCGCGTACCTGTGGAAGGATATGTTCTCGAGCTGTAGTAGCTCGGTGAGTGGTTCGACGTATAGGTTGAATAGCATGGGAAATAGTGTGGAGCCTTGAGGAACTCCCAGTAAGTTAGGGGAGGAGACTGAAAGATTGTTGTTGATCAAGTAGGATTGCGTTCTGTTTTCCAGGAAGGATTTAAACCACTGAAGGACTTTACTAGAAAAACCCATCCTGTCTTCTAGTCTTCTTAGTAGTTTAACCGTGGTTGACCGTATCGAAGGCTGAGGAGAGGTCGAGTAAAACCAGCAGGCATGTTTTGTTGCGGTCCAGGGCTTGCAGGGCGTCATCTACTATATGTAGGATGGCTGTTTCTGTGCTATGCCCGGGTCTGAAACCCGATTGGTGAATGTTCAGTAGATTTAAGTTCGCAATGTGTTGGTTTAGTTGTTGCTGAACACATTTTTCCAGGACCTTGGCTAACATTGGAATATTGGTTATAGGTCGGAAGTTGTTGGGGTCGGAGTTTTCTGCAGTAGGTTTTTTAAGGATAGGGGTGACTTGTCCTGTTATTAAGCAATCTGGGATGTGACCTTGTGCTAGAGAGGCATTGATGATTTTGGTACAAAGAGGAGAGATGATATGGAAGAGGTGGGGTACACAATTTGACGGGACAGGGTTATTGAAGTGGTTGTTAAGTTTGGTTGTTGCAATAATATTGGTGATTTTATTTAGATCGTAGAGTTTAAAAGTGGCCCATAGAATTATTTTTGGGCAGTGATAGCTCACGTCCTGCAGGCATATTGACTTGATTGCCCTTAGGGGTGGCTGAGTGGCGTGCTGCTGCACTAAGTTCGAGTTGAAGAGAGCTAGTTTTAGCAGAGAAAAATTAGGAGAACTTTACACTACTCAACTGTGATTTCGAAGTTAGGAGTGAAGATTTAGCTTATTTGTTAGATTGTTATTTCAGAATTTCAAAGAGTTTCTTTGGTCTATTTTTGGCCTTGTCTAGTTCTGATCTAAAAAAGTCTTTTTTTGATTGTAGGATACTTTTATTGTAATAGTTTCTCGATTTCCGGAGAAGTTTGAGATGATTGGGGGATGGGTGTTGCCTCCATTTCCGTTCCGCTGATCTGAGTTTGCATCTCTCTTCGTTTAAGGGTTCGCTGAACCATGGGTTATTGTCTTTTTCCCAAATTCTTTTGAGTTTTGGTGGAGCGGCTTGCTCAAAGACTTTGGTCATTACGGAGTTGTAGTGAGCTGTGAGGTCATTGACGTCTAACCCGTTATTAGTGGGGCTGAGAACCTTCTCACATTGAGAGGTCAGACTGTTCCAATCGATATTTTTTGTGTCTCTTATCCACTGTTTCTGCTTACATTGTTGCGGGAAGACTTTCTTGATGGCGGATGGAATTTGGAAGGTGAAAACGTGGTGGTCTGACCAGTCACAAGGCATAACCGAGAGTAAGTCAATAGTATTTTGATTAGATATGATCCAATCAAGAGTGGCACCTTTAGAGTGAGTCGGCTTTGAGATAGCTTGGGACAGGGAAGGGTCTGCTAGGACATATTGCCAGTGCTGGCATTCTCAGCCCTTTATTTTAACCTACCCTACCAGTGTTCCTTCTAATTCCTTCTTAATTCATTTAAAAATGGTTTATTTATTTATTTATTTTTTACACTTATAAAGCGCGCTAATACCAGCCGGTGTCCTGGCGCTGAAGTGGTAACTCCCCAAAAGTGGGCCTTCGGAAACTAGAGGGAAAAGAGCCATGTTTTCAGATCTTTCCTGAATGCCAGCAGATTCTCGTTTTGTTTAAGGGTGAGGGGAAGGGAGTTCCACGCCATTGCTGCTCCTCTAACAAAACTCCTGCCGCCCCTGCACGCCTTCCTGATGCAGGCTGTTTTAATCAGCCCCAAACTGGCCGACCTAAGTTGTCTCCCTGGTCTGTACCATTGAAAATGATCCTGAAGGAACAAAGGGCCAAGACCATGTAGCACCTTAAAGACAATACAGAGGGCCTTAAACAGAATCCTCTTCCGCACCGGGAGCCAGTGCAGCTTCTCCAGTTCCTTGGTGACTGAAGAAAACTTGGGCAATCCCCCAATACAACGGGCAGCCGCATTTTGTAGAACCTGAAGTTTGTTGAGCACCCCCTGTTGTGCCTCCAGAAAAAGACTATTACAATAATCGAGGCGCGAAAGTACCAGGGCCGTTTAATATTGACTATTGGATTCTGACTCTGATTTTCTTTTGTTTCAATAAAAAATTATTATTAAAAAAAAATGATTTAATATATCAGTGTAAACCATTTCCATACTAAATTGGCTGAAACGTCACAACTTTTAGAAATTCTTCTGAACTAGAGCTCATGAATAATCCAATTCATGCTCTGCTCCTGTACTCAAGTAGTAATTATCTGTAGTACAAAATAAATGTATGTTCCCACTGCATGTATTCTGCAATTCACACTTCCTGGCCACTGGGGCAGTATGGGGCTCCGACACATTGAGTTACAGCCATACACTCCTCAGAGGCCTAGCATAACAGGTTTGCAGAATCGATGAAATCATTGCTTAACTGAAAAATAGCCATGCTATTATTGAGCATTAGTGTTAATTTGTCAGTAAAAATAGAATTGATATTCCATCCTCGCCCCGGAGATACAATGGTCATTACATTTAGCACGTCATGGAATATATCTATCAGAGGGCATATGGTATGAGTATTTGTCCTTCAGAGTTATCAGGGCAGATAAGTTGGGAATTGCATATCTTGTGCTAGTACTATGCTGATCAGAGACACTAGTCAGAGAAGTGTTTACACCATGTTCTTTGATGTTCAGTCAGTTACTATGGCACAGTTAATAACATTTGGAATTTCTAGGTTCCGGATAATGTTTTCAGACAACAGTGCAGTGAACTATTTGTTGATAAACTGTTTTGAATAATTTAATCCGGATGACAATCAGAGGTATTGTGCCTAGATACGCATTAGTTACTCAAAAGGGCTGTAAATTACTTTTTCAGCTACCATGTAGTGTGCCAAGGAATCCCTGCCCATCAGTTTCATGTCGGTATCGAGTACTGTGCCGCGGATTGCTTATCAGGTGCTGAGCCATTGAATGCTTGCTACTGAATACTTGCCTTTCATTTATAGAGGTATACATATCACATATTGTGTCACAGGGACTCTGGTGCTCTGCCTCCTATGTAATTCACTATTCCCTGCATCATTTCTTCATTTCAATTTCCCACTCCCTCTTGTCTACTTCATCTGTCATTTACATAGCTCTGTTTAAATAAAAAAAAATCTTTTCTCAAGATACAGTTCCTTCTCCTTTCAGATTACCCTCTCGCTCACCCTGTGACTTCTCTACTCGTGTTTGCTCTCACACCCTTATTCAAGCTCCAACAGTTACATTCACCTTTACTTTCTCAATGACACTCATCTTTTCATTCTCTCTTTCTCTGTCAACCCCTTAATATTTCTCATTTCTTTCCTAATAGTCTCACCTTGCTCACTCGGTCATGCTCTCTGTAGCATTCAGTCGCACTTGTAGAAATACATGCAACTTAACTAATTTGTTTGCCTTCTGTCAAGTTCGGCCATTAGCTTGGTTGCTCTCCATCATTTACTGACATCTCACTGTAAAATTGATAAGAAAAACCCTGTAAATATGGCAGTTGAGATATTCAGTTTGTAGTGCTCTGTATTTGGCATTTTTGGGCTTCGTCACTTATCCTTTGGAGAAGACACTAAGCCTTCCTTCCCAGAAGATAGGGAAAATTCACAGTGATTTGCCGAAAACTGTTAAAACCATTGACATTTCTGCCACAAACCGCCCGAGTGTTTGGGCTCCTACCTCCTCTATGCTGGAGACATTCTCTGGCCTGCTCCATTACAAGGCCCTTCGGAGACTCAAGGTATTTCATCTTCGCAGGGGCCTGAAGAACTCAGAAGAGGTCCTTCTGACAGAAGAAGTGAAAAAGGAAACGGAGTGGAGGCTCTCTCCCATGGAGGCATAAAACGGGAGGGTCATTTTCGGCTCCGATCTGGTCATCATTATAGAATCAGATGCCAGCAATTCAGGCTGGGGAGTGCAGTGCGAGGACACATTTACAGAAGGAAAATGGTCTGCACAGGGATAACAGCTCTACATACATTGCCTTGAACTAATGGCTGGCTCCTTCACCGTCCAATATTGGACCAAGGAAAAAAGGGAAATATTGCATCCTCTTAAAGATGGACAACATTTCGGTCACATCAGTCACCTGGGTGTCTCCAGGTCAAAGGTGCTGGCTGATCTAGCCAAGGACTTCTGGACATTTTGTCTGACCAACAGGGTAAATCATTTACAGTGGAATATATACCAGGCATATCCAACAAGGTAGCAGACTGATGTTTCAAAGAATGGAGAGATATGAGCTTGTGGAAATTGGACCAGGAGGTCTTTGCGATGATCGAGAGCAGATGGGGACCATTTACAGTGGACCTCTTTGCATCACAACTAAACCACCAACTGGTGCAATATTTCAGTTGGAAACGTGATCCGCTGGCTGCGGCGATGGATGCATTCCTCCAGGATTGGACCCTGGAAAGGGGTTATTTTTTTCCGCCTTTCACAAGGATTTCCACCGCATCAGAGGTATTCCTCTTTATGGGACGTTAATAGGGTTCTAAATCTGTTCCGGTTGTGGCAGAATAACAAATATCTATCCCACAAAGAGCAGTCTCTAAAAATGGCGATGCCCCTATGTCTGGTGTCTTGCCGCAAAGTGTCAGACATTAGAGTTCTGAATATTTCAGGTAGCGCATTTACCCCAAAAGAGGTCACTTTCCACATCTGCAGAAGGACAAAATGCAACTCTAAAATGGGGTCTTACCTGGCTTTTTGACAACTACACAACATTATGAGCCACTCTATGTTCTGATTGGCTGAAGTTTACTTATTTACTTTCCCGGTGCCTATTGGGAAAGGTAGCTTTCTGTTAATTTTTTTTAAGACAGCTGGAGTATAAATAAAGGGAGAAAGATGAGCATATTCTCGCCGTGTCCTTAATAGAACTGAAACTTTCTTCTACGAATTCTAGGAAATTTTACATTTGATATACATTGACAGCAACTTCATTGTAAGCATGCAGGAGCATTTAATTGCTGACCCACCATGTCCCTTACACAAGCAAGGAGTGGACACACTAAAAGAATCATACAGGTTCCTAATGTCTTGAAAAGGGACAAAAATGCACTCCATCCTGATTGTCCATCATTCAAGAACTGTGTCAATCTTTACCTTTAATCGGTCACTAATTTAAATATAGTGCACGTCTCACTCTTACAGGATGGTAGCTACAGCTTTGTTATCCACTTGTATGTGCTTTCATTTCCACTGCGAAGTAAAACATTCCAGAAGTAAATGACATTTCCAGTAGGTTCTTTTTTATTGAATTTTGGTAAGTTATTCAATTGCTCATTCCGAGCAATGAAAACTGCTTGAGGCTGCTGCTGTTTTTTTGTACACTTTAAAAAATGTATATAGTATTGAGCAAACAAACGTGCTGCATAACCTGTAAATCTTACTGTACTACTTTTACAAATAAAGTAGCAGTTTCTGATTTTGCTTTCCTACTATGGCTACAAATAGAGGGAGGGAGCAAAAACCACACTTTAAACAAAGGCATGGAAGTATTAGTAATAACAAATACAGCTTGCTTTCCAGTAGTACACTGTTAGCAATACTACAGGGCTTCTTTAGTCTCACCCCACCCACTTATAGTTGTTAATGAGCTTCTCTGCTGTCATCACAGGAGACCTTTCTAGTGTGCACACTTTAAAGCTCTTTGCACAGTGAAAATCTCACTTACGCAGCCACCCATTTTACATTTGATATACATTGACAGCAACTTCATTGTAAGCATGCAGGAGCATTTAATGGCTGACCCACCATGTCGCTTACACAAGCAAGGAGTGGACACACTAAAAGAATCATACAGGTTCATAATGTCTTGAAAAGGGACAAAAATGCACTCCATCCTGATTGTCCATCATTCAAGAACTGTGTCAATCTTTACCTTTAATCGGTCACTAATTTAAATATAGTGCACGTCTCACTCTTACAGGATGGTAGCTACAGCTTTGTTGTCCACTTGTATGTGCTTTCATTTCCACTGCGAAGTAAAACATTCCAGAAGTAAATGACATTTCCAGTAGGTTCTTTTTTATTGAATTTTGGTAAGTTATTCAATTGCTCATTACGATTTTTTATGAAAACTGCTTGAGGCTGCTGCTGTTTTTTTGTACACTTTAAAAAATGTATATAGTATTGAGCAAACAAACGTGCTGCATAACCTGTAAATCTTACTGTACTACTTTTACAAATAAAGTAGCAGTTTCTGATTTTGCTTTCCTCCTAAGGCTACAAATTGAGGGAGGGAGCAAAAACCACACTTTAACCCTTTAAGTGCTGCCGTCGGACAACGGTCGTCGCGAGCACTACCTTGCCAGTGCTGCACACGACCGCTGGCTGACGGGCCAGCACCCGTTATTCGAACGTTCAGCACTGGGCGCTGAACGTTCAACGCTGCTAAGGTGCTAAACAAAGACATGGCAGTATTAGTAATAACAAATACAGCTTGCTTTCCAGTAGTGCACTGTTAGAAATACTGCAGGGCTTCTTTAGTCTCTCCCCACCCACTTATAGTTGTTAATGAGCTTCCTGAACTCAATGACAACACTCCTCACCACCAATAAGCCTATCTTTTCCCCCTACTCACCCTATAACTAACCCTCCTAACCAGTTTGACCATCTCCCATTCCCCACAGACTTTTCTTTAAGACTCAACCCTATGCTCATCTCCTTCAACATCCACCCCACCCCAATCCTTCACATTCAAATCCTACATCTGAAGTCACAACATCAGTATCACACAATGCTGCCTACCATTACGTACGCAAACACACACGCAACCGTCCTCTGTAAAACATCTCTGACATTCCCAAACTGCCATCCAGCCCAGAACACAGACACATCCGCTATGAACTTAAGGCCAACACAAATCTCACCCGTCACTACCTCAGAGTTTCCAAGCATTAAAGACACCACCCACTCAGCCCACAAATACACACCATGACTCACACACCAATCTATTGTCCATAATCTCACCCATACCACTTCCACCTTCAACACACGAAAAGAAAGACACTTCAAAAAACTCTTCATAACCTTGCATCCCCTTGTCTAAAGCACACTGATGCTACTATTCAAAGATAATGCGACTGCTCACCCTCTCAATCTAAACCAGCCTCCCCCATCACTCACACAAACACACACTCCAGAAAATGCCTTTGAAGCCTGATGGAAGAGGATTAACGATAACACAAAAACAACTACATTTCAGTCTTTTTCCAGCTAACACAATCCCCAGTAGTAGACCAGCTACAACCTTCAAGGACAATACTCACCCTCCCGCCCCAACAAAATCACACCACCCCCAAAACAGCTCCTTCAAACTACCTACTCAAATCGCTCATTCTGTGTCCAAAAACAAGTACCACATTTTCAACCAATTGACTGACACAGAACCTGACTTACTGTTCAAACTAAATCATGGTTCCAGTACTGCATGACGCTGTTCCACTATTCTATCACACTATTACACAAACTTACATAGATAAAAGATCAGATGGCTACTTTGGCCAAAAGGGAACTCACACGTCACAGGAAAGCGAAACATGCCCCTAGCATACTGAGATGGACGAGGGAACTTATAAAATGTGCTGACTGTGAATGGGTCTTTAAACTACAGATGGGCCAGAGATCTGGGAGCGAAAAGGCATTGGAGGCGGGAAAGGCATGGGTGCCACTGGTGGAAATACTGAAACAGCCGAGCAAAGACAACAAAGTACCCAATGACGATGAGGCCCCTGATGTGGGTGCCTGAGAAAGTGCTTTACTGGGTGACCCAGACTGATGGTTGCGAACGCAGACTACCAAGCGGAGCTCTTGGGTTGCGTGACCCCATAGTGGAATTTCAGCACCGAGAAAAAAGTGTCTGGGGCGCTGCTGACCTAGCCAATATTATCATGCAAGACACCCGGTGAATAAATGACATGCCTGGGAGGTGGGAGGGAGGATTTATGGGGGAAGGGGCGGTTCCTTCTTGGTTTGTTAAGGAGTTAATTGAGGAGCAGAATACTGTGATGATGACTACCAACTTAGTGAGGTACTGAGCACTATAGACCTAGAAAGTCTAGATCACTCTAGATGTACCATTATTTTCTTATGCTGGCAATGGACTAATACCTCCTCGTGGAATAATGACCCGAGAAAAGTTTTTATCAATGTAATAAGTTGTACTTGGGCTTAAATTGCAACTGCAATGCTATGTCTGTGATGTTATTGTTATATCACAAACTAATAAAAATTGGTTTGCAAAAAAAAAAAAAAGGGGGGGAGGGGCTATGCAGTTCTATTTAAAGAATTAACACCTCTCATCAAAGCTAAGATTGTTTCCTTACAAGGTTATGAGGCCTTACTCATCAGATACAACCTTAACCCAACCTTTTCCTGTAACTTTCTCTTTCTTCACAGACCACTTCCTAGTAATAGGACATACCAAAACACCCTTTCAGACATAGTTTCAACTCTACTTAACACATATTCAAACCTATTCATATTTAGATACCTGAACATGTATGTGGTTTGACAAACCTAATGTGCGCCATCCAAAAATGATCCTCAAAGGCCTAGGCACACTCAACTTACAACAGCTCATTCCCAACGTCACACACATTGCAGGACACACCTTGAATGTCATGTTCAGCAACTTTGCATTTCAAAGGATTACGCTCTTCAAGTGGTAAAACCACCACCTGCTTGCCTTCCTACAGAAGACAGCACAACGCTCCCCATCTAAGCTCAGCTTACCAGCAACTGTAAATCAACCATACAACGAGCTGACTTTAATGGGCCTAGAAACCCAACTTATTTCTAATACAGATCGTGGTCACACCAAACTCAGTTTATAACACTTCTGGATGGCTCCATGAAGCCTTTGATATACTAATCCGACAGAAAGCATTAAAACTTAATAAAAACAAAAAAGCCCCTTGGACGAATGCAGGCCTAAAAAAAGATAAAACAATAAGGGGGGGTACCATTTTATTTTAAAAAAATCCTTGTCCTGTAAAAAAAATGTACTTGTCCCCCTCTTGCCATGCAGCGAGGTGACAGATTATGGCAGCATTTCGCATTATAACAGTGCTCTTATCATAGCCTCTTCAATTAGGCCAGGAGTCAAATGATATCAGGGTTTGTCTAAAGTGAAGTGCAGTGGGTCACCGAACTTCAGCTATTGGCTAACCTCTCTGTGGGTGACAGAATTCTTCTCTTTCACAAGGAAGACATTTGCACACAAAGTAGTTCCATTCAGTGCCAGGGACTATTGTGGCAACATGCGCTTTCTGAGAACAAAGAAATCATTTTGCTTTTAGCTTAATTTCTTATTATATTGGTGAGGGCGTGGCAGCTTCCCCAACAATAAAGTTTTGCAAAAACAATGTCAAAACATGGATTAATAACACCAAAAGGCTTGCAGCCAATCACATACCTATTGGCCCTGACAATGCATGTTTAGTTTCATGTTTCCCTTCATCTTGGAAAAATTGGTTTTATACAAATGTGCCATTATTAGTCTGTTTTGGGAAATAGTGGCATGCAACAAACTCGTTTTACTAAGGGGTACTAAATTGTACAATAGTTTTGCAAAACATTTTCCTTTCAATTAGCATACTTTTATGTGTATATTTTATTTTGAAAGCAATCATCAATCTTGCTTTCAAGCTTCTGTGGTGTGCATTTGCATCTAGTCAGAGGACATTCTGCGAGTATTATAAGTCGCTATAAGTTGTTAAACTTTAAAGACGGGTATACACATTTTAATTCTGAAAACACTGCTAGTAATGCAAGCTGAGCTTGCACAATTTCTGCAAAGTGATCACCCTACTAATAAAGGCTTTGCATTAATGAACCAAATAAATACATTCAAACAGTAAGCACATATAAATATAAATCTTACCTTAGCTGTAGACAAAACTCTTTCAGAGGTCCATTACGTGGTACTCTCAATTTGGGTTTGCGCTGCTGGGGTTTGGGTCTTCTTATCCAAAAGACAAAATAAACTCAGAAACTTATTGCTCTTGACCAAAAAAAAAGTCTGTCCTGGACGTCGGGCAATAGAAATTGCAAACCCCTGAAAACAAATAGCAAAACTTCAATGAACATGGCTCAAAACAAACAACCTCAAGACAAAAAAGGCCTACACTCACATAACAGAATGTACAAGTCAACAATGGAAAAACCTTACAAAAAGCTTAAAAAAAGATACCACTCAAGCAAAATCCGCAATGCAAAATGCACTCAAACATTTTTTAAATACTCACATATTTTCACAATCCAAAATGCACCTAAGGAACTCATCCCATTACTCAGGAATTTGTCACAAACTGGCAACTCACTACACAACCAAAGCAAACATGTTGGATTCACATCCAGCACACACACAAACCACAGATCTAACCTATTTCCAAAACTCAGAAAACATTCTTCTTTCAACTTCAACAGCCATCTGAGTCAGAATACTTATCAACAACTCCTTACCGACAGTTTTTTCAGAAGACTTAAAAAAGGTATACATATGTCCATTATTATAGAAAACAAACCTGGACCCTCAAGACCCCAGAAATTACAGACCTCCTGAACAATTTCTAGACAAACTTATAGAAAGAGCAGCCTTCATCCAGTTGTCACAATTTAACGAAGAAAGCTTCCTACCTTCTAGATTTCAAACAAGATTCCATCCAGAAAGAGGCACTGAATCAGCCTGGCTGATGAGGGGTGTAACTCCGAAACCGGTCCCAGGAAGCTGGTTTCCAGTCCAGGGAAGACATGGCTTGGCAGTTTGGGCTGGACTATTCCCATGAGGAACAGGGTCAAGACTGATTTGCATATGGCTGGGTCTGAACACGGGTGACGAAGTGAGCTAAAGAACGATGATGGATTCAACCCAGATCTGTGACTGGGGGTGAGTGTC
Organism: Lissotriton vulgaris; assembly: GCF_964263255.1. NCBI lineage: Eukaryota > Metazoa > Chordata > Amphibia > Caudata > Salamandridae > Lissotriton > Lissotriton vulgaris. The sequence goes on from NC_141689.1 coordinate 517,608,134, forward strand.
TGAAAAGTATCAGCACTCTGTCCATCATCTCCTTGTGTTTGCTTTGTTCACCCTAAGTTGGTAGGGTGTGCCCAGACGTGGGTACCTTGCTCACTTTGCCACTGGATTCAAGCTAGCCTGGCTGGTGAGGGTGTTCCCGCAAAACTGGTTCCAGGATGCTTGTTTCCAGTACAGGAAAGACCAGGCTTGGCAATTCAGGCTTGACTTTTGTCCATGAGGAATAGGGTCAAGACTGATTTGCATATGGCTGGGTCTAGACTGGGGTGGTGAACTGAGCTAAAGAACGATGATGGATTCAACCCTGTTACTGGAGGAGAGTGTCTGAAAAGTTTCAGCGCTCTGTCCACTATCTCCTTGTGCTCGCCTAATAGGTGAATAGCCAGGTCATAAGGCCTTTCCAAAAGAAAAGCAGATCAGGAGAGTTCTTTAGATTGGTAGGAAGACACTTCCATAGTCTGGCAGTGTGCTATAACTACACAGCAGACACAGATACTTAATTGACATTGGAAATTCAACAGTCCTCAGTGCCTTCGGATCACTGACTAGTAGACGACATGGAACCACTTCAAACTGAACAGCTCAAAAACTGAAATACTCACCTGTAGCAACTGGAAAACTAACAACTCTCTACACCTGGTCTGATGATTTAGGACCACCACAAAAAATATCGAAGAATGCACCTTCCCATGAAACGCTGCAACGCACCTCTTAACACCTTGGATTACCCCACAAGGTACAAACAACAATCTCTCTTGTCCTATCAAAACGCTAATTGTCTATATCATGGCTCACCTTTATCAACCATGAGAAGATTAGTGGTGAATTAGTATAGTGGAATATGGAATTAGAGAAGTGAACATGTTAGTCTGTTATTTTGATTGAAAAGGATAGTGGAGGGATAGACGAGAGAAGGATTTCTTTTTTTAGGTCACAGCAGTAGGAGGAGGCTTTTGGATGAGTAAAAAGGTTTTTTGGAGGGGAAGAGTCAGAGGGAAGAGTTTAGAAAGGTTTGTTTTGGGACATCAGTATTGTAAAAGAGGTGTTAGATGATGCAAGGAGGGGTAGAGTAGGAGAGAGTCAAGAAAGGGTTATTTTAGGGAACATAGTAGTGGTACAGGATTTGGGATAAATGAGAGAGTGGGTGTAGAGGATATAATGATAGGTGTATAGGTTGAGAGATAGGGTTTAGGCTTCATACAGGGGTGAACCTGAATACATGTGTATGTAAGAGTACGTGCATATGTATGAAAAGTGTGTGTGTGTATCTGTGAATATATATATATATGTAAAACAACAAAATATGATTACGTGAATGCAAGCATGTATATGCATTAGAAAGATATATGTGAATATGCCTATGTGTACGTAAATGTATCCATGTAATTTAATTACTCTCTGTTCAAGGATATAGGAATTATAAATACCAGAAAAAATAGCATTCAATAGCTAAACGTATATAGGCATTATACTTACATTATACATAGTTATACCTCTGCACAAGTCACATATATATATATATATATATATATATATATATATATATATATATATATATATATATATATATATATATGCCCTTGTGTAAATACATATAATAATTAATATATACCTGGCCTACACAATTATGTTGTACACAAATATGGATAGACTGTTAATTATATACATATATACACACACACACTCCTGGGTTTGTGGTTTGCTGGTGTGCATCTAAATCGCCAGTGGTGCAAACCTAAGGGCAATACCACCAAGCCCTTTTAAACTTTCACTGAATTTTCTCCCCAGTAAAGAGAAAGGCTGCACTCAGAAAGTGAGTATTTTTATCATTTATTTGGAGACAGAGCTTGACATAGGAATGCGTTTCGGCTATTCACTTAGCCTTTGTCAACCTTAAAGAGCCTCATTCTTTTCACTGATTAAATGCTTTCCACATGTGTGCAATCAAGTAGACATAAACAAGATACTTTCCCTTTTGAGCAATAAATCAAGTGGTTATTTCTTTCGTATCCACTATTTTCATTCACATGTTAAAAATAAAATAAAACCATTTAAAGTGCTTAACAACAGTTCTTGCAGTTTTAAAATGCAGTGGTTAAAAAAATACTTGATGGCTTCCTTTTAGTTTTCTGGTGCTCATAACATTTGAGACGGTCACTTTCATTACAATTCATCTTTCAAATTCAACTTTCCATTTAGAGTTTTGACCCAATTCAAGAGCATTATTAGGGCCTGATTAAGAGTTTAGTGTCTTGCGACCTCCAGACTCGTGCAAGAGGACAGCTGTATTTTATTTTTTTTTTAAATATGTTTTATGTATAAACTTTGTTTATTGCGCTGCAAAGTCAGTACATCATACCAAAGTGCTTCACAGGCTGGCTTGGCATCAACATTCAGCCCGGCCGGCGTCAATACAGCTTTTAAGAAAAAGTCAAAACAGGGAAAAGGGAGAAAGGAGAGCTTGGACATATGCGTGTTGTGGACCTTAAATATGTTTTATTGATTTTCACCCAACAAACAACGTGCATTGGTCTCACAACAGATCAGTGGTACACTTATTGATTTCTTAAATTCAAATTTTTCGCTATGGCATACAGACAAAGCTCAATTCCATTGTCCGTTAGTTTCCCCGCATATTTATTCCCTCGTGATACACATTGCCTAATGTACAGGTACGCTCTCTTTGTGTCCCTGTGCCATCAGTTCGATCAGTCAAGGCCCCCATCCAGTTGCAAAACATACCCTCCCCTTTGACCCTCCCTAACCCTCTCCTCCGGTGTGTCCGACGTTGCCGTCTTTCTATAGTCATGCAGTATGTAACTTGGCCTAGGGCATATAGCTCCCTCTCTCACTGGGTTGACTATCCTAGCCGGCGTCTTTCTTGATTCCGCTACACCGTATCCTGGAATGATGAGGTACCCCTATATGGTCTTCCTACTCATGGCGTCCCCATCGGAGTATCTAATGACTCCCATTCCGACTCTGACTCAGGTATCTGCAACAGTACCACCAAAGCTTCCCATGCTTGGGCAGCTTCCAATACCTTCTCACAATTAGATCTCCTAGCTAGCTGGAACCGTATCCTGCTCTCGCTTGCTGCCCACCTGGTTAATTCTACCTTCCAGTGCTCAACGCTGGGTCCTTGCCTGGATTTCCAATTCTTCGTTAGTTCCCTTTTAGCTAGGTTCACCCCTAAGTCCAGGTACATATTCGTGACTTTTGTCTTGTTCGTGTGGGGAAACCAATGTAGCATGCATGCGTCCATGTTTGGGTCTATCTGTCTATCCGACACCCCACATAAGGTATCAACCATTTCCTCCCAATATGTTCCTAATTGCGGGCAACTCCATATCATGTGAATACATTCTGCTTCTTCTGAGTTGCATCGTGGGCATCTGGCTGTGTCGACATTAAAATATTTATTAATTCGCGCCGGAGTCAAGTACACCCTCTGCAATATATAAAATTGAATGAGCTGAAACCTGGCATTGCGCGTACTCTTCCACCCCCTCTCTACTATTCTGGACCACGCCGTGTCAGGAATTACTTTACCCAGGTCTGCTTCCCACTTACCTTGCAACTGGCTCAACGGCTGCTTCCCTTCCTCCCCCATTCTTCTGTATAAACATGTTATTGCCTTAACGGTCCCTGCTGCCATCACTATATACTGGAATGTTAGAGATGTCTGCGGCTCGTCCAGCCCTCACCCACGTTGGATTGCTGTTGTGAGGGCAGAATGCAGCAGGAAATCACCCCTGGGTAGGTCGTAGTGGTCTAGCAACGTCTGGTAAGGCAAAAGTACACCCTCTTCATACAGGTCCCCTATCATTTGCACTCCCTGTTCTTCCCATGCAGCTAATGCTGATCAATCCCGCCCATGTGGAAGCGCTGTGCACATGCCAGTGGAATCTCTGGCGCAGATGGCCGTAGAACCCCACTTCTCTTTTGACTACGGTTCCAACACAATCTCAGCGTCCGCTCTTCATGCGTTAACGTGTCGAGCCGCAACCGCTGACCTAGTATAATAAATGATAAGATGTGACGAGGCAACTTCCGGCCTGTCTGGTCCCCCGAATTCCCTTGCCACTGCCTGGGTAAACCACTGCTGCTGGGCTGCCAAATAATATTGTTCAAAGTCCGGGACCGCCCATCCCCCTTCCGCTCTGGGTCGCATCATCATGGTCAAGGCCACTCGACGTCTGCCGCTCTCACATATAAACTCCCTCACTAAGGATCGGAGTCCTTTGAATATCGAGCCTGGTATCCAAATCGGTAGTGTCCTGAAGTGGTACAACAACTGAGGCAAGGCCACCATCTACAGCAGTGCCACTCGGCCCGCCACCGAGATTGGAAGCGTACTCCAAAATGTTACACTCCCTTTAATCCCTCTAAGTGCTCTCCCTATATAACCCTCCAGCAGATCCTCCTGCGTATGGTAGATGTGGGTCCCCAGATAAGGAAAACAGCGTGGTTCCCATCTTATACCTCATGCTTGGGGAGGGTTCTCCCTCGTCTGCCTTACAGGGAACAGGCAAGTCCTCGCCCAGTTTATCTGAAGCCCTGACGTCTCACCAAACCCACGCAGCAGCGTTGTGTCCCCCTGTCAAGGATTCTGCTGTGTTAGCCAGATACATGAGTAAATCATCTGCATAAAGCGAGATATACTGCATGTCTCCTCTCCAGTCGAGGCCAATATAATATTTCCCTGTTCTGGCGTGCACCGCTAGTGGCTCGACTGCCGATGCGAACAGCTACGGAGATAAAGAACATCCCTGCCTCGTTCCCCGCTCCACTGAACATGGCAGCGACACTATCGCTCCCGTCCGCACTCGAGCAGTCCCTGTGTGATAAAGGATCCGCGTCCACTTCACAAAACCCTCTCCTAGGCCCATTACCTGAAATAAAAACGGCCATTCCAAGCTATCAAAAGCCTTTTCAATATCTACTAAGAGGACCGCAGCCTCAGTGGTCGAGCTGCGGTTCCCCTCCAAGATACAGAGCAGTCGCCTCACATTTACAACCGTGTTTCGCGTAGGGATGAAGCCCGCTTTATCCGTATGGATCAGTTGCGACATGTATGGAAGGAGTCTGGCCCCAAGTATTCTACTCAGTATTTTGTAATCAGTGGTCAGCATTGATAGTGAGAGATATGCCGACAAATTAGTCGGTTCCCTCTCAGGCTTCAATAATGGGGTGATAATAGCCTCATGAGTGGTAGCTGGCAGCCTCCCTTCTTTCCATGCTTCCCGATACATCGCTAATAGTCTTGTCGCTAAGCAATCGACATACGCTGAATAAAATTCTATGGGCAGACCATCCACCCCCAGTGTTTTGTTACGCGCCATGTTCTTAATCGCACCCCTAATTTCGCTGAGCGTGAACGCCCGCCCCAGCATGTCTTCCTGCTCCTGCTCTAGTCTAGGTAGTCTTAATTCCGATAGAGACTCTTCCACAGCCTCTCCATCCTGTTGCAGCTTGCTTCGGTAAAGTGCCGTATAATAATCTAAAAACAGGCCATTTATCCCTTGCTGCGTATACACCAGATTCCCAGTCGGCGCTGTCAATCCCAATATAGGTGTGCCCCGGGCATGTGGACTAGCTAACCACGCTAGCAGCGCACCGAACTTATCTCCCTCTGCATCTACCTTTGCCTGATATGACTTATAGTCAAAGGAGCGCAGCCTTTCCACTTGTGCCGCTACTGCTTCTCTAGCCTCCATCACCTCTCTTTGCATGCTCTTATCCTCAGGACGGGCCCTCTCAGCTTCGCGCAACTTACGCTCTGCCATCTCTATATCATCCAACAGCGTTTTCCGCACTCCCACCGTTTTGGCAATACATAACCCCCTAACTATTGCCTTAAAGGCGTCCCACTAAACCGCTACGGATGTCGCCATGCCCTCATTCTCAGCAAAATATTGGTCTATACCCGTTCATAGATCCGCTCTAAAAACGGGATCATCTAGAACTTCTGGTCTCAATCGCCAGGTCGGTATTATTGCCCTCTCTGGGATCCATCGAATCTGCACTAGTAGCGGCTTATGGTCCGATATTGTCCTAGATAAATATTCACTATGACTGACTTTGACATGTACATCCGGTGTGCACAATACCGTATCAAGCCGCACGTGCAAATCATGGATGCCGGAGTAGTAAGAATAATCTCGCTCCTCCAAATGATGCTCCCGTCAGGTGTCCACTAATCCCCAATCATTCTGCCACCCACGTCTAGCCTTAGATTGTCTATGGATCGGGGTATCGGGGAGCGGGACCAGTCCATCTCTACATCTGCAATGGAATTAAAGTCTCACCTTATCAATGTCGAACCTGTCAAGTATGGTGCTAACTTCCCTGATAAACGTCCAAAAAAAGAAGCCTGATCCACGTTAGAGGCATAAACACTTCCCAGCGTCACGTCAGTACCATTAAGGGGGCTAGTCACTACCACAAACCTCCCCTCTGGGTCGATCAATTGTTGGGTTGGTTGGAACGGAACTCCCGCCCTAACACATATTAGCACCCCCCCTAGCAAATGCAGAATAAGCTGTGTAAAATAATTGCCCCCTCTCCTTTTTATCAATTTTCTCATAGTGGAAAAGATACTCTTTAAGTGAGACAGACTGTCCATTATTTGTACCTTGATCCGTTTCAGTTGAAATATCCTCAATGCTTTCATCATTGAGGATTTTTGCCCCTCCGTTCTGTTCCGTGATATGTCACTCATGTTTTTTGTCAATTGAAACCCGTTCTTCACCTGCGATTGATCATTCAAGCAAATAACACACTTCCAAAGCCATGCAGTGCTCCCACTGCCTTGAAACGCCTGCCAAATAGCAATTGTCCACTCAAATGAAAGCTTCGGAGCACGGTGGGAATTTGTCAGGACGTGGCCAACATCCAATGTCCAGGTTCCGCAGCTCGACGTACCCGGACGTCAGAAAAACAACTTTGTTAATTAGAAAATTGCATTAGGAACAAGTTTGTTCAATCCTCTCCTCCACTGTAATTTACATACATAACAATTTTTGAAATCATGAGCGAGACATTGCAAAAAAGAAAGGTGGGCAGTAAAAAACCTCTCTGATTAAAGCATTGAGGATATTTCAACCGAAAATGATCAAGGTGCAATAATGGACAGTCTGTCTCTAACTCACTTAAACAATATGTTTTCCACTACGGGAAACTGTGTAAAAAGGAGATAAACAGTTGCCAGGCGGTTACTTCCTTGAATAATTATATAGATAGTAGTGGGATGGGTGCCTTGTGGATTACAGATTTTGATTGTTCCCATATATAAGAATCCACATCCCCAATTGTTGGAGGAGTGGACATAATTGATGGCATCAACTTGCAAAGGAATGATGGGCTTACTCATGAAATAGATCCAGATAGAGCTGGATAAAATACGTGATGACATTAAGAAAATGAAACATTTTCTGAAGAAACATGCAGAACAGTATGAGATCAAAACATTCATTGCCACAATAAGAACAGATTATCAGATTATGAAGAAGAGATTAAACAAAAGGAAAAAAAGGGAAAATCCTACAAGACAAACAGGATGATGATAGCAGGAGATTGTTAACTTGTGGCAATAAATGGGACAACCTGTGAAGGGAACAAAAACAAACTGAGGTGTTGAGACAAAAAGAACTTTGGACTTGAGAATCTAGCTCTGATACATATTCTGATCTTGAAAAATATCCTGAGAACTTCTACGAAAATGGGATCTACTTTTTTAAACTAATACAGACTGTTGCATTTCAAGAGTTGGTTTGTAGGGATTTGGTGAACATCTAGCGGAGTATTAAGGATCTGGATGCCACAAATTTGACAAAAGCACAGAGACAGGCCATAGAGGCCCCAGTAAGGGCCACAGTTTGGTTATTTTACCTTCTGACAAAGGGGGTATTGTAGTCTTGTGGGATATTAACAAATATCTCCAGGAAGCTAATAGACAACTTGCCCTTTCCTGACCTATTAGGTTACTTATGCTGACTACAATCAATCAATTTTTGAATTCCAAATGAGATTACAGAATTGGAGAGAAAAGGGCTATTAAATGCAGATGAATATCAGTTTCTATATGTAAGAAGGCTGTAGCCCCATGTTTTTATCTTTTACCAACGATTCATAAGGACAAAAACAATCCGCCATGAAGATCATTTCGGCCAATGGGAGTATTTTAAAAAATACCTCTAAATATTTGGATTCCCTCTTTTTGCATTATGCTTTTAGCTCACCATCCTATTGCAGGAATAGCAAATATTTCAGTAATAGGATTAATTATATCCCCTGGAAAGCAACTTAAAATCTAATTAACATAGATAGGTTTTCCCTCTATACATGTATTTAACATGATCTGGGGATTCTAGCCTGCAGGTTTATTTTTAGGGACAAAGCAATCTATTTGTTTGATCATTCTTGAGTGATAATTGAGATGCTTCGCTGGTGTTTAGAAAACCTTTTTTTTCTCTTTAACAACCAGCGGTACAAACAACTTCTTGGGACTGCAATGGGCAGTTACTTTGCCCCTAGTTACGCAGACATCTTTATGGGATGGTGGGGAGAGAAAGTTGTTTGGACAGAAAATAATGATCATTTTACTGAACATATTGTACCACGGACACTTACATAGATGATTTACCCATTATTTGGGAAGCCCCAGCCAACATTTTTGAAGCTGATAGCTGCCAATGATTTAAAATTGAAGTTTGTTCAAAACATTCAAATGAGCAAGATAGACATCTGGATGATTCCAATGCTATTGTAAATAATGTTTTGCATATCAGCTTACACAGGAAAAAAATACCGCAGGGAACAACACTTTGCATACCGCTTTGGGGAATTACTGAGAGCAAAACGTAATTGCAGTTCCATAGCAGCCCCCCTCCTTTGTTATTTTAGGGCCAGCCCCGGGGAGGTGGTGGTCCCTGGGCAGAAAATTGCCCAGAGGGGGGCTGGCGACCCCCCTTCCAGTTAAAATGTAGTCACGCCCTGGGGAGGTGGTGGTCTCAGGGGCAATTTTAAAGTAAGGATTGGGGTCCGCATGGCCCCCCTCTTTTTTACCAAAAAGCCCAAGGGAGGTGGCTGTCCTGGACCATAAAAGGACTGCGGAGGGGGGCACCACCTTTTATTATCACATTCACTTGGTCCCAGGGAGGTGGCAGTCTACGGGCCCATAATGGGGAGGGGGGGCCGCATGCACCCCCTCCCCATAATATAGATTTAAATATGTCCCCAGGACCTGGCCCACCCGGGGGCTGAAATACAAACAAATGTGGGAAACAGCAACTGCTTTTTAAACAAATTTCACTGGAGTTTCACTGGAATTTTGCGAATCTTCACGATCTTTACCGCAAAAATGTATTTAAAAAAAAATAAAAACGTTTTGGCCCAGGCTGTGACCCTGGAGACCCCTGCACCAGGCCTAGGGGTCAGGGTATTCTTACCCTTTCTCTCTTTTTTTTCTTTACCTTTTTGTTTGGGACTTGGGTGAGTCAGAGCCACAAGATGGCTGTCAACATTTCCAGGTTCCAACCAATCAGATCTCTGCACGAGATTGGTTGGCTAAGTGGAGGGTAAGCGTCCCTAGATATACAAATTTGATTTTTCTTTATAATCTCAAAAACTACTGAACAAATTTACACCAAATCAAGAAAAGGGCTCTTTCCGGGAAAAAGAGCTATCTTTCTGCCAAATTTGGTATAATTCCATTAAGCGGTTCGGGTTTTAGTCATATCTAAAATCTCTATGAGAATTAACATGGAAAACACACTTTTTTTACCCCCTCCCCTTTTTCTTAGCCCCCGCTTGATAGATCACCCTAAAATTGGCCATGCCCAATTAGAAATAGGAGGTCACTTTAAAAAAAAAAAAAAAAAAAAAGAATTGTGGAGATTCATCAAACGGCGCAAAAGTTATAAGCAAGTCAAAAAACATTTTTCCTATGGAAACTAGGTCCTAACTATAACTACCTTCTGGTGACTGCCTCTAGGTAATATATATATATATACACACACACACAAATACACTTTGTGTTTGGCTAGTGTTCTTGACGAATCAGAATGAAGCTAGTCAGCGCATGACTGAAATTCTCAAAGTAGAAGGGGTTGTCTTTGACAAATCTCCCAAGTGCCCTCAGATTGGTTCTTCCCTTCACTGGAAAACAACACAAACAAGAGGGATGAGAGAGATGCTGTCCCACTGTCGTTAGGAGGATCGACCGGCAAACACACACATCCCAGACTCCCCCCCACCCCCACACCCTGGAATGAAATATGATTATGTATAATCTACGTAAATGTGTATATGTATACATAGATGCAAATATTTCGATATTTATGTGGGGAGTATGTCTGACTTCTTGAAATAAAAAACATCCATCTTTTGCCTTTTACTCCAGTCTCTGACTCATCTCAAACCTTTCTTACTACATGGGACTGCCAAACAGGCTGAGTAAACTCTTATCTCCTACTACCCACAATTCATTCAACTAGCAGGTGTACATGTCCAGTCCACTACTCCCAATAACCTCTCACATCTTCCCTTTACTAACTCACTTCAATTAATCTATCAATATTCAAAACACTATAGTAAATGCATGAGCTCTAGACAGCACAAACCTAACAACTAATTCTACAAGGAAAATGAAATACATTTTACTAATCTACTATCTATTGGCCTTTAATCTTGTGATCCGCTGACCTGTGACGAGGCGTTAAAGCACTTTTTCGGCGAGTAGCACGCTACCTCGGAACCCATAAAGGATTAGTGGTGAATTAGTAGAGTGAAATATGAAGTAATTTGAGCGGTGGATATGTTCCTCAGTTATTTGGATTGAGAAGTGTAGTGGAAGGATACAAGAGGGAAAAGGTTTGCATTAATATAGCACTTACTACCCCTGATAAGGTGTTAAAATGCTTTTTCTGCGAGTAGGTGAGAACGTAAGCTAAATGGATCAATCACTAAGATTTACTTTGAACTGTTCTGGACCAATTATGTACTATCATTTACAAATAAACTACACATGATAATAGATGTACTTGGCGCTTTCAACTATATTTATTATTAATATACTTCCACCGGGCTGGGCCTGCAGAGACCCAGGTGAAAGCTCCTAAAGTGAGTGCTAAGCATAAATCTCCATTGCGCTGTATTTGATTGTGTTGAGTATCCAACATGTCTCCCCTTCCAATGCTGGTACAATAGATCAGGTGGGGAATGTGCCTGCTGTAGAGCAAAATGCGTGTCACCGATTTCAATCCTAGCTGTAGAGTTCAGTGGGTTCAGGTTTTTGTAGCAGTGATGCAGATATAACCTGCGTGGCATGTTAAGGTAGGTCAGCAAGTTAGGCCCCCGCTGCAAAGACATCAGGTAATGTTCTGCCTACTACAGAGGCAAGGAACTGGCATAGGATGTAGCACACAACTCTCTTCGTCGAAAAGCGGCGTAAAATGCAGCGAGCAGTACAACCTTCTGTGCAAGTGTATTTTCCGTTCCCTTCCATGAGAACTCTATTATTGGGTTAAAGTCATTTGGTTTGGGGAAGTCTATTTCTAAAATGGATTCCATGCCATGGCTAGATATATTTGAAGTACACTGCTGAAGTATCAGCGGCTGATAGAAACGTAAAGCAGGAAGTCAAGATCTTGGCTGAACCTGTGTAGGTCACAAGCTTGTCACAAGGTCCCTTGCTTTACTACGGAGCTGCGCCTGACTTTCACGCTGAAGCCACCCACTCAAACTAACGATTACATGCCAATTAAATTCACCAAGAGGACTTCAGCTTTCCACATGCAACACACTGAGCGGAGTCCCCCATGGTGATAGCAGGAAGGAACAGAGGGTCGGACCAATGTACCACAACACGCTGAAACCCCATGGCCTTGTTTAATTATTCAGTATCACACAGCTAGATTCAACATTCGATTTTCCGTGTCTCTTTATAGTGCAGGACATAAAATATGCTGTAAACGGGCGTGCTCTATTTACTGCAAAGACTAAAATAATATTCTGCTCTGTTGAGTGACCCACTGAGGGAGTAGGAGTTGCATTTATTTATTGCACACCATCCACATATGTGGGGTCTGGGACTAGAGGACAGAATTACAGAATTCCAAACATCTATGTGATCAAGACAGAAAAAGTGGCATTTATAATAGGGTTAATAAAGAAGGTACAAATAGATAACTGTGGATGCACATGCAAGCAACAAACCTTTAGCGGCGGGAACCACAGCACTAGGGAAATGGAGTAGAAAGTGAGCCTAAGAGATTCAGAAAAAAGTAAAATTAGTGTCTGTAAAGGTGGGAAGAGCGTCCAGACGTTAAGTAGACCGTGGTTGGTGGCTCCATCAGCGAGAATACACAGAGTACATATAGGTGGTCCATGCAACTTTGTGTGTGGCCAGTGCTCTTGACCAATAAGAATGAAGCTAGTCAGCTCATGAATGGAATTTTCAAGGGGTTGTCTCTGATAATTCTTCCAAGTGACCTGAGATTGGCTCCTTCCTTCACTGGAAAACACCACAAACAAGAGGGATGAGAGGGTCTTGGCCCACTGTCTTAAATGGGATAGGCCTTCTTTGTGTTTATTTCTTAATTGCGCTTGGAGAGTAGTCTAAATAAGCTTAGCCCAAACATAATAGACAAATGCAGAATGTAGGAAGCAGGGTTTCTGTTGCAGTAACAACCCCACTTTTTGCCAGACTACTGATGCACTTTGACTTGATGTGCCCTGGGACCCTGCCAATCAGGTTCCCAAGGAATGTGCTCTCTCACACAACTGTACCTTGTACCCCCAATTGGCACCTCTGTGGCCACATGTCAGACCGTTGTAAAAGGTACTGTGGCCAGGGAAGGCCTCTAAGGGATGCAGAACATATTGTGCCACCCTTAGAGGCCCTGTGTGTGTGTGTGTGTGCACACACGTGTACACACACACACACACACACACACACACACACACACACACACACACACACACACACACACACACACACACACACACACACACACACACACACACACACACACACACACACACACACACACACACACACACACACACACACACACACACACACACACACACACACACACACACACACACACACACACACACACACACACACACACACACACACACACACACACACACACACACACACACACACACACACACACACCGCGCCCCCCCCCCCCCCCCCCCCATAGCAGGCTGCATGTTTTGGTGCAGAACAAAGTAAAGAGTCGACATGGCACCTACAACCCACTGCCCTGTCATAGGTCAGCCACCACTCTAGCTGGGTGCAATATACCAATGGTGAGGGTACAGGTGCATGCGCCCTGTACCCCTACAGCGTGTAGACCAATTCTTAGGCATTGTAAGTGCAGTAATGCCATTTAGGGTATGTGGTGCTGGGAGTTTGTCATTACGAACTCCACAGCACCATAATGGCTTTACTGAAAACTGGGAAGTTTGGTATCAAACTTCTCAGCACATTAAACCCACTCTGATGCCAGTGTGGGAATTAATGAAAAATGCACTCAGAGGGCATCTTAGAGATGCCCTTGAAAAACGACCAACCTCTGGTGGGTTCCCTGAATGGTTAACACCAGCCTGCCACCACGAGGCTTGTTTCTGGACCCCTGGGGTGGGAGCCTTCGCTCCCTTAGCCCAAAAGCAAAGCCTTTCCTGGGCAGAGGTGGTCACACCTCCCCAGACAAGGAAGAGCCATCTGTTCCAGAGGAGCTACAAAGGCCATGCCACCTTTGTAATGAGACCCCCAGTCTTTCCTGCATCAGGCCCCCTTTCTGTCTCCCCTCCTTTTCGGTGGGAAGACAAGCGGAAAAAATTAGTACAGCCCAGAAGTTGTGCCCACCTCTGACAGCCGCACCCCTCAGGTGGGGGCGGCAAGGTGAAACCCACTCTTCAGTGCCTGCCATTTTGCAGATGGCAGGCACTCTCCAATCAGGATTATGGATCGTGCCCACTCCCCCATGTGGGGTGAGCACGAAAAGGGTGCACTCTCCCTTCGGTCAGTAGCCCATTGACTACTGACCTCGAGAGCCCTAAAACGCCAAGAACGGATATTCCCGCAACCTAAGAAGAAGGGCGAAAGAAGACGCCCAGCAGAGGAGACTGCAGAGAAGAGCTGACTTGTCCCTAGCCCTACCGGCCCATCTTCAGTTTCCAGAGACCCTGCGCAAAAAGTCGCCTTGTCCTGCAGTCAGCGACCTCCAGGAGCCTGGGATGACTGATTGCCTTCAACCAAGACCGGATCTCCTGTGAACAGCAGCTCTGCTCAAAAGAAGCTCCCAAGACAGACTCTAAGCCTGCTGAGGACAAAGAAACCCGATGCCCGGAACCACCACTGCACCCGACGCCTATGGCCCGAATCCGGGTGGCCCACTGGTCCCAGCGAGGTCCCCCAGCGCTCCAAAGTCAGAGTCCACCGCGGGTTGACCCCTCCAGTACTCCCCGACGTCGCCTGGAGCCTCTGCACAGAGACCCCCCAAACCGCAAGTGGCCCGTTAAGTTTTAATCTGACCTCAAAAGACACCCCTGCGTCCAGCTGCCCTGCACCCTGGAGAAGAGAATCTGAGGTGCACCTACGTCCCGAGTCCTCCAACCTACCTGCCCAGCTGTTGGTTCCTCCTGTAAGTCTTCCTGGTTCGAGCCTGTAGCCAAAATCCAAAACCAGCAACTCCCATTGAAATCAACAGGGCACTCAACGCCAAAACAGCACCTTGCACCCAGCCGACCCTGCACTGCTGTGGGTGTACTTTTGGTGCTAACTCGGATCCCCCTTTGCCCTGAGCCTAACATCAGGAGCTTTGCTCCCACAACCTTGTGGCCTGCTCGTGAGCAGGCACCAACCTGAGGCTCCCTATCCCCCATGGATAACATTGGGCCTCAGCACCTGGCCGCCCTAGTACTGCTAAGGGTGCTTTGAGAGTGCATCCTTGACCCTGGTTCTTTCCCCAGGATACCAACTTCCACAACCAAGTACTTACTTGTTAACCGATAACCACATTTTCTCCTTAGGAATACATTGACTGTTTTTCCTTGAATATTGTTCTCTGTGAAGTTGGTTTTGTATCAGAACTTGAAAAACTGCAATTAACTAAAAACTCTTTTACTAACCTTTTCTCTAGCAAATGTCCCAGTGTGATATCTAGGCATATGGCAAAATAAAGAAACTCCCTCGTGACCTACATTTCTTTCACAAATCAGACACTAAGTTCAGCATGGGCTAACCCACTATATCGTATTAGCAATATGCTTCAAGAAGAGACTTTTACAGTTTTAACATTTTTAACATTGTTTAGTTGGCATCATTTTTAAATTTTGCAAAAATATATATTTTTCTTTTACTTTCTATCACCTTTTTCTAGTATAAAAATATTATTATCAACATGTACATATAAATAGACACAATTCTAATATATAACTTAAATGCAATACATCCTACAATAAAAACCCCTGAGTGAAAGATCATAAAAATAATTCATACATACTGTAACCCAAACATTCACTCTCATACAAATTCATACAACATTCATAAATGCAATAATCTGGGAGGTGGGAGAAAAAAGATTGCACTGTCTCCACGACCAATTAGAATGGCTTTGTTCAGCAGGATCTGAACAATATGGGTTGACACACGTTTTGGTGGTAGATAAAGATGGTAACACCACCTTTCTCAGGACCTTAGCCAGATGTCAGGACACAAAAGCGCCTAGGGGATACTAGTATTTTCAATAAAAAAGTATATCAGCAGAAGAAGATATTAACTACCAAAGACAGCCTATGTAGTAATTTATAGCTGATAATTGACGATCTAAATGACCTTGCGTATGGGATGCGCTAGATTCATTATTCATATGTGGTCTGTGTCAGGGGGGTTAGGTTGCCTGATAACGTAGGATCAAACAATAATCAAATTGGTTGATGTAGCTTGATAATACTATGCCGAGCAACTTCATGAAAGTTCCATTCTATATTTATAAATTTGTCACGGCCAGTACTAGTAGGGCTCAGGATTAGGAGCCATAAAGTCGACAGTTATGTAAGGACCCAGGAATAGCCCTGAAGGATCATCTATCTTGGCATATTACACGGAGTAGAAAAAGTAATCCCTAAAGTAATCTGCAAAGTAATCTAACAGTAATTTCCACTATATTGAAAAGATTTATAAACCTCTAACAAAGACATTTTCATTCAGCTTGCTTGTATTGTTCAACCTGCCTTGAAAAAGTACCATTTACACTTGCCTGTGCCAGGCTTGCTTTGTTCTAGAAAAAAAAATACAACTAAATAATATTTTTAAACAAATCAAATTGGTCTGAGTTCAGTCTTTGAGTGTGTGAAATCATTTACTGATAGAGTTTGTACAACAAATGCTTAACACTACCCTCAGATAAAGCCTTACTGCTCGCCCACATTACCACAAACAGAGAGTAAGGCGCTATCTACTTTTACCTCTGCCTACCTTTGCGGTTCCACTAGACTCTGTGCACACTACACCTCATTTTTGTATAGAATATACAGAGCCAGCTTCCTTACCAGAAAACATATAACATAATATGAAAATATTACGTATATAACAGAACTCCATAAAACCGCTGCAAAAACTGTGGCACCTGCTGTACAATTCGCCTTAAAACTAAAACATGGTAACATAATCTATTTATTCAGAAAGCCCATTCATTCGTTCCAAATTCAGCTCTATTTCAGCCCTTTCATGTACTGTGCAATGATTGGTTTTGAATCATGGCGTGTTTGTTACTCATTCCAATAAGTGTGAAGGATGTTTAGTTAAGACTTGTTTTGAACACTTTTTGTATTTGGGAATCCAAAACATAAGTCAAGGTTTGTTTTTTAATCGGTAGTATGGTCAGACGTTTATGTGGACCTTGGTCAACAAACTCACACAGGGATTTTGTCTGTTATAATACAAATGGAGCAATGGGGGGCAGCCCTCCCAAGCATCGGGCTGTGTCCCTCTCACATAAGTGCCCCTACAGTCTTTTTGACTCTGGGAGGGAAGGTGGAAAATAGTCTACTGTAAAAAACATTGTTTAAGGAGACGGGCAGCTTACTCAGGCATCAGGCTGTGACAGCGCCTTTTAAGTGCCCCAAGAGTAAGGGTTTACCTCAATCGTCCCCTAGGGGGCAAGAAAACTCATTCAACACAAGGTATTTAATATAAAAATATAATTTTTTTTTAAGTAGGGTCACCCTGGTATCGTGCCATGCCCTACCTCATACATGTCTCTTTGTGGCAGACTGTGGGATTTACAATCATTCTGAACGCTGTGCAGAAGAAAGTAAAGTAGACACCAGTGATATTATATACACCCATCCAGGTGTCGGACTTGCCCTCGCCCCACAGTCATGTTTTCGAAAACAAAAGCGAGAGAGCCAGCCCGCCCGCATTGAGCCATGCCCCAAAATCTGCAACACCCTCAACAGTCTCTCTGCCTCTGCTACCCTCCACCCCTTCCCCCCAGAGAAGATGGGGGATCTGTCCTGAATCTGCCCAAGGAAGGTCCGGGACTGAAAGCTCACAGGGTGGGGGCCTGTTTGTCTGAACATTAGGCTGTCTCCACTCAAAAAATCCCAACAATCCTTTTGCCAAACTGGGACCTACATCACACCTATTCCATGTCAGAAGATAGGAAATGCGTATTATTTTAGGGGAAAGTTTTGACATATAGGTCGGCAGAGAGGGGGGTAACTTCCAATATCCTCGCGTTTGCTATGGTGAATGGCTAGGCTATTCGGGCTCCGGGTCAGATGGCAAACGGGTAACCCCATGCACATTGGGCATTTCTGAAACCCCGAAGAATCTAAGATCCAGGCAAATACAGTGTGGGGTGGCTTGTGTGGCTCGCACTACATTTTCTTACCCAGAATGCCCTGCAAATGTCAAATCTTCGCTAAAATCGCACAAAAGGTCCAGAATGAGTGGGGATCCACAAAAGTCTTGCCACCCAGTGTTCTTACACTTCACTTGATAAAAACAGTACTCCATTAGAGTGGCTGAGCCTATTACCTAGTTTACAAAAGACAATGGTCCCTATATGTGGACTGGATAGCAAAAAATAATAATCATACACCTAATAAGTGGTATGTTTCTTTGTCCAGCCGGACAAGAATTTTATTTTAAATGATCAAGTTCATAGAGAGAGTTTTAAGACCAAGATAACAAATGGGCATAGCCGTGACCCACAACATTTAAGACAAAACAACAAAGAAATGGCCAAAAAGGCAAAGCAAAAATCTGTCTGTATACTATTGTTCAGTGCTACAGACTGAATCTCTTAAACATAACCATACCATTGCATCAAACAATATAGCATTCATCATATTGCATATGGGGTTTTTTGTCGACGACGTTTCGATGCCTTTTTAAATTATGACACCATCATCAGGACAAGAATTATCAGCATTATTGTTTTGTTCAACAATTATTAACACAATGCCTATTATCGCATTAATGTCGGTTTACTTGCTGGTTGTCTCATTCTGGGTTATTGAGGAGAAACCGCGGGGCTAATGGCATTCTTTCAAAACAATTCCGGGGCTTCCATCAAGGTTGTATGGAAACGCCAGGAGCGCGATGGCTCAATTTGTATTGGCAGGAGCACTGTGGGTAATACGGGAGTCCGATGAAGCCAATAACCTAGGGAGAGAACGGAATAACTCATGGACCACATTGATTTGACATGTTCACAGGTTTCAATCATTCCTGTCGCTCCCCCTTTTACTTTTCCTTCCCTTGTCAAATCTGTGTGAAACCTGGCATCCCTGCATTAGGCAACACTTGACATACCCAGAGAAACCTAGGCATGTAAATTCTTGATGAATTTTGTGAAGATTTGCCAAAGCGTGTCAGAATTACTAGAAAATGTATACTTTCCCTTTGCCCCTAGCCCGATGAATCTGCCTTTAACTCAACATAACAAGAGTATATTAAACAGGGTAAGGGTCTGGAAAATTAGGCGCATGCCTGTGAAACGAGTATAAACAAAAGTTACTAGCAAATCAAAGATGTATTGCCCCCTCTTTAACTTTGCCCCCACTCCTTGTCAGGTCAGGTTGAAACCTGGCATCACTGCAATGGGATTACTTACCTTAGAGCTGGAAATTTACTGGCCAAATCATAAAAAGGCTCAAAGTTAAAAATGAACGCATTGTTGACCCCCTCCTTAAACATCCCCCGCCGGATTTGCATAGAACTTAAATTATCAAGAGTAAGCTAAACATGCTAAATGCATCCAGTTCCTTCCTTGTGCAGATCATTGAAATTGTGACAAAATTATTACCAAATCAAAGATTTTTTAACCCCCCCTTCTTTACCTTTTTGTTATATCTGTAGGACGCCCGGGATTCCAGGACTGGGATTAACTTGTTAACAGCCTGCCAAATGGCATGCAGATTCATTAAACGGTACTAATGTTATCAGAGCCTGGAACATCTTCAGACTTCAAATGCTGTTAGCTAAAAACCCACTAACAGATTTACACCACAACAAACAAGCATGCTATCTGAAAGGAGTTTCTACTTTGATGCCACGTTTGATCCAAAACTGCACAGCTGTGCTTGCTACTAATTTTCAGAAGGGATTTAAAATGGGAAACTCGTCTGCTTCACCCCACTTTCTACTACTTGTCTCCCCCCCCCCACCACCCCCCCCCCGCCCTCCCCACCCCCGGCACGGATCTGCAGATAACATGACTGCCCACAATTAGACAGTTGTGCTAGGGGTGTGCCACGTTTCATGAACATTTGTCAAGCAGCACAAAGTGATAATTTAGAAGCAACCGAAATAAACTATTTATCAATGGAAACTGAAGATAAGCCGTAAATATAGAGCTGCAACTGTAGACTCCAACCGCCCAGCATGTGGCTTTCCTGAATACTATTTTTTTTTTATTTTCATGTCTTTGGCACATTGGAGTTTTGAACAAAAATTCCCATAGGAGTTAAAAAGGGAACAAAAATGTTTTCGAATCCCTGCCCCAATCTTCATAAACAGTGGCATGCTGAACCTTACCTAAGTTAATAGATAGCAAACTTTAATGCAAATATGTCCACGGAGTCAAAGGTTACAAGCAAATCTAACAATTCTTTTTCAGTGATAAGTGTGAATAATCTATAAAGACACTGTGGTAATCATATGATATTCTTCCGTCGGACAGTGAGTTCGAAAGTTTAAATCTGTCTGCCAATGTAAATAGTGTTAATCGAAGGTCGGCAGGCTACATTTGACATTTATAGGGGGTGGGAGACGAGCTATTTCCGTCTGGCGAACCAAACGTTGAGCACTTTTTTTTTTCAAAGCTCAGATAATTTCTGCTTGAAGACATTATTCTGGTCCACGAAAACTAGCAAACAAATGACTTTGTTAGCCTAATTAAGGCACTGACTCTTTACTTTCTGCAGACGAAAGCCATGTGTATCGGCTAACACAGGACACAGAACCTGAATGATGATGCTTATGTAGACCTATGAAGGTGGATGTATGGTAGTGGGTGCGCCTCTCGCACCACTGCTGTACTTCTGTCTCGCACCTCGCGTGTCCCCTCACTGTACCCCTCCAGCAGCCCTTGTGGGCCTCGTTCCTGCTGCAGCTCCTCTATGTGCCCAGAACCACCCCCCGCCCCCTTGAAACCCCTCTATGTGCCCTTGTCTACACTCTTCAGCCCCTCTACGTGATTTTTGATGTGACCGATGTCCCTCCCGGCCCCCTATGTATTACCCCCACCCTTGCAGCCCCCATGTGCTGCCCTCCACTTCCCCTGTAGCCTCTGCGTGCCTCTGGTTCACCTTACTGCCACTCTTGCGACCCTCTTCCGCCTGCTGCTCCTATTTGTACTGCCTTGCTAGCCTTGGCGCCTTCTTGTCCGCTCCTCCAGCTGCAACACTGGCAAAGTAAACAGGCCTAGCTCGTAACTGAAAATGAAAGCCAGAGCTACTGGATTTACAATTTAAAAAAAATTCTACTGATGGTCACGATCATTGGGAGACCTATTTTAAAAAACTGAGTCCAGAGATAGAACATAAGGTGAGATTTAGAGCGGCGTGATTCGAGGCATCTTACTCCTTTGCCATGCCAAAGCGTGGGGGGGAGGATAGTGGCTTAATTTCTAACCCATTTTTTCAGGGACATGGGTTCCCTACCACCAGTCCTCCTCTTGCCCAAAGAAGAGCAGGGAAATGCCTTAATGTACTCCTCATTATGCCCAAGGAAAAAGGCGTGGGAAGGTGGGGTGAGGGTGGGTGGGAACGGGGAATGGGGTCCTCTCCCTTCACGTGAGGGGGGCTACAAGTGAAATTAACTATGGGTGAGCTTGGAAACTCCCACTTTGAACCTCTGCACTGTTCCTCTGTGGACCAAGTCGCAGAGGCGGGTGACAGCTAAACCACTTAGCCATCCTCCTCACAATGATGTGGACCACATAGGAGGGCGGCAGCTGGGCCCACTCCAGTGCCCAATTCCCAAATGAAGAAACAAGCAGATGTTAGCTCAGCTGCTCTTCTTCCCACTTTCTAGGCCATTCTTTGCCCTTGGTGAGAGGCGCTGCGCCTTGCCCCTAAACCCTAGGGGTGAGGGGGGTATTTCCCCCCCCCAACCCTTACTCTTTGGCAAGATGAGAGCAGTCTATGTAAACACTACTCGTCCTTTCCCAAGGTGAAGGGGCACCTATACATTAAGCTCCCATCCTTGGGAAAATGGAAGGGCAAGGGTGTGCATCTCTCCTCCCTCAGGTAAGGCCGTGAGGAAAGCAAATGATCTCCTCCCACCCGTGGGCAAGTTAGGGTATTTGTAATCGACCCATAGTCCTTGCTTTCTTTCACTATTTTGCAGTCTCTTCTCGGACTATCAAATAGGTCAGGGAAACATATACATAGGTTGCCTGCTCATCTATGCATATTTCAGCTTTGCTCTCAGAGCAGTGCAGCCTTCTTTTTAAATTAGTTTTCCTCTAAATTTGTTCAGAACATTTGATTGGGATGAAAACAGTTGTGAGTGTCCAGTACACAAGCACAGATTGTTGTGAAAATGCAGTCGGTGTCATATTGTACCTGCATGACCGGTCAAGCATTTCTGAACTTTATAAAAAAGTAGGCATCATTTTTGACAAGCACACTTATCAGTACCATTTTTAAACACATCCCAAATGCAGTTGAATAGACTGTCACCAAACCAAGTAAGGGAGCAGCCGACTGAGGCCACTGTGCCATAAAAATCTGATGGCCATCCATTCAGCAGTCTGTAGGTTATGCATGCTTCGACAAACATTTCCTATGGTGAAAATGTTTTTGGACCTTCATTAAAACTTATAACCTGTTTGCCTATATTAAGTCACATGTGAACCGCCAGTACAGGTCCTCAGAAATACTTTTTTTCTACAACTTTAGTGCAGAGCAGTCAAAGGAGGCACAGTAACTAAGTGTAGACACATCAGATTTGTTCGAAGTGAGATGTCAACTTAACTACAAAGGCACAAAAGAGGAGTACGACCCAGTAGGACAAGAAATAGGCAGGGTAATTGAATTCATGAAAAAATTGGGGATGAGCCTCTATCTTGAGATTTTTAAGCATACACAACTTATATAGCTTAAAGGATCAATACTTCTTTGTTATATCAATCCTGGTATATTTATTTTTACCTTTTTCTTATATAGTTTTCTGTTTTCATTCTTCAATCATTGGTACAAGGAAAATGGAAACATTATCTCTTCATAATTATACTTCATAAAAAAACATTTTGTATTTATGATTACTCACATCATACAATACAAAACAGTGTTCAAAAACAAAAGTGGCAGTGCTTTACAGAAACACACACAAAAAATTATATAGCTCCAATAAATACACAATGACAACACATATATGAATTTAGTTGTCCTAATTCAAAAAAAC
Organism: Lissotriton vulgaris; assembly: GCF_964263255.1. NCBI lineage: Eukaryota > Metazoa > Chordata > Amphibia > Caudata > Salamandridae > Lissotriton > Lissotriton vulgaris. The sequence goes on from NC_141689.1 coordinate 517,631,073, forward strand.
TTTCTTCTGATATCTACTATATAGTCTCCTATGAAATATCATATCTGGTTGACATGTAGATCTGAATCTACTTTAGGAGGAAAAAAGAAATGAGTAAAAACCAAAACGTAATTTGCGGGGACAACCAAGTAAGTTGTTTCAGTGCAAAGAGCTTGAAGCTTGCTCACTCTTTCTTGTGGGAGTAACAGCCACTAAGAAAGAAGCCTTCCAAGTAAAGTACTGCACCCACGCTTTATGCATTTGTTTAACCAAAGACCCCATTAACTTTATTTGAAGAGTTTTATAGAGCGCGGACAAGACCCTTGCGGGTATCAGAGCGCTTTACAGTAAATGAGGATAATTATAACATACATAAAAGATAGGTCAATAAAGTATACATAACACCACAGAGCAAACATAGAGCAAAGCAGAAGGAAGCAGAGCAGGAGAGACCTGATGAATGAAGGTAATACAATAAAGTTAAGTAAGTCAAATATAAATAACATCATTGAGCAAACAAAAAGGAGAACAATAAGGTGCAGAACAAGAGCGAACTGATGAGTCATGGTAACGACAAATAGATTAATTAGGTTGACTAGTTTGATACAATGTACGGATGTTCACGGAATCATAGGTCTGTGTTTCGGTGAATTTTGCCATAAGAATGCTTTTTACTTCCAATTTGAAGGATGCAGTGGAGGGGTTCAATCTTGTTTCCGGGGGAAGGGCATGACATATCCTGGGCGCCATTCCTGAGAAGGATCGTTTGTATGTTTTTTTCTTGTTGAATCTTTGTGGCTTCAGTAGTAGGTTTTCCGCACTTCTTGTGGATCTTATCCCCCCCGATATTGTGAATTTCTGTGTTAGATAGCTGGGTGCATTGTGATGTATGGCCTTATGCGTCATGCATGCTATTTTTAGGCGAATTCTGGATTCATATGGCAGCCAGTTTAGAGATTTAGGGTCAGGGAATATGTGGGCCCTTCTTTTCGAGCCAGGGAAGAGTCTTGCTGCCGCATTAGTAGACGCTCTTAGGGGAGCTGTAGTAGCTTTGGGGAGACTGCATAGCAAGACACTTCCATAGTCCAGCGATGGTAGTACTAGAGCTTGAACCACCATCTTGAAGTCACTGGCAGGTAGGAAGGGTTTCAGCTTCCTCAGTGTATTAATCTGAATGTGTGCTCCCTTCGTTGCATTACTAATGTGTTTCTGCATATTGAGGTTGCAATCAAGTGTTATACCCATTGATTTAGCTGAATCCACAATGGTTGGTTGAACGTTGAGTGCTGTAAGGTGTTTGATCCAAATCGTGCATTATGGGGACTTTGCCAGGTGGGGCAATTAGGAGGAATTCAGTTTGTTTTTAAAGCATTCAATTTCAGGTGATTCTCCGACAGCCATGTTTGGGTGGTCTTAAGAGTAGTGTTAAGCAAATTAATGTCTTCAAGAGTGTTGATCTTAAGGTAGAGTTGGGTATCGTCAGCGTACATGTGAAATTGCACGTTGGACGCTTATAGCAGATTGGTGAGTGGTTCCACGAATAAGTTAAAAAGTGTTGGGGATAGCGAGGACCCTTGTGGTACTCCGAGCGTAACTAGAACGGGTTTGGATAGGGTGTTCTTGACCTTGAATTTTTGGGTCCGGTTTTGCAGAAAAGAGGTAAAGCAGTTAAGCACTGCTCTAGATAGACCCATTCTGTGGTTCAACAGATCTATCAAGTTCTTGTGTTTGACCGTATCGAAGGCTGATGAGAGGTCTAGTAGGATAAGAAGGCATGTTCCGTATTGATCAAGTATTTGTAGTGCATCATCAATGATGTGTGTCATGGCTGATTCCGTGCTGTGATCTGCTCGGAAACAGGATTGGTGTTTGTTAAGAAGGTTGAAGTGATCAATATGTTTTGTCAGTTGGTGGCGAACACATTTTTCCAGAAGTTTGGCCAAGGTGGGAAAATTGGAGATAGGGCGGTAGTTGTTTAGGTCTGTGGGGTCTGCTGTGGGTTTCTTAAGGATGGGAGAGACCTGCCCCACCTTAAGGGAGTCAGGGATGCAACCTTGTAGGAGTGAACTGTTGATGATTTTGGTCCAGAGAAGAAGAAGAAATGGGGTAAGTTCTTTAACCGCATTTGCAGGGAGAGGGTCGGTGAGGTGATTGGCAGGCTTCAGGGCACTGAGAAACTTGCCTATAGCGTCTTCAGAATAGGTGTAAAAGGATGTCCATACCGAGTTGTTTTTTAAAACAAACATTGACGGGATTTGTTGTGCTGCACTTGTAGGTAGAGGGGAGGTTTTGGTGTGAGGACAAGAGTGAGAAATTAGATCATTGAAGAAGAGATCTTTCTTGATGTTCTCAGTCCTTAGATTAAAGAAGGTAGATAATTCTTCACACGTGAGTTGTGGATGAGTTGGGACTTGTGGACGTTGAGGTGCGCCCTTAGATTGGGTTTTGATTAATTCAAAACGTTTTTTGGGTCGATTTCTTGCTTGGTCAAGTTGGTGGCTGAAGAAGTCTGCTTTAGCGCGCTTGATCTTTCGATAGTAAGCATTTCTCTTTCTTTTTAGAGTCATGAGGAGCTTGGCGGAAGGTACCGATCTCCAGTTGCGTTCAGCAGTTCTGAGAGAACGTCGTTAAGAGGACTATTAAACCAGGGTTTAGAGTCTTTCGTGGAAACTCTCTTTAGTTGAAGGGGAGCAAATTTGTTAATTATCGAGGTCATAGAGTTGAGGTAATGGTTGGTGAGATCATGTACCTTGGAAGAACCAGCAGGGGGCAAAAGTAGATTGTGCCTGGAAGCGTGTAACGTATTTGGGTTTAGTTTTTTCCAGTCTCTTTTCCATACTTTAGGTTCTGTGGATTGAGCCGAGTTGAGTTTAACTGTTTCATTGATAAAGAAGGTGATGATGTGATGGTCTGACCAATCACAGGGGAGGATCGACTCCAGGTGCGTGGAATCACTCTTAGAGATTATTAAGTCCAGAGTTGCGCCTTTATTGTGTGTAGGGCTGTTGCAAATTTGGTTGAGGTCTAGGGCGTTGAGGACGTTTTTGAGACTGTTGACCACAGTATCATTGAGGTCATTCCAGTGGAGGTAGAAGTCACCCAGGAAAATTTGGGTCTTTTGTCATTCGGTGTATGTTGTGACCATGTCCATGAGTAGTTCTGTGAAGATGAGGTTGTCACCAGGTTGATGATAGATGGTGTGTAACGTACAGACAAGTTTGCCATTACTGTTGATGTCAAGGCATATGTATTCACAAGAGAGGAGTGCAGGGGATATGGCTTTGTTTACAGTGTTGTTGGTCCGGTGTATGCATGCAATTCCTCCTCCTGTCTTACCACTCCTGTCCAGCCTGATGATGTCATAGTTAGGGGATACTAGGATGTCGATGAGAGGCGAGGAGGATTCTGTAAGCCATGTTTCAGTAAGAATTATCAGGTCCATTCAGCCAAATGCGTTTTTATGTTTTCATTTGACTACTAGGGTATTGGAGGAAAAATAAAAAATAAAAAAATCGAATCTCGCCAAATTGAAATTTTTTATAGGGAAAAAACGGTTGAGGAGTGTGCCAGTATCTTGCAAACGTGCGACGATACCTACACCTTTTATGAATTTCGGAGAGAATCTTAAAGTGAAGAAATAGGCAACCCCCCAAAAAAATTCAATTGAAAGTTGTCCTGAAACGTAACTACATACATGTGTGTATAGTGAAAGCGATATTGAGCAAATGGCAAACTAGGCTAATGAAGATGAAAGCAGATCAGAGATACAGTTATCTTTCTTTCTATGTAAGTATGTATATATATATATATATATATATATATGTTACTCATGAACAAGGGAGGAGAATCACCAAAACGCGTTGAGCTTTGCCTTTTTGATTTGAAATAAAGGCTATTTTCTGCAAAGAAGAGTTTGTGTTTTTCTGGTGTTTTTGAATGACGGCAGAATTTGAATTGATATAAGGCTCGCAACCTATACATGAACCACTGTCGCTAAGTGGCCAGAGCATGGCGAGACTCAGCGTCGGCTGAGCCAAAAAGAATATATATATCTATATTTATATCCTTAACTTCTCGCTTTTACTCCCACTCATGCAGAACAAACTAGCGTGGACCTGGTGATTATCGTGCTTTTCTTTATTCAGCCATTGTGTGTGTGTGTATATATATATATACATATATACATATATACATAGAGAGAGAGAGAGAGAGAGAGAGAGAGAGAGAAACACACACACTCATATCTGCACCTCATACCCAACAATCATGTCAATTTTTGTTTAAAATGTAAATACTAAGATAATTTCAGACATTCAATTAAAAAATACAAATAAAATGATAATGCTGTTACCCAAAACAAACTGCACTTTCCCCCAGCTATGATAAACTGTACAAATTCTGAACTATGCCAAAGCCTCAAACTTCTCACGCTGCATTTTCTTCTTAAGAGAACAACAGGTTTTTTATAAAAGTAAATATGGAAGAATTGTTCAATTAATATCAAAATATGGAAGGCCAATTTTGCTAGCTTAAAGGGGTTTGTCAAAGATATCAGTTTCAATACTGCAATTTTCAATCCCTATTGAAGGTGGTTTCTGTGGGCAAACATTGTGTACAGGTTTGGTAGGAAACAGCATCAGTGATATACTGTCTAATACGGGCCACAAAATAATCATTTTAATTAATCTCTATTAAAGATAATCCAGTGACGACAAAAAACTACTATCTTTACCCAGTTTTATATCATTACCAATCACCAACAGTAAGTATTCTAGAATGTTGCTTCATTTTGACACATTTTCTAGTTTGATAATATCTGTTGGTGTTCTGAGCCACTGAGATATCATTCACAGAATGGCCCCTTTAAAAAGTAGATTTAACTTTTCCTAGGTATTGAATATGCTTCACAACAGCAACCATTAAAACTAAGTATGTGCCACACAGAATATTGTTCGGCAACATGACATGGTTGGGGAGCAGCTAACACACCGTTATATCGATTTTGAGACATTGAATTTATAAGTCGTATCACTAGCAGTTAATCATCTCTCTTGGCTATTTTTTCTCTATTAACTTGAACACACAAAATTGCGAATGCATTTCTTTCTACTGGTGAGTTTGGTCCCTTTTAATGCCTTAACCGCGACGGTTTTTCCGCTGCGGTGCGGCCGTTTTAAAGGGTAGGCAGGGCTCTGTCGGCCGTTGGCCGACGGCAGCACTGGGGAGGTAATGCTTCAACACCTCACCAGGGGTAGCAAGTGCTATATAAATGCAGACCTTTTTCCCTCTTTTATCCCTCCACTATCCTTCTCAATCCAAATAACGGACTAACATATCCACCACTCAAATTACTTTCATATTTCACTTTGCTAATTCACCACTAATCATTTATGGATTCCGGAGTGGAGTGCTACTCGCCGAAAAAGCGCTTCTACACCTTGTATGGGGTAGTAAGCGTTCTATAAATGCAATTACAATACAATAGTCTGTTCCCAATGGAAACAATAGCACCAAACATAACTCACCGCCTCATCTGAGGGACCGGTTTACAACTGTATCTCCCTTTCAGGAGTACACAGAAGTATTCTTCTTTACTCTAATGCCTCATGGGAAACAAGAGCAGAAAGCAGATCTGCTGTTGAGCCAATGATAATATTAAAACCACAAATAATGTTCAATTCCATTTGAAAGTAACTGCCATTTTATTATAACTTAGTTTTAGGATGAAATGCAACAGGTTATTAATGTTTTATGTGAGAAAACCCATACTCTTCATACCTACTGTATTCCTAAGAGTGATTTTCGCTATTCCATAGACATCCAGCAACAATGCCGACATTGATAATGTCAAAAAAGCATGGATATTAAGTTATTTGAACCTAAATAGTGTATTTAAATGGTGACTGAGAAAAACACTTGATAAATATTGCACTGGCTTATTCATTACCAACCAATTACATTTACACTATGTCTTTCACCAACAGCTTGGCCTACTAGTCGCCATTACGACACATGCCACAATTTGCCATTCAGTAAACCACTACCAGACACTGAGAAAATAATGAGTAATGCTTAGTGTACCAACAACTAACAGTCAGCGAAGTGCATGAAGTCCTTAAAGGGGGTTGAGGTGGAGCAATGAGATATTCCAAAACACACAATGAATTTCTTCTAATTGTGCAATTGATAGGGACGCTGCGATTGTCAGGCACTGTCGCACAGTGCTCAAAGGGCAAGAGTTCATGCACTACAGACATAAACGGCTGTACAGGCCAGTTTTATTAAGGTTTAATCTAAACAAATAGATAAGCTTATGGGCTGACCGCCAACGCTCTCATGCTCGACACAACATATTCTCGGTCCAGAAGCCAGGAAGAGTAAACATTACATGTCCATGTTCTGCGCATGACCTTTACTTCCTTTCCTGAATCTAGGCTTGTGAGACAACAGTGCTTTGCAAATAAATGATCAGATGGCTGGCTATCTGCCCAGCAATCCTGAAGGGAGTCCCACCCTTTGGAAGACAATCAGGGGTTGTGGACAGAAGCAAAGCTGTTTGTGGATTTCTCGCCATGTGCAAGGCAGCTGCTTCATTTCATAGCCATTGCACTGAAAATGGAGTTGCAAGTGGAAGAGGTGTGGCGCTGCGGCTAGGGCGACTGACTTTGGAATCTGGGGATCACGGTTCGATTCCCGGCACTGGCAGCAGATTAGCCCAGCACCATGTGACTCTGGGCAATAGCTTGCTTAATCTTCCCGACGACCCCCAGTGCCTAGAGACCCTTGCGGGTGATTGTGCGCTTTACAAAAATAATGTGGATGTGGAGCAGAGTCGGATGCAAGAACGGAGTTTGCGAGGCGGGTTCCACAGGATTACTGATTGAGAGAAGAATGTCGGCATGGCCTCTGAACAATGCAAACTGATTACACACATCACACCTTCTAGCAACCTTCATCCCCAGGCATTCCCTTTGAATGGAACAAGCATCACTCCCATTGCTGCCATTCGCCAAGCATTGTGGTTTTATTCCTAAAATGGAGTAGTTTGTAAAACAATGTCTAAATCTACACCACACCACAAGTACATAAGGCAAGCCCACACCATCTGCAGAAAGGCTGGTTTCCCAACCGTACATCCAGGAAAATTAAAGTAGGGATCCGGATGAAATGTATGTACCCTGGTGACTGTCAATTGCTTCGCAAATAATAACTTTGGGAGTCAGAACACTATGGTTATTATGACAGGAGTGTTTACCTTCAATAATGTAAAGTAGAATACTCATGATGTAAATTTATTTTAATTAATATAGGTGAATATATAAATATATGTTTGTTTTCGAATTAATTTGGTGGTTCTATTTTAAAATACATTGTTTTTGCATACTGTTTGATTTGATTTCAATATAAATGATATTATCTTTTAAAAATATTATTAGTCAATTTAATTAATATTGTATTTAAATAAAATTTAATAGCATCAATAAAAGTAATTATACACACACCCACTGAAAAGGCAAATGTTAAAGCAACGTTAGTGTTAGGTGAATTTGCAAGTGTGAACATTAAAGTTTTAAACTAAAAAAAACCACAATAATTCCCCAGCTATAGTTACCAGCGCTATCTATAACTTGCTCCCCAGTCATGCACTGCTTATGACCTCACATATGAGATCACCCATGGCATGTTCTATGACATTTATGACATCACTGATGACATCGGAAATGACATAACTGATATCACAGATTACAACATCCAAGCATCATTATCACGCATATTTCTGTATTAATTGCTATGGCTTTACACATAGCACAGTTCACATTCCAATAAACCACAGACATATAGGAAACCCTCATTGGATAAGGTGTTCAATCTGTATACAGCTGTTCAAAGAAATCAAAACAGTTAACGCCAATTCCAAAACAAATGCTCTACATTAAGAAATGAAGTTGATCTCAGTAGAGTAACTGAGTACTGTAAAAACAGTTTAATGTATGGAGATAGTTCATTCTATACCACACTGCTTGCAAACAGTGAAACTCTCAGGAGAAGTACACTACAGAGTATTCAAAAGAATCTACTAGGAACAGTGTACCTCCTCAGCAACAGTTGTAAAAAAAAAAAAAGACACTATTTGTTCAAAATAACCAAGATCTAAAGGTGTTAAAGATTATACTACCTGCATCTTTCATACTGTGGTGAATACTTTATAGATAGCCCTTTGAAGCAAAAAAGCCCACTTACATAGGTTAGTACCTAGGGCGTGGCTTGACGCCAGAAGAAGAAAGCCGTGCTCCGCTGATGCTCTGTGGCAACTCGAGAGTGTTTTCGACCTCTGTTCCTGTTCTTTGCATGTTTGGCCGCTAACTTGACACCTTCCAGTCTGTGAAACTTGCTTGTCTGCAATGGTCTGAATTTCACCGATCGGTGAGCAGCCTTATGACTACTTCTTCTCTAAAATGTGTGGCGCGTTTTCTCCACGGGACTCCAGTCTGCCATTTTTTATTTCCTGACGGAGTCTCTGCTCTCACTGTAACTTTGTTATTTCTACTGCATACTCCTTCATTGCTGTCAAAGGGAGTATTCATCGAATTGTTTTATTGAAGTCACAGTCATTGCACCTCAACATGCTCCTGTAAAATCTTGAAGGTTGCAATCATCAAATATGTCAGTTTATCCTCGTGAAGTTTTGAATCTCTGAAAGCAATATTTTGAGGAGGCCAAAGAAATACTTTGAATTGGCAATAGTCATGAATATTAATTAAACTATTGACCTTAAGGCGCATATCTTGATAGGATGCTCCACTGTTTCTATCAGGAATACCACTTGTAATTGCTCTTTACTTACACAGTGGTATGACAAAGTAACGTTTGACTATAATTATCTTTCATCGAAGCATGGCTTTGACTCCAAAAGATGTTATACAACGCGTTTCTCTTCACGGGTCTTGCGTCCAACATGTTGATTTTTTCTGACAGAACCTTTTCGTCCACTGCAGCGTTGCCATTTTTGTTGAACACTCCTCTCAAATAATTTCGACATTTTTTCTATCAATATATCTCCTTGACGGAATATCCATGACAGATTTTCAATGACTTTCACTGCTTCGGAGAACAAGACCAGTGAGGCGTTACACACAATTATCAGCTTAGTCATCTCCTCTTGAAGACTAGAATCCTTTTAATATTCTTCAGTCCAGCATGGTAGAGAATTCTAGCAATAATGTATCTCCCCTAGTGGGTACTTCATTGTCTTCTAATCCACTTCCAACGACGAAGCCCTTGCTAAAATAATCGGTTTCCTCCACTCTCTCTTCTAGCAAAGATGTTAAAAAAGATCCTCCATCTCCTGTCACTTCTCCTCCTGCCACTTCTCTAGACTTACTTTTGGAAGAGATTTGTCGTCCTCACATGGAAGAAACTAAGATTCGTCTACATGCTTTGGTAGATAAACAGTCACACATGGAAAACAAAGTTGTACAAGTGGAACAACGTGTCGACTCTCCAAGTTGTGGTAGACCGGATCCCCACAATGCAAACGGAAATGCAATCTCTTAAAAAACAAATTGAAAACCTTGAAAACCACAATAGAAGTAACAATCTGCGACTATATTGTCTGGTAGAGGGGCAAGAAGGTTCAGATCCTTTAACATTTTTCAAATCTTTTCTCCCAAACATCCTGAGTGTTCCTAAGTCCCCAATTCTCAACATCCAGAGGGCGCACCGATTGGGACACAATCCATGTTCTCCAACTTCTTCTACAAAGCCAAGAGGTGTTGTTATGTACTTTTTAGAGCATACTGACTTGTTGAAAGTACTGCATACAGCCTTAATGCTAGATTTGGCCTATTTCACCCATGTTTGTTCAAAGTAACTAACAGAAACAAAACAACAAACTTTGAAGATCCAGTTTTGCTGCAATGCTTCATTGACAACTGTAGAGAGGAGGACATGGACGTTTCCAGAGTTTCCATATTTGATGCTATAATGTATAATTTTCTTTCTTTTGCAATGCTACCTATACTGCTTTTCCTCTGAAATTGGTGTTAATTGTTCGAGTTTCAAATTTTCTTCTAATAATATTAGGTGCGGTATCCTGTTTATTTGATCCTTGTGACTATCGACTTTGTTTGGATGGAGTGTCTTCCCCCCAACCTTGCCCTGAGATGTCTGGGTCAGTTGTGTTATCTTCTTTATGTGGTTTCACCCCACTCGTCTTTGGTATGTATTTTTTAATGTTTTTGTTTTAAGTATATTTAATGTTTGTTTCCGCTCTCCTCCCTTTCTCTTTCTTTCTCTTTTCCTTGCACTCATTCTTCTCCCGACAATTCCTTTATCTTTCATATCATGGAGCCTAATTCTCCCTTTCTCTTTTACATCTCAGTTGACTAATTTTCTCCTTTATAATCTCATCGTATCATATATTTTTCAGAATTCTGTTACTTATTTGAATCTTTGCATTACGTTTCTACTCTTTTCTGTCTTATTACTCCATTCTTTTTCTATTTTTCAACTTAATTTGTTTCACATGTTTACTCTAATTTAGAGGACTTTGCGAATTGTATCATGGAATGTTAAAGGTTTAGGTTCTCGTATAAAACGTCAGAGAGTATTAACCTATCTTTCCAATTCAAAATGTGATATTGCTTTGCTTCAAGAAATTTATATTGTAGACAAAGTTGCCAAACTTAAACGACAATGGGTAAGCCATGTTTTTGCTTCCCCGGGTAATGGATAAAGTAATGGTGTAGCTATTTTATGTCACAAGCGCTCAAGTTCTCGCACAAGACTCTGATGATCTAGGTAGATGGGTGTCTGTTTCCCTTTTAGCCAACAAAATACCCATTACTCTTTTCAATCTTTATGCTCCTACCTCTCCCGATAATGTTTTCTGGCCCACAATTTTATCCAAATGAATGACTAATAAAGATTATTATCTATTGGTGGGTGGTGATTGTAACGTGGTTATTGATCCTATACTTGACCGTAATTCTAAAACTAAATTTATTCCCTCTCCTATGCACACTCAATTTACTTCTACTATTGCACAACAATCTTTAGTGGATACATGGAGACTTTGCAACCCCACCCTTTTAGAATATACTTTCTTTTCCTCAGTACACTGTACTCAATCCAGATTAGATTATTTATTCCTTTCTCACTCCCTTACACAGCACATCACTCAATCAGAGATTGGTCCTATACTTATTTCGGATCGTGCTCCAGTATTCTTACATATAGACCTACATCCTCTATCTCATGGTACTAGACATTTGAGATTTAACAACTCTTGTTAGATCATAATTTTGAGTCTTTTGCTAATACCTTTTTTCTTGAAAATGAACTTTCTCATATTTCTCCACAAATCATATGGTATGCGTTTAAAGCTGCTTGGAAAGATTTCATCATTTCATATGTATCCCGCATTAGGAAATCTTCCTTAAATACTTTGGAATCCTTCACCATACGTATTAAACAACTAGAGCATTCCTATTACCATACAAACTCTAAATCCTCTCTGGAAGATCTCATTAAACTAAAATTCACTTTTAATAAATTGTCCACAGATAATGCAAATTCATTTTTACTCAAAGTATCTGCAAAATATTATGGAGGTCAAAATAAATAGGGTAAACTCTTATCTAATTATTTTAAAATAAAAAAAGAATGCTCCAAAATCATTTTGATTCTTACTTTAACTAATCGTATGCTTTATAAAAACGACATTCTGGCTGATTTTACCAGTTTTTAATCAAGAAATGTATACACCCGATTCTCCTACGTCTCAAGACAGTATTCGTCAATATTTATCTTCCGTTGATCCTCCTTCTCATCTTAATGTAGACTTCTCATTAGATACAGAAATTCAATCACAGGATATTAATGCAATCCGTACTATTAAACATGGTAAGGCACCTGGCCCTGATGGGTTTATCATTGAGTTTTACTCTCACTTTTCTCAGTTACTTCTTCCTAAACTACATAAACTTTTCCTTTTCTTTATATCCTCTAAATCTTCAGTTGGCTCTTTCCAGGACGCTCAAATTTGTCTCCTTCCCGAGGAAAATAAAGATCCCTTATTGTGTAAGAATTATAGACCCATTTCTTTGATCAATTTAGATTATAACATTTTTATTTTTAAACTTTTTATTGCAATTTCAATAAACCCGGCAATACTTACAGAAATCACTCATGTTACATTAATGATTCGAGTACATTCCATCTATAGGTGATCTGATTTTTATATGGTATGTAACTTCATCTTATGTCTATGTCCCCCTCCCGTAGTTCCCAGTCTATACCTCCTCATCCTCTTCATCTGAGCTATCCCCGTCCGCTTCCTCCAGTGGTTCGCAGATGTCCCCATAGAAGGTATTCCAGGAAGCCCATATTTTATTCCATTTTCGAGGGCATTTCCTTATGGTATACACAGTATGTTCCGTAATCATTGTTAGGTCAATGTTTTTGCACCAGGCTGATAGTGTTGGTGCTTCTGCCGCCCCTCATTTTTTAGCAATGTCTCTTTTAGCAATCAAGAGCCCTAGCGTGACCCATATCAGTCCATATCGTATGAGATCATTGGGCTCCCATATGTTTAGTAGACATCGTCGTGGTTACAGCACTAGCGAAATTTCTTTTGTCTGTGAAATGGTGCGTAGTACCTGTCTCCAATAGGTCATTATAATTGGGCAGTCCCATATGGTATGGAAAAAGGTTCCCTCCTCCCCGCAGCCCCTCAGGCAGAATGGGTGTGGTGCCCTCTGTATTTTGTGTAGTGTTGCCCTGTAGCAGGGATTCCGTTCTCTTACAGAACTGTGCATAAAGATCAGGAACCTCAGTGAATTAGGGTGAACCAAAACTCACCTGTGTATCCAAAATCCCCTTACCGAGCTAGCTACAGTGTCTCATTGGTCATAACAAACTACCAATGACTTAGACAAACCAGAACATGAACTTAGGTTACCTCAGGTATCGTGGAACACATGAACACTCTTTCGCTATATAATCATTCCAAACCAGAACGGGGAGTAAAAGAAGACACGTGCAATTTTGAAATATTTATTATTCAATGCAAGGTTCTCAAACGCAGTATCTTATATAATACCAGAATACATATTATAAAGATCAGAATTATCAGCATAGTCACTAATCCATAGTAAGCAAACGGTGATACAAATTTCTATTGATTTTTGCATTGTAATATTCTATCACCTATATTTCGCGCACCCTATTTAGCATACTATATTATATCTAAGAAGGTCTCATTTGGGTTTTAGCAGGGCGGGCCCATACCTCTAAATGTCAGTAGGAGAAGATCACATCATCAGCTACCAGCTCTCTGCATGCGAAGCAAAATCAAGTGTGTTTTTGCATTCTCAGTAACTCTATCTTAAACCCGCTTAGAGCCCAATGTTGGCAGCAACTGTATTTGTGTTATGTCTAGTGGTGCGAGGATCAGAGCTCCCAGCAACCTTGTGTTAGGTTATTCTTAGAGCGTTCAGCACCCACTGTTCAGACAGTGTACCAAGCACGACAGATATCAGAGCAATAACATATTATTCTCAAATAAATCACATCTTTCGTCTAGGTTGAAAGCTACAATAACAATTATGTGTCCTGTGCAAACTGAAGCCAAAGGAAAATATGTCGTTTAAACATTTAATAAACTCATGCTAACTTAACACAATATATAGAAAAGCAGCATCTATATGACACCCCCCAATGATCCGAGGACGGTCAATAAAATATAAGTCAGTACTAAAATAAAGGCATAAAATGAAAGCAGAGTTCAACAATATTGAGCCAAGCTAAAAATGTATATAAAATGTATATAAAAATATGTATGAATGCCTATAGTGGCCAAACAAAAATGTAATATAAGTCTTGAACTTGAGGCCAAACATAAAATCATTGGCCTAGATCATATTGAAAGTTCGTAAGAAAAAGGCACCATTCAGAATTACTAAAAAGTCACGTGCCATTATAATGAACGTCTCCAAAGCCACTCATGGGTGGATAGAATATGCAAAATAGGTAGCAACAGCTTCCAACATGAAATCACTGTCATCATCCGAAAACAGTTCAGCCATCCAATTAAGCAATGGGAAAGAACATACGTGCTCCTCCAGCACCGGACCCTCTAGCAACATCAGAGGACAACTCAGTGGGTTCTCAAAAACACTACGTGCCAGAAACTCATGCGCCGCTGCGGGTATGTCCCACTGACCCATTAGTCCATGCATCGCTGCCAAAGCCATAATCCTTTCGCCAGAACAAACCAACTCGTGAGCAACTACGGGGCTCATCAGGTGATTAAAATCGACTTCAGGAGATAACGGCAAGCAGAGACACAAATCATGGCCCAGTCAAAATCGCAGCTCAGGAAATGAAACACAGGCTGGACACATGTGAAATAGGAAAATCGAAACGATAATCCAAATACTGTGCTTAAAGTCGCAAGCGGCAGGGTGCCATTGTAATCAAGCATCCGGTTACAAAACAGTGTCAGAAGGAACGGAGCGGCTTCTTGCGCAGGATGGGCATCATGTTTTAGGAAGCAGAACAATATCAAAACGCCTGCAGCTAAAGTCAGCAAAACAGGGAATCCGCCAAACAGACTTGAAAATATAGAATGGAAGAAAGCGGGGATGACACCAAAAATCTTTTCAAATGTAGTCACGAGACCACTGCTAACCAATTTAAAAAAATGAGCTAAGCCAGACGTGGAGGAGGCATTAAAGATTTGATGAACTAATTCGCAGAAATGAAACAGCAAGTCAGTATTTAAAAGTGCCTGCACCTCTGTGCGTGTGTTAGCTATGTGAAGGACATAAGTTTCACGGGCCGAGCTCAGGGCCACTTCCTTTTGAGACAAAAGAGCCCTTATTCTGCTCATACCATTGAACTCCGCTTTCAAGGTTGGGATGCGCGGCCAGATGGAAACATCTGAATTCCCATGCGTGGGTGGATATAACACGTTCTTGCAATACACCACACGTTCTGATACAGTAACCACATAAGTGATACCGACCATTAACCCACAACACTCCTCGTTATTCAAAAGTAAATAACTACCGTTTGTCAATAATGTAAATGTGGGAACTATTGCTGGAACTGGCGTGCCTTTTAAAACACAGGCTAAATTAGGCCGGTCCTGATTACAAGAACCATGCAGCTGGATATGTCTGCATATCAGTGAACGGTCAGGCGACTGTGTGCATTCTTCACCATTCAGATTCACTTCCTTTCCATCCTTTAGACATCTGTATGTGTAAGGTAAAGACCATGCCTCATGGAGAAAAGCACTGCCTAGTGGTTCATATCGCCCTATTGCAATATACCGCATACAATTAGTAAATTTGTACAAAGCAAATGGTAACGTAATAACTCCATGGATAAGCCATGTTGCAGCAGCTGCCTCAGCTACAGAAAAGGGCAAAGATTCTAACTTTTCAATGTGTAACATAGAAAATGATGCATCTCGCATGGAAAGCATGCGCTGCTTGTCAGTCAAATTAAATGGGGCAAATAGGGAGGACACGTTCATGTAACTCCAGGGCACGCGGCCCGCCTTAAGAGTCTGTAGTGTCCACGCAAACTGCATCACAGAACGCAATTGATTTTGACCATGGTACAATACAGATACCTCATCATTCACAATGTCAACTACAGAAGAGACAATATTATTCAACGTGTAAATTCGGGAAGAAAGCATGTTAATACTGTTATCGACAACTGCAAGCACTTTTTCCAAATTTGCTTGGTCAATCGCCCTTAGGCGCTTAGCAGCCTCAATTTGTGAAAATTTCCAAATGTCATTGTAAACCGCATAAATCCACCGTTTAGACCTACCATTAGCCGGGCCTATTATAAAATCATTTAAGTCCACATTATCATTTAACTGAGACAGATGTAGTTTAACTGCAGCTAACGTGGAATGTTGCAACCAATTCTGACACAGTTTCCCCACAGAGTAAGTAGTGACAGTATAATCAGTTTCAAAACGGGGATCAGGTCTGACTTGTGTGAACCCTTCAGCCAAACCCAGAAAACGACATTGGCAAGAATCAGCACTTCTATGCCACATCAGCCAACCCTTCGGATCCAAACTGGATACATTAAAGGACGAATTGTGCAATAGAGTTTGTAACTCACGAATGGACAATTCAGTATAATTACCCCATCCTGAATATTCTTCCAATTCGGGGATAATTGGTGTATTTAATTTTTTAGAAGTGGCCAATCCAAAGCATGTTGTTTGGGAAATAGTAGAATTTAGAAACAACATGTGATTCGGGATGAGACATGCACGGTGCAAAGCCTCAGTGCCTTGTACCTGCCAATCCTTGGTACCCCAAACCGATTTAAGGTCAATTGTTCCTTTCCATAACTCGTAGCCATCTACATTTAACTTGTCTAGAAAGGACTTCGAATACAGCAATTTTGTATCGGTAAGTCTAACTTTGGACATGGACTTTTGTGTCATTTTAAAATAAAATGACTCAGAATTTGATTGATTAAAGTCTGTAAAATAAGTGTATTTTTTCAGAAATGTATTTGAGCTGCCTCCCAATGGAGCTGGGCAATGTTCCCACTGCGTGTAATTTACAGCAACCCTCCTGGAATTTGTCTTATGCAGAAAATGATTACCATAATGTTTGAAGCAAAACAAATCACCATAATTAATAGAATCTAAGTATAAATCCTCAGCATCAAAAGTAGCATAATATTTCAAATCAGAGAATAATGCTTCTACGGCCTGAATATCCCAATCATCAGAACGTATATTTTGTTTAATCACATCCCCCATGTTTACTCTAAGCACATTCGGAACATTAATCACTTCAGTGGGGCCATGTATCTGAAATCTAACCGCATCCCACACAATCCCTTCAAGGACAGGCCAAGCAGTAATGTTGACTGTATTCAAGTCTCGTTTCAGTCTGTGTGCTGAATGTGAAGAGGAAAGAGGGGCCAATGTTCCATTAAGGTACCGAATTCCTGTTCTTTCTTTGACATAGTGGCCATCGATCAGGCGGAAAAAATAAAACACAAAACCAATTGACATAAAAAGATAAAATGAAAATAGAATCAACCAAATGTATGTCCAAGGGGGAATTAAAAAATGTTTTTTAAATAAAGTGGCATATTTTGCAATAGTTGAGGGTTTCTTTGAATGTTCCGAAACAGAGTCAAAAGAGAATCTGGACTGGTCGGCCAAACAAGTCTGCAAATCTGGCATTGATAAATCAGTTGGATAGGTGTAGTTCAGCTCTTCAATGTTAGTAACAGGAATAGTATTTAATAAAGGACTGGAAATAGCAGGCATCTCGAGGGACACCTCCGGTTCTGCACCAGAAGTAATAGCCAGCACAGAGTGCCTCACCATGGAAGGACAGGATACAGCCGGTGTCATGCTATGAAGAATCGGCCACCCTGTGTGTCTTGACATTGTCAATTGAGATAAATCTGTTTTCCTTACGACCTGGAAGTGGTGGCAATATGACTGTTCTCGTGCCCTTCACTTCAAGAACTCGAACCGGTGCACGATATGAGAGACCAAACTCTTTCTTGTTATCGATCTTCTCTCGAACCAGTTCTCCAACTTGGGGTAGCCAGCCAACTACCGGGATCTGCAACGCATCATCCGATGTGGAGGGCAAATGTTCCTTAGCTAGACTGTCTCTGGTCTTTTGTAGATCCTGTAAAACATTGCAATGTTCATCTACGTCAAAGGCCGCGGCCTGGGCCTTGCAGTCTAGACCGTCGAGGTCAGGGTCATACATCTTGATACCAAAGAGCATTTCGTATGGGGTCTGCCCACCCAAAGACCTTCTAGGGAGATTATTAAGCGCACGCTGCACGCCATTGAGGTGGGCCAACCAGTTTCTGCCAGTGCCTATAACTCGAGCTGTCAAAGATTGCTTTAAGTCACGGTTCATTCGTTCCACTACACTGTTACCCTCAGGTCTGTACGGAGACGAAAACTTGACTTGGACCCCCAACGAAACCATAGCATCCTTATACGCCTTAGAGGCGAAAGCCGGACCCTGATCCGAATGGAAGGTACCACAGTCAAAAATCCCTATAAAGACTCGCAAATCCTTAATGACAGTTCGTGAATCAGCGCTCCGATGGGGCTATACCCACACAAAGCGTGTGCATGAATCAACTGCTACTAAGATGTATTTATACGCAGTATCAGAAGAAAAAGGACCGCAGTGATCTAAATAAACGCACCCCAGTGGTTTATTAGAAATGTTCAACTGTATCTGAGGCGGACGAGCAGTAGTTGAAGGCTTAATCTGCTGGCAAATGTCACATTGCAGGACATAATTACGCGTCTGTTTGTATAGTCCCCGCCACCAGAACCTCTGTTGTAGCTGTGTTAGAGTGGCTGAGATGCCCGCATGCGCAGACGCCACACCTTCATGAGCCGCTGTAATCAAAGTAGCCCTGCGATCCGAGTTGGGAATTAAACGTTCGCCAACATCAGGAATTTTCACATAAGGAACCTTATCGGGACTTAAGTGGTATGTGTACTTTGAAGGGAACCCCGCAGGATATTTACCTCCCTTATCAGTGGCAGCAACAGCTGCCAAGATGTCATCATCTATCTTACTTTTGGACCGCGTGACTGCTGCAACTAAGTATTTTGATACTGCTGACTTCGCTGCTTCATTAGCAAGCGAATTACCGACAGCGTGGACTCCCACGCGCTGATGGCCAAGAGTATGAATCACAAACACGAGTGGCAACTTTTCTTTAAGTTCCGCCACTCGGACCCAGATCATTTTATGTTTTATTGTGCTACCTTTGGAATCACGAAATTCATTCTGAATCCAAAAGAACAAGTTTTCATTGTAAGACTGGACACAGTAGTAAGAGTCACTTACGATCAAAGTCGTCACACTAGGATCTGCGTACTCCAATGCAAGCATCAGAGCACGAAGCTCTGCTAATTGTGCGGTGCAGTCCCCAAGCGTCTGCGTGTGCACGACACCGGACTTGAACTCATCGTTCACCATGGCACCGACCACAATGGCGCATGCGGAAACATAGGCATGTTTAGAGCCATGCGCAACCTGCGCCGAACCATCAGTGTAAATGATGCAATGGAAATCCTCCAACGGCCGCATTGCTAAAGGAGCAGGATGAACAAATTCATACTGTAAATACTCCTGCGACCGTAAAGTGGCGTCAAAAATAAACATGACATCCTGGGATGTCAAGGATGCAGCCCATTGAATCCACCTAGGGTGCAAAGCTTTGGAATTTGGTACACTGGCTTTCGTAACTGCCTCCAAGGCAGGACACGGGGTAACAACCAACATGCGTTTTCCCTGTGACAGGGCACGTTCCTTGAGAATTGTCATCTGCACAGCCGTCAAAACTTTCTCCACAGTGGAAAAGCGCATTTCAGCCGAAGTGTACAAGTGTGACTTGTAAGCCATAGGTAATGTATCTCCTTCATTAAAAGTTAGGTACGTGAAACCCACCGTCCCAGGGACAATTCTTATCGCCAGGTTGGTCTGGTTATCACGAGTCTGTAAATATTCAGAAGCGAGCAAATCAGCTTGCAAAGACTGCAGAATAGCTGAATGCTCAGGCAGCCAGCATGATTTGGAAAAAGATGGTTGTATCAAAGCATACAAAGGTTTGATACGCTGGGCATATTCCGGAATGTATGTTCTCCCGAAATTCAAAAAGCCCAGTAAAGATTGTAATTTTTTCAGTGTTGTCGGAGCGCGCAACTGTGCGCATTTCTCCAGGAAGTGAGGAGCCAAGCCTTTTCCTTCATTGTTCAGTTCATAGCCAAGAAACAACACTGTGTACTCTGCAATGTGCGACTTTGCAAAGTTAAATTTGTAACCCATGTCTGCAAAGTTACAAATAATACTGTTCACTCGACACAGATGCTCCCAAAGTTCGTCGTGTGTGAGATAGATATCATCCACATAGGAACAAGCATCTGGGTCGACCCTCTCCAACAGAGAGACAATGCGGGCGGAAAATACTCCAGGACTATTCTTATAACCTATTGGGAGACGCCAAAACATTTTTTGGACACCGCCGCATGTGAAAGAAGTCCATTGGGAACTTAGACCGTCCAATGAATGGGCATAAAAACCATTGGAAATGTCAAGCGTGGTTTTGAACCGCTTACGCACAAGACTATTTACAAGGGCAGAGCCGTGAGTATTCTGTACTGCACAGTTACGGCAATGCGAGTTTAAATGCAGGTAATCCAAAACCAAACGATAAGAGCCGTCCGGCTTGTCTACAGTAAAAAGGGGGTTATTCATCGGTGACACACATGTTTCAATTACACCTTGATATTCCAATTGTTCAAGGATCGCTGCGACCGAAGCTTTGGCTTCACGTCGTATGGGATATTGAGGTTGAGGCTGCGGCTGAGACCGTAAAGGAATCTCGTGGCTTGGGGACAATTTATCCCAGCCACACGGATTGCGGTACACAGCCGGTGCAAGCGCCAGAGCCCACTCTTCTGCAAAGTGCAGCGCTTCCACTCTCGAAACAGTGTTCGCGAAACTGGGGAGGATTACCTCCTCCCCTCTCGGAGCTGCGAGCACAAAAGGTGGGGGCCAGTCAGCCTCCGAAAGCAAAATGTCATACGTAGATGAAAGATTTTACCAAAATACCCCTTTTATGGTACGCTGTATGTCACCTTCAATTAACAGGACAATTTCAAAAAGTCTATCAGGGGGAGCAACTCTTGTATCAGCTGTTTCAATCACAACATAAGTATCAGTCGCTGTCACCTTCAGTAGTGGACGGAGGGCCTCTCTCACTATGGTAATCTCTGCCGCGCTATCCAGCAAGGTCAGAGCCCACGTCAGATTCCGAAGCCGCGTTCTCACAATCTGGGGCATATCGATGCGCCGTTAAGGCTGCGACTTTCTTCTTGGCAAACTGCGGTCTCTGAGGCGTAGAGCCCTCCTGCTTGTCTGCACCGATGCGCGGGCGGGGCTGACCACGTCCTTGCTGGCCACCCCGGCCCCTGCCGCCCCCTCCACCACCGGTTGACGGAGCCGATGAGTCCTGAAAGGAACGAGGAGAGCGTTGGTCAGAAGCCTGAAAACGTTCAGGTGATTTAATCATCGCGCGGTCGCGCAAATCATAAACACGTTCCGACTGCGCAGGCAACGGAGACGCAGGACGCGAAACCTGTGTTTGATGTTGTTGCTGTTGCTTACCCTGATTCTGTTTTTTATGCCAATTTTGTTTCTTGGACTTTGGTTGAACGTCAGTTTCCGAAGCTTGCCCCTGGGGCTGCTTCTTCTCCTTAGTAGAAAAAGGCTGATTACCCTTACTATTGCGACCTACGGTTTTATAAGCCGCCACAATTATCCTCGCTAACTGTCGGGGTTTCTCGGCATTGGGAACCAGCGCCAAAGCGTTAGCCACCTGAAAGTTCACAGCATCCCCCTTGACATCCGCAAGGATCAGATCGCAAACCACATCAAAGGAGCCACATAGGCGCATACCCAACTCAACTGCCGATTCCGGTCCGTGATCATCTTGAACACGTTTAAGGACCGTAGACAGATTGGACACAGACGGGGAGCCAAAGCACCTCGAATAGACCGCTGCAAAAGTCTTACCCCAGGTCTCACAGTCAACAAGCTCAGGGGCCAAATCTTTCGGCAAACTAAGCGTAAGAATCCGGTGTTTTTCACCAGGAGTCGTATCAGGAAACACCGCCTCCAGCTGGTCAAATTTCTCGGCAAGCCAGAAAGGAAAATCATCCTTATCCTGGGGCTTCTTGCCCATAACGGAATTCACCATGACAGGACTGATTTTCAAACCAGCCTGCCCTGCCGGAAGGGCTGCACCTCTAGGGGCTGCTCCCTGAACATTACGACTTGTGAAATGCACAAGGGCTCTAATCACAGCAATGGCGACTACATGAAGTTGCCTAAGTTCACCTAAGTTACAAGTGGAGTGATTAGGGTGAGGAGTAAATCCAGCCAAAGCGGGCCAATTTGCGCCCGGAATGGACAAAGGACCTAATCTCGGAGCGGTTAAAGAGTGGGGGAGGGCGCCACCAAACCAAACTCCATGCTGCCAAACATCAATAGGTACTTCCTGTGCTCTGTACGGAGCATATTCAGCAGGTACAGGTGACGCAGTGTACGAGTGGAACACACCAGAATTTGCGTCCACAGCCGGAAATGTCACCCACGAATAAAACAGTTCGTATGGGTAAGCATGTTCCGCACTCACCACCAGAACCACAGCCAAGCCTTCAGCAGGTACATCATAAGTCCGTAAATGATCACGCACCGCAATGCGACTATGCAGCGGGATGTCCACGGCTTGTGCCATGACTGCACGGGAATATGAAAAAACAAAGATTACTTTGTAGCACAACTGGGTAGTAATTCAAAGAAACCGTTTCAGATAAATTCAAGCTTGAAAAGACCTATTTCCAAATAGGTAGGTTTTTCCGACACCACCGTTTTCCGGAAACGGGAATGAAGGGGTTAAGGTTTGAATGATATACTACTCGAGTGTCATGATATAAGGCCAACAACGTATGGGGGCCATGTAGCAGGGATTCCGTTCTCTTACAGAACTGTGCATAAAGATCAGGAACCTCAGTGAATTAGGGTGACCCAAAACTCACCTTAGTATCCAAAATCCCCTTACCGAGCTAGCTACAGTGTCTCATTGGTCATAACAAACTACCAATGACTTAGACAAACCAGAACATGAACTTAGGTTACCTCAGGTATCGTGGAACACATGAACACTCTTTCGCTATATAATCATTCCAAACCAGAACGGGGAGTAAAAGAAGACACGTGCAATTTTGAAATATTTATTATTCAATGCAAGGTTCTCAAACGCAGTATCTTATATAATACCAGAATACATATTATAAAGATCAGAGTTATCAGCATAGTCACTAATCCATAGTAAGCAAACGGTGATAGCATATTACAATGCAAAAATCAATAGAAATTTGTATCACCTATATTTCGCGCACCCTATTTAGCATACTATATTATATCTGAGAAGGTCTCATTTGGGTTTTAGCAGGGCGGGCCCATAATTCTAAATGTCAGTAGGAGAAGATCACATCATCAGCTACCAGCTCTCTGCATGCGAAGCACCATCAAGTGTGTTTTTGCATTCTCAGTAACTCTATCTTAAACCCGCTTAGAGCCCAATGTTGGCAGCAACTGTATTTGTGTTATGTCTAGTGGTGCGAGGATCAGAGCTCCCAGCAACCTTGTGTTAGGTTATTCTTAGAGCGTTCAGCACCCACTGTTCAGACAGTGTACCAAGCACGACAGATATCAGAGCAATAACATATTATTCTCAAATAAATCACATCTTTCGTCTAGGTTGAAAGCTACAATAACAATTATGTGTCGTGTGCAAACTGAAGCCAAAGGAAAATATGTAGTTTAAACATTTAATAAACTCATGCTAACTTAACACAATATATAGAAAAGCAGCATCTATATGACAGCCCTAGTATAGTATATTCTATGTAAGATTTTAAGGTGTACCAATCGCAGCCGTGCTGAGATGCCCACCTCCTTAGGGGATGCTAGGGCTTCTCTCCATTCTGGCTCATTTATGTCCCCCACCTCCGCTATCCATTTCCCTTTCAAGTTACTCATGGGGTCCGGTAAATTATTGAGGAGATTCCGGTACGTGAGAGTGGTGGCTTTTTGTGTCATATGGTCCGTCAGGAGTCTGTCTTCCAACGGGGAGGCCTCAGGGATTTCAGTGTTTGATGGAATCACCGCCAGTAACGCGGGTCTTATTTGCATATATCTAAACTTTTCAGTCTGACCCAGCTCGTATTGTTGTTGCAACTGCAGAAACTGGATCACCTCTCCCTTGTCCCACATATCCCCACTGTGGAGATGCCTATGTTGTCCCACTTTGTAAAGCCCCTACACCTTCGCAGCTGTCCCAGTTTTTTTAGTGTCCCAGAGTGGGGTAATTTTTTTTATCACGCCTTTCCACCCCAGCCTGGCGTGTGCTGCGTATCATATCAGTGCTGTGTGTTTGGTAGGGCCCACTAATTTTGCAACCATGCCTTTGTTGAAGAGCGCCGCTAGTATTTTATTAGTTCCTAGTTGAGCCCTGTCCGCGCTGTATGCTGGGTCTTCATGAGGTGCGTGTAGCCAGTGATTTATAATTTTGAGTTGCGCGGCCCAGTAATATAGTTGGAGATTTGGGAGTGCTATCCCACCATCGTACCAGCTGCCATACAATTTCGCTTGGGCTATGCGCGCCGGGCGGTTGCCCCAAAGAAGGATTGAGACCAGTGCTGCCACTTGTTCTGAAATATCGGGGTGGGACCATTTCGGGCGCGTTTTCCAGGACGTACAAAAATCGGGGGAGAGCCTTCATTTTATACAGTGCTGCCCTTCCGGGAAGTGTGAGGGGCAGTGAAGCCCAGTGTTTCACGTCGCGTTTAAGTCTTTCTAGCGGGAGGGGGGGCTACATTTTTGGAAAAGAAATCGGCTGTTGAGGCAGTGATGTGTATCCCTAAGTATTTAAATGAGTCATCTGCACTCAGCAGCGGACATTCCGCCGAGAGAGTCGGCCTCAGTCCCTAGAGAATATACATAACCGATTTAGACCAATTTATAGTATACCCTGAGAGCCTACCATGGGTGTTACAGATATTAAGAAGTTCCGGTATGGCGCTATTGGGCTCCGATAAATACATTAGCATGTCATCAGCGTATAATGAAATCCGGTCTTCCCAACCTTCTTTCCAGTGGATTTCCTTTAACAATGAAGTTTGCCTAATAGTTGTCGCACCCGGCTCTAGAACCAGTGCGAACAATAGTGGCGATAGAGGGCATCCTTGACGTGTGCCCCGTGCCAAAGTAATCTCCCCTGACATGTGACCAATGACTGTTATCCTAGAGACTGGATTGGTGTAGAGGAGCTTTATCCACGCGCAGAATTTCGGGCCGAACCCCACATGTGTCAAGACTGCAAATACATACTGCCACTCCACCATGTCAAACGCCATTTTTGCGTCTAATGGCAAGATAACCGCCGGATCCGCCAGGCTTGAGGCCCTTGTACTCTTGTACTCTCCTAAGATTGAGAGCCATATTCCTGTGAGGCATAAATCTGGACTGATCCGGGTGTATCAGGTTTGGCAGATGAGCTATCAATCTGGATGCCAAAACTTTTGCTAGGATTTTGCCCTCTGCATTCAGCAGTGAGATCGGACGGTATGATGAACTTTTGGTAGGTGGTTTATTTGGCTTTGGGATTGCAACTATCGTTGCATTTCGTTGGTCTAATGGTAACTCTGCTGTCTCTAAGCTCTCTTTAAACATGGCCAGGAGATTGGGGCCCAATGTTTCTGGACCCAGAGCTTTCCCCGATTTTACCGAGTGTATAGCGGTTTGGATTTCCTCCACTGTTAAGTCCGCCTCTAATTCTAAGGCTGCCTCAGGGGTAAGAGTGGCCATATCGATGTGTCGGAGCTATTCTCTTATGTCCGCCTCTGCTAGACATGTGGTAGGGGTATATACTTCTCGAAAATGATCCGCTAAGATATTCACTATATCGTCTGGGTGTGTTGTAAGCGTCCCTTCCTTTGACCGGAGCTGTTGTATGCCTCTCACACCTTCTCTGCTCTTATCTAACGAGGCCAACATTTTGCCGGCCTTATCTCCTACATCGTAAACTCTGTCTCTTGTCGCTGTAATGTTCTCAACTGTCCGTGCTTTTAGGTGATCCCTGTAGTGTTGCTGGCATATATTCAGTGTGTGTGCTGTGTCAGCTGTTGGGTTGGTCGCGTGCGTGATTTCTGTCTCCTGAAGTGCCCCTTCCAGCTCCATTAGTTCTTTATGGCGCTCCCGCTTATACCCCGTGATAGACGCAATCGCTTGTCCCCTAAAAACAGTCTTAACGTAATGGCCGAGTCCACTGAGGTCGTATTTTCTTCAAAATAAAGTTTGGTTGAGTTGCGAAGCGTGTTTTTAATGGTAGGTACTGCAAGATATCCTGGGTATATGGGATAGAGTCGTCTACGGGTTTTTCTCGGACAGGAGAGTATAAGCAGTAACGGGGAATGGTCCGAAATACCCCTAGGTTTTATGACGACGTATTCAATGTTTTGTAATCTCACATCTAACATAAGGAAGTAATCTATGTGGGATAAACTATCATGGACCGCAGAGTGATACGTGTAGTGACGTGCCCCTGGGTGTGTGTGCCTCCCTACATCTACTAGGCCCATTGCCTCCAAGAAACCTTGGAAGCGTGAAGGTCCAGGTGCATGAGTACGAGCTGGGGATCTGTCCAATGTTGCATCTAGTACGGTGTTTAAGTCTCCTCCTATGATAAGATCTCCCTCCGGTAGGCCCAGTAGGAAGTCGCTTAGTGCCGGTAGTGCCACTGCGTGTAGTTCCGGTGGTATGTAGACCGAAACGATATTTAAAAGTTTACCTTCCCATTGCCCTTGGACCGCTGCGAATCGTCCCTGATCATCAACTTTAGTCTGTAAAACCAAGAACGACGATGACTTTTTAATTAATACTCCAGTGCCTCTAGAACCCGTGGTGAATTCAGAGTGGGCAATCATTTTGTATCCCCATCTATCCAATGCTTTACAAGCCGACCCTGTGAGATGTGTTTCTTATAGGAGTGTCAGCACCGGATTGTGTCTCTTCAGTGCCTGCAATACCAGTCCTCTATTTATTTTGTTGCCCAGCCCGCTCACATTCCAAGTCATGATCGTGAGAGGGAGCACTGAGGTTTCTCGCGGTGTCATGTCGGTGCCACTCGGCAGTGGGTCAAGGGCCATAGGTATTGTATAGTGGGCGTGAGAAAGTCAAAGGATATGTCAGTGCATGGAAGCCGATTGTTTATCCTGTGGACTGTCGTGGTGAGTCTATAACGTGCAGTGTGTGTTGGGTCTACAGGTCTACCTGATGAGTGAAGTCTTTTCCTGTTGCCATTGCCTTGAACAAAAACAAACAATGTACATATATAGAGAACAATTCCCCCCCAATCCCTTCCCCCCTCCCTGCTATGCGGATTCCCCAACTTATCAGAGCGCTCTTTCCCTCCCAACATCATAGTACTTGCGTGTCCGGGGTATTAGGTCCAGTGGAATTTCCAGACCTTCAGGCCCCGAAGGCCGGCCCTGACCCTCTCTCAGAGCCGCCACAGCCTCATTAGTGTAACGATGAAATCTGTGTGTCAATAGCCTCTTATTGAAGTGTCTTTGGTTCGCCGCCTATTATTCTACCTCACGTCTTGGAGACTGCCTTGGATCCGGACGTTCGGTGTGTTGCGAGTCTGGCCAATCCTGACCTTCCCGTCGGCGGAATTGTCTGGCTCCACGGCCGTTGCCTCCCACTGGACGCCAGCCGTCAAGCCATTTCTGCGCCGCCTCCAGAGTTTCAAAAAACCATGTCCGGTCATCTGCTACCACCCTGAGTCTCGCTGGGAAAAGCATAGAGTAGGGTAACTCTCTCGTTCTCAGTTTTATTTTAACATCCTGAAAGTTCCTCCTGCGCCGGGACACTGCCGCCGTTTAGTCTGGAAAGGTGGTTATTGTTGCGTTTTGTACATGCACCAGTGGAGAAGTTCTCGCAGCCTGCAGGACAGCATCGCTGTCGTAGAAGTTAAAGAGGCGGGCGAGCACCGGTCTCGGGGGGGCTCCCTGTTTTGGCCTGCCGCCAGGAACTCTGTGCGCTCTCTCCACTGAAAAGAAATTTGAGAGCCCCTTAGGTTTCAACACTGTCTTTATCAGGTCCTGCACATATAGGTCCATTGCCTGCTTGCCTTCGGTCTCCGGGATTCCAAATATGCGCACATTGTTGCGTCGTGCGCGTCCCTGCTGGTCGTCAAGTTTGTCGGCCAGAGATTTATTCTCCTTCTTGAGTTGAGTGACTTCAGTTTGTAATTCCGACGTGTCTGTCACCAAGGATTTCGTCACGATTTAGACTTCTTTTACCCTGTCAGCATTTTGTGCAGATCTGCGCGTAGGAGGGATATATCTGTTGAGAATGTGCCAACTGTCGCTTGCACGTTCGTCAAGGCCGCCATTACATCTTCTAATGTGATCTTTTTCGCTCCTTCGCCTTCCTGGTTTTTTGCTCGCGGAGTGTAATCCTGGTTTCTTCGGGATCGGGTAACCCGGACACCACCCTAGAACACCCCTGCTTGAACCTTAAGACGTAACAAACGTGTCTTGATGATAACACCAGCTCTTTATTTCATCTTGCTCCTACCAGATGAAACCGTATAATATGCAATACAGTGGAGGGCTACGGTAGATGTTCCAACCGTCCTCTGCACGGATGCCTGTCCTAGCATCCACCAACAGAGGACACCGTGCTAATTAATGGCCGACAATGCCACTCGATAGTAAATATGCTGGTTAGCGCAATAAAGTCGTCCTCCGCACTCGTGTCAGTCCTGACACGCTCCAACGGAGGGCAAACACAAAGAAAAACGAAACGAAGTTCCGTCTAGTTCCTCACGCTCGATAACCCTCGAGCGGGGACTGGCTGGGTTCAATAAGGGTACAAAGTCCAACTCGCTCAATAACCCTCGAGCGGGGACTGGCCAATGTCTAAGAAGGGATGGAGTCCCAAGCGTTAGATAACCCTTGAGTGGGGACTGGCCAATGTCTAAGAAGGGACGGAGTCCCAAGCGCTCGATAACCCCCGAGCGGTGGACTGGCAATCGTATTTGAAGGGACTAAGTCCCAAACGCTCGATAACCCTCGAGCGGGGACTGGCAATTGTCTATGAAGGGACGGAGTCCCAAGCGCTCGATAACCCTTGAGCGGGGACAGGAAGAGGTAGTGGACGGGTCACGAACGCCCGTGAATGCAGGGTCCGGTTTGTGACTTGACGCCTCTCAGCTCCAAGCGTCCTGCGCACTTCCACCACACTCACTCGCAACACGGAGCTCACCTTCCTTGACGCTACGGCAAACCGGACTCGCACCTAATGTTCAAAATATCCGACGCCGACTGCTGGCTTCCTGGTGGTTTATATGGTGACGCCCTCCTCGTGCGTTCGCCGCGCTATGCCTTCTGGGAAGGGTAGTTTTGGGCGGTCGTGCTTCTGGGTCTTGTGGCTCCTTGATCATTTTTCTCCTCTGCGGGGCTCCGATGCGTGTCTTAACACGGAGTCGCCCTTCCGAGTGTGTCAGAGAGTTTTTCTCGAAGGCAAATTTGTCCAACTTAGATTGGGCGTTATTGGTTCTCGGACAGCTGCCCGCCATGATTCCCTTTTTTTTATGTGGCGTGGGTGTCACTTTTCGTATGGGCACGGTTTTACTGTGTTTCTGCGGCGCAGAGGAGTTCTGGACGTTCGAGGTGTCGTGCCCCGTTCAATCAATTCCCTGTTGTTAGTCAAATCCCAGTGGGACGCCCTTATGCCAGTGGCGTGGGGAAAGGCATTGCGTTATTTAGTTCAATCACGGGTGCTGCAGACTCCCGTATATCTCTGTGTCACATTTGCATCCCTCAGTCTCTCATTAAGTAATTCTCTTGTGGGGTGGAAGAGCTGCCACAGTTGGACTAGTGCCCGTGATATGTCAGGCGTGGGTTTACTCTCAGCGGGTTATTACCCCTCTCTCCTCCCCGCTTGGGCTTCTGATAACAATTACCGTACAGCCAACACCTGTTGCGTGGTTCACCCCCGGGGCTCTGGGGCGACAAACAGCGTCTTTAATTACTGTCACCAAATATGCTGTGTGTTGGCGTTGCCCCGTGCACTCTTCGCAGCAGCCCATATTTCTGCAGCTTATGAAAGAAGCAATGGGAGCCTTTCCTTTAGCGAGGTCGCCAGGATCGCTCTCAGTGCCACACAGCTGTCACAGGTTCGGGGGTTGGGGGGGAGGAGGGAGGGAGGATCCTCTGCCACCTACCCCCGGCCTCGAGTGTTCAAGTCGGCCTCTACTCTCCCCGCACGCCAGTCCTGTGTTCTCTGTACCTCTCACCGCAGGAGCCCTCGCCTCCGTAAGTGCGTGGATGTCGGGTACGTGACTAGTTTGTGACCGTAGTTACAGTTCGTGTGCCGTTTCCAGGGGTTGCAGCGTGCGTGTTAGGTGCACCTCTTCTCCAGCGCGCAAGGTGTCTGATTCTTTTGCTTCCCGCGGCAGTCCCCCTTTCGGCGTATGATCCCTCCGGGCATCTCGCACTGGGCATCGGCGTCGTTGGTCAATGGAGCGCCCGGTCTCATCCGGATGTTAGGCCACTCTGACACCGTCGGCAAAAAACGTACTTTCCGGCCACCGATTGACACTGGAGTTTCACCGGCTGCAACTGCTCGATCACGGGACCTGGCTCCAGCTCTTGGGGGTCAGTTCTACTGCGGATTACTGTTCGGATTGACGGAAGGTCTGTGCCTTCCCCGGAGTTCCTATGCTAAGCGGCCATCTTAGCCGGCTGTCAGCCACGCCACCCAGATTATAACATTTTCATAAAAATATAAGCCCTCAGCCTGGAATCTTTGTTACCTCAATTAATTGGAGCGGGACAATGTGGTTTCATCAAGGGTCGTCATATTGCCCATTAGATTATTTTTCAATGTTCTTAGTAAATCCAAATCTTATAAGCATTCTATAGAGGCTATTTCCCTAGATGCTGAAAAAGCATTTAATCAAGTGAGTTGTCCTTTTCTTTTTTCTACTCTTTCCTGGTTTGGTTTTGGTAAAACTTTTATTGATTACATCTCTCTTTCCTAGTCATCTCCCACGTCATCTATTTTAGTTACTGGCCTTCTTTCTCTCTTCTTCATTTTCCTTATACCGGGGTGTTAGACAAAGGTGTCCCCTTTCTCCTCTCGTTTTCATTCTGGCTCTTGAGCCATTTCTGATAAAGATTCGTACGAATTCCCAAATCTCAGGTTTTCAATATGGTGAGAATCATCTAAAGGCCTCTGCCTATGCTGACGATATCTTACATTTTCTTTTGCATACACAGACCTCTCTTCCTGCCTTTCTATCGGAGGTATAACTTTTCGCTTCGGTAGGAATACAAACTAAATTTTGACAAATGTGAAATTCACCCCCTAAATAAATTATGTTTTCATGCCGATTACATCGCTTCAAATTTCAGTTGGAAACCAAATAAAATTAAATATCTTGGCTTATCGTTCATGCCCACTAATAAAGAAACTGTATCCTGGAATCTAAAAGAATTTCAACGAACCTTGAAAAATCTTACTTCCCGATAGAATCATTTGTTCTTGTCCTGGTGGGACCATTTGGATGTGATAAAAATGATGCTGGTTCGTATAATTCTCTTTTATATATCCGTTCTTCCTATAAATATTCCTTACTCATGTAAATGTATTTATTCTACTGTATTAATATTTTTATAGAACAATAAAAAACCATGTATGTCTCTTCAAAAACTTAAAAGACCCAAGTTTATGGGGGGGGGGGGGGGGGGTGATAATTTTCCGGACTTTCACATACAGCATTTTTCCTAAAGCAACCTGCCTTCCTCTTACAGGAGGATGATGCTGCGGACTTACCTTAACGGGTCAATATTGAAAAGAGCTTTTTACATCCGTTCTCCTTTAAAGAATTCTTATCCTTTACACGTGGGCCTTTATGTTTGTCCCTTCCTATCTTTGATAATATTTCAACAAAATTTCAAGCTATTTTCATTTGTCACAAGTCCCCTAGGGATCACTTCTTACATTCTTCCATTTGGTACAACTGCCACATTCAAACCAATAATACAACTATTTTGTCGAAGGACTGGCATGCTAAGGGACTTCATTGGGTTTCTCAACGTTTTCACGATAATCTTTGCATCTCGTTTAATAACGCCCAAGCTAAATTTTTATTGCCTGCATCCTGGGAAACTAAATTTAACTCTTTAATCACAAAGATTCAAGATTCTTATAATACTTTCATGCCCTCCCACATATCTTCTACTCCCCCATCTAATTTAATTACACTTTAGGAATCTACTCCTTCTGCTTCTTCCTCAGTCATCTACTAGAGAGAAAACAGAAGTAGAATTACTCTGGGAAACAGACCTCCAGATCACTTTCCCTATGTACATTTGGAACAAGATTTGGTTAAAAATAAGACAATATTCCAGAGCAGCCAATACTACCCAAACTCTATTTTATATAAATATAATAGACTCATGTTCACTCCTGTTTCATTAAACAAAATAAATCAATCTCTTCCCCCTTCTTGTTCGTCTTGTTCTTCTAACAAATCAGATTAAACATATGTTATTTGATTGCCAATATGTTTATACTTTTTGGACACAGGTTTGGCAACAAATAAATATTATATTTCATACGCAAGTCCCCCTTACTTTTATTAACATTTTCTTTCTGGAGTTTTATTGAAGATTGCGATTCCCAGTTAAGCAATTTCTCCATAATAGACCTTCTTCTAGCAGTTGCTTTTCAGCAAATCACAAGGGTATGGAAGAATTATGCAAACATATCCTATTGACCCTGGTGGTATGCGGTTTGTTACAACCACAGATTAGATAGGGCGTATCTCTCACTTGTGATTTAACCGGACTCTCTCTGGCAACCTATAACTACTTTTTTAGATACTTCTGCCATGAATGCTTGCTCTCATAATTCTCGAATTGAAGAAGTTCCTAAACCTCCATGATTGTTTTTCATATATTATACTTCCAGTGATATAATAATTCGTTTTTCTTTGTTCTATTACTCTCTGCTTTGATGTTATTCTTTGGAATGGGATTATAAGTATTTTTTTTAGAAATTAATAACGGTCTTTTTCTCCCCCTTCCTTTCCCCCTTTTTCTCTTGCATATTTTCTTAATTTGATAACATGTACTGTTTTATCCTGTTCATATTACATTGTATTTTACTCATTTGCAAATAAAATCTCTTTAAACTTAACATAGGTTAGAACCTGGTGCACACTCTTTTCCACGTTAAGTACACATTTCAGTGAGACGATTCTCTCTAATAACTCAAGTCGGCTTACAAAACTTAGTATCTACTACATAGAATCTTCCTCCTCTTGGAAACTTCTTATGCAGAACAAAAAAGTTGTGTGGAGCATAATGAATGCAACTCAACTCTCACTTGCACATAGAGTTACTCGAATGCAAACATTTATAACATGTTCAATACCTCTATATAGCTATGGTGCATTAGGAGCACACACATTTTTTTAACAATTCCTTCCATAAGCTGCACCCAAGCTGTACAAAATTACATAGAATTAATATAGTAGCTACTCGCCATTATGAAAACTATAAAACAAACTTGTACACTCATTTGATGATGTCATCAATGATGCAATCAGTGATGTCATAAATGATGGCCTAGAACATGTCATGAGTGATGATATATATGGGGTCATAAGCAGTGCATGGCGGGGCGCAAGTTATATTTACTGCTGATAACTGTAGTTAGCGCTGATAACTATAATTGGTGAATTTCTGTGATTTTTCTTTTTTAGTTCAAATCGGTAATGTTCACACTGACAAATTTACCTTACTTTAACTTTTGCTTTTTTCAGTGAAATTTTATTCTAGTTCTTTTCCTAAAGTAAAGTAATAGTTACTATACGGAAATGCAACTCCCTACTGCGCATCGCCTTTCCTTTCACATCTCTCTCAGATGACAGGAGTGCGTAGTTGGGTGTGTGGAGGTACTGGCCTCTCTGTAGAGACCTCTCTCTGTAATGATGGTTGTGCGTTGTAGATTGTGGAGAGGGACTAGCCTCTTCTACAGACCTTTCCCTCAGATGAGAGATGTGTGTAGTCTGGTGAGGGGAGGGACTAGCCTCTTCTTTCAGACCTCTCTTTCAGAAGATGGGTGGGCGTAGTATGGTGTGGGGGTGGAAGGTCCTCTCCTTTTAGAGTTCTCTTACAGATGACAGGTGTGGTTGTAGGGTGTGTGGAGGGACAGGCCTCTGTAATGATGGATGTGTGTAGTAAGGTGTGGAGAGGGACTGGCCTCTCTTTTTAGACCTCTATTTCAGATGACAGGTGTGGGTCCGAGGGTGTGTGGTGGGACTGGCCTCTCTGCTGAAACCTCTCTCTATAATAATGGGTGTACATAGTAGGGTGTCCGACCTCTTTCTCAGAAGACAGATGTGTGTAGTAGGGTGTGGTGAGGGACTGGCCTCCCCTTTCAGACTTCTCTCAGATGACAGGTGGACGTAGCAGGGTGTGGGGGGGGACTCTCCTTGCCTTTTAGACTTCCCTCTCAGATGACAGGTGTGAGTAGTAGGGTGTGTGGAGGGACTGGCCTCTGCTGAAAACTCTCTCTGTAATGAGAAGTGTGCTTAGTAGGGTGTGGAGAGGGACTGGCCTCTCCTTTTAGATCTCTCTCTCAGATGACACATGTGGCAGTAAGGTGTGTGGAGGCATGTGCCTCTCTGCTGAGACCCCTCTTTGTAATGACCGGTGTCTACATTAGGGTATGGGGAGGGACTGGCCTCTCCTTTCACACTTCTTTCTCAGATGAATGGTGTGTGTAAGTAGGATGTGGGGAGGGATTGGCCTCTCCTTTCAGACCTCTCTCTAAGATGATGGGTGGACGTAGTAGGGTATGGGGAAGGACTGTCCTCTCCTTTTAGGCTTCTCTCCCAAATGACAGGTGTGGTAGCAGGGTGTGCGGAGGGACGGGCCTCTCTGCTGAGATCCCTCTTTGCAATGATAGGTGTACACAGACCTCTCTCTAAGATGATGGGTGGACGTAGTAGGGTTGGGGGAGGGACTGCCTTCTCCTTTCAGACTTCCATCTGAAAGGTGTGCTTGTTAGGGTGTGTGGAGGGACTGGTCTCTCTGCTGAAACCTCTCTCTGTAATGATAAGTGTGCGTAGTAGGGTGTGCAGAGGGACTGGCCTCTCCTTTCAGACCTCTATCTCAGAGGGCAGGTGTGCGTAGTAGGGTGTGTGGAGGGACTGGCCTCAGGGACTAGCCTCTCATTTCAGGCCTTTCTCCCAAATGACGGGAGTGCATAGTAGAGTGTGGCGAAGCACTGCCCTCTCCTTTCAGACTTCTCTCTCAAATGAAGGTTGTGTCTAGTAGGGTAGGAATACACTCTCCTTCCAGAAAACTCTCCCAGATGACAGGTAGGCGAGTATAGTAGCGTGTGGGAAGGGACTAGGTTCTCCTTTCAGATCTCTATCTCATATGATGGGTGTGCATAGTAGGGTGCACTCTACTCACAACTCTTCTCAAACCAACTAGCATAAATAGTCTGATAAACACCATCTCCACCAAGACTACTCCACACAGTAACAAGTGTGCATAGCAGAGTGTATTTAAAGACCCCCCACTTCTTCCTACATGTCACAATCCCACAAACATTTCATGAGATCGTAACTTTTTATGAAAAAAAGATTTAACCTAATCATCGCAGTACTTATCTTACACACATCCTCTCAAAATCAAGAAAGAGAACATGCATTCCTACTAATAGAATGTACTCCTTTTCACTATTCATAATCCCACAAGATCATATAGCTAAAAATGATATACATTTATTAGCTTCATAGACGTTTTGTTTTAGACACCTCCTCTCTAAGTCCAAGGGGAAAACATGACTTTCTGGTGCTACCTGATATAGCTTTTTTAATTCATTTCCACAACACCTCCTATTTTTCACAATAAACAGTGATGGCGGGCATTTGATCCCCACAGCCAGCCAATCAGAGTGCTCGCTCTTGGGAGAC
Source organism: Lissotriton vulgaris (assembly GCF_964263255.1). Lineage (NCBI taxonomy): Eukaryota > Metazoa > Chordata > Amphibia > Caudata > Salamandridae > Lissotriton > Lissotriton vulgaris. The sequence continues at coordinate 517,666,734 of NC_141689.1, forward strand.
TCGAGGGCAACTCTTGCTCCTGCGAAAGTGTGACGGCTCACACTAAATACAGTCATCTTGACCAATCACACGGCTGTATTTTTGATTTCGACTTTCGTGAGCCCAACTGCCAAAATATACAATTATTTCTTACCCTTAATATCTAAAAGACTACTGAACAGACTTACACCAAATCACAACAAGCATTTACAATGCAATAGGTCTCGCATTAATTAAGTTTGAGCTATTGGCATTGCTAAATATTGCAACACCAATTGCAACTAAAGTCTATAAATTGTAGGCCAAAAAAATGTGTATTTATTTTGTAGCAATGGTGGCATGCTGTACTTTAAATTAATATGTTTAAAAGTAAAGTGCGCCATACTGCTATTGTTACAATAGTTCATTGTGGATGCGTTAACAACTGATGTGTGCACTGATGGCTGGTGGTGTGTGTGTGTCTGTAGAAATTGTGCACTAATGGCTAGTAGTGTGTGTGCTTGGTGGAAGCGTGCACGGACGGCTGGTGGTGTGTGTGTGCTTGGTGAAAGCATGCACTGATGGCTGGTGGTGTGTGTGTGTGTGTGTGTGTGTGTGTGCCTGGTGAAAGCGTGCACTGGCGGCTGGTGGTGTGTGTGCCTGGTGAAAGTGTGCACTGACGGCTGGTGGTGTGTGTGTGCCTGGTAAAAGCGTGCACTGACGGCTGGTGGTGTGTGTGCCTGGTGAAAACGCGCACTGACGTCTGGTGGTGTGTGCCTGGTGGAAGCATGCACTAAAGGCTGGTGGTGTTTGTGTCCGGTGAAAGCGTGCACTGACAGCTGGTGGTGTTTGTGCCCGGTGAAAGCGTGCACTGATGACTGATGGTGTCTGTGCTGGGTGAAAATGTGCACTGACGGTTGGTTCTGTGTGTGGTTGTGTGTGTGTGGTTGCGTGGGGTTGTATGTATGGTTATATGTGTGGTTGTGTGTGTGTGGCTGTGTGTGTGTGGGGCTGTGTGTGTGTGGGGCTGTGTGTGTGTGGGGCTGTGTGTGTGTGGGGCTGTGTGTGTGTGGGGCTGTGTGTGTGTGGGGCTGTGTGTGTGTGGGGCTGTGTGTGTGTGAGGCTGTGTGCGGGTGGGGCAGGTGAGGGGGCAGATAAGTGTAATGTTGTCAGCTCTGAGGAGCACAAAGTTTATGCTCAAATTCTGAAGCATGTGCTTCCAGACTCCCTGCTCCCCCTTGACGCTCAATCCGAGTTATACCTTGCACTGCTGTTAAGCCTCAATAAATCCCAGGCACACTTCCGCTTTGCATCTATCGCCACTGGGAGAAAGCAGTGTACTAGTACATTGATTAATTGGCCAGCTGATGGAGACCCTCCTGTGAAATCTAAAGCATTTAATAAAGTAACCCTCATGTTAGCTCTTAAAGTGACCCTCACAATATATCCTCAAATGACCTTCACATGAGATAATAAAGTGACCCTCCGGTGAGACCCGAGAGTTAGCCTCTTGAGATCCAAGGGTGATTATACCTGAGACGCCAAAAGAAGCTGCTGTGACATGTCCAGGAGCCACCTAAAATAGCCATCTGTATTTACAAAAACTACAGAAATGTGAGAAAATAGATGTAAAATAGGTCATGTGCGTGACCCCGACACGCTACCCCTACGCTAGACAATTACAAAAGTATGCACATGTCTATTTCTGAGCTTTTAAACTCTACTGACATAGAAACAGTGGTCTAACTAAAACATTATATCTAGGACCACTGGGATTATGTGGCCGCTAAATTATACAGCAAGAAAAGGCAAATTATGCAGCATAATGCAACACATTTTGTTAGATTACTTCACTATTTTGTCTTTTTTACTCAGGGTAACACCATCTGGGCAAAGATTTCACCTTATTAGCAGTACCTGTTTAACATACAAATGCACAAATAAACAAATGAAAGATAACTAGTCAACTATTGTAAAAGGTCTTCCACTGCGCTTGAACTCATCTTCAAGCTTTAGTGAGGCTTTAGTGAGCTAGAAGCATGCAGCGCTAGGAGAAAGCAGCTGTGTGCAGAACGAGGTGCTACGGGAGATAGATGTACAGAGAAGAAACGCCTTGTGCGCAGAGCCATGAGGAAGGAAGCGAGGACTCGAGGCATCACCTTACAGTACACTCTTCATTTAATGCCGTCCACATCAGCAGAGCAGAGGCCTGTAGAGAGGTCCTGGCAGGCTCGGCTCAGCTCCCTGAATACTGGAGGTGGGGTAGAGGGGCATGCCTGGCTCTGGCTCAGCCCGAGGTCCTGTTGGCACCTCGAGCCCATGACGAGCTGAGCCTCCATGTGGCATTGCCTGCCCCTCTCCCCTTACCCCAGGATGCGGTGTAATGGCCAGACCTGCTGACTTTAGAACTGGGAATCGGGTTCGACATCCTATAGTTCTGGATGAATAAGCTAATATTTCTGGGACAATAAAAATGAATGTGACCTTGTGTAAGGTAACTGGAATGAATGACCCGCCTTAACAGGAGACACGCCCATCCAATACCTGCCCTCTCTGAAGAGAGCACGCAGCGATGGTCAGCTATGTGCGATTGTGTGAAGGGGTGCACAGCGCTGTAGGAGGTTACAATGGGTTGAGAGGGGGTGAAGGGTGAAATAACTTGCAATACCACCTACCATCGTCCTGCCCTAACAGCCCCACATAACTCCTTAATTTGCTAAAATGTGAAGGAAAGTACAGCAGTAAAAAGTGGATTGAAAGGATAACGCCAGCAGCGTGGGTAATGTAATAAAGGGAGTGGCTTAAATACGTGCAAAAAAAAGAAAATCGTGCTTAGCTTTGTGTGCTGCCCCACTTGTATTTTGGCTGTTTATGTCATTGCATCCAGATATATGATACAACAAGTAGCAGCATACTGACAATAAGTCTGGTCTATTGGCTTTGTCAATGGTTGTTAGTTGCATAAGATAAATAAGCAGCAACGATGGCAGGGTTGGGTATAAAAAAATGAAATAAAAAAAGAGGCCAAATTATGCGGTATAATGCAGCACATTTGGGGGCATGGTAGTACTAAACAGGCGCAAGCTGCGGAAAGATAGTGGGAACCCAAGTCACTTGGGGGACATTACATGGCCTGTAGTCACATCACACGGCTGATGTACGCCCATCCAATACCTGGCCTCTCTGAAGAGAGCATGCAGCGATGGTCAGCTATGTGCGAGTGTGTGAAGGGATGCACAGCGCTGAAGGAAGTTACAATGGGTTGAGAGGGGGTGAATGATGAAATAACTTGCAATACCACCTCCCATCGTCCTGCCCTAACAGCCCCACATAACGCCTTAACTTGCTAAAATGTGAGGGACAGTACAGCAGCAAAAAGTGGATTGAAAGGATAACGCCAGCAGCGTGGGTAATGTAATAAAGTGAGCGACTTAAATAACATGATATAAGTAGCAGCACCGAAATTTAGAAACTGGGGAAAACTTCAAACATTTAAGCACATCGTGGACTGAGCAGGGGTCGGGGTTCAAGCGGAGTATTATAGAATCTGAGCGCTGGACACTCACCGAAAAGAACATGTATTAGAGAAAAGCGGTGAGGGGTGACCACCTGAGCGAACAAAAGGAAATACCAGGGGCTGTGTAGAAGCAGGCAGGGAGAAAACAACAAGCGATGCGCGCTCTGTGCTGGGGGAGGGGAGGGCCATTAAAGGAAGGGGGCGGAGAGGAGCCTGTGAGAACTCGCACTGAAAGTTAAAAGAAAAGCGGAGATCAAAGGAAGGGTGGGAGGGACATTGGCGAGCGAGCATATGAGGGGTGAGGGGGTGTGCAGCCTGGTGAGCTGAATGTGAGTGGAAGAGGAGGCGGAGCGCACGCACAAAGTGTCTGGTGGCAAATGGAAGCTGTGCACAATGCACGTGGTTGTGCTCACATGCACTGTACCCAATCCGCATTTTAGGAGCACTTTTCAAAGCCCTTACTTCATATCTCGTAAGCATTGCTAACGCAATGGCTCACCGAGACCTAAAAAGCACAATATGCAGGCCAAGATCTAGCTTCCTCATGAATCAGGTGTAATTCCATTGAGCCATTTTCGTTGTAGCTTTATCTAAAAAAGTTAATGGAAAATGCACTGGGATTTTCAGTTTTGGGACCCCTTATTTTCTCGGCTCACGCTAGATGGATCACCCCGACACTTTAAAAAATGGAGATGAGGCGAATAAACTGTTTTGGGGAGAGTTTTGTGAACATTCGTCAAACAGGGCCAAAGTTATTAGCAAACCAAAAAACGCTTAGTCTATGGAAAATCAGACCCAACTATAAAGATAGATAGATAGATAGATAGATAGATAGATAGATAGATAGATAGATAGATAGATAGATAGATAGATAGATAGATAGATAGATAGATAGATAGATAGATAGATAGATAGATAGATAGATAGATAGATAGATAGATAGATAGAATAGAGTTTGTGTTTGTTGACACTTGGGGCTGTGAACACTCCTTTTAAAAAAATAATAAGAATCTGTACGTTTTCTAAAGAACTTCAGACACAGTTACACCCTAAACCGCTGATCGGATTTACACCAGATTTGGCAGAAAGCTAGATGTAGGTCCAGAAAGAGTGCTTTTGTTTTTTGGTGTAAATGTGCTCAGTAGTTTTTGAGTAATTAATGGTTAAATACCTTAAAGATATTTATGTTTTAGGGAAGGGGGTGCCTGTGCCCCACCCTCCCAAGGCTAATTTGTGCCCCATGGACACCCTTGCCCAAGGCTTGGAACATTTTGAAAAGGCAGGAGGCTGTGAAACCCCTCTTGCTGATCCTGTAAAGGCCGCAGCAACCCCATCCCCTGAGGCAGCGAAACCTAAAGAAAATGGGAGGTGGGTTGCCTGCCCTCCCCTCCGCTACTAATAGTCTGAGGGAACACATCCTATTGAGCAAGGTCAAATGATAAGTCCTGGAGAGTCCACCCCCAGGACATAGCGGTTTCCCTGTGTGTTTGCTCCCGCTTGGCGGGAGCATTTTTTAATCTTCTGCCAAGCAGGAGAAAACACCAAGTCGGCTCCCACCAGGCGGGTGCTTCAAAAATGCACCCGCCTGCTGGGAGCCGAGTTTAGGTTTGTTTCCCTGCCCGCAGTGATGCGGGCACGGATACAGATCTAAATATTGCTCCCGTCTACTAAACGAAAGTACACTAAATCACAACATTTGAAGTACGACTGAAAGACTGTTGGGGACAAGGGGAGATCCAGTTAGGAAGGCTATCATTGAAAAGGGGAGTCTCAATTTAAAGTAAGAAAAAAATGTCAATACCCTGCTGCAGAAGTGGAGCAATTCGGCATCCAGCTAGAGCAGGAGCACTGGGGGCAGGACAAAGTATGGGAAAGGCTTTCAGTGTGAGCAATGTGGGTGCTAGGACGAACTCTGCAAGTTCTTAGCACAATAGGGGCAGTGCTGAGGATGTCTGCAACTCATCCTTAGCAGTGCAGAATTTAAGCTCACATTAGGTGGCCTTCAGCTAACAGCAGCTTCGTAAAAGCCACCCTGCACGATGCAGATGAGTTTCTGCATGTCATGGAAGATAACAATTTGTGTTTTTCTGTTACTTAAGGACCTCTTTGTCACATTTAAGAAGGTAAACAATTAGGTTGCTTGCTCCATCTTGGCGATGGAGATGGGCATCAATAACAGGCTATGGGTTTTCCTATTAGGTAGACATCAATCTGTTATGCATCACAGAGTTTATTGAGTCAACAAGTTCCTTTAGAGTGCTTGAAAGTTGCAGCTTATCCCAAACCCTTTCAATACCTACATGGAACAGTTGAAGTCCCTGGTGTTAACTGATTGTGTCTCTAGACATTAATATGCACTTGAGAAGGAGTAATGGATTGATGGGCGAAGTGGAGGTGGTTGCGGGGGGGAGGGGAGGGGTCAGGGGCAATGTATTATGTGCTGTATCACTACCATTTATAACTGATTTTGCAGTTATTTTGAAATGTCAAATAAAAAGACAAAGAAAAAACAATATGCAGTTTACACACAGGCTTTCCCTGAAGATGTCAACTGGAGAAACTGGACACTTGATTCTGCCTTAAGTATGATCGCAGTCGAACAGAATTACTTATGCTTATCTACCATTTGAACAGTATCTATGAACTAGGGGTTTGGCCATATAACCCTCCACTTTCTGGACTAAAAATCATTTAAAAAAAGATGTGGAGGGACCAATATTATAACATTATTGCAGAGGAGTACCTTTAATTACTCCAGCGTATGGGGTCTGTATCCCAATGAATTAGGGTTAGAATTAAACTATAATAAATCACATTAAAAAATCATTCTATGTCGCAACCATATTTAATTTCTTATATCATATCTGGTTGGGACTTTTCATTTTCTTTACACATATTCAACAATACAATTTACATAAACATACAACATGTATACACAACATATATACAAAATCTATGACATTTCCTAGGCCCCAATTCTTTGTAACAATCAGTGTCCGTACACACAATTCTGTTGCGGTCCACTGTGAGGTAACCCTACTGTACAAAAGAGAGAAAAACACAGTTCCACCTCTACATATTCTTTATATCTGTACCAAATAAGCTATCAGCCACTTTAGATAGGTTCCTCCTTATCTGGTGGTCTACGCGTTTCGTCCCCTTTATTAGGGTCTCATCAGGACGGAGGTGTAAGGAAAACCTATAATACATAAAACACAATATACAATATCTACATATATATCAGTTGTTTATACATCCATTACCTACGGAACAATGTTACAACTATAATAGAGACTACTACCAAAGATTGTATCCTTGCAACAACACAGATTTGTGAGTATCAAAGAAAGAATTACAAGCAAATTATACAAAGTGATCTACAGTGACGTAAAAAAAAAATAAGAGAAGAATAAACCAATGGACCCACGTGTCTTGAAAGTAAAAGTGTGTAATAAAAGTGCCATACTAAAGAATGTAATCTAACGGCTACATATGCAAAGAATCTGCCGCATCTCGCACCGTGCTAAATGCACTCTGCACTGAAGCGTAGCCCCGGCTGTGCCCCCAAATGTCAACAAATCGGAAACTCAACTTCCCAGACGCCTCGCTTTAAATAACAGTAAAACGAGATCCCGCCTTAATTTCGATATCCTTATTCCCACCCAATTTCGGTTTTTAAATATCTTTTCCTTATTAACAGGGGCTCCACAACTGCACCACAACTCGTGTGGTTTGATGCCAGCCTGTAATCACTACTCCGGCCAAATTGATTTGAATCCTTCTAATTCAATTGCAAGCGGTAGGTCCTCTCCCAATAATTACCTGTAATACCACCGGACTTAATCCAATCCGGTCGGCTTCTGCACGCCTGTGTACTAAACCGGCGGCCACAATCCTACGCTGCCCCAATTCCCCCACCACCGGTTTTGTGACTCACTCCCAACACCACGGCGCCACGCCAAATTACCACTGTGCGCCCCAATAGACTTCCATTACCGGCACTTGCTGACCATTCTTCTAAACACTGCGGCCGTCTCACCAATTGGTTAAAACATGTGAATTGTAAATATTTTAATTTTTATAAAATATATATGCACTGTTTGCCCACGCCATCAGGCAACACCCCTCACTGCGGATCTGAATACTGTAAGTAAATAGCTAGAGCTGACTACCAATCTAACCCTTCTTAAATTGACTGTACCTATTTTTTGCTTTCCTCCCTGTTTTCCCTTGACAGGCGTTTAAAACTCCCATTCAGGCAAAACCAATCTCCAAGTCCTCAAGATGATCCCCTTATAAATTGAGCGTGGGATCGAATCGTCGACTCTTTTGAGTAATCATACATTTCACCCCATTGTATTATTGTATGTATGGTTTACTCCAGGACACACTGCTAATTTAACTTTATGACAGTGGCCTGTAAGCTCACCCTGCTTGCCTGGTATTCTTTTCACTCTTTGACCTTCTTACTTTCCTCTTTTGTACGGTACAGGACTGTGCCCTACTGTAACCATAATGCTTGGTTGTGATTTGTACCCTTACCTTGAACGATTTATTTTATCATTAAAAATTCCCTGTCCGGCTGGACAAGGGATTGTGAAATATATAGTAGCCCATTGTGGTCTATATAATCTTGTTTACCCTTATTCTTTTATGCTGAGGACCGCTTGTTTCCTTTAAAAACATATGCAAAGAAAGTCACATCTACCAAGTGCATTCCCAGGGTATAGATAACACACGCATAGAGCATGCCCCAAACTGCACTCTGCTGTTCACATAAGGTAGTAACAATCACAATTAAAAGCTGCGGGCCAATCAAAACGGATGTTCTTTATATGTGACAGAGTTTCCACTACCCAACTCACGATCCAGTTAACCTAATATTGTAAATAACAAAAAATAATGAATAATAATAATTGCGACAACATGCCCAAGCACCTCAACTGCACCCTGTGGCAAGAGCAGGTTACAACAATACCTTAATATCTCCTTTGATGAACGTGAAGAAAAACTAGGATACGACTTGCCTCTAGTAAGTCATTATATGCTATGAGGAGATACAAGAAAAGCGAGAGACTTGTTAAGATCCCACATTGTCGTACGTTTCGTTTTTTTTTATTTGTAAAGCCAGTCTGGCTATTTTCCGGATTCTCGTCGGCTGTACAGAAGAACACTTTCAATCTCACTTTACGTAAGAATTGTAGCACCTCTGCCTTTGTCTCAACTGGACTCTGTAGGACTTTGGGTACAAATGATAGCCCTTTATGCCGTATATTAAGTTCTACACTGCTTAAGGTATGGTCAGAAAGATTATAGATGGGAAATAGTTCATCCGTTGAGGGAGTGATAATTGAGATTGAAAGTGTTCTTCGCTACAGCCGATGAGAATCCGTAATATAGCCAGACTGGCTTTAAAAATAAATCTTTATTCTGCCCGGACAAAGCTGACATGCCAACAGAAGTTCTCTCTTTTGAAGACCAGATTTTAAGGAAATTAGATCAGAACAAAAAGATGTCCTTTAAACCTAACTGCGCAAAAGAAGAGATAAAGGCTATTAAGAGCTTAGCAGAGAATCCACAGATAGTTATCAAACCGGCTGATAAAGCCGGTGGTATAGTTCTGTGGGAAGGTGAGGCATGTGACAAGGAGGTCCAGAGACAACTGAGCAATGTGTCCCACTATCGCTCCATAGAGACTAACCCTACACCCAGACTCAAAGCACAGATCTTACATTTCACATCAGAGGCCCTAGATGGAGGCTGGATCACCCGTAAAGAATAAGAATTTTTGAACACTTCAACTCCGAAAACACCAAATATGTATATCTTACCTAAGATATATAAGGATATCCAATGTCCACCTGGGAGACTGATAATTTCGATCTGCGGTTCATTGATGGAACCCTCGGCAAAATATATATACTTTTTCTTGAAACCATTTGTGATCCAAACTAAAGCGTACATCCGTGATACAATGGATTTGATATCCAAAATAGAGAACCTTTCTTTTAACAGTGACAAACAACTACTGGTATCATCCGATATAGAAAGTCTTTATACCAATATTCCACAGGATAAGGCTTTATCCGTCCTTGAGATGGTTTTGAACAAAAGAGACAGACCACATCAAGTACTAACTGAGTACATTGCAACTTTGGCCTCGCTATGTCTGAAAAACAATTTCTTCAAATTTATAGATAATCTGTATTTGCAGGTTAAAGGTGTGGCTATGGGGTGTCGCTTCGCCCCAGAGATATCCACTTTGATAATGGATTGTCTTGAAGCTCAATATATCTTTAATGAACCCAGTGACTTTAAACCAAACATCCAACACTGGATGAGATATATAGATGACATCATAATGATATGAGAAGGTGATATCAGTTCCTTGAATCAGTTTCACGGCTGGTTGAATACTAGGACCCGTGACCTGAAATTCACAATTATGTATAGTAATGAGAAAATCAACTTTCTTGATGTTTGGATCACTGAACAAAGTGGTAAGTTAGAGGTGAGCCTCTTTAATAAACCCACCGATCCGAACACCCTTCTGCATTTTGAAAGTGGAGGCCCCAGGAGCCAAGCAAATTTGCTGTATATGCAATTCCTGAGGATTAGACACAATTGTACCAACAAAAGCGACTACTTTCACAATGCAGACATTTTGCAAAGAAAAACTAATCGATAGAGGCTACACAAAAAATGGTCAAGACAGCCCTCAAAAGAGCCCGGTTCACTCCTAGAGAGGAATTGTTGATCCCCAAGTCTAAATCAGAGAACAGTTCCATGACATGCGTATTGACATATAATCCCAAGGCCAATAAGATCAAGAAAATAATTTTGAAAAACTGGAAACTAGTAGAACATCTTGACATTCCCAGATCTTTGTTTGCTTTTAAGAAAGGGAAAAACATACGACAACATTTTGTTAAGGCAGCAAGACCAGAAACGCCCAACAAAGATGTAAGAGAGATGCTGGACCTCCCGCCAACAGTGGGACACTTTAAGTGTAGTAATTGTGTAGCATGTAACATGACGCAAGATTCCAAATTTGTGGAGATTATTGGACAAAAACATCAGCAGTTGGTATTTTCCTAATGCAACACAAAGAATGTCTAATATTGTGTAACATGCCCGTGCCAAAAGACATACATAGGCCAAACTACCAAACCTGTGAAAATGCGCATACTCCAACATAAGTCAATTTTATATTTGCTTTTCAACTTTTTCATTAGCTTGCACATAGTTTATATTCTTGCATATTGAGATCCTTGCACAGAGCACTAGGCAGACTCCCGAGCTTGGTTGCTCGCATATAGCAGTATATTTTCTCGCTCCATGAATGGAGCGATCACTTGACACACTCTGGATATTACTTTGAAAGTGCGGGTGTTTAGTTTTACACTACGGCTCGTAGTGACAAAGGGCTCTTGACTTGGGCTGAGTACCGGTTTGACAAGATTAGTCTTTGAAATAAGGGTAAGCCTTGTTTAGTTTTTATTTTAATATTGTAGCACTACGTAGAAACTAATTAGCCTTGTTTGGCTGATACTTTGCCCCGTAGAATGGGACAGTGATTTTTCCTATTCCTGCTGACCACGGTTGGATTAATGCGGCTCTGGAAAAAGGTTTTAATTTCATCTGAGTTCTTTGAAGAGTTATTACCTGGGACTTTCACCACGGGTAAACGTTATTAAAGCCACGTGAATTGGATAGTTTCTTTGGGGTTTCTACACAACGTAGGGCAATGTGGGATTTTAACGAGTCTCCGGCTTTTCTTGTATCTCCCCATAGCATATACTGACTTACTAGAGGCAAGTCGTATCCTAGTTTTTCTCCACGTTCATCAAAGGAGATTTTAAGGTAATGTTGTAACCTGCTCTTGCCACAGGGTGCAGTTGAGGTGCTGGGCATGTTGTCACGATTAATATTATTCATTATTTTTTGTTATTTACATTATTAAGTTAACTGGATCGTGAGTTAGGTAGTGGAAACTCTGTCACATATAAAGAACGTCCGTTTTGGTTAACCCGCAGCTTATAATTGTGAGTGTTACTACCCTATGTGAACAGCAGAGTGCAGTTTGGGACATGCTCTATGCGTGTGTTATCTATACCCTGGGAATGCACTTGCTAGATGTTACTTTTTTTTGCATATGTAGCCGTTAGATTACATTCTTTAGTATGGCACTTTTATTACACACTTTTACTTTCAAGACACGTGGGTCCATTGGTTTATTCTGCTCTATATTTTTTTACTCCACCGTAGATCACTTTATTTAATTTGCTTGTAAATTTTTCTTTGATACTCACAAATTGGTGTTGGTACATGGATACAATCTTTGTTAGTAGTCTCTATTATAGTTGTAACATTGTTCCGTAGGTAATGTATGTATAAACAACTGATATATATGTAGATGTTGTATAATGTGTTTTATGTATTATAGGTTTTCCTTACACCCCCTTCCTGATGAAACCCAAATAAAGGGGTCGAAACGTGTAGACCACCAGATAAGGAGGAACCCACTGATCACTAAAGTGGCGGATAGCTTATTCTGTACATATATAAAGAATATGTAGAGGTGGAACTGTCTTTTTCTCTCTTTTGTACAGTAGGGTTACCTCACAGTGGACAGCTACAGAATTGTGTGTACGGACACTGGTTATTACAAAGAATTGGGAAATGGGATGTTGACTGGGCACAAAGCAAGGGATGCCTTGATTTTTGCTGCTGCAAAAGGGCCAAAGGTAGTGCAAACAGAGCAGCTTTGGAACGTTAGTGATCAGGACCAAAACATTAAAAGATGAAGGGGGAACCACCAGTCTCAGGTTGGACTCTGGCGGACAATGCATACAGGAAACCCAAGTGCTTAAAAGTAGAAGAAGTTGCTGTGCACAAACTATTGACCACCCAAACGGCTTCTTGACTCTCCTACTCACCTGGCATATAAATTGTACAGGGTCAATCTCTCTGGAGAATTTGGAAATATATGGGGGAGATTTCAGGATGGACAGCAGCAGCAGTTTTTGCGCACCTGTGACCCAGAGGTCCCGAGGGAAGTGAAGTACTTACAGCAGCTGGGACAGGAGTACTTGAAACAAGGCAGGTTTTCGAAATACCAGAAAGCCTTCCTCCTCTTTCAGGTTGCAGCAGCAACATATATTTTTTCTCACTTATGGAATATATGCTATGCTCCATTTTAATCTGGCCATGTGAGCAACATTTCATCATTTTTTACTTGAAGAAGTTATGTGACAAAACCAAAAACAGGAAACTAAGTTTCCTGTTTTTGGTTTAGTCACATAACTTCTTCAAGTAAAAAATGATGAAATGTAGCTCACATGGCCAGATTAAAATGAAAAAACAGTGGCAGCTGGGTTCAAGCCAATGAGGATACATACTGAAAAATATCTCCATACATTTGATTGGCGGGAAGTAATCATGTTCATTGGAAACAGCTACCTGTAAGGTGAATTAACACTGGTTTTCTTGGGAATTGCAGGAATCACAGAATGTCTACTACGGTATGGATTAGATCTTTCTTCTTGAGCTTACATGACGTAGGATTAGGGAGAAGAAGAGGCACAGCACAACATCTTATTGTAAGTGGGTTTGAGGTGCATGGCCTAAGCCACACTCCTTTAATCACGGGTTTCATCTCTCAGGCCACAGGATGAATTTCTGTAACGGTTTATAAAAAAAGTTGAACACAAGAGGCTTTGTGGTACATTACAGGAGTATGTGAATTCAACCCAGATACACACATTTGGAGGACAGTGGCTGCAGCATACATAGGGGAAAAGGAGAGAAGCGCTGGGGTACACAACAGACTTCTGGTTACCACTATGCTGATAAAGAACTCCACAATCTTTAGGGTTATTTACATATAGGGGGCCCAAATATATCTCCATCCCCTCCTCTCTCCCTCCCCTCCTTGCCAAGGGAATATTGAAGAGACAGGTTTAATTTGTGGATCTTCTGCTGCGAGGCGGAGGCCGATGGTTTGTCTCTTGCCATGGTCCACGCTGAGGGGACAACTATATCTGTTGTATAGATTTAACAGGAAAAGCCAGTACACCGACTCCACACTTCAAGGAGCATTAAAAAAGGAGGTCTGTACCTTACGAATATTGATAGGTTGACACCAATGCTTAACTTATAAAAAAAATTAAGTTCGAGGGCTTACATCAGGAGGCCACTGCATATTGTACCACCCACTGCCCCTGCCAACGATGCCAATGACAGTACCTACACAACTACCACCCATCACACTCCTACAAATGTGAAAGTTCAGACTAATCGAGGCCCCTCAAGCAATAAGAAAGTTAGTCATTTTAAATATATACTGAACTAATAAACAACTGTTATTTTGCTTATCTCTAAATTAAACAGAGTGCTCCACCATTTGGCAGACTGATATAAGTGCTGGTGTTGACAATTAAGTGCTGGTGCCAAGCACCGGAAAGCACAGTCTCAAATTAAGCACTGGTTGACACCAACCGTAAGTCGTGTCATGACCTGGTGATGCATTAAATCCCACAGGATCAAGTCTGTTAAAGAGCAACAATCAAAAACATGAAAAACATCTTCCAAGTAACTGACATAAGTTTCCTGTGGAAAAAACAACGCAGTTTGACCAGAATTGTAGAAAAAGGATCAGAATGGTACCTGGCGATTGCACCATAAACGTATAATCTTGCATATGTGGAACTTCAATTTACTAGTCTTTTACAAGCAATTCTAGACTAACCTTTTCTTCCCCTACCACAAAACCTATCTATTTTTGTATTGGCACCTTACACTGTAGACTCCTCTCCCCATGAATCTACTGTTGTGATCTTCAAATCATATTATACAGTGTCCCACATGAGTAAAGAAAAATATCCGATCGTCCACAGCTGATATAACATGACCCTCACATGTAGTGAAGAGGTGCAGCAAGGACAAGAGCAGCGCAAGCTCCACTTACATACAAATAAGGGGTACAAGTAGAGGGGGTAGGAGTGCAAGCTTCCCTCACACACATAACACTGCTATAATTGAACTACTGGCACCTATCTACAATTTGCAGCTGTTTTACATCATTGGCATATTTTTATCTTGTTAGGTCTCGCACCTGCGAACGGATCGCGAAGCGATCGTCGCTGAAAGACTATTGCAATCATTTCTGCTTACAACGAGCCAAGGGAGACAGGAGACAAGAGATGTGCACGCGCGCGTAAACTGATCTGGTCGCGCGCGCTTCCTGTCTCCCATGGCTCCTTGTAAGCAGACACACACGCACGCACACACACATACGGAACCCCCCCACCGCCGCGCACACACGCATATAGAGAACCGCCCAACTCCTCCCCGCCGTGCACACACATAGAGAACACCCCCACCGCCCCGGCCGCCTCCGCCGCGCATACACACACACACACACACACACACACACACACACACACACACACACACACACATACACATAAAGAACCCACCCCCCGGCAGGAGCGCAAGCCTCTGACGTAGCACGGTGGGTACGGGCTTCTGACGCGCGCAGCATTGTCTACCGAGGAGGCGGCTTCCGACGCGCGCCTTCGGATTGGGTCGCGCGCGTGAGCTTGTAACGTAGACAGCTCACGACGCGACCCAATCCCAAGGCGCGCGTCTGAATCTTCCTCTGCCATGCTTGTTATACCAGCAGTTTTCTCCACTTTAAAACTTCTGCGGAGGAGGAAAAGGCAGCGCGCACAGGCTCAGACACATGCAAGCTCGCAAGGCTCACCAGCCTCCTAATGTTGGGAAACCCACAGCAATTTATCAAACCACTGTCTCACCTCTCCACCTTCCTGTGCTCACACAATGGCAGCCACTTTTCCTGATATTTATCACTTTTTTTATGGCTGCTATGCTGTGGGTAGTGCCCCGTCGCCAACCACTTTAAAACTGTATAGGAAAATGTATCTAGGAGCACAAGGTAACATACGAAGAAGTGCGAAACAAGGGGGAAGCTGCGCTCACAGGCTCATATATGTGCAGGTTCCCTCAGCTCATCAGCCTCCCAATGTCGGTAAATCCACAGTGCTATATCTGATTACACTGCTAGGTGCTGTCTGCCAGCATCTTTTCATTACTGCGAAGCTCCTCGCTGTGCTTTATTCTACGGTATGTTTTGCTTTTGCACATATAGTTGGTGTTTATACAATTTTATATATTTATCGCTTTATTTGTAGCTGTGTTGCCCAGTGCCCCGTCTCAAGGCACCTTCATACAACATGGGAACACACTTACAAGCACAAATTAAAATGCAAAAAACTGTGGGCAAACGGAGAGCAGCGTGCATAGGCTCATATATATGCAAGCCTGCTCATATCATCAGCCTTCTAATGCCGATAAAAGCTCGGTGATTTATCAAACTCGGCCGGCACTGCTTAGCTTTCACAGCACTTTGTTGTCCGGCGAGTTTCCATTTAAAACGCACACAGAAGCGTATCTTTATTAAATTGTTCAGCTGCCGCTACTTACTTTGCCCAGCACTTATACAGCCCCAGCCATAACAGGCAACATACACAAGCCCTTTTGCTTGCCAATGCAATAGGTGTCGCAATTATGCGCGTTTGAGCTATTGGCATTGTAAATAACAACACCTTTTATTTATGTTTTTGATGTACAATATAAATAAAAGGCATTGTCATTTACAATGCCAATAGCTCAAACTCATGTAAATGCAAGACCTATTGCATTGCAAATGCTTGTTTTTAAATTGTAATGGTTTTTAGGTCGAAGAATACCAGACATTTGGTTTGCTAAAGACATCTTGGGGACATTCAGCATGCTTCCCTAGGAATGCATTACACCTGTTGCTTACCATTGGCTTTGTGATTGGAAACACACATTTGTTGGCTTTCTCAAGTCAAGTCAAAGATTTGCTTTATTCGGTTAAAATTTTAACACCATCAAAGCACAGGACAATATTTCATGGTATCAATAACACATTACAAATAAACAGATACTATGAATAATACATAAGCCGAATATATCACATAGTGCCATCAAAAAGAAACACTTGGCGTTCAAATAAATAAGTTAATAAGTTTGTCACACATTGAGTTTTTCATTTAAAAAATCAATAATTCATCATCTAAATTGTCACAATAGCTTTACTTTGTTTCTTCGCCTAATGGCCTCTGAGATATAACTAGCTACCCCAAAACACACCACTGAGGACCCGAGCGATTGCAAGTAGGCCATAGCCGGTCTAACTTGCTCAAAGTTACAGCCCCTTAGCAATGGCCAAATGAATTTCTTGCGAATTGAGACATAAAAATCGCAGAAGAAAACCATATGTAGGGTGTTCTGCTCAGAACACTTGTCACAGGGGCAGGGCCCCAGAGCCCCCTCCTTGGAGAAACCTTTTGGGAATGACAATAGCCATGGGAGCATGTTATACTTGAAAATTATTAACACAAACAGATGATGTGGCTTGTTTATGTAGGTCAAGTACGGCTGGATTTCACTCCCTAAACTAAGCATTATAAAATTCCTGACTGAAGGTTTTGCAATTCTCTTTCTTCCCTCATCAGCATCGCCCTGTTCAGGAACTGAGCCTTTTACAGCTTTAATGGCAGTCTTACCTAGCGCACTAGGGTTCGAGAACAAATCAGGGCTACCCAGTGAGTCCATTTGGGTTTTAATATAACAGATCCACGGGATATCGAGGGCTCTGTCTAGAGACATACAGTCTTGAATGATCAATTGGTTTAGGTTAGGTGGCTGCTGTGCTCAAATTCTCAACCAACATAATAATGGGGCTACAGCAATCCGGTCTGGGATAAAACCAGCACCAAGGTCCTCATGAATATTAAAAGTTGCAGCAGAAGCTGGGAGCGATAGCAGCTTAAGAAAGAAAACGTTTTCTGCTATTTGAATTTCGTTAGCATCTGTGTAGCCCCATAACTCGCTCCCATATAACACCATTGGGACACACTTGGCGTTATAAATTTTCATGAGGGCTGGGAGCGGCTTAGAGCCTAACCGTCTTGCGAACCCTAACAGAGCCCCAGTCGCCCTAGCAAGGGTATTCTTTTTATGCGCACGCTGCGTAACCCATGACCTTCTATCATCAAAAAAGCACCCCTAGGTATGGGAAGGCTGGGACTTTCATGAGCTCTAGACGTTTACAATAAAATGTAGCCTTTTTTGCCCGATCCCCACTTATTGACATAGAGTGTGACTTTTGAGATTAGTTATTAAATCTAGAGAGTCCATAAAATCAATAAAACAATCTAAAAGGGACTGTAGCCCTCTTGCCGTCCTTGCCACTAAAACTGCATCGTCTGCATACAATAATGCAGGGATCATTTTTGAGCCAGCTCTTGGGATGTCCTTACAAGATGAAATTAAAGCGTCTCCCAAGTTGTTAATGTAGAGCGTGAACAGTAAGGGTGCAAGAATGCACCCCTGTCGCACCCCTCGCTTTACCGGCCAAGCTTCTGTTAAGCTCCCATTCTCATTATAACGGACCGCTGCTGTAGTGTTTTCAAGGATATCAGCCAGGAAAGATATCAGGACAGGTTCCAGCCCAATGCTATAAAGGGAAGCCCAAAGCTTTTGCATATTTACAAGGTCGAAAGCAGTGGACAAATCCATAAAAGCTAGATGGATGTCCCCCTGCTTAGCGATCGTGTACTTCCCTATAACAAGATGTAGGTTAAGGCATTGGCCCGTTGTGCCCTTTCCCTGTCTGAACCCATACTGTAGGTCCGAGACTATGCAATTCTTATCCAACCAGTCTGTAAGACGGGCTAGCACGGCTTTTCCCATAATCTTGGCAGCAGAGTACAAGAGTGAGATAGGCCTATAACAGGCCGGATCTTCTCTGGAGCCCTTTCTTAATATTGGGACTATGACTGCTTTAGCCCAAGACATTGGGAAACAAACTTTAGAGGCAGCATTAAAAATAGAGGTTAAAATCTTAGCCCATACACTGGTGTCTGCCCTATATAAATCAGCCGGCACCCCGTCCGGGCCTGGTGCTTTCCACTTTGCTGTAGACACAATCGCCTCCATTACTTCCTCCTCTGTAAAATTAATTTTTGGGGCCTGAATAGTTTCTCCTTGAGGAGTGAGCGGTGACTGGCTGACCTCGGTGTATAGGCCACTAAAGTTTTCCACCCACCTTTCTGGGGGGATGAGACAATCTTTAACTGTATTATCTGTCTCATCAAATAATGGGCTGTTAATCACTCTCCAGAAATGGGTACAACTTGTCAGAACACTCGCTTGGCTAAGTTCATCCCAAGCCATCTCTTTTAACTGGTTTTTCCTTACTTTAGTTAAGTTTTTAGAGGCCTTCTGGCCTCAGCAATCCTATTAGTGTCCCTTACAGGCTCTTTCAGCACTACCAAGAGTGCCGTATGCGCGGTAATACGAGCTTGGTCAAACCAGTTTTTAAGTTTCTTAGGCCTCGATTTACCGTGCTGGGTCAGATTAGCCGCTACCGGTTTTGTAATACGGTCAAAGGCACCTAGGATTGCCCTTGGCTCAGAGTCTGTGTTTGGACAAAGTTAAATCCTCAGATTGACTGTTATACAGATTATCAAGGAAATCAACTGGAGTAATTACCTCCAATCTTAGCCATCGACCCTGATCTTTAGCAGCTATATTAGGATTAGAAATAAGGACCAGTGGCATCTCATTTACAAGGGCTGGGATTTTAATGACCATAGTAAGGGGGTTATGGTCACTCAGACCATTCTGTGTGACACAAAAAGAGCCTATTAGGTCCATCAAGGGGCATGATACTAAAATATAATCAATGGTACTACAATGACCTTGCCCTATATAGGTTGGGACAGGGCACAGGATTTCGGATTGTAATGGGCAAAACAAATAGTGAGCAGAAAAAAGACTCTCCAGATACGTCCCGCTCTTTATGTTCAAAATGGGTAATCCCCTGCGGGCCGTATTCATGCTCAATACCTTGCATACAGTTTAATTGACAAACATGAGTATTAAAATCGCCAAGGATTAAAAGATGGTAGGGCATATCATCATTTACATCATAATCGTCCAAAAAAGTAGACAATGCTCTTAAATGGTCCAATTCGTCTCTCCTTGTGAAGGAATTGTAAAAATGTACCACCAACATAGCAGGGAGATTGTCACCTACAAGTTTAACAGCTAAGATGTTTGGAGAACTTGTCACTACCAACTCTGGTCTATACAATAATTTGAGGCTAAATAATAACAAGAGACACCCTCTTGATCTCCCCATTACAGATGGTTCAGCGTTTTTACTAAAGGAACAATACCCATCCAAATGGTAGGGGTCTCTAGCGTCCCAGGTTTCCCGCAAAGCAATAATATGAGGCATTGACAGGAAGGCCTCCCAGTTCTTATTCCCTCTTTTTGATCGTAATCCAGCAATATTCCATGAGAGAATTTCAACTTTATTCTCAAATAAGGTCTGCCCTCTTCGTTTTACTTTCGACCCAGCTGTAGTCATAGAACTTGCTGATACAATCTGTGGAGAACACACTACTTCAGTGTCAGGTATTGGTGGTGGGGGTTCCCCTTCTGCCATTGCCCATATTTTTTAATTGCTTCCAAACTGGTATATCCTTTACTTGCAGTCAACCTTGCTCGTCTAAATTGGACAAAGCCTCAAATCTATTTGAGACTGTAAAGAGCGGAGTGAACACCCACAGTGACCTCGCAGAGGGCCTTAAGAAGTATCCCAATGGAAGAGCCATAATGGAGGTGGCAATTGAAGGGTTATATTGTGCTTCTATAATTGATTGGGCAACTACAGGACTTCTAAAATTAACAATGACACAGTCCCCCTCTATCTGTTTTTGCGATTTGCCAAACCATGCCACTCTACGCACCATCAAAATATTATTCGCTAAAAGAGGGCCTATAACCTTTATGTCTGGTCAACCAGCCCACAGTTTTATTCTTTAACTGGGACCAGGATTCTGTTTGTTTCGATCCCAGTGGGGGGACACCAGCCAGAATTACAACTAAAGGGGCCGCAGCTGATGGCAGATCAATAATATCTTGGGCAGGTTTCTTTGAGATGTTATTAGTTGGTCTACTTTGACCGTTCTCTTTATCAGCTAGGGGGACATTCAAAGGCACAAGGGGATCATTCAGGGTTTGCACGTAAGGAGCCCCTGCAGGGTGAGTGGGAAATCGCTGGACTGGCCCCTGCAGTATATTCCCTGATAACAGTGGCTGTTCACTTGCGTGCAGACTTCCACCCATCCTCGGTATATTTGAAATAGATTTCCTGCTATATACGTTATTAGTAGTCTTAGGGTTAATTTGTGTTTCCTGGGTCCCCCCCACTACCTTCCCCGTGTGCATTCAATGGGTTAGTACTGTCCTTAACTTCAGAGGCCTTCACTAGACAGGCAACTTTTCCTTCGATATCCTCTAGCTTAGTCCAAAAGGGAGCAAGGATAATTGATATTAATGATTCCATATGCTCCCAAAAAGCCTGACTAGCCCCCTATGTCGCAATGCTTGTTCATATTACAATTTACAGCTTGGGATGCCTTTGCATTTAGTTGCTTGCTTTTCCCTTCAGTCTGTATCGCTAGGCCACCCCTCGTACGCTTTGCCAATGGTTCCCCCAGGCCGCCCGCTGCGTCGCTACAATCCATGGCCATCCTTTTGTGCCTGGTTGACCGGGTTGTTCGAGTATCACAGGCCTCCCCTATGTAAATGGAAGAATGGGATTCTGCATTAGAAGAAATCTGCTCAAGAGGGCAGTCCAAAGTATGCAAACTAGGGGGGACAGTCCTATCAGGTGTCACATCATAGACAGGATCGTCCTGGGAGATAATACCCTCCTCAGGCCGTGCATTCCGTTTACTTCTTGAGTCCAGTTCATACTCTGAGCTATGCCCACTGTGTCCCCCTGTGACTGCTCCTCGGGATCTATAGTTAAAAGAGGTGAGGACTGCACCACTCCTACAGGTGACTTGGACAATTGGATATTTCCTATCGAGGATCTTTTTTGAGCTGCATAAACTCCTAACGAGAGCCTTTTCTCGGTTAAAGATATCATGCTGGAGTATAGATCCAGCCCTGATCAAAAAGGCATCCACAGTGCCTACCACACTCCCCCCTACCTTTTGCCGGACTCCATTATGTTTAGCAGCCATAATCTCTACCCAATATAGCACTGTTAATATATATTTGGTAAACAACCTTGCTCTATTATATTAATGTTAATGTTTAACAGGAAATCTTCCAACGATTATAGAATGAACCAAGCCAACCCTGATGACTAACGTTAAATTCACCCAAACAGACAATTGTCCCGTATGCAAAGAAGACTCCAATAAAAAGCCCCTAATATACCAGAAAACACATAGAGCCTCTTTGGGCCAAAGTCAAAATATAAACACAGTCCAGTTTACTTTAAGTCCCAAGATAGAAGTTGGAGGGATGGCCCAGCCCAGCCTCTTCGGGGCACGGACGGGCCCGCCCTTGGCCCGGGCTTTGCTCGGGCGCGCACTTGCGTGTCCCGCACCACGGAAGGCGCAGAGTTGTTTTAAGCGCCTACGGGCGCTTTATGATGATGCAAATGGTATGCGCCCCTCAGGGGACTATGGGTGGTGTAGTTCCGGGGCCAGCACCCAGGTCACGTAGCCTCCTTCGCTTGTTGGCGGGAATGGGAGCGGGAGCCGGTTGAGCCACACAGTTCTGCCCCAGCAACAGCAGCAATATCGTCTCTCTGGCACCAGGTAGGGCGAAAGCAAGCAAGTCCCAAAAGAAGCCCCTGTTGTTGGCTTTCTGTTTGCTGGCTTTATTTGTTTAAGGCTGTCCAGGTTCAATTCATCCCTTCCAAGCAGTAAAGCCTCTTCACATTATCACTCCTAGTATTCTTACATGAGGGCTCCTTTCTGTAAACAGGCCAATAAAACTTGCTCTTATCTTGTCACATTTGCTGTGCATTTAAAGACAGAGGTCAAATGTCGGGCTCTGTTGGGAGCTTGGTGCTTGCTTTTCTTTCTAGGAATTCAAAGTAAGAGGATTTATGTGACAATCTTGCTGGATACTGGGTAAGAGGAAAGTATCTTAATTTACCACACTGCAACATTTAAATGAACTGTGCAAGTATTTCAGAATATGTCAGAATTAGCAAAGCACAAATGATGCACATTTTTTGTTAATTCCTTAGTGTGTTGTAACTAAATACTTCAATATGATCAAAACAAATCAATACACTAGGTGATGCCATTTCCACACATTGTTTGTGTGCGTATAGTTTTATTAGTAAAACTGCATGTCTGTGCAAATGTAATTCTCATTTGAATTGAAAATGTGTTGTCTGTAATGGCAGTGTGCTACCACACCAGGCATACTCCACTCTACGCCACTCCGTTCTACTGAGCGCCACTTCACTTCACACTATGCCACTGCACTCTTTGCCACTTCATTCTACGCCTCTCTCCACTCTGCACCACTCTACTCTATGTCAATACACTCTATCCCACTCTATTCTTCACCACTCCAGTCTAGGTCACGCTGCACTCTAAGCCAATACACTTTACTCTGTACCACTCTACACCCCTGCACTTTGCCAATCCACTGTATGCCACTCTAATCTACTCTCCACCACTGTACGCCATTACTCTACGCCACTCTACTCTATGTCATTGTACTATACTCAGTACCACTCCACGCCACTTCACTCTACTCTGCACCACTCCACTTACTCTGAAACAATCTACTCTACACGACTGCACTCGACGCCACTCTAAACTACTGCACTCTATGCTACTGCACTGTACTCTGCAACACTGCACTCTCCACCACTCTGCTCTTCATTACTGCACTCTGCAGCACTCCATGCCACTATGCACCACTGAAATCTATGCTTTTGCAGTCTACACTACTTCATTTTACACCACTGAATTCTATGCTGCTGCACTCTGGCACTATACGCTGCAGCGCTCTACACAAATTCACTCTACACCAGTCCATTCAACTCCACTGCACTCTACTCTGCACCACTGTACTCAATGCCACTTCACTATGTCACTCTACACCACTGCAATCTAGGACACTGTACTTTGCAACAAACAAAAGAATTTTTAAACCCCTCCTTCCCCCAGTTAAATTTCCCCAGGTCCTCCAAACCGTGCAGCTAGCTTGTGGATCCACCAAGCAGGAAAACAGCCTAGGTTCTATATAACTCTTTCGTGAGCATAATTCACAAGAACTGACCAGTATGAAAACAACTTTAGGCCTGCAACAGATCTTCTTTGTAAATGTAGATACATTTTGTTTAGAGAAGCCACAGAATCATAAATACATATTTTACTTACTCAATTTGACAGTAACATAAAAGATGCAAGGCTATTATGTTAAATTGAAGTAAAAACAACTTGAGCGAGTATTAGAAATGTTAAAAAATAAACACTGAACAGCTTAGAGCTACGAAAAGGCTGCATTTAATTATCTGAAAATCTGATAGAAATATAGATTTTCTAATCCACTCATACCTCTCCTTAGCTCAACCATGGTGAGAGTACCTTTTGTGTAGCTGAAGTTCAGAGTTCATGGGCAGGCAACTCAGCTGCCTAGCATAGTGTCCCCTGGAATCAAAATATTTCTCCCTGAAAAACTAAAATGTGGGATTTTTGTACATTTTTCTTCTGGAAATATTAAAACTATCCATGTTACTTCCCTCACCGGACATCAGGCCACAGCTATAGAGAAATTATTACATTTGCATTAGGTAATGAGTAATTCGCTGCCCGGACTTGGCCTGTGATTGGACTCCGTAACAAGCAACAGCCTCCCACATGATACTGCTGAACATCAGTAATGGAAAATAGGACTAAGATTAATTTTATTTTTACATACCATATATGCAACTAACTTTAAAACGATCATAGGGGCGTGGCCTGAGGCTTCAAGATGGCGGTCGCACTCTAAGAGTGCTCCGGACCCCCTCCGTCATCCGCCTTGCATCCGTTGCCGATAGCTGCCATCTACCGTACCTGTCATCGCGATTGCCTGGACGACGTGAGGAGCCCCCTGACTGGCAGTGAGTGGGGGAGATCGGCCACTGAGTCGAGTGGCGGCCGGGGGGTTGGGGGCAGTGCCTCCCCCTTCCCCCTGCATTGCCCTTGGGGGTTCCTCCTTTGGTGCGGCGCAGTGGGTCTAGTTGGACATTTCCGCTCCATCTCCCCAGCCAAATCGTGTCGTGGGGGGGCGGTGGCACCTCCTGGTTGTGGGAGTCCGAGGGGGTCTGGCCCACGGGGGTGGCCCTGGTGGTTGGCTTGCCGAGGAGAGGGGATCGGCCACAGTGTCGGGTGGCAGTCGGAGTTGGGACAATGGTGCTCCGACCCCCTCTGTGACGCACTGTATCTGGATTTTATAAAAAACAACAAGGGCACCCAATCGAGTCAGCACAGGACCTCGGGGAACATATTAGTAAAGACAACAGCGGTCCTATGCAAGGGGGGATATAGTCAATAGGTAAATATAGACACAATGGAAACTATATTGTAAATTGACTTGCCCAGCCGGGCAGAGGTCTAATATTTAATTTAGAACCACAATATTAGGAGATACCTTCAACAATTTCTTGGAGATGGGCACAAGCCTGTGCCCAGACGTTTACAAATTGTCATGGTTAGCGGAGTGGATAGAAGGTAGAGAAAGGTTTTTAGGCAAAAGCTATTGTTTTCTGTGCATATAGCAATAACAGAATTCACATTTACACCATAAATTAAATATTAGACCTCTGCCCGGCTGGGCAAGTCAATTTACAATATAGTTTCCATTGTGTCTATATTTACCTATTGACTATATCCCCCCTTGCATAGGACCGCTGTTGTCTTTCCGCACTGTATCTGGAGGCGCATCCCTAGCTCCACCGGCCGTGGACTACATCGGCCTAGACTGACGACCCCCTTCCTATCTGCCTCGTTTACCCTCCCATTGTTCCAACAGAGCGCCACAGGGGTGCGGGCCTCCTCCTTGCCTTTGGGCCCCTGGGTCGCTTGGTCTACACGGCTGCCTTAGACGTCATATACCGACCAACGGGCGCGACCCGGATGGGCCGGCCACCCCTCTGCTGCTGCCCGCATTCAGAAGACCTTGGGTCCGGTTGGAGCTGGTGTGTGGGGGCACGGCGCCCTTCTTCATTTCGGGCTCCCTCTGCCCCCTGCCCGCTTTGGACTATCCCTGCGCAGCACGGACGTCGGCTCCTCCCGGGCTCCCCATTGCTCCGGGCTGCCCTCCGGGGGGAGGCCAGCCGTGTCGGACCTTGAGGCCGGGCGGGAGGATTGTCGTGGTGGTGGATTCCTGGCTTAGCTGCCCTCGTCCGGAGGCCCCACCTGGCCCAGTGAGTGTCACCGCGGCATAATCAACGCTTGTACCCCGGGGGACTGAGGGATGGACTTGGACTCCTGGGCCCGAGCATCGACGACTCGCCGAGGCCATGGGCAGGAACCGCAACACCCAAACCCCTGTCCCCCCCCGACTCAGATGAAGATGGACCAATTCACCAGACCGCGACTCTGGTGCCAGCCCTCCGCCTGCACAAGGGGCCGCCTAAGGAGATCTCTCCACCATCCTGCAGGCGATAAGCGCATCCCAAGCCTCGGTGAAAAGCAAGATCGGAGAGGTGAGGGTGGATGTAGCCCTCATTCGGCAGGATTTCCGGAATGCCACGGCGCGGATCGTTGAAACGGATTTCCGTATCTCCACGGTGGAAGACGACCTGGGCGCCCTCAAATCCCAGGTGGCCCGCCTTCAGACGCTGACTTTGGAGCTCCACTGCAGGGCAGAAGATGCCGAAAACAGGGCACGGAGAAACAACCTGCGCCTCTTGGGTTTTCCGGAGGGAGTGGAGAAGGGCCGTACCAACATCTTAATTGAAGCCTGGGTCCGCTCTTGGATGCCCGAAGAGAAACTCTCCCCCTGGTTTGCGGTGGAGGGGGCTCACCGGTCTCTTGCTCCTAAACCTCCTGCCGGAGCCCCGGCCCGGCCTATCATCCTTCGAATCTTCAACTTCCGGGATAGGGACGCAATTCTGGGAGCAGCCAGAGAACTGGGCCCGCTGCTCTTCCAGAACTCCAGGGTCATAGTATTCCCAGATTACTCCAGGGAAGTCCAGACTCAGCGCCGGTCCTACAACGAGGTCAAACAAAAGCTCAGGGCTCTGGGGCTCCGTTACGGTCTCCTTTTCCCAGCACGTCTTAAGGTATTTTTCCAAGATAAGACATTCTTCTTCGATACCCCCCAGGCGGCATGGACCTGGCTCACGGAGGAACGCCCCCTCCTGCCTGGAAAGGCCCCCTCCCCTGTCCGGAGGCCGCCGCCACAACCGAGCCGCAAGGCGCCCAAGGCCCAGAGGCGTCCGACTAGATCTCGCAGGCGGGGTGGCCACTTCCCAATAGCCGGGGGTGCAGTCTCAGCGGTCCCTGCCTCAATCCACGAATCAGGATGCCTCCTCCCCCGCCTTAGCCTCCTCCTTGATCGATCTGGGGAGTGTCCCCGGGCTGGCTGCGAGCCTGCAAAAGGCCCGGCCGGACTCGGTCCTCTCGAGTAGCCTCGTGATCCGCGGCTCTGTTGATGAAGAAGGGGTGTAACCGGCGCAACAGACTGCAGGCCTGGTCTTCACTTGCTGAATCCTTTCTCGCTGGGGCCACTCCAGATGCATCAAGCGAGGCCCTGCCCGGCTCCATTGGAGGGCCTACCAGAGGTTCCCCTCCCGGAGAAGTGTCCAGACTGACTCTTCTTATTACTCTTCGTCTACACCCCTGCTTTATGTCTTGTGCTGATACTCTTCCATATGTATTGCAGGGCCGAGATTGATACATCCTGCCAACCTTACGCTTAAAGCACCATTCCTTTTATAGCTGTGGGTAGTCATCCTCTAACATGGAGGGGGGTCCTCCTTAGCCACGCTCCTGGTTGTTGCTCTTATTCTCTGCTAACCATTTTAGATTAGCCACTCACCTCTTAGGGGGTAGTTAGAAGTTTTGGATTTTGGGGCAACAGATGCTTCCTCTTTCGAAGTGTAGGGTGGGGGGGAGTTGGGAGGGGAGGGTGGGTGGGGGGACCATTGTCTCCCAACAGTTTGTTATTTTTAGCTGCCTACGGGCAGCTGTTCGCTGATAATCTGTTTAGCCGTCCACGGGCCGCTGTTGACGCCGCCTGCGGGCAGCTGGTTGCAGTTCTCCTTCCTTGCCTTCTCCTAGGTCCACAACTGACACGCAGCTCCTTGCCTCCACTACTTTGTTGTTTTCGGCCGCCTCCGGGCCACCACCGGAACGCCCCCCCCACACCCCCCCTTCCCTTGGGTCTCCGCTAGTGCCGATCCAATCACCAACCCCAGGACTTCCCCTCTTGCTCTACATTTGGGTGGGGGCCCTCCCTGGGTTGGGTGTGCTCCCCTGAAGTTCTCCGTCCCTCCACGTTTCATCCCTTCTGATGACACACACACTCACTAGGTCCCTCCATATCCTCTCCTGGAATGTCAATGGCCTCCTGGACCGCATTAAACGCACAGCTATCCTCCGCGCTGCCCACCGCCACACATCAGACATCCTCTTTCTCCAAGAGACTCACCTCTTAGGTACACAATGTAACTTCCTAGCCTGTTATGGCTTTGATAGGGTCTGGCAATCCGGCTTCACACGAGGGTCCCGGGGGGTAGCAATCTAGCTCAGGAAGGGCCTTCCCTTTACCTTGGCCGCTGCAGAAACAGATGTACAAGGCCGCTATGTGGTGATATCAGGTACTATGGAAGGGTGCCCCCTAAACCTCCTGAGCCTTTACATCCCCCCTCACCCTCCTATCTCCAACGCTCCGACATCTTACGCAGGTCCTCTCCTCCCTCCCGCAGGGTCTTACAATGGTCTGGGGAGACTTTAACGCCGTCCTGCATCCCCTGCGCGATACGACGGGCACTTCGTCCACGGCCCGTGTCACCTCGGCTAACTTACTGGTGAGTTGGACTTCGGCTCTGGGACTCTGTGATGTGTGGCGGGTCTGGCACCCCTGCGCAAGTCAGTATACCCATACGTCGGCGTCCCACCATACCCACTCCCACATCGACCTTCTTCTGCTGCCGGCCACCTACTGCCAGCTGGTCTCTGGCACTGTATTCCTGCCCAGGGGGCTGTCCGACCACTCTCCTGTCTCCCTCTGGCTCAGGTCCTCCTCGATGGGCCCACGGGCGGTCTGGCGCCTAAACGCCTGGTTCCTATAAGACTCGGAATTGGTGGAGTCCCTCGGCCAGGAACTCAGTCACTACTTCTCCACCAATGAAGGCTTGGTCCCCTCGCCGGGAACGCTGTGGGAGGCAGGCAAGGCCGTGGTTCGCGGGGTGGCCAGGGGTTTGGTCCATGCTAAACAATCGGAACAGGTGTCCCAACTCGCACGGTTGGAATACCGGGCGACGCGGTTGGAAGCTGCGCACTCCTTGAGCGGGTGGACAGATGCTTCCCAACAATTGGTAGAGGTACACGAAGAGATCCTCCGAATCTCGCTGGAATCGGCCAAAATGCTGTGGCGCTCGTCAGTGGCACGGGTTTATGGGTGGCGGGACAAGAACGGCAAGCTCCTCCACAATCTGGTGTCTTATACCAAAATCAACCCTATTATTCCGGAGGTCCGCTCAACCGATGGAACCCTCCACGTTAATTCTGCGGCCATAGCACAGACTTTTGCTGACTTCTATGGATGTCTCTATGCGGCTCGACCATCAGGTGCGCCTCTGGCCGCCCTGCTGGACGGGGCTGGTACCCGCCTGCCTTCCATCCCCCAGGACACTGCAGAAGTTCTGGACCGCCCCTTTACCATGGAGGAGGTTTGAGATGCTATCTCCCTCCTGCACCCCGGTAGGACCCCTGGTCCCGACGGATACACGCAGGAATATTACGCGACCTTTCGTGACATCTTGGCCCCCCGCCCGCCATGTAGCGGAGACTGGCTCCTTCCCCCCTGAGTCAGACTTGGCAACGATAGTGGTTATCCTGAAGACTCAACCGCCATCTCTGAGCTGTGCAGACTACCGCCCGATCTCGCTGATTAACACTGAGATTAAGCTCTTCGCCACGGTCTTGGCCCAGAGACTCCGGCACCTCCTGCCAGAGCTAGTCCACCCCGACCAATGCGGGTTCATGCCGGCTAAAGGTATTTGCCAATGCATCCGTCGCCTCCACCTGGCCTTGGCCCACCGTGATCGACTGACCCGGTACCTAGCCCTCCTTTTCCTTGACTTCGAAAAAGCCTTCGATACGGTGAACTGGGAATACCTGCAGGACGTGCTGGACCTGATGGGCTTCGGCCCCTCGTTCCGCCGCCTCATCAAAGTCCTCTATACCAACCCCCGTGCCCGGGTACTTATTAATGAAGAGCTCTCCGAGGCCTTCCCGATCCGTAGGGGCACCCGTCAGGGGTGCCCCCTCTAGCCACTTCTGTTTGCATTGGCGATGGAGCCCCTGGCGGCGCTCGTCCGGCAGGACCCCTTCATCCAGGGCTGGGCCTGGGACTCGAACTAAGTGGACAAAATAGCCCTATATGTTATGTTATGTTATGTTATGTTAAGGGTTGTCTTATAGAGCCCTCAGCTACTCGGGCAGAGTGTCCCGGCGCTATACAGACCTGCAGGGGCTAGGTGAAGAATCGCATATGTCTACTGTCCAAACAGCCAAGTCTTGAGCTCCTTCCTAAAGGAGCGCAAATTATCTAGCTTCCTGAGGGAGAGTGGCAATTTGTTCCACAGTTGAGGTGCCAAATGTCTGTATGAACGTCCCCCATACAAGCTTGTTTAATAGCAGGAACAATAGCCAACGCTTGAGAAGCGTATCGCAGGGATCTGGAAGGATAGTAAAAGCGCATTCTTCGCCTTAGAAGGCGCCAGTGCCGTGAAGAGATTTAAACGCCGTGATAAGAGTCTTAAAGACAATGCGTTTGCGCACCGGCAACCAGTGGAGCAAATTTAAAAGAGTAGAGGCGTTAGACCTTCGGCTGAGGCCAAAAATGGCCCTTGCAGCCGAGTTTTGGACAGATTGAAGACTGGTGAGAGGATACTCCGGGAGGCCTAGGTAGAGTATGTTGACATAGTCCAACCGGGATCCAATCAAGGCCTGTACCATAATTCTCCTATGGGCATGTGACAAAAAGGGAAGAAATTTCCTTAGAATTTTAAGAAGGCTGAAGCATTGGCATACTACGCTGAGAATCTGGGGGTTGAGGGTCAGTCCATTGTCCACTTTCACACCCAAATTTTCGCCATGGGAGTAGCGGATGATGGGGGAAACATATCGGTGGGCCTACCAGGATTTCCAATTTGCATCAGGGGGACGGGCAAAAAAAAGGACCTCTGATTTGTCAGAGTTGCACTTCAGTTGATTCAATTGGAACCATGAAAAGACAGCCTCGAGGCAGCTCCTGATGTTAACACCGTTGAAATCTGTGTTCTTATCACAAATAAATAGAAGCTGCATATCGTCGGCGTAAGATACAATTTGGGCTCCATGTGACTCGACCAAGGTAGCCAGGGGGTACATGTATATGTTAAAAAGAGTTGGACTCAAAATTGATCCCTGTGGGACTCCCACTTCCAGAGGTGGAACTGAAGCTGAGAAAGGAAGAGCCCAGATTGATCGTTGGCGGCCAGATAGAAAGGACTAGAAACAGCTAAGTACTGTCCTTCTCAAACCAGTCTTAAAAGAAGACGGTTGTGAGGGACGGTATCAAATGCCGCCGAAAGGTCGAGCAGAACCAGCATCGCCTTTCCTCCATTGTCCAAAACCTCCTTAATAGACTCAGTGACCTCCAGCAACGCCGTTTCCGTACTCAAATTAGAGCGAAACCCGGACTGAGTGTGATGGAGGATGTTGTGAACCTCGAGAAAATTTGAAAGGAAGGAGTGGACATGTTTTCCCATAATTTTAGCGAAGGCCGGGAGTAACGAAATAGGTCTGTAATTCAGGTGGGCGAGGGGGTCCAAGTTAGGTTTTTTTAATAGTGGAAGGATGTGAGCCTTTTTCCAAGTACTGGGAACAGTGCCGGTTTTAAGAGAGTAATTGAGAACCTGATTAATGATAGGATTGATGACATGTGCTACCTTAGCAAGGAACTTCGCAGGACACGGATCCGACGGAGAGCCAGATTTTAATTTAGATAGAAGCTCCAATGATACTTGTGGGGTAAAGGGGGGAAAAGTCGTGAGCAAATGGCTCTCGAAAGTGGAAGAAGGTACGGGGAAGTTTAGGCTTGAATCGCTTAATGAGCATGGTGACGTAAATGAGGCCCGAATACTTTTAATTTTATTAACAAAAAAGTTGGCCAATTGTTTGATCCAGAGTTCCGAAGGAGAAAATTTGGATATTAGAGTAGAAGGGGATGTAAATTCCTTGACTATTGTAAAGATTTTTTTGCTGGTAATTGCTGCTGCTTCAATTCTTTTAGAAAAATGAAATTTTTTCTCGGTGATGATGTCTTTATGGTAAATTTTAATAAGTTCCTTATAAACCTCTTTTAATGAAACATCATAATTTTCGCGCCAAGCTCTCTCAGCTTTCTTGCAGAGCCTTCTACTTTCGTGTAGCACCGGGGTGAACCAAGGAGCAGAGGCACGAGAGTTTCGTTTGCAGCAGGTAGGAAGAGGTGCAAGCTCGTGTAGACGTTGTGTGAGCCAGGATTGAAAGAGATCTAAGTCACTGGCCAAATCACCTGTAAGCTGGCATGGATGCAAGGCCAGGGATTGGGCTAGCATATCAGGAAAAACACGATGATAGGAGCGAGTGGCCGTTGACTGCGGGCCAGGACCAGAAGTGGCCTCTTTGGTCACACGCAGGATATCAAAATTCACTAAGTAGTGATCCGACCACACCAAAGGTAAAGGAGGGGAAGAAATGATGGGAATTGTAGAAAAAATTTGATCCAGAATATGGCCTTTATTGTGAGTAGCTGTGGATAGGAAAGGGGTCAAACCGAATGGACTTGTAATGTCCAGAAGTTTAATGGTGTCTGCCGCATCTGCCACATCCATATGGATGTTGAAATCACCCAGAAGCAGACAGTGCTTACGTTTCATGATTATTGAGGAGATTGTAGTATGAAGTTCGTCATGAAAAGACCCAACCTGACCAGGTGGCCTATACAGCAATAATCCGGAGCACAAATGTTGGGGCGATAACGACAGACAAAAGCCAAGTGACTCCACCCCATGAATATCCTCCCTTGGAACAACTAAACAAGTGTAACAACTGTCCACTACAATTGCAACTTCTCCTCCCTTGCTCACCACCCGGTCTTTCCTCAGTATATAATAATTTTGGGGGAGAGCATTAGATATATCCAAACCAAGTCAAATCCGCTGCAGTTTCTCTGGAGATCCTCACTGACTCCCTGAGATCTCCGTTGTGCTGATACCACTGCCTGCGGAGGCACCACTGGAGTGCCCTCATGTGCCAGCGTGCATGGTTGACCAACAGAATGCAAGAAGCCATCAGACCGAGCAGACGAAGGACCTTCAGGACTGGAACAACCGCTCCATTGTAGAATATTGGAATCATTTCCTGTATGTCGCGAATCCTTTGAGGAGGAGGGAATGCACGACATACAGTTGTGTCCAGTACCGCACCTATGAACAGGTTGCGCTGGGAGGGCACCAGGTGAGATTTGGGTACATTTATCGAAAAACCAAACATGTGCAACAACTGAGTTGTCTCTTGCAGATGACTGAGCACCTTCTCTGGCGACTCCGCTTTGATCAGCCAGTCGTCCAAATACAGGTATCCCCGACCTCCTGAGAAGTGCTGCTATCACCTTGGTGAAAACTCGAGGCGCAGTAGTAAGTCCAAACGGAAGGACCGCACACTGGTAGTGTTGCGACCCCACCGTAAAACGGAGATACTTCCTGTGCGACTTCAGGATGGGGATGTGGAAATAAGCATCCTGCAAGTCGATCGACACCATCCAGTCTTCTTCCAACAGCGCTTGAAGAACCTGCGCAAGAGTGAGCATCTTGAACTTTTCTTGTTTCAGATACAATTTCAAGATCCTGAGATCCAGGATTGGTCGAAGTCTGTCATCCTTTTTGGGGGATCAGGAAATTCCGGGAGTAGCACCCCTGACCACTCTCCTGCTCTGGAACCACCTCTATCGCACCCTTTCTGAACAGTGCCAGGACTTCTTCCTGCAGGAGAAGCAGGTGGTCCTCCGAACAATAACCTTGGCAAGGAGAGTAATTGGGAGAGGAACTCCTGAAAAGGAAGTGCATACCCATTTTCTACGAGAGTGAGAACCCAAAGATCTGATGTAACCGATTCCCAATCCCGTAGAAAATGAGTAAGCCGACCCCTTACCGGACCCGCATGATCCGGAATGGTGGATCTAGGGATGCTTTGCTGAAGTAGGTGGGGGGTGGGTATTAGAGGAGGAAGTAGAGGAGGAGGAGGCCTGACGTCCACGGGCACGACCCCTTTGTCTACCTCTGTATGACTTATACAAAGGGTTCAGTTGTTGTTGCTGTGGTTGGATTTGTTTATAGGGACGAAAAGTGGACCTCCCAAAGCCTCTGTACTTCCTGGTGGAAGAGCCTCTAGTTTGCAGGCCCAAAGATCTAGCCGTCGCCCAGCTGTCTTTGAACCTCTCCAATGTCGCATTTGCTTTCTTTCCAAAGAGGCCAGTGCAGTCAAAAGGCAAATCCATAAGAGTAGCCTGAACGTCAGCTGAAAACTCAGAAGATTTTAGCCAAGCGGCTCTTCTGGTGGCAACTGAAGAACCCATTATCCTGGCCACAGAGTCCGCCGTGTCCATGCCACTTTGACTAACCTGGCGGGCTGCAGACTGAGTGTCAGAGATAACCTCATTAAAGTTCTTTCTATCTTCCTCCGGAAGCTTAGTTGACAATTGCTTTACCGAATCCATTAAGGCATGCAATTGCAACTTCTCCTCCCTTGCCCACCACCCGGTCTTTCCTCAGTATATAATAATTTTGGGGGAGAGCATTAGATATATCAGGACTAGAGGAATCTCCGAGCCAGGTCTCAGTAAAAAAAAAACACGCTGGATTGGACTCGGTTAATAGATTAAAAAGATCAAGGGCATGTTTACCCAAAGACCGCGTGTTGAGTAACATGCAAGAGTTTTTTTTCGTTGGCTTTCCCCAGTCATGTCTAGAAGAACAAGTTACTTACCTTCGATAACGCTTATTCTGGTAGATACAGTATCTGCCTGTGGATTCCTCACCTTGTGAATATCCCCCTTGTGTCAGCAACGTTTGGAAAATTCTTAGTAGCACGCCGGCGTGGACGACGTCATAGGAGCACGGCAGCGCGCGCGACTCCGTCTGACGTCACCGACCCCATATTAGGCCTACGTCGGCGTGATGACCTTTTTCCATGCCTTCGAGGCACCCGGACGGACCAATGACAGTAGATATATACAAATACATTGTACACAGTACATACATTTTAAAATTATACACACATAGTGTGTAGCAAAGATAAGAAACCCCATTTCAAACATATACATAAATATACAAAAATGTACATAAGCATAGGTAAAACAGAGTGGACAACGGGAAGGCGGGTGGGTCAGTGAGTAATCCACAGGCAGATACTGTATCTACCAGAAAAAGCGTTATTGAAGGTAAGTAACTTGTTCTTCTGATAGATACATCTGCCAGTGGATTCCTCACCTTGTGAATAGAGTCCCACAGCAGTCCCCACTCCCGGAGGAGGGTGTCCACTCTGCTATACCAGGAAATCTTGGAGGACAGGGAGTGCAAAGTGGCCGTCCCTCCTCACTTCGGTATCCAAGCAGTAATGCTTCGCGAACGTGTGGAGGGAGGCCCAAGTCGCGGCTCTGCAAATGTCCTCAACAGGTACACCTCTAGACAACGCAGAAGTAGCAGACTTTGACCTGGTAGAGTGA
Organism: Lissotriton vulgaris; assembly: GCF_964263255.1. Lineage (NCBI taxonomy): Eukaryota > Metazoa > Chordata > Amphibia > Caudata > Salamandridae > Lissotriton > Lissotriton vulgaris. The sequence goes on from NC_141689.1 coordinate 517,702,123, forward strand.
GCTCTTATACCCTCAGGAGGGTCCTTACCCGCCGAGAGTAGCAGATCTTGATGCATAGAATTATCCACCTCGAAAGTGTGCGCTTGTGCACCGCTCTACCCTTCCGGCAGCCAGCAAAACCAACAAACAGCTGCTCATCCACCCAAAAGTCTCTTGTTCTATCAAGATAAAAGGACACTGCCCTCTTAGGGTCCAGACGGTGCAGTCTCTCTTCCTCCTTGGAAGGGTGAGTGGGAGGATAGAAGGTAGGAAGGGTAATGGACTGTCCTAGATGGCAGGGAGTTACCACCTTAGGCAGAAAAGCAGCCCTGGTCCTAAGAACCATTAGATCAGCATGAATGGTCAGGAATGGGGGTTTAAAACTAAGAGCTTGAAGCTCACTTACCCTCTTTGCCGAGGTGATCGCAACTAGGAAGACCGTCTTAAAAGACAAAAGCCTCATGGGGCACTTGTGTAAGGGTTCGAAGGGAGAACCCATCAACAATGTTAAGACAAGATTTAAGTCCCATTGTGGCACAACAAATGGAGAAGGAGGGAACTTATTAGTGAGGCCCTTCAGAAACCTCAAAACCACTGGAGATTTAAAAAGAGGCAAACAGAGAAATGCCGACAACGCCGAAAAGTAACCTTTGACTGTGGCAACAGCAAATCCTTGCTGCGCCAAAGACAGAGCAAACTGCAAAATATCGAACAAGTGAGCCCTCAAAGGGTCAATAGCCTTCTCCCTACACCAAACAACAAATTTAGACCACCTATACGAATAGATGGACTTGGTGGAGTCACGCCTGGCCGAAAGAATGACATCCACCACATTGTGAGGGAGAGAAAAGGAATTCAGGTTACCCCGTTCAATCTCCAGGCATGAAGGTGTAATGTTTGGAGGTGGGCGTGTAGAACCTGCCCCTCCATCTGAGAGAGGAGATCTGCCCTGAAAGGGAGACGGAGCGGCGGGTGAGAGAAGAGGTGGAGTAGATCCGTGCACCACACCCTTCTTGGCCACTCCGGGGCGACCAATATGACTTGGGCCCGGTCCTGGCGAATCTTCCTCAGAACCCAAGGAATCAAGGGTATGGGAGGAAACGCGTAAAGGAGTTGACTTCCCCAACTCAACTGAAATGCGTCCCCCAAAGCTCCTTGCATCGGATGCTGGAGACTGCAGAATGACAGGCAGTGAGCATTCTCGCAAGTGGCGAACAGGTCCACCCGAGGAGTCCCCCACATCTGAAAGATGTCGTGAACAACCTCCGGATGGAGCCTCCACTCGTGGTCGGCAGAGAACTGTCGACTGAGAATGTCTGCACGTACGTTCAGAACTCCGTCCAGATGATTTGCCATTAGACAAATCTGGTGGTCCTGAACCCAGGACCAGAGACGCAGAGCCTCTCTGCAGAGACACTGCAACCCTACTCCTCCCTGTTTGTTGACATACCACATCGCGGTTGTGTTGTCCGTCAGGACTTGAACCGACTGACCGCGAAGGGAAGGGAGGAAGGCCTTGAGCGCCAGACGTATCGGCCGCAACTCTAAAAGGTTGATGTGAAGCAACCTTTCCTCTGGAGACCAAATCCCTTTGACCTCCTGATCCCCCAGATGAGCACCCCACCCTAGAGTGGAGGCATCCGTTATCACTGTGGCCACCGGTGGAGGCAGTTGAAAAGACAGATTGCCTTCCACGCCCCACCAAGTCAAATCCGCTGCAGTTTCTCTGGAGATCCTCACTGACTCCCTGAGATCTCCGTTGTGCTGATACCACTGCCTGCGGAGGCACCACTGGAGTGCCCTCATGTGCCAGCGTGCATGGTTGACCAACAGAATGCAAGAAGCCATCAGACCGAGCAGACGAAGGACCTTCAGGACTGGAACAACCGCTCCATTGTAGAATATTGGAATAATTTCCTGTATGTCGCGAATCCTTTGAGGAGGAGGGAATGCACGACATACAGTTGTGTCCAGTACCGCACCTATGAACAGGTTGCGCTGGGAGGGCACCAGGTGAGATTTGGGTACATTTATCGAAAAACCCAACATGTGCAACAACTGAGTTGTCTCTTGCAGATGACTGAGCACCTTCTCTGGCGACTCCGCTTTGATCAGCCAGTCGTCCAAATACAGGAATACAGGTATCCCCGACCTCCTGAGAAGTGCTGCCATCACCTTGGTGAAAACTCGAGGCGCAGTAGTAAGTCCAAACGGAAGGACCGCACACTGGTAGTGTTGCGACCCCACCGTAAAACGGAGATACTTCCTGTGCGACTTCAGGATGGGGATGTGGAAATAAGCATCCTGCAAGTCGATCGACACCATCCAGTCTTCTTCCAACAGCGCTTGAAGAACCTGCGCAAGAGTGAGCATCTTGAACTTTTCTTGTTTCAGATACAATTTCAAGATCCTGAGATCCAGGATTGGTCGAAGTCTGTCATCCTTTTTGGGGGATCAGGAAATTCCGGGAGTAGCACCCCTGACCACTCTCCTGCTCTGGAACCACCTCTATCGCACCCTTTCTGAACAGTGCCAGGACTTCTTCCTGCAGGAGAAGCAGGTGGTCCTCCGAACAATAACCTTGGCAAGGAGAGTAATTGGGAGAGGAACTCCTGAAAAGGAAGTGCATACCCATTTTCTACGAGAGTGAGAACCCAAAGATCTGATGTAACCGATTCCCAATCCCGTAGAAAATGAGTAAGCCGACCCCTTACCGGACCCGCATGATCCGGAATGGTGGATCTAGGGCTGCTTTACTGAAGTAGGTGGGGGGTGGGTATTAGAGGAGGAAGTAGAGGAGGAGGAGGCCTGACGTCCACGGGCACGACCCCTTTGTCTACCTCTGTATGACTTATACAAAGGGTTCAGTTGTTGTTGCTGTGGTTGGATTTGTTTATAGGGACGAAAAGTGGACCTCCCAAAGCCTCTGTACTTCCTGGTGGAAGAGCCTCTAGTTTGCAGGCCCAAAGATCTAGCCGTCGCCCAGCTGTCTTTGAACCTCTCCAATGACGCATTCGCTTTCTTTCCAAAGAGGCCAGTGCCGTCAAAAGGCAAATCCATAAGAGTAGCCTGAACGTCAGCTGAAAACTCAGAAGATTTTAGCCAAGCGGCTCTTCTGGTGGCTAATGAAGAACCCATTATCCTGGCCACAGAGTCCGCCGTGTCCATGCCACTTTGAATAACCTGGCGGGCTGCAGACTGAGTGTCAGAGACAACCTCATTAAAGTTCTTTCTATCTTCCTCCGGAAGCTTAGTTGACAATTGCTTTACCGAATCCATTAAGGCATGCACGTATCTGCCCAGCAAGCAAGTAGCATTCGTAGACTTCAGAGCCATGCTACCTGATGAGAAAACCTTTTTAGCAGTTTCATCCAATTTTTTTGAGTCGTTATCTCCAGGTACCTGGGGAAAAGAGCCTGCTGACCTGTTCGAAAAAGCGGCTTGCACCACCGACTCTCTGGTGAAAGATGTGAAGTCAAGAACTCAGGGTCACCAGGTGCTACCCTATATCGCCTCGCCACTGATCTGGACACCGCAGGAGCAGATAATGTTTTTTTCCTGACTTCCAAAATTGGTTCTGTCAGAGCCTCCGTGAATGGCAGAGTCGGCTCAACAACTGAAGAAGGAGACTGTAATACCTTCCTGAGGATATTAGGATTTGAACTCCACTGAAGGTAAAGTCAAATTTAGCAGCTCAGCAGCCTTTTTAATAACCACATGGTATGGCACCACATCCTTAGAGGGTGCATCCGAAACTGCAGGCAACCCCCATTCTGGAGAAAGTTCTAGATCACTTGCACTATGGAGATCCACAAAAAAATCCTCCTGCTTCTGAAGTTCTCCTTCCTCTACATTAGGGTCCTCATTTTCCTTCTCCTCCAGGAGACGTTGGGCTCTACGCCTCGACCACTCCATACGAAGTAAAGTCGTCGGATCCGGTAATGACTCCGACGTAGCCGGCCTCGAACGAGGAACCGGAACAGTTGGAGGATGGGAAGCCGGAACCGTCGTCGAACCCCGATCCAAATCCCGAGGTCGCTCCGGAGCCGGTGAAACCGTGTGCGGGGTCGATGACCTCGGCGGCGCCGTACCGAGCCAAGGTGGATATGGCGTCGGCATAAACGCAGAAAAGGCGCCGGAGCATATGCTTGAGGGACACCCAAGTTACAGGACCCATGGGACCCGCAGGTGCTCCAGAGGGGTACATTGCCCTCGCATATACGCCAAACATGGCATTAAGAAAATGCGAAGGGTCCTGACCATGACCAGGAAAAGGAGGGTACGAACCCAATGGCTGCCCCGAAGGAGGCTGCTCTGGATTCGGCTCCTCTTGACCCTCTGGGTTATCCACCGGAGTCGGTGCCCGAGGGATCTCCACGTCTTCTTCATGCTCCGAAGACTGACACGAAATCCGGATTCGGTTCCAGATCCGGATCCGGAGATTTTTCTCGAGATCTTGCAGGCGAAGTACCACCTTCAGGCTCACAAACAGGAGAAGGAGACACAAAATCCTTTTTAAGTCTTCGAGAAGAAGACTTCCTCTTCGAGTCCGATGACCCAGAATGATGCCTTGAACTATGCTTCTTCTTCTTGTGCTTTTACTTCGAGGAACCCGAAGCATGTCCCGAAGCCGACCTCGATGCCGACTCCGACCTGGCCCTCCACCTCGATCGTGACCTCGATAGCTACTTCCATCGTGACTTCTGCATCGATCTCGAGCGCCTAGACCTTGATCTCGAAGATCTCTTGGCTTCTTTACCTTTCACCTTTGCCAGCAGAAGTTTTGACTCTCGTTCTCGTAGAGCCTTAGGGTTCAACATTGAAGCAGGATCGACAGCCTTTGACATCATGGTCTGAACCCAGACACCACAAACAATCGTCGTGAGGATCTGTCATAGTTATCATCCGGGCACACGAGCCGCACTGCTTAAACCCAGTCTTCTTCGACGACATCTTCGATGAAGAACAGAAACACAGTAACACACAAATAGTAACAAAGTCACTATCTGAATCATAGAAGATCCCAGAAACCGTTAGCGTCGACTACGCGGAAAAAAGGGAACTGATGTCATCACGCCGACGTAGGCCTAATATGGGGTCGGTGACGTCAGACGGAGTCGCGCGCGATGCCGTGCTCCTATGACGTCGTCCACGCCGGCCTGCTACAAAGAATTTTCCGAACGTTGCTGACGCAAGGGGGATATTCACAAGGTGAGGAATCCACTGGCAGATGTATCCATCAGAACAACAGGGCCTAGGGAGCGCGGGATTTCCTTGCTATATGGTGCGTTGTGAGGTGTCCATCCACAGCCAGTACAGCGTGAATCGCCCTTGAGATTGTTCGGGAACACAGGAAAGCAACAGTCAGTATTACCCCTCAGAGCTTTTAAATGGCCTGACTCATACCTAGCATATTACCAAAAGTAGAGGCTAAGGATCCATCCGGCTGGCCGACACCCGGTGCCTCCGGGACACTGACGGGCGCAGACGGGCTTACCTTGTATTTGTATAGTGTATTTGTAAAGCGCATGCTGTCGCTCCGAAAGGAGCATCCTGGCGCTGAAAAAGTGTATCGTACAGTGCTAGGGGACTAGATAGAGGCCATTACAAAGACATCAGATAGATTGTTAGTCCATGTCTTCAGTTGTTTCCTAAAAGCATTCTCAGAAGTTGTGAGTCTGAGTTCTTTCGGCATGACATTCCAAGCCTTTGATGCCAGAACAGAAAGAGTCTTTCCCCCTTTTGTTTTGTAATGGAATCTGGGGATGGTAATTAAATTTCCACCTGAAGATCTCAGATGTCTGGGGGGTCATAACGGGTGTAACGTCTTGAGAGGTACTTAGGTCCTATCTTATTAAGGGCTCTGAATGTTGTTAAAAGGATTTTGAATAAAATCCTCTTATGTAGTGGCAGCCAATGTAAACTCTTAAGTGCAGCGGAAGCAGAGGATCTTCTTGGTAATTTAAGTACCAATCTGGCCGCCGCGTGTTGCACACTCTGTAATTTTTTCAGCGTTGATTTACGTGAAAGAATGAGGGCCACTGCCACCGTCTTTCTAGAATCAATGGGCAGGAAATCGAAAAATTTCTTCAGAGATTTAATAATACTGAAGCTACTTCCTGCTACATTCCTTACATGTTGATCAAACTAAAGAGCCGAGTCGAACAATACTCCCAGGTTTCTGGCTGTTTCAACTGAGTGAGGAGGTGCGGGAGAGTCCTCAGGCCACCAATCCTTAGGGCAAAAATGGACATCTTTACTTATAGGGAGAATCTCTGTCTTATTAGCATTACTCTTTAGGTGGTTATTATCCATCCATTTAAAGACTTCCGTCAAGCAATTCTTTAGATTTAGTTCTGCATTGGTGGAGTTCTTGTCCATGGAGACAATCAATTGAGTGTCATCGGCATACGATGTCACAAGTATGCAGTATGACTCTATCAATGCAATGAGGGGGACCATATAAACATTGTACAATAAAGGACTCAAAATAGAGCCTTGTGGGACTCCAGATGGCACTCGTTTTTCCCTAGAACAAAAGGGACCCAATGAGACCGTTTGGGATCTGTCTGACAGGAATGATGTTATCCAAGCCAAGACAGTTCCTGTTATACCTATGTGTCTCAGCCTTTCAATTAGGATTTCATGCTAGATGGTATCAAACGCTGCTGTGAGGTCCAATAAAATCAAAACAGCTTTCCTACCCTCATCCTGCAAGAATTTAATAGAGTCAGTAAGTTCCATAAGAGCTGTTTCAGTTGAATGACTGGGCCGGAAGCCTGACTGCTGAGGGTGAAGGATGTTATGGGTTTCAACAAAGTTTTTTAATTCTAGATATACCATCTGTTCCGTTATCTTCCCCAGAACCGGAAGGAGAGAAATTGGCCGGAGATTCGAAAGATCAGTGGGGGATTTATTAGTCTTTTTCATTAAGGGTTTAACAGTAGCTTTTTTCCATTCAGAAGGCACTATCCCCTGACTGAGTGAAGCATTGACCTTCGAATTAATAAGAGGGTTGACTATGTCGATCATCAGATGAAGTATTTGGGGAGGGCAAGAGTCTGTAGGAGCTCCTGATTTGCAAGTCAAAATGGTCTCCCGAGTTTGAAGAAGGGGGACCGATTGAAAAGTACTTAAAGTGGGATCCTTAGTCTCACGCAAATCCTGATGACTCAATACGGAAGAAGGGCAGGGAGTAGGAAACTCCTTTTGTAAAAGCTCGATGTTCTCTTCAAAAAAATCAGCAATCTGATTGCAGAGGCCTAAGGAAGGTGGAATTTCTTGTTGGAGCATTTTAGGGTGGGTAAAAGACCTCACTATAGAGAATACAGTTCTCTGCTTTTGCTGTGCCTCATTAATAGCATTCACATAGTAGTCTTTCTTTGCCTTTTTAACACTGGCCAGGTAGGATTTCCTATGTTGTATGTACAGTGTTTTAGCCGCTTGATCATATGATTTCCTCCATTTACGTTCACTTTTTTTGCATAATAAATGCTTATCAGTCAGCGTCTGGGAATACCAAGGGGCATTAATTTTTACTCCTTTTACCTTTACTTGGGGGACGTTTGGGTGGGACGTGATCTATGATGACCTGTTGCATCCAAGAATGGAAATCTATAGAATCCTGGGACACATCACCGGACGAACTAGGCGCCTGTAAGTGCTGCGGTGGATTAAGCTTGATGTTATCAGCTACACCTTTCCAATTTAAATTGGTTACGGGTAGCAGATTGATCCTAGTTCTTTTCCCTGGGCAGGAGATACATATATTGAAAGGGATCAAACAGTGATCTGTCCAAATTTGTGGGACCGGAGGAAAGATTTTCAATGGGGCAAAATTGGAACATATGCAGGGCTCGACAAATCCGAAAAATGGTACTAGTCCTGCTGGTCTAGTACCATGGAAAATCCCCTCGACCTGACTGCAACCCACTTGACCTCCGTCTCTGAAAACGGAGCAAAAGTGACAAGATAACAAGATTTAAATGCATCTTTATTGCTCATTCCCTTTATGAGCAATAAAAATGCCTTTAAATCATGTTATCTTGTCACTTTTGCTCTGTTTTCAAAGACAGAGGACAAAAGTTAGTTTGACTTCCTACTCGCCAGAAAGGGCGAGTAGGACCTAAAAATAGCTCGTCCTCATCCATTCTCCCTCGCAAATGCGAGCGGGCGAGTGGATTTGTCGAGCCCTGATATCCCATCCAGAGTATGTCCGGCAAGGTGAGTAAATTGCATCACATATTGATGTAAACCGAAAATATCCAAGGTCTGATAAAAATTGATAGCAGAGGTGTCGGTTTTAGATTCTAACTGAAGGTTAAAATCACCCAGAAGTGTGAATTTTGGGTATCGCAACAGAAGCTGTCCTAAGCTATCGCTAAGGGAATCTAGGAATGAGGAAGCATTACCCGGAGGGCGGTAGATCAGGCCCCCCGAAAAAGAGGAGGATGAGTTTAACATAATAGAGAAACCCATTCCTTCCACTCCCTTCAGGGGCCCTAGATCAAATGTGTGGCACTTCAAGGAGCTTTTAAGAATTAAAGCCACGCCTCCACCTCTTCCCTTCCCTTCTGTCTATCCTGCCTCAAAATACTAAATCCCGAAGGAAGGGCAGAGACTAAATCAGGATTACATGCATCATTTAGCCATGTTTCTGTTATAAAAAGAACATCCAGGTCCCGATCAAGGATTAGGTCCCTGATATCCTGACTATGACACCCCAACGAACGGGCGTTGATCAGCCCTCCCTTCAATTGGGTGGAACTTATCCTAGTATTGTCTTTTCCCGAAACGAGCTCGAGGGAGGGCCACGGTGTGGTCCATCTGCAGGTTCGGCAGGAGAAAGGGCCCCAGATTTGTACCATAGGAGCGCCGCAGACGCACTTACCAGGAGTCTTGAGCCTATAGAGGCCATTTCACGTGTAAGTTAAAATGGTAGGTCCGGAGCGAGTGGCATGTTGTGCGCTTATCCCGGGTGGGCTTTCCTTTGGCTAGCCGCCGGCGCGCCCGCTGCGCTCGTCAGCTGCACTGCCTAGGTTGAGTGTTCATTTTATAGTGAATAAGGAGGGCGGGAGGCAGCAACCAACTAGAGCGCTACCCGGTAATCCGCCCAAGATGGCGGTTACCCTTTGTGAAAGTGTGGAGCAGGGTTCGCGGTGCAATGCTGGCGAAATAGCTTAAAAGTAGGAACTAAAACCTTAGTTTCACAATGCTCCCAAATTTAAAAAGAATAAAAGTAACAATTATTAAAATGCTTTAAAATGCTGTGGCAACCTAGAACCCCCGGCTTTCCGCCTCTGGGGAACGTAAATACACTTAATCTGTGCACATTAGGCACGCCCGCTGCATTCGACCGCTGCACGTCCTCGGAGGCATCCGGAAGATATAGGGGAGAGGAAGTGAGTCAGAGGGCGCTAAAGTCTAGCGTGCTGACCCCAGTTACACCTAAGATGGCGGCCGCACTGCAAGCAGCGTTTTAAACAGAGTGCAAAGTCAGGTATGGCTAAAATATTAAAAGACTTGCTTCCGTGTCAGTACAACAGGAATTTAGACAGTAGCTTTGATATCACACTGTCGACAGAGTTGAAATAAAACAGTAGCTTCAATGTCACACTGTCACAGAATAATTAAAATACAAAGCATAGATCGCAAATGTATCAGCTAACCTAGCGTGCGCGTTCCCGGCTGAGCCTCAGGAACAGGTCTAAGGCGGCGCTTGAAGGAAGGTGTTTTATGGTCAGAGGGCGCTAAAGACTAGCGTGCTGACCCCAGTTACACCTAAGATGGCGGCCGCGCTGCAAGCAGCGTTTTAAACAGAGTGCAAAGTCAGGTATGGCTAAAATATTAAAAGACTCGCTTCCGTGTCAGTACAACAGGAATTTAGACAGTAGCTTCGATATCACACTGTCAACAGAATTGAAATAAAACAGTAGCTTCAATGTCACACTGTCACAGAATAATTAAAATACAAAGCATAGATCGCAAATGTATCAGCTAGCCTATCGCGCGCGTTCCCGGCTGAGCCTCAGGAACAGGACGACGCGCTGCTCTACCTGGCGGATCTGGCGGATTCAGGCCCCAGGTGCCTGAAGGTCCTCTCGGCTTTTGAGGAGGTCTCCGGACTTCGTCTTATTGCAGCCAAGTCCACTCTGGTCCTGCTACACCCCTCCAGGGGCAAGTGCTATTGTTGTAGATGATTCTAGGACTGTAGCAAATATTCCTGCTGTCATGCCCTTATGTGGTTATATCAAATCATACCCTTATATAGGCATAAGAATCCTACCCATATTAAGACATAGCCAATGCAGTCCAAATACGGCAAGGCTACTCCCATAGACTCCTAGAAAGCACAACGCGTTGTTAAACAGACCAAGCCTCCAGCAGCCCGGGAATTTCCCCATCTTCTGTATTGATTTGTCCTAGAACTCCTGGAGTCCTGAAAGAACTGAGAGTTCTTAGTGACGTCTTATGTCCCACCTTACGTCAAACTCGGCACCTTCCAGGTATAAATATACCAGCATCTGCCTTAAGCAACACACAGTGGTTTGGAGCAGATCGGCTATCTACTTGCCCGACGCCCTGCTGATATGAGTGCCGAAGGAAGCCGACCCTCCCTGCTGACGCACAGAGACTCTGTCTTTTCTCCTGCCGAGAAATCCAGCTCCAGTGTTTCCCTGTCACCCTTGCGGGTTGCTGGGAGATCGAGTCCTGAGAAAGAGATACAAGACCTCCTTCATTCTATAACCAAGGTACGGAGCTGATTAGACCCACAGAGACTTCTTGATTCAGATTCTTGGCAAAAACTGTAACTCATCTACTCCTACCCTGTACTAGGCTTAGGTTAGGTACACTGGGGTAGGCGCATCTTAGAAACACCAGTTGAGTACGTTTAGTCATTATTTTATCATTGTATGTATTTTATCCATCTTATGGCTTTGAAACCATATACATGCTTTTACAGTATTATTACATAATACTCATTTTACTGTACACACTTTACTTTATGACAAGTATTGCAATTGTAGCAATTCACTTCTCTTGCATGAGAAAGTAAACTGCTCAATAAATACCCTTTTTTGAAAACGCCCGTCTCTCTATTTCTCTGCACTCCTGGTGAAACTAAGCATGCACGATTGACTGAGTAAAATAGCTATCTATTGTTTCCGCGACTCTGGGGATATACTCCTTATTCTGGGGGAGCAAAGTTGTCATGTTTATGCAGTTGTCAGAAACTAATCCCTTCTGGTCTATTCAGGGAAGTTAACACCTTGTTTACTCAAGAAAGTTTCTAGTGACCTCTGAGCTAGCTGGCATTTCATAATTAAGTCTAACATATTCAATAGAGACCTAGTCAACCTCAGTCCTACGTCTACACTATCGTTTATGTTATTCCAATGCGCAGAGCCTATTGGAAATATAGGAACTACACTACATGGCGCCCAACGTTTGGTAAGGCGATAATTTAATGCTAGATACTAGAGTAACTCCGTCGTGCTTTTCACACAGACCCCTTTTTCCGTAAAAACTCCAAATAGACGTCTGGAGTGGGTAAAAGGTTAATATCCGCCAGAACTTATTAGGAAGAGATTCCTATGTATTAGTTTTTGGTTTAGTCAACGTTGAAGGATACAGTGTTCCAAAATATTGTGCACCTTGTGCATCTTTGTTTCCTAGAATCTTGCTCTGCAAACTTTCATTAAACAATGTCAACTAACGGCGACAACAACGAAACCTGTGGAGCTGCAGTAGATGCGACTCAACCAGGTTTTGACATTACAAGGTTTAATGAAAATGACCTGGATGCGAAAAACATCCCGGTAAATGTAAGGAAAAGTGGAACTATAAAACTTATAGAAAATGGTGTATCATCGAGAGGTGGTACAGTCATATTTGTGGTAGAGGCACATGAATGTCGGCAGACAGAGGTATTCTATTCTTGGATACATTTTCCAGCAGCAAATGCTGTAACACACGAGTTCCACTACTACAAAGCAGGGGAACCTCCAGAGGAATACACCCCTTTCGAGGATGTTGAAATTCCACTAACTTACCAAGAGCATGAGCTCTGGTTTAATGGCGCCCTAAAACATCAAAATCACATTACCAGGCTCGGTCCACTAGGTAGACCAGGAGCCACATGGCCGGTTCTAGCCAGCTATACACCACATCCTGACATTGAATAAATGTCAGACAGAGAACTTTTAGTTCAGCTAAAATAACTAATTAACAGACCAGAACTCTGCCACGCCACGGACCTCTTTAACCACGGACCTCACGGAGAATCCTTCCTGCTGAGCCGCTGCTGCTCGCCGGACCCGCTGCGCGGGTCCCGCTTCGCGGTCTCAGCAGTGTGGGGAAGCTTGCTTGGGGCTTGTTAGGAACCGGCAGGGCTGCGAGGGTAGAGCGGGTGGACTCGAACTCCCAGGAGTCCCCGCGCGCCCGTGACAGCTGGGCTCCTCTCCCTGCCGGCCACGCCCCCATCGTTTGCTTGCTGATTTAAGCATCCTTCAGCCCCCACACCAGCGGGAAACAGACCAGAACTCTGCCACGCCACGGACCTCTTTAACCACGGACCTCACGGAGAATCCTTCCTGCTGAGCCGCTGCTGCTCGCCGGACCCGCTGCGCGGGTCCCGCTTCGCGGTCTCAGCAGTGTGGGGAAGCTTGCTTGGGGCTTGTTAGGAACCGGCAGGGCTGCGAGGGTAGAGCGGGTGGACTCGAACTCCCAGGAGTCCCCGCGCGCCCGTGACAGCTGGGCTCCTCTCCCTGCCGGCCACGCCCCCATCGTTTGCTTGCTGATTTAAGCATCCTTCAGCCGCCACACCAGCGGGAAACAGACCAGAACTCTGCCACGCCACGGACCTCTTTAACCACGGACCTCACGGAGAATCCTTCCTGCTGAGCCGCTGCTGCTCGCCGGACCCGCTGCGCGGGTCCCGCTTCGCGGTCTCAGCAGTGTGGGGAAGCTTGCTTGGGGCTTGTTAGGAACCGGCAGGGCTGCGAGGGTAGAGCGGGTGGACTCGAACTCCCAGGAGTCCCCGCGCGCCCGTGACAGCTGGGCTCCTCTCCCTGCCGGCCACGCCCCCATCGTTTGCTTGCTGATTTAAGCATCCTTCAGCCGCCACACCAGCGGGAAACAGACCAGAACTCTGCCACGCCACGGACCTCTTTAACCACGGACCTCACGGAGAATCCTTCCTGCTGAGCCGCTGCTGCTCGCCGGACCCGCTGCGCGGGTCCCGCTTCGCGGTCTCAGCAGTGTGGGGAAGCTTGCTTGGGGCTTGTTAGGAACCGGCAGGGCTGCGAGGGTAGAGCGGGTGGACTCGAACTCCCAGGAGTCCCCGCGCGCCCGTGACAGCTGGGCTCCTCTCCCTGCCGGCCACGCCCCCATCGTTTGCTTGCTGATTTAAGCATCCTTCAGCCCCCACACCAGCGGGAAACAGACCAGAACTCTGCCACGCCACGGACCTCTTTAACCACGGACCTCACGGAGAATCCTTCCTGCTGAGCCGCTGCTGCTCGCCGGACCCGCTGCGCGGGTCCCGCTTCGCGGTCTCAGCAGTGTGGGGAAGCTTGCTTGGGGCTTGTTAGGAACCGGCAGGGCTGCGAGGGTAGAGCGGGTGGACTCGAACTCCCAGGAGTCCCCGCGCGCCCGTGACAGCTGGGCTCCTCTCCCTGCCGGCCACGCCCCCATCGTTTGCTTGCTGATTTAAGCATCCTTCAGCCGCCACACCAGCGGGAAACAGACCAGAACTCTGCCACGCCACGGACCTCTTTAACCACGGACCTCACGGAGAATCCTTCCTGCTGAGCCGCTGCTGCTCGCCGGACCCGCTGCGCGGGTCCCGCTTCGCGGTCTCAGCAGTGTGGGGAAGCTTGCTTGGGGCTTGTTAGGAACCGGCAGGGCTGCGAGGGTAGAGCGGGTGGACTCGAACTCCCAGGAGTCCCCGCGCGCCCGTGACAGCTGGGCTCCTCTCCCTGCCGGCCACGCCCCCTAGGTCACCCAAGAGCATTTCATAAGGAGCCGTCTCTCCCGCTGCGCGGGAGCGCGCGGGAGGGCGCCGGGAGAAGCCCGGGACAAGGACGGGACCGTCTGTGGCCGTCCGGGGCCGTAGGAGGCCGGGCTGGGCCTGACCATTTTCATCTGCCAGCGGAGGTCATAGTATATCATACAATGGACACGGCCACCGAAGTAGAAACTCCGGGGAAAAAACCCAGATTACGTAATGGATCCCTCGAGAATTACTTTCCCAAGAGGAGCGAGGGAGACAAGGATCTCACCTTAGCGGAGCGTAGGGCAGAGCGACGTCGCTCTGTAGAGAATATGAAACATAGACCCCTCACTGACAGCCTCCTTGAACTGAACCGGGAAGGGGACTCGATTGGCCCAAGTGAGGATAATATAAGTCAGGATGGTATCCCCTTACTGTTTCGTGATTTTGTAGCTACTCCTTGTCTGCCTGAGGATAATATCATAATTGTTTCACCCACCCCTAGTGCCAGTCGGGTGACTGACAAATCTAAATCTAGGAAGCAGAAAGCTAACATCTGTCCCGTCGCCCAGACCCATCGCCCGCCCCCAAGTAAAAAAAGAAGGAAACATAGGGTGGGTATAGGCAAAGCAAAAACACTACACGCTGAGTTTGGTAAGGGGTTTAAGATTCTGACCTCATCTGAGACGCCCACAGTGGTTGAGCAGGAACACACCCCACAGATAGTTGAGCAGGAGCACACCCCACAGGTAGTTGCCACACCGGGTCCCTGTCCAGTTGTAACAATCAGACAAGACGAGGTCCCTGATAACATCGGTAGAGCTACCCCTCCTATCACATCACCTCCAATTCCGGCCGTAGCATCAGCGAACCTGGAATTTTTGTTAAGATCCCTCCTCCTACCCATTAATGAGTCTATCAAAAAGGTGGAAATTAGATTAACTATATTGGAAGCCGCCATAACTAGTATAGCTGCCCAAACCAAAAATAAGGGAAGTGTGGTGGTACAGCCGATACCCCCTCCGAACACATCGCAAAGTAAATTTAGAACTACTCCCGCGCCTGCTCTGGCTAAGCAAACTAGTCAACCCCCGGGGGGAATGGTGCCCCCAACTCATAATATTCCGCCACCTAAACAACTTAAAACACCAGCTGCTGAGCTGGGAGCAGGGCCCTCGGGGGGAGTTGTGCCCCCAAACCATATTATATCGACACCAAAACAATCTAAAACACCAGCTATTGAGCTGGGTGCAGGGCCCTCTAAACCACCCACAAAGGCCCCATCGAGTAACAACCAAATTGTACAAGGGGACGAGGGCAGAAGTAGAATGACTCAGAAAAAGATCCCACAAGTAGAGATTCCCCCAGAAGCCGTGCCCTATGTGGTGATCTTAACGGGTGTCCCGCAATTATCAGAAAACAAGAAGGAGGGATTTCCTGACCTTAAAAACAAAATTATTCATTGGTTAAGGTTGCATAGGCCGATCGCACCTAACATAGACGGGGACATAGTTCATGTTAGGCGGATCAATTGGCTGGGGAGGAGAACTAAAGATATCGAGGGTGACCTCGTGGTGGTCAATTTTAGAGACCCCCGGGCAGTCGATTACATACTAAACTGGCCATCTGGAAATGGTGAAACCTGTGTTATACCACGGTCCTTAACTTATTTTTATCCCTGGACAAAAGTCACTAATTTTAAATATACAAACAGACCTCATGGCTACAGGCCACCCCTTATCCCCCCCCACAGCAGCAACCAATTTCAGCTTGGCCATCAGCTGACTAGGGTGCCTGATCTATACCCCCCGTGGTCTATGGTCCCCCATAGACACATGCTTAACCAGGGTCCTAGTATGAACCACCTGATGCCCTTTACCCCGTTGGATACCTTCAATCGGTTCTCCCAACTATCTGGGTTGGAAGAATGCGATTGAAGGTGGGGGCGAGGGGGTGGGGGAAATGGTAATGAACCTCTAGGGGATGAGGACTCTTGCCCTCGTTGGGGTAGCACCGCTAAAGAAGAGGGCAGTCTAGCTGTAGATCATATGGTGCCCTCCATTGTAACAATAGAGGATCCCAGACCAGCCGGGCCCGTGATGAGCACGGCTGGCTGTTCTGCAACCCTCGCTATAATAACTCAGGAGGGGGGGTGCCCTCCGACCAGGGTGGTTAAGGAGAGATTGCCCAAGGTGGGTTATACTTCTTTGCCGGGAGGGAGGAGGGTAATAAACCTCCTCTCTTGGAATATTGCTGGGCTAAGGCGGAATTTAGATATCCCAGAGTGGCACACACAAATTGAGCAGTTCGACGTCTGCCTGTTCCAGGAGACATGGAGTTTTGTTCCGCTACATAAATCGGGGTATACAACCCATTGTGTGCCTGCAGTAAGCAAGGGAAGGGGTAGACCTTCGGGCGGCCTGTTAGTATGGATAAAAATAGATCTGGATTGGGTGGTCACAAGACACAGTTGGGAGTGTAATGATATACTACACCTTTCGGTGAAAGGAGGGGAGGATGTTGGCAGGCTCGACCTTTTTAACGTTTATGCCAGAGGGACACAGGGTGACTCCCCCTCCTTGACCCTAGCTTCTCTGGATTTGACCCTAGCTGAATGCCCCTGCTCAGCTAAAATTCTGGTGGGGGGTGATTTTAATTGTACATTTGAACCTCTTCTCGGAGACGATCCCTTAGGGATCGAAGAGGAGGATTCAAATTGGTCCATTCCATCCCTTTCCCTGCCCCCTGTAAGGAAATGGTCGTCCAGAGCTATACAAATTAACGCACTGACAAGGGACCATAAATTAAGAGCCCTGAACGGCAGGACAATATCCGACCGCTCAGGGGCTTGGACCTTCAATAGACTTTCGGGCCCGTCCAGAATTGACTACATCCTGATAGATGTTGGATCCTGGCCGGACCTGATCGACATGGAGGTCGTCCCAAGCCAGGATAGTGACCACAATCCCCTGTGTTGTAAATTCTACTGGGGATTGCGGGAGGCCAGGCGCGGGGTGGTTAACCCAAAAATAACTAAAGAAGTTATCCCCTTTAATAATAACCGTAGGTTGAAATGGGATAGGGCTAGGCTCAATGAGGGGGATTTGGGAAGTATTAAAGTATTGGTTGAGGGCCTGTCTTCTACCCTAGATACATGGGTTGGTGAAGACAGGACCGCCAATCCCCAATACCCCACCCTTGACTCTGCCTATAAAAGGACAATAGACCAAGTTGGTCAATTTTTCATCTCCAAGAGGAAAGGTAATAGGGCTCCTGCTATACCCCCTACTCTCAGTAAAGTGTGGTATAATGACCGGTGTAAAAGCTCCAGGAAAAAATTAACAGAGGCTTTGCTTTCAGGGAACCCCCCATTGGTTAGAGCGGCCAGGAGGGACTACCAGAAAGCCTTATCATTGGCCAAAAAGGAGTGGGAGGAACAGCATTGGTTGGATCTTTCCAATGCTGCGAGTGGCAGGAACCCAAACCTTTTTTGGGAATTGGTCAATAGTTCAAGGCAGAGAAGATCGCAACCATTGGCTGATCATATAACCTGCCAGCAATGGTTTACACATTTTTCATCTCTTTATGGCGACTTAGATGAACCAACTAGCCCAGAGGTGATTAGCCAGGGTGCAGGGGTCCCCGCGGTTGAAAGCGATCTTATGTTCTCAACGGGTGAAGTAGTTTTGGCGATTAGACACTTAACTCCAAAAAAAGCCGCTGGGCAGGATGGGATCCCTGGGGATCTACTGTTGACGGATCCGGAGGCTTGGGCTAAACTAATTGCGATTGTTATGAATCTGATCATGAGGGGACACCAGGTTCCAGACTCCTGGAAGGGGGCCGAGGTAGTCACGGTGTTTAAGAAGGGGGCTAGAGATGACCCTGCTAACTACAGGCCCATTAGTCTGATAGATATAATTCAGAAAGTGGTTGGCAGGGTCATCATTTCAAGAGTAGGTGACTGGATAGAGGAGGCTAGTATCCTCTCCCACCTACAAGCGGGGTTCAGAAGGAGGGTAGGCACGATGGACCAGGTCTTTCGTCTGTTCGCCATATACTGGAAGGCGGTTGTAATTATGAAGGGTAGTTTGTATATGGCGTTCATTGATCTTAAAACCGCATTCGACCTGGTCCCTCGCAACAAGCTTTGGGGAACGCTAAGAGAGATGGGTTTTCCCAGTGGGCTTCTGAGCCTAATTGTTAAGCTACACGAGGGGAATTATGCTAGAGTGAGATGGGGATCCCAGGGTCAACTTACTGATAGGATTCCTGTGCGGCGAGGAGTGCGTCAGGGATGTGTTATGGCCCCGACCCTCTTCTCCCTATTCGTAAACGGAGTGGTGGACCATCTAAGGGGGGTGGAGTCGGATGCCCCATCCCTGGCGGGGGAGAGAATCCCCACACTTCTCTTCGCCGACGACACCCTATTGATTTCAAAATCCCCGGTGGGCTTGCAAAAACTCCTGGATCAGTTTAGCTCCTTCTGCACCATTAGAGGCCTAACTATCAACACATCAAAAACCAAGTTGATGGCCTTCGCACCCTCGAAGAGATTTAAAAATAATTTCGTGCTTAACAACGCCCCCCTTGAACTGGTTGAGTCCTTTGATTATCTTGGTGTCCGTATCAACAGTCACATGACCTGGAAGGACCATCTGTCCAAAATGCTACTAAACCATCAAAGAGTATCCGGGGTGACGCTGAAGGAGTTACGCGAGTCAACCAGCAAACCGGTCTCCCCAGTTATGACCATTTATGAGGGGCAGACACTACCTGCAGCACTTTACGGTTCGGAGTTGTGGGGGTTTGAAGGGATCTCAGACTTGATGACATCAGAAAACAACTTTTTTAGGAAAGTGGTAGCTCTTCCCACTTCCACCCCCTTGATCCCATTAAGATTAGATCTGGGCAGGAAATCTGTAAAGGATTTGGTGAGGCTCCGCCCGTTGCTATTTTGGTCCCGTTTACGAAGAACTGAAGAGCTGGCAAAGTACGCAGAAGGTCTAGATGAACTACTTTTACTGGACACTAGTAAAAAAATAGCATGGTTAAATAACCTGAAGGAATTGGTTTTTACTTTAGGTCTCGGTGAGGCATGGGAGTTGCAATCACCTCCACCGAAAGATGTCATAAAAAAACTATACTGGGACTGGGTACAGAATAATGTTATGCGGTCTAGGAAATTGGGCTCTCTTACTGACCAATTTTTGTCCATTAAGTGTATGCGTAAATTGGAATCCTTTTTAGATCTAATAACCATACCACTGGATCGTGCACTGTACCTAAAATTGCGATATGGGACGCTCCCGGTATATGAGTTTACGGGTAAATGGAAGAACTCAGTTACTAGCCCGCTGGGCTGCCCGGGTTGTGCGGCCCCTAAGGAATCGGTGGCTCACCTGTTCTTCGCTTGTCCAGCTTACAAAGGAGCACGGAAATTCTGGTTGAAACCCGTCTGTAGGGAACTAGGACTAAGGTGCCATAGCCAGGCATTACGTGTCCTTACTACAGACTCTTCATCTGCCAGTATGATCTGTGGGGTGGCTAAATTCCTAGGGAGTGCGTGGAGGACACGTTGCCGTTTGCTGAAACCTCTCACTAGAAAATCCACTAGCTAAGGACTATTTTTATTGCCAGTAAATTGTGAATGTTGTGGCACTGTTTCCATTGTATCTTATAATCTTTTATCTGTTTGAACTGTTTATATTGTGTTCTTTTATGGTGAAATTTGCCGAATAAAGATTACTCAACTCGAACTCGAACTAATTAAAATACATAGACAATTGGTACAATATGTCATGCGGACTTTAACAGTCCAACCTGCTGTAAAAATTCCACAGCACACCCCTCACCAGGGGAACACTAACAAAATTACACCACAGACTATACAATCAGTCATTGGTAAATTACCCGCAAAACGGAAACAAATTCCGTTCTGTTTAGCTCAAAAAATTACTCAAATAGAGGCAGTATTTCCGGATACTACCCCTCACGAAAAACACAGAATTCTGACAATCTGCCTACCAATGGGGATTGCACGACACGTGGAAGACTGTGACACTTGGGGAACAGTCTTTGCTTCAATCTACACAAAAACACAAGTTGTTCCGTCTATGGCGGTTATACCAGATGTACTAATACAGATTCAAAATGAATATGGACCAGAGCCTGCTTTAAATCTAGGTATGAAATTACTGAAAGACTTTAAGCAAGTCTCGTCTATACTACTAGCCAACATAAAAGGAGAAGCAGCATCGGTGGCGATCCGCCAATAATTAAAAGAAACAGATATAGAGAACAACCTTTTGAACTTGCCAGAATAATTGAAAAATCCTATGAAGAATTATGTAGAGACAGTTTGGGTGGGAAACCACTAAAACTACAACTAACAGAAAATCCTGAAATAGACTTTCATTAAAAATAATTTAATAACTCAAAAGAAGAATTGGGAGGGTAATAATCAAACCACTCCCAGAGAAAAACAGTTTCAGACTAGATGAAGGTCTCCCCAACGGAGAGATACATCTCCAGAGGAGGGGGGGGGCGGGGGGGGGGGGAGATTATTGGGGGTTGGCTATAGGTCTCCCCAACGGGAGCCCTTTGAAAAAAGATATAACCTTAGAAATAAGGAACATTTGAGAAAACCTGACAGATAAAGATATTGATGCACATCCCTCTCGATCTTTTCAGACTTCCTCACAGAAATCGGAAAGAAGAGGACGGTCAGAACATAAAGAAGAGCGCGTCAAGTCCAAAGACAAAGAACCTGCTCATCAAAGTAAAAAATTACAGTTTCCCAAAAAGAAGGTAGCCAGTATTAAAGTAAAACTTGCCGAGGATTCTGAGGACACAACTCAAGAACGGAGAATGGGCCCATACAATGCTAGACAGCGCAGCAGAAGTGACCATAGCTCGCAAGATCCTGATGAATCTTCTGGAGACAGTGGACATGAATGAATATATTCAAGTAGAAACTGCAGACACCAGAGTCAGTGTGCCCCATAAATTATATGAAATAACATTACGTATAGAGGGGGACAAAACTAGGAAAATAAGAGGTCTCTTCTGGGAGAACTAAAGGTTATGATATCCTTCTAGCAGAAAAGGACTGGCCACCAGAGTTTGTCAGGGAGTGCCCACATGGCGAAGACATGATTATGCCTGCCTTCTCAAATCACATTCCAATTCATAAAAAAATACACATATGCTAGAAAATGGGCAGGGGCCCAAGCTCCTGCATTATATAAAAATCATGTAGGATGGGATGAGGATTCTCCTCACCTTAACATCCAGTTAAAAAAATCAACCTACTGCACAAAGGCACTATCCTGTTAAGCAAGAAGCTAAAAAACAGGTCAGGGAGATTTTAGATCAACTTGAGTACCGGGGGGTGATTGAAACAAGCACCTCACAAATGAACAATCCTTTGTTTCCTGTACCCAAACCAGACAATTCATATTGTCTAGTGTTGGACTACAGACACTTAAACTCCTGTTGCAAAACATTTTCAGTACAAAATTCACACAGTGCAGCACTGATGAATAACATTGTGCGCAAAAAATGTAAAACGACATTAGATATTTCAAATGGTTTCTTCTGTCAAAACATTGCAGCAGCAGCAAGCAGGTATTTGACCGCTTTCTCCAGTATAGGGGCCCAAAAACAATTTTGTCGTCTCCCACAGGGATTCAAGAATAGCTCAGGATTATTTTCAGCCAGAGTAACAGAGTTACTACAAATGTATGATGATGAGGCATTATCCTATGTCGACGATATCTATCTAACAGACGATGACCTGGAGACACACTTGAAAAGAGTGAACACCATAATACTTGGGTTTGCATCTAAAGAGTACAAATTTAACTTTAAAAAGTCAAGAATTGCCCACCTCACTGTACTATTTTTAGGATATGAGTTTTCAAGTGAAGGCAAAAGCCTAGCAGACAACTTCTTAGAGAAGTGTGCAGTACTCCAAGCTCCAAAAACGCTGAAAAACTTACAATCAATTTTAAGTTTCCTGAATTTCGGAAGAACTTACATTTTAAATTATGCAGAGAGGGTTAAACCGCTCTACGAACTAATAAAACCTGATTTTAAAGCAATTAATTGGACTCCGAAACACACAGAAATGTTACTATCATTACAAACAGACATGTTAACTAAAACAAAACTGCAAACACGTGCGAACAAACGCAACCTTGTAATCCGAGTCATCCCAGGAAGATGCGGATTTACATACCTGACCTCTAATGAGGGAGAAACGGTACCAATAGCTTAGAAATCACACTTGTACACACAAGCTGAAATGAAATTCAGTTCCACTGAAAAGATTCTAACTGCGGTACAAACTGCTGTAGCAAAAGGAAGAGCCCTGGCACAAGGTAAACGCATAATAATCGTTACAGCGATACCTGCCTTAGAAGCAGTAACAAGAGCAAGCATTCCGAATGCTAAAGCCTTACTTCCGAGATGGATACATTGGGTTAATTCTCTTGCGGCATCAGACGTAGTATACGAATTTGATCCTAACTTAAAAACGCAAGAATTTCTCCAATATGAATACGAATGAACTCTGCCAACTGAAATTCTGCCTCTGGAACAGTACACCTGTGTAATCTACACAGACAGATTTGCACAACACTACGTTGTGTATAAAAAAGCATATAGTGCTGCGTGCGCGATTGTAAAAGGTCGCTGGCGCATAGGTAAATTTAGACCGTTAATCACTAAAGCTGAATCGCTAAGAAACTGTACAGCTCAGCGAGCTGAACTACATGCTTTTAAGATGGCGCTTGAAAATGCAGATCGCGAATTCCCCACACTAATAGTGTGCGATTCGCATTACTGCGTCGAATCTTACAATAATTCCATGCAGACCTGGATTGAAAATGGTTACAAAGATGAAAGAGGTTGCACAATAAAGCATAAAAAGCTTTGGGAACGGGTAGTTCTTTTACAGAAAGAACTACGAAAGACTCACGTGATACATACGCAAAGTCTTCAACGTGATGCCGTTCACGTTGCAGGGAATTCATTGGCTAATAAAGCCACAGCGGCAGCTGGTCAACCGGCTTCCGTAGCTACAAAAAAGCGCTCTAAAAAACAAATAGATGGAGAAACGCTACTTGCAGTAAAAGCCTCAATGGAAGGCTATTATGCGGCGTTACCTCTGAATTATCCACTCGGAAATAATTGATGCAAACTCAGTTCCTTTTGCTCAAATCTCTGGAGTGGGGGATAGAGTAATCCCAAACACGAACCGGAGGGCTTACTTGATTCAAGAAGCACACATGGGAATGGGTCTGAGGCACAAAGAGATCCTGAAATATCTAATAGAATTGCAATCAAGATACTGGTAGCCGGGAATGAGCGTGCAAGTTTATAACTTTGCAATGGATTGTCAGGACTGCAATAGAGATCGCAGTTATGAACCGGACCAGATATCTGACTCTAGCACAGTAAGACCAGCCCAGACACCTCTATTAGACAGCATTAGACTATATACACGCAGGCGTCCGACCAGACAAATGCAATCCCATAAATATTAAGACGAGATTTATTTGGATGTGACCCCAGCGCTCGGCTGATGCCAGAACTGTTATAAAAGATTTGCGAGTCTTTATCGGCATATACGCAATTGGCATGCTACATTCTGACCAGGGTCCTGCGTTTAGCTCTCGAGCTTACAAGGAGGCCATGACCAGCTTGGGCATTGCATTGCGGTACTCTAGTCCATTACATCCCGAGAGAAATGCGGTAGTGGAGAGAAAAAACCCGTGAAATAAAGCAATCTATAACAGCGAGGGTATTAGGTTCGGGTGATGGGTGGGTCAAACATCTAATAAGTGTCCAACGTAGTCTTAATAATCTGCCAAGAAATTCTCTGGGTAGAATCACTCTGTATGAACTTTTGTTTGGTACAAGAATGATAATCTAAGATCTTGATTGTCAGACTTCAGTGGTGGAACAAAAAGCTTTTGATATCAAAGACCGTTTGGCTGTTTTACAGGACTTAAATAAAACGAGAAGAAGTCTAAGTAACACAAAGCTAAAGCCAACGGCCACTGAAGAAAAACCACCTGTCCCAGCAATACCTGTCTGGATTCCAAAGATTGGGGATCTGGTCAGAAAAAAAAACGCGGTAAAGAAGGAATTTGGGCCTTATTACAGAAAAGCAGTACCTGTCTTAGCTATCAGCGGAACAAGATCAGTCGTACTACCGCCCCTTGCTGGTAAAAAGGAAAACAGAGTTGTATCAATCAACCTGGTAAAACCACAACCATGTGGCCAATAATAAGTAGTAGGCCCAGTGGACTCCCAAGAAGTAGCAGAAGACCAAACCTTGCTACAATCCAAGAGGTTCAAACTGAGAGACTAATCACATTTGATAAACCTGCAGTAAATAAAAAAAGGACTATGCAACAAAGCCATGGAACTTGTGCCTCTTGAAACCCAAATTGCAACAGTTCGTCAAGAAACTGCATCGTCTACAATGATGTAGCCTCGGACTATACCAATATGAAAAAGGAAGAAGCAACTACAAAGATTAATAACAATCCTGATGCCATTCAAACAATTGACAGAACTGCATCTGGCTACTTCATCAATTTCGATGACTTTTCTGATGATCCAAGTGAACATGAAGACAAGCCAGCAAACAAAACTTTCAAAGACAAAATTACAGAACTCTTTCATCAACTTGGGGAAACATATCTGATTTCACCGTGAATTGAATTGTGGATTGTGTTAGGTGTACTTTTCCTCCTGCTCTGGCTCATTTTAATTCTAAGCTTGGGAAGAATGATTGATGGGAAATACAGTACAATGGACACAGCAAGTCAGAACATCAACTTGGTTCTAAAACCTCACAGATCATCTCACATTGAAAAAAGAGAACTATTATCAGTGAACATCACAGCCATTCCTATACCTGGTGGTGTAGTTTGGGACACTACTGATTACGACATCTATGGCCCGGTTGAACTCTTGAAATATCCACATCAATTCAAGACTTCTTTAAGTGACTTTGTATCACCTAGTACTTTCTCTGATGATTGGGACTTTGAAAATATTAACAATAGGATGTCAGATTTAGAAATGTCCGCTTAATATTCAGAACATGATTATTTACAAGGTTCATCAAATTATGAAGAAATGTATTGCTATAATCCTTATGGGCATCACTATTTGCATAAATCAGGAAATCCTAGAAATGTTTTTATGTATAATCAATGGGAACATTGTCCAACTCCGCCAAAAGGCAGCTCAAAAACATTTTATGAGAAATTCCCATACTTTTCAGGGTTTAATATCACTGATCCAGAAACGTTTTATTTTAAAATTATGAATAAGACAGGAATGAAAAACATGTTGACAAATACTAAACTGATCTATTCTGAAAAATTTTATGAAAAAATGTCTCCGTTTGATTTTGAATTTTGGAAAAACAACATTGAGACAAAAACTGTCTGGGGTACAAAAGACTGGCAGGTACAAGGTTTAGAATCATTATTCAGAGCCTGCATGATCCCAGAACAAATAATGTTCCTGAATGACATCATTCAACAAACGACCTGTCTTGGCCTACCAGGATAAAAGACTTAAACAAACCGTCTATACCAAAACCCATACCTGATAGTAATAGCACTACAGAAGTGGAGATTGACGTATCCCATATTTTAAAACATAACAGAACACTTCCTAATTGGAACAAATGGTTGATCTGGCCCACAGACACTAATAACTGTCAAGATAGATTCCTGAACGAAGTACAGGGGTTCAAACAGAATAGGCCAGACCCAAGATATTCCCAGAGACAACATTCCTAATGTTACAACATGGCCAGTCCCAATTACGTTCTATTGTACAGTTAGGCTGGACGTTACAAAATCTGCGTTCAGGCTATGTGCCATGGCGTCTGATAAACACAACGTCATTATTTTCTATCTTTAACCTTACTGATAAACAAATCTCTTTGGCACAAAGAGGGGCAGACTATACGGTGCTGAGCATTGAAAAACTAGAAAGATTACCATTGACAGTCTCAGAAAGACCTGTCATTGAATGGATAATACATGGCACCATTACAATTCCGATAACAACTTTTCAGTTTCAATATTGGCAAAAGTATATACTAGCAGGCCTGTATGAAAGGTTGGGTAAAGGGTACATCAAGTCAACCTGGAATTTACCTTACACACATAGATGTTGGAGTGGGGGTAGAAGGAGGTATTCCTTAGTGGTAACAACTGTAAAAGTTCACTAAGCGGTACACTTCTGTGTCAAGGAATTAACTTACACGGAGCCTGCGAAGGTTCATCAAATAACCTTTCATGCCACTTGCACGGCACCCCTACTACACAGATAGAGCCTTTTTTCAGACAGCTTTCCAACTGCAGCTACGTTCTAATAAGTGACCACAGCTGTTGTGGCATGGTGCCAGGAACAGTTTATCTCGTGAGCCTTACTTCCAGGGTCACTTGTTGTATGCAAGTATTGCATCCAAACAACAAGCTAGACATGGAGGCGGCAATATGGCCTTCTTTGAATATCTCTTCTATTCGAATTGAAACTTTAAGCAGAATGAAGTCTATTCTTTTACAAACAACTGTGCCTTTAACCTAGTCTAGAGAAACGTATGATCTGCAAGTTGCAAGGACAGCAGCAGAGATACATACATTATTATCGACAAATTGCCCCGTACATTTCGTATTTTTGGTTTTACAACACAGAAGTAACAATCCCCCCCCCAAATTTGGCATCAATCATCAATCAGGTGTATACAATACGGTAACCTCATTATGGCACGATATGGTACAGTGAGTACAGTTCAGTTTGCATTTGTAAGTATCACAATAACCACATATATAACTTAAAATACTATTGAGGAACAGGCAGTGCACCTACATTGGCGTGGGTCCAACCTCCCCACTCCCTCCCCACTCCCTCTCAGATCCTGAGTCCCCTGAAGAAAACAGTTCCGCACTCGTGCCATCCGAGTCGCTGTGAGACACTTCAGAGGCACACATAACTCTCCATGCAAGGAGATCGTCTTGCAACTTCACATCTCTGCGAGACTTCTGCATATGCATCTCCTCAGCCAGTGACCACTCCCTTACGTCTCTATGCCATGCTGACAACTCAGGGGCTCTTTGCCCCATCCAGGTGATTGCCACCCTCCGCCTCGCCAGCACCAGCATTAATTGTAAAAGTTTGTAAGAAAGGTTCCTCTTTCTAGGTTTGGGGACCTGGGATAGTAGGCAGTGAAGCGGGCTCAGATCAATCCGAAGGCCGGTTACGGCCCGGATACGAACCACCAGCCCCCTCCAGAAGCTACCGACCAAGGGGCAGTCCCAGGCCAGGTGCAGGAATCCCGCCCCCTCCATCCTACATCTGGGGCAGTTGTCCTCCCTATCTCCTGAAATACGCCTTAAGGACAGCGGGGTC
Organism: Lissotriton vulgaris; assembly: GCF_964263255.1. NCBI lineage: Eukaryota > Metazoa > Chordata > Amphibia > Caudata > Salamandridae > Lissotriton > Lissotriton vulgaris. The sequence goes on from NC_141689.1 coordinate 517,729,544, forward strand.
AAATAGGTGCGGTGCATAAAGTTGAAGTGTGTCAGCTTGAATCTCGCATTGCAGGACACTCTGCGGGTAAGACTCCCTATGCGCTTGCGCAGTCCCGGGGTCAGGGTGATTCCCAGGTCCCTCTCACAGGCGTCCCAGGAAGGCGGGATCGGCGGGGTCGAATCCTGTCTCATGGCTGAATATAGCAGAGATATCAACCTTCGCCCACTGCCGCAAGAGAGGAGGATGTTCAAGGTGTGGGACAGTGGGGGCGCCTCCGGAAATTGGGGCCACGTCTCTCTCGCCACCTGCTGGAGGCCCCGATAGTGCAAGTATTGCCCTTCCCCCAGGCCAAAGGTTTCCATGGCCTGCTCAAAGGACACGAACGACTCATTGGGGTAAAGGTCCGCCAGAGTTTCACATCCTCCCATTTGCCAGGCTACAAAGGACATGTGTTCCGCCATATCCACTATAGGGGCTAGGGTCCACACCGGCAACTCCCTATGAAAGGGGGCTCGCCGCAGAATTCGCTCCACAAACCTCTGCCAGACCGCAGCCGCGTGGCGCACCACGTATGGTAGGTCTGCATCAGCTACCCGTCCCCGCATCAGCGCCGCCCGCAATTCTAGCTCGTTAGCCTTGCCGGCCAGCAGACTCAACTCCCAGCTGTCCCCCTCCGCCGGCAACAGCTGTGCCGCATAGTAGTATAGGTCAAATCTAGGCGCCTCCAACCCCCCCTCCTCCCATGTTCGAACCACAGTGTGGAGGGCGACTCGGCTGCGTCGTCCCGCCCATAGCAATGACGTGAGCAGCGTGTTAAGTGTGCGAAAGTCTTGCGAGGGGAGTGGACACAGGGAATTCTGGAGGACATAGAGAGTCCTGGGGAGCATCACCATCTTTGCAACGACCAATCTCCCCATAAGAGATAATGGCAAGGAGTTCCAGAAAGTGACCGATTGCTGCAAGGTACTTTCAGGGAGGTGGGAGCGCACCAGACACGCCCCAACGAAATTACCTTTAGCATGATGGTTCATGTAGTTCATTACTTCTCGCTCAGTTCAATTCAAAGTGTTCATAGCCAGTGCTGTATTATTAGTTTCAATTTGTATCCCTAGACATGTGTTTCATGATTCCTCAATCGTCAGTAGGGAAAAAAAGTAAAGTTCATAGGTTGCAGGGCATGCTGCCTTATCGCTAAGGACCAGTTCCACTCACAGCATGAAGGTGCAGGCTCCCGAGCTCGTCAGCTCACAGGAATTTGATACTTTCAGGGAGGTGGGAGCGCACCAGACACGCCCCAACGAAATTACCTTTAGCATGATGGTTCATGTAGTTCATTACTTCTCGCTCAGTTCAATTCAAAGTGTTCATAGCCAGTGCTGTATTATTAGTTTCAATTCGTATCCCTAGACACGTGTTTCATGATTCCTCAATTGTCAGTAGGGAAAAAAAGCAAAGTTCATAGGTTGCAGGGCATGCTGCCTTATCGCTAAGGACCAGTTCCACTCACAGCATGAAGGTGCAGGCTCCCGAGCTCGTCAGCTCACAGGAATTTGATACTTTCAGGGAGGTGGGAGCGCACCAGACACGCCCCAACGAAATTACCTTTAGCATGATGGTTCATGTAGTTCATTACTTCTCGCTCAGTTCAATTCAAAGTGTTCATAGCCAGTGCTGTATTATTAGTTTTAATTCGTATCCCTAGACACGTGTTTCATGATTCCTCAAACGTCAGTAGGGAAAAAAAGAAAAGTTCATAGGTTACAGGGCATGCTGCCTTATCTCTCAGGACCAGTTCCACTCACAGCATGAAGGTGCAGGCTCCCGAGCTCGTCAGCTCACAGGAATTTGATACTTTCAGGGAGATGGGAGCGCACCAGACACGCCCCAACGAAATTACCTTTAGCATGATGGTTCATGTAGTTCATTACTTCTCTCTCAGTTCAATTCAAAGTGTTCATAGCCAGTGCTGTATTATTAGTTTCAATTCGTATCCCTAGACACGTGTTTCATGATTCCTCAATCGTCAGTAGGGAAAAAAAGAAAAGTTCATAGGTTGCAGGGCATGCTGCCTTATCTCTCAGGACCAGTTCCACTCACAGCATGAAGGTGCAGGCTCCCGGCTCGTCAGCTCACAGGAATTTGATACTTTCAGGGAGGTGGGAGCGCACCAGACACGCCCCAACGAAATTACCTTTAGCATGATGGTTCATGTAGTTCATTACTTCTCGCTCAGTTCAATTCAAAGTGTTCATAGCCAGTGCTGTATTATTAGTTTCAATTCGTATCCCTAGACACGTGTTTCATGATTCCTCAATCGTCAGTAGGGAAAAAAAGCAAAGTTCATAGGTTGCAGGGCATGCTGCCTTATCGCTAAGGACCAGTTCCACTCACAGCATGAAGGTGCAGGCTCCCGAGCTCGTCAGCTCACAGGAATTTGATACTTTCAGGGAGGTGGGAGCGCACCAGACACGCCCCAACGAAATTACCTTTAGCATGATGGTTCATGTAGTTCATTACTTCTCGCTCAGTTCAATTCAAAGTGTTCATAGCCAGTGCTGTATTATTAATTTCAATTCGTATCCCTAGACACGTGTTTCATGATTCCTCAATCGTCAGTAGGGAAAAAAAGCAAAGTTCATAGGTTGCAGGGCATACTGCCTTATCTCTCAGGACCAATTCCACTCACACACGTGTCTAGGGATACGAATTGAAACTAATAATACAGCACTGGCTATGAACACTTTCAATTGAATTGACCGAGAAATAATGAACTACATGAACCATCATGCAAGAGGTAATTACGTTGGGGCGTGTTTGGTGCGCTCCCACCCTGCTAAGAATATAAAGTTTGTGAGCTGACGAGCTCGGGAGCCTGCATCTTCATGCTGTGAGTGGAAGTGGTCCTGAGAGAGGAGGCAGCACGCCCTGCAACCTATGAACTTAGCTTTTTTTTCCCCTATGACGATTGAGGAATCATGAAACACGTGTCTAGGGATACAAATTGAAACTAATAATACAGCACTGGCTATGAACACTTTGAATTGAATTGACCGAGAAATAATGAACTACATGAACCATCATGCAAGAGGTAATTACGTTGGGGCGTGTCTGGTGCGCTCCCACCCTGCTAAGAATATAAAGTTTGTGAGCTGACGAGCTCGGGAGCCTGCATCTTCATGCTGTGAGTGGAACTGGTCTTGAGAGATGAGGCAGCACGCCCTGCAACCTATGAACTTTGCTTTTTTTTCCCTACTGACGATTGAGGAATAATGAAACACGTGTCTAGGGATACGAATTGAAACTAATAATACAGCACTGGCTATGAACACTTTGAATTGAATTGACCGAGAAATAATGAACTACATGAACCATCATGCAAGAGGTAATTACGTTGGGTCGTGTCTGGTGCGCTCCCACCCTGCTAAGAATATAAAGTTTGTGAGCTGACGAGCTCGGGAGCCTGCATCTTCATGCTGTGAGTGGAACTGGTCTTGAGAGATGAGGCAGCACGCCCTGCAACCTATGAACTTTGCTTTTTTTTCCCTACTGACGATTGAGGAATCATGAAACACGTGTCTAGGGATACGAATTGAAACTAATAATACAGCACTGGCTATGAACACTTTGAATTGAATTGACCGAGAAATAATGAACTACATGAACCATCATGCAAGAGGTAATTACGTTGGGTCGTGTCTGGTGCGCTCCCACCCTGCTAAGAATATAAAGTTTGTGAGCTGACGAGTTCGGGAGCCTGCATCTTCATGCGGTGAGTGGAACTGGTACTGAGAGATGAGGCAGCACGCCCTGCAACCTATGAACTTTGCTTTTTTTTCCCCTACTGACGATTGAGGAATCATGAAACACGTGTCTAGGGATACGAATTGAAACTAATAATACAGCACTGGCTATGAACACTTTGAATTGAATTGACCGAGAAATAATGAACTACATGAACCATCATGCAAGAGGTAATTACGTTGGGGCGTGTCTGGTGCGCTCCCACCCTGCTAAGAATATAAAGTTTGTGAGCTGACGAGCTCGGGAGCCTGCATCTTCATGCTGTGAGTGGAACTCGTCCTGAGAGATGAGGCAGCACGCCCTGCAACCTATGAACTTTGCTTTTTTTCCCTACTGACGATTGAGGAATCATGAAACACGTGTCTAGGGATACGAATTGAAACTAATAATACAACACTGGCTATGAACACTTTGAATTGAATTGACCGAGAAATAATGAACTACATGAACCATCATGCAAGAGGTAATTATGTTGGGGCGTGTCTGGTGCGCTCCCACCCTGCTAAGAATATACTGATTGCTGCAAGGACCGAATAACTCTGTCAATATTGCGGGTGAACCCCTGTGCATCCGTAGGTGTTACATGGATGCCGAGATACCGCAAAGCATCTTGTTCCCATCGCAACCCGAGGTTCGGTGGGTCCGTCAGCGGTTCGCCGCCGTAGCCCGCCAGAGGGAAAATCGGGGACTTACCACAGTTGATTCTCAGTCCTGAGGCCGCACCAAATCGCTCCAAGTGCTGCAGGAGGACCGGCACCGACTCCCGCGGGGACATTAAATAGAAGAGGGCGTCGTCAGCATATAAGGAGATCACATTGCACGTGTCGCCCACTGTGATGCCCCATCGCGCCATGTCTGCCCGGACCTGGACTGCCAGAGGTTCAATCGCCAGGGCGAAAAGAAGCGGCGTGAGGGGACATCCCTGCCGCGTGCCCCAAGCCAAATCTTAAACATGTCTGATACCAGTGGCATCCCACATGTATTTAAGACAATTTTTTCGGGACTATTAGCACCCTTTGAAGCAGTCCTGAGCATCTTCCCGAATGTCGTGCACTCTGTGTTCGGCGGCCTGCCTCTCATCTTGGGACTCGTAGCAGGAATCCTATTTTTGTTCCTTCTGCTCCGATATGGCAAGTCAAGTCACCGACAAAACTCAGGCTATAATGGAAGACACGATCCTAGCAATGCAATACCGAGAGCGGATTACTAAAGTCCTCGGCTTGGCTCGGCTAAGGGATCTGAATACTACCTGGTTACTTTCATTCAGACCAATCTGGCAAGATTGCATCTTACCTGTTCTACGATGCCTGCTATGCGGAGAAGAATGCGTGCTAGACGTCTGTCTCACACTTCCATCAGCAGTACCTATGGATATCGATACTTTGCTTGATTCGGTAACGGCTCATGCAACGTGTTGTCCCCAGCGGCTACCCAATCTGATGACGGTATTCGTTGAGACCTCACCATTACGATTAGGTAGCGGTGAGGTACGAGATGAAAGCCGCACACAGGTACAACCTTCTGTGAACATTGCTGATCAAGATAACGCTGACGGAAATGCGACTCACATATGCACTATTTCCACTTTTTCGCAAATGTCCAAACTTTCACCTAATTTTTTGCCAGCCTATCTGAGTTGATGTTCTCCCCTAACAACGAGAATAACTGTTGAAAAAGCAAGCACATGGCGTTCCCTGAAATCTGAATTCGGCCTTCAGTTCTGGTAAACAGAACCTAAAAAACTTTGGAACTGTTTTTTTTCCCCAGAGAGCGAAATTGATTTTTTCCAGTTCCCAAAATATTTACCTTTTTGGCACATGATACTCTGCTTAAAGTAGAACTATTCTTAGAGAACAAGATTTCTATTTTTAGAAACTCTAGAGACAATATTTTTACCTAGTCTCTAGCACATGTACATTCTTGTATAACTATGTGATGGAATGGTCTCGACCTTCTCTTCTGTATTAAGAGCCATTTCATAAATGTAAATTTCATGATTCATTCAGTCAACATTCTAAATGTACAATATATGCATTATCTGAATGACACCACTGCTTACAAAAAACGTACAGTATAATACTAATTTTCGTGTATATACCATTTCAAATGAATTTTATGTATTTTGGGGTGGGATGGAAAACTCATGCTTAGATATGCTTAAACATTGCTTAGTATTTAGTAATGATGGACATTATACGTGGAGTGGGTGTTGTAGATGATTCTAGGACTCTAGAAAATATTCCCGATTTCATGCCTTTATGTGGTTATATCAAATCATACCCTTATCTATATCTATACTACTATTATAAAGGAAGAACTTTGAGGCTTTGAGGCGGGTAAACTCGGGAACCACAGCGGCAATCCACACACCCGATACATCATTGGAATCCTCAGGGTGTGCAGATGGACATAGGCTATATAAAGTTAAAAAATACATTATATTTTAAAAATTTACATTATAAAAAAAGTAGTCCCCTCGAAGTAGCGCCGGCCGCGACCTGCGTGCTGACGTCAGGAGCACGGGGAGGAGCGGCGTCCAGGAGCGGCGGACATGGCACAGTGGCGAGGAGCGGTGGACTGAGGAGCGGCGGCTGAGGTAAGGCAGCGGGGGTCCGGGCAGGCGGGGGACGGGGTGATGTAAGGCTCCAAACACAGCTCAGGAAGTTGAACTGCAGAGCGCCAGCGTTTCAGCTTTAAGGGTCATTAGGTTGACACGCGGGCATTATGTTACCATGCTGGAATCTCGGCACGCCGAGCTCCGTCAAGGGTAAACCTTGCTCAAAGAGACCCCACAGGCGAAAGTGATCCGTCAACCTCGGAGCCGTGTTTAAATGTGCCCTCTTTTCGTGGTACTTTTCATGTGGACGGGGAAAGCAAACAGCCCGAAGCGCACTGCTGTGACTATCATATGTCGCGTTTCTAAGGCTCCGGGGGACAATGTCGGTGCAGGCGGGGGTCGGGGCAGGCGGGGGACGGGGCGGGCGGGGACGGGGAAAGCAAGCAGCCCGAAGGAAAGCCAGGAAATCTGGTTCGGTTTATCCCCACTCTAAACACATGGAAATGGTAATTTCCAGGCGAAGGCTGGAGTAATAGCTGCAATACAGTGAGACGGTTTTACATTATAGTGCACTGCTGTGACTATCATATGTCGCCTTTTTAAGGCTCCGGGGGACAATGTCGGGGCAGGCGGGGGTCGGAGCAGGCAGGGGACGGGGCGGGCGCCCGAAATGCTGGACAATGTCGGGGCAGCCGGGGAAGCCTGATTGCTCCCGGCCAAGGTCGGGACGGGCTGCTGGTATAGGCATAAGAATCATATCCATATTAAGTCATAGCCAATGCAGTCCAAATACGGCAAGGCTACTCCCATAGAAAGCACAACGCGTTCTTAAACAAACCAAGCCTCCAGCAGCCCGGGAATTCCCCCTGCTTCTGTATTGATTTGTCCTAGAACTCCTGGAGTCCTGAAAGAACTGCGAGTTCTTAGTGACGTCTTATGTCCAACTTTACGTCAAACTCAGCCCCTTCCAGGTATAAATATACCAGCATCTGCCTTAAGCAACACACGGTGGTTTGGAGCAGATCGGCTATCTACTTGCCCGACACCCTGCTGATGCGAGTGCCGAAGGAAGCCGACCCTCCCTTCTGACGCACTGAGAGAGACTCTGTCTTTTCTCCTGCCGAGAAATCCAGCTCCAGTGTTTCCCTGTCACCCTTGCGGGTTGCTGGGAGTCCTGAGAAAGAGATACAAGACCTCCTTCATTCTATAACCAAGGTGCGGAGCTGATTAGACCCACAGAGAATTCTTGATTCAGATTCTTGGCAAAAACTAACTCATCTACTCCTTCCCTGTACTAGGCTTAGGTTAGGTACACTGGGGTAGGCGTACCTTAGAAACACCAGTTGAGTATGTTTAGTCATTATTTTATCATTGTATGTATTTTATCCATTTTAAGTATCTTATGGCTTAGAAACCATATAAATGCTTTTACAGTATTATTTCATAATATTCATTTTACTGTACGCACTTTACTTTATGACCAGTATTGCAATTGTAATAATTCACTTCTCTTGCATGAGAAAGTAGACTGCTCAATAAATACCCTTTTTATTGAAAACGTCTGTCTCTCTATTTCTCTGCACTCCTGGTGAAACTAAGCATGCACGATTGACTAAGTGAAATAGCTATCTATTGTTTCCGCGACTTTGGAGATATACTCCTTATTCTGGGGGAGCAAAGTTGTCATGTTTATGTGGTTGTCAGAAACTAATCCCTTCTTGTCTATTCAGGAAAGTTAACACCTTCTTGTTTACTCGAGAAAGTTTCTAGTGACCTCTGAGCTAGCTGGCATTTCATAATTAAGTCTAACATATTCAATAGAGACCTAGTCGACTGCAGTTCTACGTCTACACTATCGGTTATGTTATTCCAATGCGCAGAGGCTATTGGGAATATAGGAACTACACTACACTATGACTGGCAGTCGACTATTCCCCTCAGGAGACACTCTGTGAAGTACCTCGGTGTATGGGTGGCTCTTTTACCTGAGCTTGAGTGGGCCCTGAACATTACGCCCATGGTAGTCTGGATGAAGGCAGACCTTAAGAAGTGGCAGACTCTTCCCCTGAACCCCCTGGGTAGAAGTGCACTCTTCAAAATGATGGTCCTCCCCCGGTTCCTTTCCATCCTGCAGAACATCACGATACCCCTTCCGAGCAGTTGGTTCCGGGAACTTGACGGGGCCCTCACCCGGTTCCTCTGGGGGAGCGGGAGATCGCACATATCCCTGGCACACTGCCGCATTCCCCCCTTTGATGGCGGTGACCAACCTCCACCTCTACTATCTGGCCACAAAACGTATCGTCCTCCACGATTGGTATGCGGGCTGCTGGTCCGACCCTGCCTATCGGGTGGAACTCAACGCGATGGACTTTCCACAGGTCCAGGCACTTCTGTACGCCAGCCCAGTGCCACAGGCGATGGCCCCGGTCACTAAAACGGTGTTCCTGGCCTGGCATACTGCCCTGAGACACGTGGGGTGGGACCGGAAAGTCGCCACTCTGGCAGGGGGCCTGGATGCGGGAGGTCTCGTCCCTGCGGGGGTTCCGATGTTAGGACCTTGTTGGAGTTTCGGTGCTCGGAGATGTTTGGGTGTCGGATCACATCCGCTCCTTCGCGGACCTACGGCAACGCCATGCTCTCTCTCACTCCCAACATTTTCGATACTTACAACTACGCCACACCCTCTACACGCATCTCTCACCACCTGTCTCCCTTCCGGAGTTTAACCCATTGGAAGCCCAAGTGATGATGGGGAATTTGGGCAGGGGGGGGTTCGGGAGGGGAGTGTCCCGCATTTACCGGTCCCTGGTGAATAATGGTCCCGCTTCCTTAAACCGGCTTCGGGCCCGCTGGGAGGGATGGCTGGGCCCCCTAGACGAGGCAGTTGGAAGGATGCCCTTATGGTGCCCAAAACCCTGACCTGCGCCTGGTCCAATTCTACTACCACCATGTGGCATACCTCACCCCGGCGCAGCTATTCCGAGCCCGGCTGAGACCCTCTTCGGAGTGCCCGAGATGTGGTACGGCCTCTGACGATTTCTACCATATGGTGTGGCTCTGCCCGGGGCTAGCAGCATTCAGGGGGGTGGGGGACACAGGCCCTGGGGTGGGAAATTCCACACGACCCACTGCGGATGCTCTTGGGGGTCTTTGACGGCCTAGACCGTTCTAGGATGGACAAACGCCTCTTAGGGACGGCTGTGGCTGTGGCCAAGAGGGACATAGCACTGCACTGGTCACAGGCTAAGGTGCCTACTGTAAAGGGATGGAGGAAGGGAGTGGACTGATGTGGGATCCAGGAAGAGGCCCTATTTGAAGCCCGGGGATGCACTGACTTATTCCACAGAGTGTGGGGCAAATGGTTTAATATGATACCACCATGATATTCTGTTTTCTCTTTGTTCTATGTCATAATACAACTGCTATACAAACTGCCGTGTTGCATTGAAATGGACTGTCCCTACCTGTACCATCCCTAATCCCTGACCTGCTCCCTTTGATGCTTAATGATCTGCAACCAATTAATTTCTTTGTTTACGTAAAACCAATAAAGTTGATTATCAAACAAAAACGATCATAAACCAACAGAAAACTTTCATGATGTAAATTAATACATAACCACTACGTGGCACCCCACCAGGAATCACATACCATAAATATTTATTATGCAAAAAGAATAGTTGATGGACACTATGCTGAAAAATGTCAAACATTCACCCAGTACAGAGCTCTGGGCCTACAACCATCGTTTTTTTTTTGCTCCATTACACAATACTATATTTGTTTTACTATGCCAGTGAGAAGTTGATAATGGACTGAATCTTAAGTGGATTAATCTTTACTCCGTCTGGGGTAAGAATATAACTCCGTAACTTTTCATTATTGACACTGAATACAAATTTTGACAGTCTGGCATTTAGGGGATTTTCATGCGCAGGCTGGGGAAGAATTTCAACAGAAATCACCTGTGGCCCAATCATAAGTGCAACTATGTCTAAGTGGTGTAGGTAAATATGTAAAATGACCCATCTTTCAGATTTATCCTGTTTGCTTCATTCTTTCCTGTAAAGAGAACTCAAAGGATAAACACATATGTTATTGTAACAAGCAACAACATATATTATCTTAGTTCTACTGAGCAAAAGGCAGAAAAATGGTGTGGTGCTGCTTGCTAATACCATCCATTGTTTCACACCACCACAAGCATGTCAAACCATAGAATCTAACGAGGTGGGCCAAACAACGTGCTCAGTACATGGTGCTCACCTAAACAAGGGTGTTCTGTAGGCGCCTACAGGTTGGAGTGAGCAGCCTACTCCATGTCTCACTGTATACCTAAAGTGGAAGGTGACATCCTGCTTATGGAACAATCAAGAATCCCATATTTATTTTGCCAAACATAAATACATGAGAATAGGACACCCCCCCAGGAGACCAATAGTATCCAGTAACAGGTCTTCTTTAGAAAAACAGTTTGTACATTTTTACCATGAGCATTAGCTAAAAGCATGCCATGCTTTTTAAAGGACACTAAATACACTTAGAACGTCAATAAAGAATTTAACTACAATCACGAAAATCAGTTGGTTGTATCCCTTGACACAGAGGCATTATACATCAGCACCCCCCCCCCCAAAGAGGCTACACTGCATACAATAAACGATTTGCTATGTGCATAAGAAAAGATTTGCCACAACAAAGTCCTATTGAGTTTGTTTTCGTAAGTGCAATATTGATTCTTATGAAGATTTTTTTACATTTTGTTTCAATTTGAAGATAACTTTTCCTACAGATAGGTTGGGACCAATATGGGCTTTTCATGGCCAGTCCCCACCCCCAAGTCTAGCTAACAACGTTTTGAACACAACATAAATCCTCATCCCTCTGATCGTTTTGGCAGAAACATCAAAGAATGGTGACGATATATTGATGACATTGTTACAATTTGGAGAGAGATGGAAGCAGTGCAGAGCTTTTCCAAACTTTTTTTTTTTCAATTTTTATTTATTGGCATTTCAAAAATGTACCTACAATTGGCAAAAACGCTGACATTTATATCAGAAGAATAGCAATTTTACAGTTTGGCATATGCGCATCGTTCTCAGTAACATCAATAGCGTTCATCTGGCACATATTTCAATCTCTCGCACGTCGAAACCCCTCAGTGAAGGCACCCTAACCGTCATCAGTGTACTTCCCTCCATCATAGCCACCCACCCCCAACCCTACAGTTCATTGGCACCAAAAAAGAATTGCAATCAAGAGCATGAATCATGGCATCTCAAGACATTGTGTAAGGCTGCAATTTTTGTCAATACTCGAACACTCCCACTTATCACCGATGTCAGTCCGTTTATTAGGTCTATTCTGTCACAGCACCATTGCGCTGTGGTGTGTGTTCCCGCGCGCCGTCCATCCCCAGTTCTGAAAACGTGTCCCCAGAGTCACCGTCGTCCGCCACAGACCTCCTCTCCAGGTATAGTGCCCAGTAGTTCTTTGGGCGGTTACGAGGGGGTAATAACTCACTGTACAATCCCGTTTGTGACAACAATATAGCATGTCCCTGGACCATCTGACCAGTGTCGGGGTAGGCCCTTTCATCCAAGTGATCGCTACGCAGCGCCTGGCCACAAGGAAAGCTATATCCACCAGTCTGCGAAACTCGGACGCAACATCTTTAGAGTAACCTAGTAATGCAAACAGCGGTGAGGGGGACCGAGATAAGTAAGTGACCCTATTCACCTCATTGTAGACCGTGTGCCAGAAATCCTCAATCTTCGGGCACAGCCAGGCAAGGTGTCAAAAATCTGCAGTTTGCTCTAAGCACCTTTCGCAGTTGGGAGCATCGCCGAGTCCATATCGAAACAGACGCTCAGGTGTATAATACACCCTATTAAGGAATTTAAAATGCAACAGCCGATGTCGGCCGTTAAGGGATACTTTTTTGACGTTAGTGCAACAATATCTCCATTTGTCCTCTGGAAGATCAGTCCCTATATCTGTGTGCCACGCTAATCTGGGTTTTGCATAATGTGTTGTTTTCTCCCCCAGTGTGACACGATAGAGTCACGATATTAGATGAGCTGGAGACTTAGCCGTGACTACATATTCGTACGCTAGTATCGTTGGTGGTTCCTCCATGTCCTCCCCCAATAAGGCCCTGAGAGCTAGTCCCACCCGGTGGAACTGGAATCGAGCCAGTGGCGGAGCGCTTGGTCCGTCTCCCACAACCACTTCTTCCCACGTGCGAGCCGTGCCATTGATAAACAGATCACCCATGGTAGTTAAGTTTAACTCTGCAAGTGATGACAGGACACCCCTATCTCTGCATGGTCCCAGCCACGAGCACCACTCCAGTCTGCCCCCCGGTGCATACAGCAGCGAGCAAGCCTGTGCATCCTTAAGATAGTGCCAGGCGTGTGTCACAGCATTCAACGAGTCTAATAAACCCGTACGTCAATCTCGGGGCTGAGCCATAAGTGCCGGTAACGAAGTAGGGTCAGCCACTATTTCCTCGATAAGTACGTGAGAAGCGTTGGCAGGACCGTGCATCCATCCATACGCGCGAGCGCCCTGAGCGGCGCGATAATATAATTCCAGGTCCGGGGCCTACAGGCCCCTGTCCTCATGAGGACGTATAGGATATCCCACGCCACTCTCGTTTGCTTACCAGCCCAAACCAGTCGTAACACCAAAGTGTGCAACTGTCTGAAAAACGCACTAGACAATACCATGGGGATGTTGCTAAATAGAAATAGAAAGCGGGGGAGTACGATCATTTTCAGCAGTGATGTGCGACCCATCACTGAGAGAGGAAGGTTAATCCATTTTTCTACATCATCTTCAAGTTTGGAGATAGCCACGCCATAGTTTTCTCGTAGGACCACCTCCACGTCTGTGTGGAGCCGTATGCCCAGATATCTGACCGAGTCCATTGTATAGGGTAGTCAGAGTCCACCCTGCTCGTGGCTGGGGTGAGTGGGAACATAACAGTTTTGTTCCAGTTCACGCCAATCCCAGACAGCGAACCAAACAAGACCACTTCTCTCAACACCCGCGAGAGGTTAGGCTCCGGGTCTCGCACGTAGAGCAACGTGTCGTCAGCGTACGTGGACACTATCAAATTGTACCCGGAGAAGCGGATACCGCGGTGTCCGTGGTACTCTCGTAGAGCACACGCACGGGGCTCCGCGACCAAGGCGTAGAGGAGGGTAGAAAGGGGGCATCCCTGTCTAGTGCCACGCCCGATATTGAAGGGTTCCGTCGTGAGCGCACCTATGCGGACTCGTGCCGTCGGAGATGTATAGAGCGTGTTCAGCAATTGTAGGAAAAGTTCCCCAACACCCATGCGTTGTAACACCACACATAGAAAATGCCATTTGACGGAATCAAACGCCTTTTCCATGTCCAGGAAGACCGCTACCGCCGATACTTCCTGTCGTGTGTGTTGGAATGCTGCAAACACTGTGCGCAAATTATAGGTCAAAGTGCCATTGGGGACGAATGCTCAGGGGCCACAAGCGTCGGTATCAGTGGGCTGATAAGATTAGCGATGATTTTTGTGAAGATCTTCGCATCAACATTGATAAGCGATAGCGGTCGGTAGGAGGCACAGTCCTCAAGAGGCTTACCAGGTTTAAGGAGCGCTATGATGACAGCCTCGCGCATTGTTGGAGGCATCTGCCCGTCTTCCACAATTTGCTCTACAAGTCTCAGTAATTTAGGGATAAGCAGGTCGGGAAACGTCTTGCAGAAAGAGGCCGGAAATCCATCGCTACCCGGTACGCTGCCTGCCTTCATAGATTACAACGCCCAGACAATTTCTTCCCGCTCAAACGGACGCGCTAAAAACTCACGGTGAGTATTAGTGAGCCAGGGTAATTGAATATGTGTTCAATATTCCATAATACGTTCTTCCGATTTCGGCCCTCTAGAGGCATATAGGTTAGCATAATACTCTTGAAAACGGGCCGCAACCTGAAATTCGTCCAATTCGTCCCCCATAATTAGAGACCTAAGAGCAGGCAATATCGCTTTTTGCCTACGTTGTTTGACCATCTTGGCCAGAACCGCACCCGGGCGCTCACCTTCTCCATACGACCTGGCAATGGAATACTTCCTAAGATGCTTCACCTCAGCATCTGCCTCGTCATGGTACTCTCTAATCGCCTGCGCTAGTTTGTGCGTTAGATCTTCGTTCGGAGCACGCAAACGACGCCCATCTATGTCTTTCAGCCTGTTCTCTAAGAGCTTCAGACGGCCTCGAATGGATTTGAGGACACCAGCGTGCTTGGAGATAATGACTCCACGTATGTACGCTTTAAAGGACTCCCATACCGTAAGGAAGGAGTCTACCGTGCCCTCATTCCTGCTAAAAACGTCATCAATGGCAATGGCCAGTTCTTCACGGAAAGCAGCATCCAACAGCGAGTATGGAGGCAATCGCCATGTAAAGGGGGGGGGGGGGGGGTGGGGGGGGGGGAGGACGACGCGCCGGAGCGCGGAGGGTAATCAGCACCGGGGAGTGATCTGAGTAGGTTCGCGGCAGCGTCACACACGCCTGAACTCTGGAAAGGAGATGCTCAGAGAGGAGCCAATAATCAATACGAGTGTGGATGTCATATTGTGATGAATAGTGTGTGTATCCCCCTTGTGATGGGTATTTAGTCCATCAGACGTCCTGTAATCACAGTCAGGTCATTTCTGCATCCAGGGCGCGGGAGGAGGCAGAAGGTCGCCTGCTAGGCCCGGCTGAGCGGTCTAGGGCCGGGTGTCGCGTCAAGTTTAGGTCACCACCCCACAGTATCTGCCCTTCTCCCAAATTTCTAATTTTACTGGCAAGCGACACATAAAATGAGGAGCAATCAAAGTTGGGGCCATACGTGTTGATAACATGGAATGTCATACCCTTACCAGTGCACTTCGTGATCACACAACGTCCTTCGGAATCAGGGTCAATCGGTGTAAATGTCAAAGAGGATCTCGGGTTTACCAAAGTAAGCACTCCCCGGGCACTTGACGTGAAACCAGCGGCGTGAATGCGATTGTGTAGCCCTCTATAGCGTAGTGTCGTGCTGTCAGTGCGCAAATGGGTCTCTTGCAATAATGCGATGTCGATTGTGTGTCTTGAAAGGTATTGAAGTACCCGCCGGACCATCTTGTGGTCATTTAGACCCCTAACATTCCAGGTCAATAGAGTAATGGAGTCATTGTCTTGTGGTTGTTGTTTCATGGTAGGGGACGGGGGGCATGGAGGGACAACCTCATCGCTGCACCTGTGCTGAGTCATTTCTGGGGCAATGTAGTAGTATGTCAGCAAGCGGCACACCTTCTGTCGAAAAACAACATGTGCGCCTGTCAGCGTCTCTGCCAATAAAAGTCTTTGTCTCATCAAAAACAAGAATGCATTCAACCATTTGCATAAACAACTGTGAAAATAAACCCTGCTGCTGTGCCCAACCTCTCACCCAAGCATGCCTAACCTCAACCTGGCCGCCAACCTCATCCCCGCCCCTCCCATCCCTCCCCCTTCTTCCAAATATCCACCAACTTTCCCTGACCTGTTCCCCTTCCTACCTCCCACCTCAACTATCAGTTGAATACCCCGCACACTCACTCCGCTCCCCCCCCCCCCACCAGCTTCCCAATCATCCAATACAAAACCATCAACAAATAGCATAAGCAACTTCTACTTAAGGAAATGTGGTACACACACGGGGGCGCAGGTAGCTCGCTCCTAGTGAGACTATATCAGTGTCAATTTAATGTATCAGCCACCGCGCCCCTCTCCTCCGCTTCCATATAGGAAAGAATAAGTGTTTGCCAGTGCCTACTGTGAAACGTAAAAAATAGTTGACTTTGACAATATACAACATTAATAGCCGGCTCTAGGTGGCTTCTTCTCTACACCTTCCCCACCTCGTCACCCAACTTCTTTGGTATACCTTCTATTGGCTAATACAAAAATAGTGCAATAGTATATACAAGGCATATGTTATGTATCTATAATATTACTGGAACCAGGGTGTCACGTGCAACAAGAGTGTAAGAGCAAAGTTCAGCGTGAGTTGTAGTGTGGAACTGTCTCTCTTGGGAGTGCACTCCCTTCCTTTTCTCCACTGCGTGATCAATGGCTCCCCCTCCGAGCCAGCAGTCCTAGCGCAACACAATCCCTGTATAAACCTCACTTCTAGCTAGGCCAGCACTGCCAACGGAGCAGTACAGTCAATTCCCTCTGCGCAGATTGCAATGTTCAAATACCTTACATTTTCGTGTAGTTCTGTCTTATTCCTGCTCTTCCATGGACCCCCCCAGCAGCTTCTTCGAGTCCTCCGTCGTTGTCCGCTCCGCGGGTGTCCCTGCGCCAGCCCCTCATAACCTTCTGGAGTGCCTTCGGGTCTGTGAAAATAGTGGACCTACCCTGTCTGTTGACCCTCAGTTTGGCAGGGTACAGCATCGCGTAGTCGACCCCAAGGTCCCGTAGTTGTCGCTTCATGGGAACGAGCTGGCTTCTCGCTTACTGTACTTTGGCGGTAAAGTCTGGGAACAGGGATAACGTGCTTCCCTCGTGAGCGGTTGTTTTTCACGTGCCAATCGCAGTGCAGTGTCACGATCCCTGTAGTTGAGTAATTTAGCCACTATAGGCAGAGGTGGGGCTCCAGGCTTCGGCCTTGGGCCAAGCGTACTTTGTGCGCGCTCTACGACGAACATTCCTGAAAAAACGGTATCACCAAGCAATTTTTTAAGCAGCGACTCCACAAACAGTTCCATGTATCCCGTTTGGGTGGTCTCCGGTAGGCATGTGATGCGGATGCTGCATCTGCATGCCCTCGCCTCCAAATCTTTGGCTTTATCTTGCAGAAGCTGGATCACTCTTCCCAGTTGCTTGTGTTCCGAGTCCAGTGTTGTCTGCGCCTCCTTCACCTCCCCTATGCGGCGTTCTGACATGTCAAGGCGCTCAGGGTCCTTGTCCAGCCGCCATCCGATCCATTCGGTACGTGAGGGCGTCCATTTTTGCACCCAGAGAGGCGATTCCACCTTGCAGGTTCTTTTCCATGGCCATGAGGATACAACGAATATCCGGTTCGGTTACGTCATCTGCGCCTGGCTTCCCAGTTCCCTTGGCCGTGTCGCTGGACGGTGGGTCCAAGGTTTTGGATTTTTTGTTGGCGTTGGTATCAAAAG
This sequence comes from Lissotriton vulgaris, assembly GCF_964263255.1. NCBI lineage: Eukaryota > Metazoa > Chordata > Amphibia > Caudata > Salamandridae > Lissotriton > Lissotriton vulgaris. Next base: position 517,747,071 of record NC_141689.1, read on the forward strand.
ACAGCTTGGGCTGCGTGCGATCCGGGCGTCCCATATCGGCCCCAATTTCCCGGAAGTCGAGCCACCCAGCACTCCTGCCGCTCTTCTGGTTGCAACAGTCCTAGACTAGTGCAGGTAGTGTACACGTGGACTACTGTAGCTGGTGTAAGCCTCTTCTGTAGAGTGCCGGTGCGGTATGACCTCACTTGTGGATATATCCCGGGGTAAAGGAGTGGCGTGACGGCCAATCAGCCTGTGCTCCCCACGGCCAGATATACCTTCCGCTTTTGTGTCCTGCGTGCCCTCCTGCCCTTCCGCCACTGTGCTGCCCACACACTAGACTCCCTTCGTAGGAGTAAATCCGCCCCACAGGTGTAACGTGGCAGTTGGGGTAGAGCAATAGGCAAGCCCAGGTGTGGTCCGCAGTCGTCGCCGCAGCCACATTCACAGTTCGCCAAAGGCTCTAATGCCCGCTCGGCACAGTGGGCCGTGGTGTTAGGCCCCTTATAAGGCTCAGCTCGCACTCCAGTGTGTAGGGGGAAGATCAGGCTCTCAACAAGTAGGGGCCCGCCACCGCGAACATGCCCACATCACACTGCCGGGTTGCGCCAGCCCACGCGGTGCGGGGCCCCAGGGCAGGACACAAGGCAACAGCGGAGCGTCGTTACCCCAGCAGCACTCGTAGCATCGGGTGAGCTTCAAGTTCAGGGCTCTCAAGGTCGACTCTGCCCCAAAGTCGATCTCTGCACTACTGCGCTATATCCAGATATTGTTAGTGCCCCACAGGCTCAGGCAACAAGCGTCCTGCAGAGTGTCATGCTCGCCGTCAGATGAAAGAGGTCCCGGAGGTACAACGAGCCCCTCCCGCCGACTACAGGAGTTCCGTAGGCCCAACCAAAGCCGGGGACTCAATTAGGACGCCTCCCCGCGTCAGGCCGCCAGGTGGTATTAGCTCCGCCGTCTCGCGTCCGCCGCCTCTTACCGGAGGTCCAGATCTCTCTCCAAGCAGGACCGGGGCGACAAACTCGGGCCACAGATGGTCTCAGTCAATGTCTGCTGCAGTGCTTCGCAGTACAGGCCCGCACTACATCGCAGAGCCTGGGGAGTCGCGTAGACGCTGGCCCCGGTCGATAGCGTAGTCCGGATCACAGCAGCAGTTCCGCACACTGACCTCGGATGAGGGGCTCAGTTCTTGTGCTCCCAACGCTCCGATATCGTTAGGTAGTGTTTAGGCTCCAATAAGGCACCGGCAAGGCAGGATAGTTTTTCTAGCGGAGGAGCCGACGGGTTAAGCGACCATCTTCTCTGCTGGCTAGCTCCACCCACCCTTTTCCAAACTTGGTTGAATACTAAGGATCCTCTCTTGAAATTAATCATAACCATGAGCAGAAGGGAATTAATTTTTCTTATTCTTAGAATCATAGCAAAAAGAGTACATACCATGGTCTTTACAAAACCAACAGATCAGAACTCCATCCTCAGCTTTTTAAGTCATCATCCCGTCCATTATGCAAAAACCCTCCTGTGGGCCAATTCTTAAGGATATGTAAGAATTGCTAGGATCTGACTAGTGTTGATAAATGTGCAAACGGTTTGAGCAAAAGATAGGAAGAAATGAGGTATCCAATGAAAACAGCAAACGGAGCCTTAAAGAGATTCCTGGAGGCTTATGAAAAACCAAACCACAATAGCATGACTTGTATTACCACCATTTCAAAATTATGTAATAAATCAAAATAGTCTACCATAAAAATTGGTGTATTCTCACAAGTACAGATCAACACCTACAACATCCACTTTTTGCTTTTAAGGGATGCCCAAGTACACAAGATCAGCTACTATACACCCACCCCCAACAAACTAATTCTAGTAGTCAAATCAATCTTCCAAAACCCATTGGACAACCATCTATGCAGACACTAGCAATTTAACCGAAACCACCACCTCCAAGACTTTTGATCTTGGTTTACAAAAAACTATTGGAAAATCATTGTTTTACCAATTGTAATAATAGATTTACCACATCTCATGTGCTTGTGGACTTAAAGGCAAGGGGTTCTCTACAAGGAAACTTATGATCAATATATTGGAACATAGAGTATAACATGTGCTAACCTAACCAAAAAATTGGTTGCAGACTTCATTGAACAACACCACACAGCTAAATGGATGATCATGGATAACAAGCATTGAAAATGAAATAGGTCTTGTCTTTGATTAAGTGAAAGCCATTTGCTTTGCTAATTGTATTGTATAGCAAAGCAAATGGCTTTAACTTAATCAAAGGCGAGACCTATTGCATTTTCAATGCTTGTTGATTTCTCAGTGGACACCTCGGCTCCTTGGTCGCTCCCACCTGCCCAGCGAGAGCTTGGTGAGTTTCCTAGGGATCCAAAGAGATGAAAGGCTGATAATGGGTCAAAAGAGGGAAGCAGTGGCGGTGTTAGAAAGAGAAGTGGCAGGGGCGAGCTATAATTACTGAAAGGCTGGCTGGCGAGAGACAGATACAGATCTGCTAAGGATGGTGGAGTATAAACAAGTGGGTTACCCAACTGAAGTCACTGGGACCTGGGTTATATAGTTACTAGGAGGAAGGGGTCCCAGTGAGAACACAAAATAATTTAAAACATTAATGAATGAATCAAGAAGTAATTGTATGTCCACAGAGTTTTAATTCACTAGGGGAACAAATGTAATGAATACATATTAAGAACAATCAACCACGTTGACGGTCATACAGTGCCCCGGGCGGGAAAGCGGGAAGTGATAGTGGTGAGGATAAGGGAGTGATAGGGTTTAAGTGACAGTGAAATCAAACATTCGAAAAAACTCTTTAACTATAATTTAGATAGCAGCATTGTCAGAAAAATGACAACGATAGTCGAAAAAGGCATACAACACCATGTACAATATCTACATAATATTGGCGTGAAGTTGCCACAAAAGAAACAACAGTCGACGTTTCGACCCTCTTAACAATGCAGGTAATTTAACCCTTGCAGCGGGGTCTTCATCAGGACCAGGGGTAAGGGGCAGATGGACCTATTAAAAATAGATATAAGTGGGGGCGTGGCTAGCAGCCTAAGATGGTGGCAGCTTAGAGGGCGAGCTCCGCGGTTGAAGCGGCCTCCAGACCTATCCGAGCAATAATCCGAAGCAGAATTTCACCTTGCGGGCAGGGACTGAAGCCCGGGACCGGGCGGCACGCCCGACAGCAACCAGACCGAAAATCCGACGGCGGGAAGTCAAGTTACTCGACTCGCCCGCTCTGGCCTTGGGAGGACATAGGAGCCAGGGGCCTGCCTGGCGTGACGGGGCCGACAGGAAGTGCAGCGGAATCGGCGTGGAGGGGCCGGAAGCGGTCGCTCGCAGCGGAGCACCAGGGACGCGAGCGGTGAGCAGCTCAGAGTGGCCATCAACGCGGCTGTGCCCGGCGAGAAGGAGAGTGCCTTACATTGACTGCAGCCCGGTGAGTGAAAAGGCGAGCTAGACCTCGGCTCGGGGGCGGCCGGACCCGTCCCGTCGGAGCCCGGGGCCGCCATCTTGCCTCCCGATCACCGGAGGGCCCAGGCCTCGGCACTGCCGGGGTGTTGAGTTTGCCGACCCGGCTTTGAAGACAGCCGTCACTCGGACAGCGGAGGGCCTGGCACGGGGGACACCAACATCCTGAGAGGGGACACGGGGGCGGCCACTGGGGCGCCGGAAAACGGCCGCGCTGCGAAGGCGGCACCATAACCTGCCTGTCTGCGCCGACCACCCTGTGCGCCCACACCTTCGACTAACCGGCTGAGAAAAGGAGCAGCAGGGCCGCCGAAAATACGGAAGAGGCTCTTGATCCACTGGGTGTCCTCTCTGATACACGGACTGGTGGGCGCGCCCCTGGACGCGGCTGACACATCACGACTGGGGTCGGGAGGCATCAAGAACTGCACAGAGCCGAGGGGGGCCAAGGAGTGGGTCAGTTGGGACAGTATCCTGAGAAGTCGGACACGCACGCCACCCAGACCACGAGCAAGCTCCACACCCTCAGTGTCACAGGTCTGCGGGTCCGGCGGACCACACAGCAACACAACCTCATCAGCTAACCTCACCGAAGGACCCGGGGACAGGGTCGTTGAAAATAGCTCCTTTGGCCGGCCGCACCTGAGGGCATCCACCGGGACTCCATCTGGGGAGACATAGCCTCCTGACTGCTCGGCTCACAGCGATCATCTTGGGGCAACTACGGAGGCCATGGCGGGCAAAGGTCCGAAGGGAGGCAACGCACAATCACGTCTTGAGAGGTATGCGTTTGAAAAGCCGTCCGCCTCCCCACCAGATACCAAAGCACAGGCGAGCAAGACGAACGACCAAAAGGGTGAAAAAAAAGCAACTCTTGAGGATGTTATGCGAGCCCTGACGCAAGTTCAGGCTACAGTGGGATCGATCTCAACGGAAATAACCCTGATAAAAGCTGACTTCCACAAGATGTCCGAAAAAGTTTCGTCAATAGAGGTGGTGACCAAATCTTTGGTGGAAGACGTCTCGGAACTCCAGATCAATGTGGAGCGAATCTCGAACGAAAACAAAGACCTACGTGCAAAGCTGGATGAGCAGGAAGGGTGCTCAAGGCGGAACAACATCCGCATTATAGGGGTTCCGGAGTCGGAGGACACGAGAGCAATGGACCTCTATGTGGAAAACTTGATCAAACAAGAACTCAAACCCAAGGGCTTGTCCGCCTTTTTCTCCGTGGAAAGAGCACATCGGGTCCCGGGAGGAAGACCGAAGCAAGGCGCAGCACCGCGGCCGATTATTGCTCGTCTCTTCAATTTCAGAGACAGAGATGCGATCTTACAAGCGGCTAGAAACTCACCTCCAGTTAAGATCCAAAATTCAACTCCGGCGTTCTTTCCAGACTACACGGCGGAGGTCGCACGTAGAAGGAGGACATTCTTTGAAGTCAAAAAGGAACTAAGGGCGAGAGAACTCCCCTATGCCATGCTATTCCCAGCCAAGTTGAGAGTGGTGGCAGACAACAAAACTTGGTTCTTTGACACGTCGGAGGCTGCACATGACTGGCTAGAAGGATGGAGACAAACGGGCCCACCGCGCCGCTCCGCACGACCAAATAAATACCGTGCAAATGGATCTCGTGCGGGCTCCCAAGCATCCGGAGGAGACCTGGATCCACACTCCCCACTGAGTGAGGCACATGACACTGAGAACAACGATGAACAATGACATCCCGGGCTTAATGGCCTAGAACAAAGGTACTGTTGAATGGGCTGGCCGTCAAGGACACCGGGCGGAGGTCCTCTGTTGACATGGAGGGAGGCCGCCGACTCCGGAGAGTCCCTCACCCCGACGAGCAAGTACTGTGTTTGGGGTTCGGGTCAGGCACTCTGCTAAGTTGGGGGGGCGGGCAGTTTTGGGTCCGTCAAGCAGGGGGGCAGGGAGGGGGGGAGTTGGGGATGGGGGGGGTTTGGTTCTTTTGACTTGTTTTTCAGGTGTAGATTGGTACCACGGGGTACACACATTACGTAAGGCGAGCGCATGTCAAGGTCTTAAATCTCACTTTATATGGTACATGGATTTTCTCTACCACGAAAGCAATGGCACACAATACACGGTATGACATGGGGAGGGGGGAACCTGAGACAGGACCTGTGGCGCCTCTAAAGCTTATGTCTTGGAACGTCAGAGGTCTGGGAGACAAGGTCAAACGAGGGTTGGTGTTACACAGTATAAAGAGGTTCAGCCCGGCCCTGGTCCTACTGCAAGAGACACACCTCACAGGCACAGCCACACATGCCTTGGACAGGAAAGGCTACCGGATGATTGCCCATTCGGAGTTCACGAGGGGGTCCCGGGGGACAGGAATATTAATGCACCGATCCTCCAAATTCATACTCCAATCCACGAAGGTAGACACACAGGGGCGCTTCGCAGCGGCACTTGGGCAGTGGGAGGGGAGGCGGCTAAATGTGGTCTCAGTATACATTCCACCGGCACTGCACACGCTAGTTCTCCCAGAATTGGGTAAATTTCTGTTGGAACTCCCAGAAGGCGACCTCATAATAGGGGGGGATTTTAACGCAGTAGCACACAATACGCTAGATAGGTTCCCATCACGAACACAGGCTCCAGGGCCCTCCCGGCTACATGATTTCCTAGAAGCGCAAGGCCTGATAGACCTTTGGAGGCGCCTACACCCGACAGACCGTCACTACACTTATCATTCAGCGGTCCACGACAGTCTGTCGCGAATCGACTATTTTCTTACCCCGGGGCAGGGACTCCTTACTGTCGACGATGTACAGATCAAACCAAGGGGTGTCTCGGACCATTCCCCGTTGACACTGACCCTCTCCAACCCGGAGCGGTCCCAAAAGCGCATATACCCGATATACCCGGGCTACCTTAGGGTCCCACAGGTGACCAAAGCTCTTAAAACAGCGACAAGATGCTACCTCGCAGAAAACACTGGTTCGGTCTCATCCCCGTCGATTTTATGGGAAGCCTATAAAACGGTACTCCGAAGCCAAGCCATCTCCACTATCACGAATTATAAGCACACCCAGAAAATAGAACTGCTAGACCTGGAGGACAGACTTGCCGAGGCGAACGAGGTTCATATGGCTGACCCGACCGGGGACACGCTCCACACACTACAACTGTGTCAGCAACGCCATGCTGATCTCCTGCGACGCAGAGTGGTTGAAAACATAGCAGCCACTACGACTAGGGTATACGATGTGGGAGATAAGGCAAGTAAGCTCTTAGCCTGGCTAGAAAAAAAAAGGGAGGGACAGAGGAATATCTTACAGTTGAAAGACGATGCGGGGGCGCTGCACACCCGCCCCGCCCGGATAGTCGAACTCCTGGCCGATCATTTCCAGAAGGTATATACCTCTGAGATAGAGGTTACACGGGAAATGGCGGAGGTAGCGCTTGTGGGAGTACCCACCCGAACCCTGTTGCCAGACAATGATGAGGACCTGGAAGCAGACTTGACGGCTGAGGAGGTGCAATCAGCTATAGCGGCACTACATCCAGGAAAAGCCGTGGGTCCCAACGGGATTCCGATTGAGTGGTATAAAACCATGTCCGAATCGCTTTCGACACCACTACTCAACATGTATTTAGATAGCTCAGAACGAGGACATCTACCGCCTGACCAATGCATGGCCACCATTGTGGCGATTCCGAAGCCTGGCAAGCCCCCTGAGGACTGCGGTTCTTATCGACCGATCTCCCTCCTCAATGCTGAAAGCAAAATCCTGGCAAAATTATTGGCCAACAGGCTGTTGCCTCACCTTAGTCACCTTATCCATCCGGACCAATCGGGATTTATGCCGCACAGAAGTACGGCGCTGAATCTCAGGCGCCTGCATGGTGTCATGGCAAGAGCCCCGTTGCTGACAACTGATGCAGCAATCCTCTCGTTGGACGCCAAGATGGCGTTCAACTTGGTGGAATGGAGATACCTTTTTGCAGTCCTACCGCATATGGGCTTCGGCCCAAAATTCATAGCGTGGATTAGGCTCCTGTATAGTGCTCCCACGGCGCGAGTGACGGCTAATGGACATCTTTCGAGAATCATTACATTGGCAAGGGGCACGAGACAAGGTTGCCCGCTCTCACCGCTACTATTCGCCCTGGTACTCGAGCCATACGCCACAATTATTAGGACCACGCCGCTACTGCGTGGCATTACCTGGGGTGAAGGCTGGGAAGACAGAGTGTCCTTATATGCGGATGATATGCTAATATACCTTGAGAACCCGGCAGAGGGGATTCCAGTATTGCTGGCATTGTGTGAACGGCAGGGAATAGCCTCAGGTTACAAGATTAATTGGATGAAATCGGTGATCTACATGCTGCATGGGACCCCGCCATGTCTGGGGGTGGACTGCCCCTTGGTGGTGGAGACAGTCTCCTTTCGATATCTAGGGATTAGGATCACACGAGATCAGGTGACCTTTCAGGATTTGAACCTCAGGCCACTGCTCGACAGATTGAGGGCGGACGTGCGCCACTGGAAGACACTCCCGCTGACGTTACTGGGTAGAGCCGCACTTTTCAAAATGATGGCGCTGCCCCGGTTCCTCTATGTATTGGAAAATACGCCGGCATTGGTCCCACCTTACTTTTTCAAACAGATAGAGGGGCAACTGTCAGGCCTATTGTGGGGAGATAGACCGGCGAGGGTAGCGCAGGTGCAGCTGATTAGGGACTGGTACAGTGGGGGGATTGCACTCCCAAATCTGGAACTATACTACTGGGCAGCACACCTCAAGGTGATTAACCAATGGTTGCATGCGCCGCAGGAGGACCCGGCATACTTAGCGGACAGACGGCAGCTTGGCACTACTACACTACTTGCCCCGCTTTATAACAAAGGCCTGACGGCGAAACTGATCGGCCCGACTAAGCACACTGTAACTTTATGGCATAAAGCTCAATCTCGTCTGAAATGGGGGGGGGGGTGATTACACAGCTTACACCCTTATGGGACTCTAGGGCACTGGGCAACTTGAGACGTAGTAAAGGTTTTGAACACTGGGACACTATAGGGATTTCCACGGTGGGGGATCTATGGACACGGGAGGGGGTGGTCCCGTTTGACACCCTGAGAGAACAGTATGAACTAAGCACCACTGAGACGTACCGCTACATACAGATTAGGCACGCATTACTGGCTGCACTGACACCAGGTACCAACGTCCCGGAGTCGGCCCCTTTGGAAGACCGACTACTCACTGACTACATGGAAGCTAGCGCCACATCCCTCACATATCGCAAACTAATAAATAACTTGCCTGACCCATTACAACAATTGAAAGAGAAATGGGAGGATGATGTTGGGGACCTGGATGAGGCAAATTGGAATGCCGCAATGGCGTCGCCTAGAGAAGCGGGAATATCAGCAAGATTCCGTTTGGTACAGTTCAAGATACTACACCGAGTATACTACACGCGCACCACACTCCACAAATTCCAGAGGGCAGAACACCCATATTGCTTACGTAACTGTGGAGAGGAGGGCACATTGTTTCACACCCTGTGGTCCTGTCCGAACATACTAGACTACTGGAGGCGAGTGGCACGTACGGTCGCCCAGACGCTACAACTCCCGTTCACTCCGGACCCTAGAATTTGTTTGCTAAATGTGTGGGGCCCGACCGACTTGACGCCACAAGGGCGATTATGGGTGGTTATAGGGATGATGCTAGCAAAACGAGACATAGCACAGAAATGGGGGGCGGCAGAGGTACCAACTTTGACACAATGGTGCAAAAATATGGACATGATCATGATGACAGAGCGGGCGATATACCAACAGAGGGCTAATCCACGTAAGTGGAACAAAATATGGCTACCGTGGAATACATACAGAGGGGAGCCCTGTGAACCACTGCCGGAAGACGAAGAGGGGGATAGCTCAGAAGAGGAGGATGATGATGATGTAGAGTAAGAATGGGCCTGCGGGGGGTACAGGAGGGGTTGGGCATGGGCAAACTCGGTCTTCCACTGCCCCTTAGGCATAAGAGATTATAAGAATATCAATGGGTGGGGAAATGTGGCGAATAGCCTGCATTGCCTAGAATGTAATATGTACGTAGCATGATTCTGCAAAACCAAGTTACACACCTGGACGTTGTTGTTGTTTAATTTCCAAAAATGAAAATGTTGCGATCCTGATGGAAGATGGCGGAATGTTGACGCCATACTTCGTTATGCTTGCACTACTGATTATGATATTATGATGCAACAATAAAAACAAATTAAAAAAAAAAAAAAAATAGATATAAGTTAGAGGGGTACTCATCCAGCCTCTTAAGTTTATCACAATGGTAGTCGGACATTATTTAGTGCTAAAGTAGACTAAATAATCGGTAATGGTTGCACATAGATGTACTGTATAATTAGAAAATGAAATTAAACCTAAATAGTTCAAACATGCTAGTTGACATGAGGGGTATTAGTGCGTAGTATCTTGTTGATTTAGAGAATCCCTGAGCTACCAGGAGGGAAATGGACACGCAGGTAGGTAAACCACTTACAATCAAGGTGGAAAGTAATTGTAGTACAATTACCTGAAATTAGTTCAAACGTTGCCTAAGAGTCAGTTGGGGAGCCTGGAAGAGCTTCAGATCGATTTCTAATGAGTAGAGGCCTCATATAAGGAGGATCCGCACCTAGTGGTTAGGGATGCGAAAAAAGGAGTAAATCATAAAAAAGGGTTTATGGCGCCAGGGAGAGTGACAAACTTACTAGCGGTTAGTCTATTAACATGGTTGAATGTGGTGGGGTAAGGAGCACAACATACCAATAAGGTTGAAGTCCTCTCATATACAAGCGGCATCGAAGTCACAATTGCTTAGCTTTCAGTATAAATGAATAATCAAGGGTCATCTCCGCATAATAATTATAGCTACAATACAAGGAAAAGATTAGGCTTTGATTACACTGTATGTAGTGCCCAGGAGAGTAAAGAAATTATTAACAGTTATTCTCAGTCTGGTAGCAAAGCTAAAATACAGTGGAGTAAGGAGCAAAACATACCATAAAGGTTGGAGTCCTCTCACGTAAATTCGAGCAAAATTACTTTCCACCTTGATTGTAAGTGGTTTACCTACCTGCGTGTCCATTGTGATAAACTTAAGAGGCTGGATGAGTACCCCTCTAACTTATATTTATTTTTAATAGGTCCATCTGCCCCTTACCCCTGGTCCTGATGAAGACCCCGCTGCAAGGGTTAAATTACCTGCATTGTTAAGAGGGTCGAAACGTCGACTGTTGTTCCTTTTGTGGCAACTTCACGCCAATATTATGTAGATATTGTACATGGTGTTGTATGCCTTTTTCGACTATTGTTGTCATTTTTCTGACAATGCTGCTATCTAAATTATAGTTAAAGAGTTTTTTCGAATGTTTGATTTTACTGTCACTTAAACCCTATCACTCCCTTATCCTCACCACTATCACTTCACGCTTTCCCGCCCGGGGCACTGTATGACCGTCAACGTGGTTGATTGTTCTTAATATGTATTCATTACATTTGTTCCCCTAGTGAATTACAACTCTGTGGACATACAATTACTTCTTGATTCATTCATTAATGCTGCTAAGGAGGGTGGCATTAAGGCGAAGCCCAGCGAGTGGGAGAAGGAGCCAGGTATCCGGAGACAGAGAATGGGTTTTATCTGAGGTCTGTGCCGACATGTCCCAGAAACCGAGACAGCTTCTGCGCCCAGCCCATGAGTCAGCCCCAGCCTTCACTCAGAGGAGCTGTGGGAGAGCTCAGGAAGGCTACGGGAGTGCACAGCGCGCAGGTGCCTGGGCCGTGCAACACAAGAGTGTGCATTCACCTCCACAGGGGCAGCCTGGGTGCCATCTTGTTACCCTGGCTCTCTGTGAAATAGCACGACTGGGTTATCTGCGACATTCCATTCCATCATACTAATTATATGTACATGAAATACAGAGATGTAGCATATAACACACTATAAAATGGCACACAAGGATTTTTCTAGCAACTGTCAATAAATATTATTAATGTATACATAGTGTATATATCTTTGCGATGTCGCCCGCTTTGCCACTTTGAGTGATTCTGGGCACATATATCACTAGCGTCGCAGCATGAAGGTACGTGCAAATATATTTTAAAATGTTTGTGCAGATGGGAGGCCCATTCTAATTGACGCAAAAAGAAAGGGGGGAGCAGGGATGGAATGAGTTGAAGAATAAAAGACGGGAGGGTGGATGAAGAGGAGAAAGGAGAAAGGAGAAAAGGATGGGAGATGGGGAAGATGCAATAATGAAGGGAAAGCGAGGAAAGATAGCAGTGAAAGAGTAAGAAAGAAAAATAGGAGTCAAGAATAGATGAACCGGGATGAAAGAAGAAAGTAGGGGGTGAATGTGGGTGGAAGGAACGGAGAGGAGGAAGGAAGGAATGAAAGAGTGCGACCGAAGCGGACTGCGCTTGTGAAAATAATTCAATAAATAAATAAACAAGCGCAGCCGAATTGTACCGGGCTGTGCTTGTGCAATTAAGTAAATGACCCTCCTATATCACGGGAACAAAGATGGCGTCGGCCTGTTCGCATGGGCCGTCCAAAAAGTAGACAAGGAGGTAACCAAGAAGCCAGATTTCCAATCACGCGCCACCGTTTACCATAAACGATGATGCAAGCCAATGGGAAACAGGGGCGGGGCTTGAAGTCACTACGGAATCTGTATCGATTCCAAAAGGCTGTCGCATGGCGAGAGCAGCGCATGCGCGCTGCTACCTCCAGGCGAGACCTAAAAATGGATGACCAGTCATAACAACATGAAATGCAGGTTACCGTTTACGGCACAGAAGTGAATACACAGATCAACACCAGATAAGGACAGTTTGAATACGGAATCGCAGTAGCATTGTTTCACACAGTAACACATTACTACTAAAAGCACAAATGTTACTTCTTCATTTCAATGACACAGGTTCATATATCTGAAACATAGAAAGCATTGACAAATCTATCTGATAGGAGTATGTTCAGAAGATGACTGCACATACAAATGAGATAACCTGCTGCATTATTTTACCAGGTAGTTGTAGAGTCCTCCCCAGCATGGGTACCCACCAATTACTACTGGAGCTTAGTATAACACGTGTTTATACCTCTATGTGTAACTGCGAACTCAACATTCTCTAACAATGTTCATTGCATTACACTCTAACACCTGCATAATAGTTCTACAGAGTTCAACAGGAGCCAACAGGGTTCCATATTTCTAACTCGCAAGACACTACATCTTTGTTCAATAAAAAATATATAGATAGGTATACATATAAACAATTAAATTTCTTCAATGAATCTTTTTGGCACTTTAATTGTTCGCCCTGATCTTGTTTTCAGAAACTGGAAATCACCAGTGTGCAGGATCTTTGTCAGCAGTACAGAGGTAACAACAGGCAACGATGTTTCAGTCTCAGTCCCTCCTCCAACAATCTGATGAATGATTATTTAAGTGCCTAAAGTGAGAAAAATCTCTGGTAATAGACTTCCCAGGGCGCTGGGCAGTCAACATGTGTCCCTTGGTAGACACAACTTTAGAAAGTTCTGCACTGAATGAAGCATCAGATTTTCTTCTTCACATCTGTTGTGCGAGCATTCGATCTCCTTTCTTAAAGGCAATGTTCTGAGCACGTTGTCTATGGTCAGCATGTTTTCATCTTTTGTTTGTTCACCAAGTCTTTCTCATGAGTTGCTTTCTCATCTTTATTTCTCAGATTGGACATTGAGGTAACTTGGTGTTCATTGCTCTCCCAAACATCAGTGTCACAGGACTTTCACCTCTGGTCGAGTGCGGTTTTGAATGGTAAGCTCTAAAGGTAAAATTCAACAGTTTTCAAATCGAACTTTTCAAGAGTAGCACACTGCATTACTTTCTTGAATGCATGCAACCTGGGTATCATCCTGGACCCCGAACTCAAAATGGACCACCAGATCAACTCCGTGTTGTCTGCCTGCTTTCACACCCTCCGTCTCCTACGTAAGACCTTCAAATGGATCCCCTCGAACACAGAACGACCGCCACTCATGCCCTGGTCACCAGCAGACTCACCAGAGGCAATGCACTCTACACCGGAATAAACAAAAACCTCAGCCGCAAGCTACAGAACATCTAGAACGCCGTCGCAAGACTGGTCCTTAACCTGCCAAGACACTGCCACATCTCCCAGCACCTGCCCACATTCCACTGGCTTACCATCGAGGCCAGAGTCACCTTCAAGATGCTCACCCACGCACCCAAGGCCCTCCACAACACCGGACCAGCATACCTGGAGAAGTGTGGCTCAATGATTAGAGCGGCAGACCCTGATGCAGAGGTCTAGCCCGGGACCAGGGTTCAATTCCCCGCCTCGGCGGGTCTTGGGCTCAAAATTCCACGGAGCTGATAATTCTCGCCTCGGTGCCTATTCCAATCATGGAGTCCCACTCTGCAACTCTGGGCAATAGCTTGCTTAATCTCCACAACGGCCCCCACAACGCTAAGGATGCCTGGCCTCCACCTTGGGGGTGCCCAGGAGTGGACGCCTCACAGGGAAAGCCAGGTTGGGTTCCACAGCGGTATTCGTACAAGCGCCTTGAGACCCTTGCGGGTGAGTAGTGCGCTATGCAAGTAGCAATTTTTACCTGAACAGCCGACTCAATTTCCACGCGCCCCAAAGGACCCTACGGTCAGCCCAGCTCTCCTATGCCGTGGTCCCCCACACCAGAAAGACCATATTGGGAGGCCGCTCCTTCTCCTTCCTCGCGGCCAGAGCCTGGAACGCCCTTCCGCTCCACCTCCGACAGACAACATCACTTCCCATCTTTGCAAGAAACCTCAAAACCTGGCTCTTCGACTAACCCCCTCCTTGATGGACTGGAACCTGCAACCCCAGCGCCCTGAGACCCTGACGGGTGAGTAGTCGCGCTTAACAAATCGACTGATTGATTGAGTGGTTGAGTGTGTTGATTGCATCACTGATGCGTAATTATATCCTTCAACTTTAGTATGTTACTATCATGGCTTGTGGCAGTGATAATCTGGGCTAAAGAAATGGCAGCTGGTGTTTTGATTTTGATGCACAATGGTATAATTGTACACTTTTAGGCATAGTCCCCATTGTTCAATGCAAGGAGGCATTTTGGCCTTTGGTTTGCCAAATATAGTCAGTAAAGCTTGATGATCAATTACCAATGTAAAGGTTTTTCTGTGCAGGAATCCATAGAAATGTTCACAAGCCCATACCACAGCTAAGCTTTCTTTTTCAGGTTGTGAGTAAGCATGTTCTGTTTGGGACAGACTTCTACTTGCATATGCCACAATATGCCATCGAGCAAGCATGTCCGCTGTGCTATGCAAGGATAGCACCTAACTTGACTGGGCTAGTGTCAACAACAACCCCTGTATAAAACTTCGGAATAAAGTATGCCACGTCAGTAGCATTCTCAATTATTTATTCAACTCTTGCAAATCTTTTCTCACATTCAGGTGACCAAAAAAATGAAACATTCTTTTTTGTAAATTCTCTTAATAGAGGACATACAGTGGCAAAGTCTTGTATGTATCTGGAACAGTAACTGGCCATGCTGAGAAATGTATCCACCACAGAAACATCTTGTGGGGGAGTCAGTATCTGACAGCGCTTGTACTTTAGCTGGATCTGGTGTCATACACCACATCAGAAAAGATATGGCCAAAGCATTTTAGCTTTGTCTTATGGAATTCACACTTGTCTGCGTTCAAAGTCAAACCTGCATCAGGGAGTATACAACATACTTGTTTAAGAGCTTAAACATGTTCTTTTTGTGTAGTTCTGAAAACCAATAGGTCATCACTGCAGTCAAACGCATATATGGCAAGCTGCATGGTATGGGGAATGACGTCCTGAAACAGTTCGGCAGCAGATGACACACCAAAAATTAATCTTTTGTATTGAAATAGACCAACAAGGGTAGAAAAGGTAGTAATGTACCTCCAATCTTAAAGTTCTAACTGATGATAACCTTTGTTTAAATCAAAGCGAGACAGGACTTTTGTACCATTCAATTGTTTTAGGTCAGCAATGTGTGGACCTGGATGTCATTATCGTTCAATTGCCTCATTTAAACACATATACGTACAGCTCCTTCACTGTCCTTTCTAGGCACAACAACTATGGGAGAAACCCATTGCGTTAGACCAGTTGAATGCTCGTTTTCTTGCGTTTCATTGTTGCTACACACAAACCTTGACTTTTTGAGGTCGTCGATATAGCCCAAGTATATACTTTGGTTTTCGATGGAAGTTGCGGTAATGGAAATAGTTCATTCTATTTCTTCTCTGGCATAATGTTTATCAACGTATACACTGAAAGGCTTTGGGTCCAACCAAACAGGCCAGCCTGGACCTCAACAATTGCAAAACAGAACACAGTGGCTAGCCTGGATATTTCGTTTTTAAATTGGGGCTCACACAGCCCTTAAGTACTGCGTGACCAAACCATTTACTTAGCAAAGCATTTATTTTGAATCTTAGAACAGATTTCAAGCTCATGTAAACATGACATCAAGAGGACCACTGTCAAAAAGCAAGCAAGTCACAAGCAAAAAACAATTGTGTGCACAAGAAATTCACTGAATACAAACATGAATACTAAATATTCGAACATTCACATGACACATGGTGTCATGTGAATGTTCGAATATTTGAATGTTCGAATATTTAGTATTCTCTGTTCTGCCAATCTTGACTCAAAACAGTACCCTGTTTGCTCACTTTCCTTGCCTGACACACTCTTACCTCTACTACTTTCTCCTTTATCCTTTTCCAGTACGGTACAGGACTGTGCCCTACTGCAATGAAATGTTTTGTTGCTAAAATATATCTTGAACTTTAATAATTTACCTGATTAATAAATTCCCTGTCCGGCTGGACAAGGGAGATAAATATATAGCAGCCTATTGTGATCTATATAACTTTATTGTATGATTATGGTTAAGCCTAGGACCGCTGTTCTCAAAACTTAGCCGATACCCATGGTCCATAGCTACCCACTGGGTTCCCCTTGTATTTTCAAAAAACTTTACAAGTGCGTGGCATTATTCTGCCAGCTGTTAATTTGACCGATTTACCAGGGAGGTATTGTTCTGATACCCTGATAAAAGCCCTGGACCTTGTTAGGCCTTAAAGTAGGGCTGAAACATGTTGGTCTAAAATATAGTGTCATAGGACCATAACAGCCCACATTACCCAAGAGTTACTATTTTAGTCTCCCCACCAGTTCTACTAATTAAGGGATACCTAGGAGGAAGTGAGGAATTTTAATGTCTAGTTAGGCCTCCTGGTCACCCATCTATTAAGTGAAACCTGAAATACGGTTGAGCCCACCCTGACCTTTAGGAGTCAGGGTAAACCTGATGATGAAGCATGACACGACTAAAGTGTGCGAGGGTTGTATATAAAAAAGGAATTATTCCTTCCCCGCACAAGTCATGTGGAGCTAGCATACCCACAAGGAGTGACCAACCCCCCTGCACCGTGTCCGGTGAATTATAGGCAATAACCCCCATAACCTCCAGTGGGCTATCCACAAGAGGACATTGTATTACTGGTATGATGAAGGGACGTAATACCTGGCATATCTTTATTGCCATAACTAATGAACACCAAACAGCCCAGAGACTAAGAACAGGTGTTAATTATTATGATGGCCTACCAACAGTTGATTCCTCTACTTCAATACCAGGCAGCCTCCGACTCGAATACATATCAATATTGCCTGAGACCTATTAACTACAGCTGCTTTTGAACAGCTTTTCTGCCAGACTCTTATTACTCATGCATACATAGAATAAATAGTATGGATTATTTAAACTCTCTAGAAGAGCGTGACCCAGACTTTAAATATCTTAATATCATGCTATCCGCAGTAGCCTCTGAAGAACTAGAAACTCATTCTATCTTTTTACAGACATAGCATGTCACAGACTCTGAAATTAAAAGGTGATAGATATATTATGGCTATCATTTTTTCATCAATAGACAGTGAATCCACTTTACAGATGTCGCTCTACACTTCAGGTTTATACTCCTACTCATCTTATAAAGCCTATACCCTGGGACACAGGGTAGGCACTTGGCTCCCACCCCCAGTCGCCTAAAGACCATATTTTTACCTGTTTACGTGGACCCCAAAATAATAAAACATTGCTTGCCTCGCTTTGTTTAGTGTGTTTTAACACATGTGTGTGATGGTGTGAAAGGGTAGATAGAATTACCAAGGAACACCAGGTGATTTTCTCCTTTTTAACCAGAATTAAGATAACATGTAAAGTTGCTTATTCGTAGAATACACATGAGTTTATTCTTTGATTAACCTTTAGATGACAAGCTAGCAAACAGGGTTACTTTGACAGATAAGTCTATTTAAATATTCGCATATACCAGATAGGACAAATGGGGTAACCCACACCTTGCAGAAAGGTGACCTGGGCCCTGGTAAAAATCCAGTGGAGTTGTCACACGTTGGGGAGTCCATTAACATGTTAACCTTTTATGGAGTTGATGACGTTTCTTAATAATACAGCTCACTCCAATCTATCAGTTTTTAACCTAGCATAAGATATGATCCAGTCAAAAGAAAATGTCACTGTTTATCCTATTCTTAAATACAATTCTATATTCACTCACGATTGTTTACATTTCCATAAATACCTACTTTAAACAAAGAGCTCTGGATGGGCCCACTGAGAACCAGTTGTTGCAGATGAAGGAGCAGCAGTAACATGAATCATTCCACCTATTGTGGGTGAGAGGTTAAAATCTTTTTTTTAAATCCCCTCCTCCAAAACAAACTCTAGGATTTACTAAGTCAGAGGTACATAAGCAACTCCTTTGGGTAAAGAAATATTTTTTCTTCACCCAAAAAGAGCCCATCAGACTTTTAAAAACAGAAATGTTCTAATAGGAAGCTTCAATTGTATAATAATGTGTTTAAATACATGTATTGTATTATTAAATGATTGCAATAATTTAGAAAAAAAGGCATATTAATAGAGTAATTATAAAAAGGTGGTTATCATATGAAGAAAAAAACAGCATGGATTAAATGAACTAATGTCTTAAAATTATAATATCCTAGTACCTAACAATGATAACATTAATGATAAAGACATTTCATAAGGTTATCAATGAAACAATTAAATCGTAAATAAAAACATAATAGAACTGTATACTAATATCAATGTTCGACTACTGTTACCTTTGTCTATGGAAAAATATGGAAATAATCAATCTATAATATCATTAAGACTATGACAGAGGATACAGCATGTGTGCATCAAAATTTAGCCTGAGAAATAAAAGAGTCTATAAATGCCAATGCTATGGGACTCGGAAAAGCCTGTAATAACCTATTTAGGATCTATTTTAAAAGCGTGCTTATTTTTGTATATAAAATTCTTTGTCGTTTTTTTCAATAACCATCTTACATTGTAGTCGGTCTAATTAGTATCTTTTTTTATTTGAAAGTTATTAAACAACTACAGTAAAGGATATGTTTTCAGAGTTAAGCATTAATCCTGCTAGTACAGAAATAGGCCACACTGGCCAACATTCTGTGACTGTTAATATTGAAAATGTCAATGTTAAGAATGATAGGTTCATATGTAAGAACGAAATTGCAACTCTATTATCGAATTCACCAGTCATGAATTCTTCGTCAACCCTAACTCAGAAATACGTGGTCAGTCAGGGTCTGAGACCTAGGCCTGAGGTTATTGATTGACAGGTCACAGGTGGGGTGGCACGTAGTTAGCAGACAAACGAATGAACAGGAAACCAAGATTAGTCCCACGGATAGGTGCAGCGACCCCACATTGGTCAAGGGTAATTGGCCCCAATAAAGCACATAGGGCTGGTGGGGTGTGTGCATTCCCAAAAACAACAGTCAATCAGGACAAAGCACACATAGTACATGCAAGTGATCACACGTCCCTCCTGCGGGACATCTGGACACGTTACCCACTGGCCCCATTGTGCCCACGCAAGGTCAAGGCCCATCTGCATTTTTTATTAGGGACCTCATCTAGGACTCCAAAGCCAAGGCCTGCAATCTTCACTAAAAAATGATCGACAGAAACACTTATTGACACCCAAAAAAAATTATAAAACCTTGCTTAGATCAATTGTACTTAGAGACAGTCCTCAGACTCGCTTCAGTAACTGTACTCACAGCCGAAGCATTTCATTAAACCAACTGTTCTTATTTTGCCAAATGCCTCGTCTTAATATTAAATTAAATATGACATTTATATTCGAGCAACAGTTTGGCAAGCCAGATAGGTGTGATTGGTACCTCGGAGTCGACTGTAGCCGAAGGAAGAGGACCCCACCCGGATGGATTCATATTTGCGCAGCAAGAAAGGTCAGCAGACAGTGCGATTGATTGGATGTTTTGCTGAATCCGCGGGTCGGAGGTTTGTTGTGATGCAGCTGTCATAGTGGGTAAGAGACTACATCAGATCCTCAGTTCCAGCATTTGGCGTATGCCAAACTAGGAAGATGCGCAACATTTTTACCTTAGTGCCCTGCCACTGACAGAAATCTGGCATGTTACATATTTTATGTGTCCTAACTGAGTGGTCGCAAGGAGGCCTCAGAGGCGTTCCAGCTGAGGTCACCTTTATAGGTCTCGCCTGAGCCAATGCGCTTGCGCATTGCTCCGGCGAGATTGTAGTAAGCAGAAAAGAAAAGTCTACCAAAACGGCTGCGGATCGCATACAGTTCATGTGATCTATGCGCGTGCCCACCATCGCCAGCCACATAACACACCACCATTTGTCTGTGCCTCGGCATCAGACTTCAAAGGCTGCCGCTCCCACGCCCCCCGCATCAGACTTCAAAGGAATGCGCTCCCGCTCCCCCGCCCCAGCATTGCCGAGAGCTTGTTTCTGGACGAAAGTGAAAGCCTCCTGTGCTTGTTTAGAGTAGTCTTGCTCCTCAAATGCTGCTGCTGTGTTGCCATCTCTCTAAGGACACTCAGATTGAAAACACTCAACTTGCTAGCTGCAATGCTACACCCGCTATGCTTTGCCTCTAGGCATGTTGGTCCCTCGCAGACTGTGCTGACTCTGCCCCTCCTGAATCTGAAACTGACAAACACAGTCACCACATAGTCTCTTCTCTACTCTGTCTTATGATGTCTGCCCTGCCACCATTTACCCTCACCCTCACACCTCCTCACCATCACACCCACGCACCCTCTCACACTCACACACTCTCACCTCCATCACCCAGTCACCCTCACACCCTCACCCAACCTCACACACCCTCACACACCTTCACACACCTTCACACCATCACCCACCCTCACCCCCTCACCACATCACTCACGGACGCCACCACATCACTCAGGGACATCACCACATCACTCAGGAACACCACCACATCACTCACGGACGCTACCACAATACTCAGGGACGCCACCACATCACTCAGGGGAACCACCAAATCACTCAGGGGAACCACCAAATCACTCAGGGGAACCACCAAATCACTCAGGGGAACCACCAAATCACTCAGGGGAACCACCAAATCACTCAGGGGAACCACCAAATCACTCAGGGGAACCACCAAATCACTCAGGGGAACCACCAAATCACTCAGGGGAACCACCAAATCACTCAGGGGCGCCACCGCATCACTCAGGGGCGCCACCGCATCACTCAGGGGCGCCACCGCATCACTCAGGGGCGCCACCGCATCACTCAGGGGCACCACCGCATCACTCAGGGGCACCACCGCATCACTCAGGGGCACCACCGCATCACTCAGGGGCACCACCGCATCACTCAGGGGCACCACCGCATCACTCAGGGGCACCACCGCATCACTCAGGGGCACCACCGCATCACTCAGGGGCACCACCGCATCACTCAGGGGCACCACCGCATCACTCAGGGGCACCACCGCATCACTCAGGGGCACGACCGCATCACTCAGGGGCACGACCGCATCACTCAGGGGACACCACCACATCACTCGGGGACACCACCACATCACTCGGGGACAACATCACATCACTCGGGGACAACACCACATCACTCAGGGACACCACCACATCACCAGGGACACCACCACATCACTCAGGGACACCACCACATCACTCAGGGACACCACCACATCACTCAGGGACACCACCACATCACTCAGGGACACCACCACATCACTCAGGGACACCACCACATCACTCGGGACACCAGCACATCACTCAGGGACACCACCACATCACTCGGGGACACCACCACATCACTCGGGGACACCACCACATCACTCGGGGACACCACCACATCACTCGGGGACACCACCACATCACTCGGGGGCACCATTCAGGGGCACCACCACATCACTCAGGGGACACCACCACATCACTCGGGGACAACATCACATCACTCGGGGACAACACCACATCACTCAGGGACACCACCACATCACTCAGGGACACCACCACATCACTCAGGGACACCACCACATCACTCAGGGACACCACCACATCACTCAGGGACACCAGCACATCACTCGGGGACACCACCACATCACTCGGGGACACCACCACATCACTCGGGGACACCACCACATCACTCGGGGACACCACCACATCACTCGGGGGCACCATTCAGGGGCACCACCACATCACCTGGGGACACCACCACATCACTCAGGGGCACCATTCAGGGGCACCACCACATCACTCAGGGGCACCACCACATCACTCAGGAACACCACCACATCACTCAGGGACACCACCACATCACTCGGGGACACCACCACATCACTCGGGGACACCACCACATCACTCAGGGGCACCACCACATCACTCAGGGACACCACCACATCACTCAGGGACACCGCCACGCCACTCGGGGACACCACCACGTCACTCGGGGACACCACCACGTCACTCGGGGACACTACCACATCACTCGGGGACACTACCACATCACTCAGGGACACCACCACATCAGTCTAATACACCACCACATCACTCAGGGGCACCACCACAACACTCAGGGACACCACCACAACACTCAGGGACACCACCACACCACTCAGGGACACCACCACATCACTCAGGGACACCACCACATCACTCAGGGACACCACCACATCACTCAGGGACACCACCACATCACTCAGGGACACCACCACATCACTCGGGACACCACCAAATCACTCGGGACACCACCAAATCACTCGGGACACCACCAAATCACTCGGGGACACCACCACATCAGTCTAATACACCACCACATCACTCAGGGGCACCACCACACCACTCAGGGACACCACCACATCACTCAGGGACACCACCACGTCACTCAGGGACACCACCACGTCACTCGGGGACACCACCACGTCACTCGGGGACACCACCACGTCACTCGGGGACACCACCACGTCACTCGGGGACACCACCACATCATTTGGGGACACTACCACATCACTCGGGGACACCACCACATCAGTCTAATACACCACCACACCACTCAGGGACACCACCACACCACTCAGGGACACCACCACATCACTCAGGGACACCACCACATCACTCAGGGACACCACCACATCACTCAGGGACACCACCACATCACTCGGGGACACCACCACATCACTCGGGGACACCACCACATCACTCGGGGACACCACCACATCACTAATACACCACCACATAACTAAGACACCACAACATCACTCAGCCCAGCCACATCATCACTCAGCACCACAACAGCACTGTCCTTGCTTGCTACCAACAAGCATTGCCATAGCCAATAGGACTCGCATTAGGAAAGTGTAAGCTATTGGCTTTGTGAATAACAATGCTATTAATTTATATATTTTCAAAGCCAACACACATTAAAAAAAATTGACATTTACAATACCAATAGCTCACACTTTCCTAATGCGAGACCTATTGCATTGCAAATGCTTGTTTCAATAGTCAGCACGCTAGGAAAGGTGAATACTGTTAGTCTGAAAAAGAAGGAACTGGGAGTATGGAGAATACTCGCCAGTCCTACAGGGTGGAGAGGTCCTTTCTAATCTAAGAAAGAAGAGAGGAGATACGTCTTCCTGAAGTTACACAAACAATAGTTATAGAGTATCTCTCCTGACTTTAATACCGCAATGGGCACTATGGGAGGAGGTGCTCACCATACTTAGATTCCATTCCACTTGGAGAGGGAAAGGAAAAATAATTCCTTTTTAGGTCTCGCCAACGCAACGCTGCTTAGGAGGGGGACCTTTTGGAATCGCTCAGGACTTTTGTTTAAACTCATGCATGTTTTGCACTGTTATCTATTGGCACTCGTGCACGTTTGGTGTTTCCCTTGCGGGAGCGAGCAGTGGCACCATCTGTTAGCAATTATAAAGCCCGCTGCTGCTCGCTCCCGCAAGGAAAACGCTCTGCATGCACAAGTACTCTAACTTTCGCGGCCGCACTTGTCTTACAGCACTTGTTACTTTGGGGAATGTGAATTAGTCCAACAGAAGTTCTTTGTTTTTGTTCTTGGAGGATTGTTACTTTTGCCTGTTTGTTAAAGACAAGCTACCGCTACCCGCACAACACCCTCGCCCTCCACATTCAATCGACTGATGCCCACCTTCAAAAATTACCACCTACATCACATGTACTACTGAACTTCATCCCCTTCACCCGGCCGAAAACCACTGCCGGAACTGCACTCCCAACCCCACGGCCACCGTCATGGTATTACCGCCTCAACACTGCGGGCTGTTCACCGCACGACCACTAAAAACTACTCCAGACGCCTGCTTGCTTCTGTGGATGAGTGCAATGATAAAATGTGGAGGTGCCTATCTGCATACAAAACACTGTTCCAGGACAGGCTCATTGAAGCGCTACAAGGAGGAAGGGTCCCAGAGATGTTAAAATGCAGAATGGTCGACTGGCGCATTGGTGATTTTGTGCAACTGAAACAATTTGTGTATAGCATTTACTGCACTGCACTGCACTGCACTGCACTGGCTGCTGCTTCGTGGCACTGTGTAACATAACCCGGTTCTTTCTAGATTCAACATGGTTAAACATTGCTGAGGGGATTATGGGGAAGCGGACCCTTAATCTGGGGGTGACCTGTAAATTATCACTCCCACGCCCATGCTCGGGCCTCTTGAGCCTAACACCATCTGCAGGCTTCAGAGACCCCCAAGAGAGATCCTTCTGGGAC
This sequence comes from Lissotriton vulgaris, assembly GCF_964263255.1. Taxonomy (NCBI): domain Eukaryota; kingdom Metazoa; phylum Chordata; class Amphibia; order Caudata; family Salamandridae; genus Lissotriton; species Lissotriton vulgaris. Next base: position 517,771,808 of record NC_141689.1, read on the forward strand.
ATTTGCAAGTGAAGCCTCCGCGGGACGCCGGGCTGGGTGAGACCCAGAGGGCTTGTGATGAGCCCTGATGGCCAGTGACAGGAGGCGGGAATGTGTGGCTTCTGTGGGACCCCTTACTGGGGGCGGGGCACTAGGCCTCATTCATATGCAGGAATGTGAGGCTGATTCCTGAACTTTATTAACTCACAGCTGTCCTGAGTGGGGGCATCCTGCCCAGGAGAGCTTTGTGGGCTTAGAGTTTGTCTCATTGAAATGCACATACCTTCCCCCCACCCCTTCTACAATCTCCTCTTAATCTCTGAACACAAAGGAATGATTAGAAACAAGAGCTGTTGTGTGGTAGGGGGTAGAACCCACCCAAAGAACTCAGGTAGGCTCCACTGTACACAGAAACACCTGGAACTGGCCTTGTCGACAACTCCTGCCACCTTCAGAACCGACGGGCTCCCATGGACAGTAACAAATGTAAAATCCTTGGGTCTACTTGAACAAGAAGTTGAAGAGTAAATATATTGTATAGTGAAGAACTCCAGAGAAGCCACACATTATAACACACAAACCTAGCTGTGGGAGATTCCCTTTTTAAGACGAAAACCGTCATTCACCAAAGGTGACATGATTCATTATTTGAGATTCTCCTCTCAAAGGAAAAACTTAGTTCCTTTTATGGCTACAACCCCCTCTCTGAGAGGGAGGAGCTCAGGGATGTTTTAGTATCTACTCTGTCAGGATATTCTAAATCCACATGTGATGAACATAATAGTGTGAGCGAGGGCGCAGCGCAAAGAAAAAATACTGTGAGGAATGTGAAAATAAAACTAGCTAGCGAGCGCAGAATGTAAGTTTTATTCAGGTGCACCCACGGCCAGGATTAAAAAACAGTGCACCAGCGGTATGGATTTCAGCCGCATTTGTGTGGTGGAAGATGGTTTGACCACCATTTACACACGTGAGTCTCACCAGATGGCAGCAATCGGAGGGGGGCATCAAGATCAGCAAAGTTTCCCCCCCATAGGAATGAGGTGCACCACGAGGCGGCGGGTCCATTGAGGGAAGATTGTAACAGTAGCAGAACCGATGGATACAAGATTTGGGGTGGGCTGCGGGTAGAGGCTCCTGGTCTCTCTGCAGTTGACCACGGGCGCTTCAAGAACAGGGGGACACCCAGCCTGCATCTATGCCACCTATGTAGGGGACAAACAAAGTCTCCAATTTCTTTACTCCCTTAGAAAAAAGACAGCCTCAGACAACAAGGAGAAAAATCCACTGCAAAGGCCCTCACGAAGGACGACTTGCTGGCCTCTAAGAGGGAGTTTCAAAACGGAACTACACTCTGAGATAACCCAGGACATCAGGGCAGCCATTGACCTACTCAAAATGGATCTGAACGAGCGCATGTCCTCCCTCCAACACGATGTGAACTCGGTGGGTACCAGAGTTTTGGAGGTGGAAGCACAGACCCAGGATCTGGATAAGAGGGCCACAGCAGCACAGGAAAGAATACAGGACCTCCAGAATCAACTGCACCTGACTCTGTTGAAGACGGAGGATTTAGAACATAGGTTTCACAGAGACAATATCCGAATTAAGGTTCTGGAGGAAGAGGCGGAGGGACCTGACTTGAAGGCCTTCCTGGAGGGTCTCTTTGCGTAGATTTGAAGCCTGCTCCAACTAAAAATTAAGATCGAAAAAGCACATCACGTTGGAAATCAAGGAACCAGAGAGCGACGTCGGACATGGGATGTCCTTGCCAAGCTCCACTCCCTCAAGGTCAAGGAGGCTATATTGCAGGCGGCCAGGGGGAAGGAAGACATAGCCTTTCAGGGCTTCCGATGAAGCCTTTATCAGGACCTAGCCCCTGCTACCTGGCTCGACGACAGCAATTTCGGCCCATAACCACAAAACTCAAATCGGACAAAGTTAAATACAGGTGGACACTCCCTTTTGGTTTGAGCTTTCAATATAACAACAAAATGCGTCATATCACAGAACTTGAAGAAGGACTACGAATACTGGTCTCCCCTCTGCAGATACAGAGAATGCGCATGACACGTTGAGGGATAGGGACCGAGACCGAACTAAAGGAACTCAATGGAGCACAATTGCAAAGGGAGGACGCACAAGACTGTAAACGAATTTGGTGCCCGTGATCTGAGATAGTGAAGGTCCCAGGAGTGTCAGATGGAGTCATCCAGAATGGGGAGCGGCAGCGGTCCTTGGTGAACATTGGCGCGCTAAGAGGATGCAGGATGCTACCCATTCAGAGGGCGCGAAGAGCCATGACACCAGCCGGTGACAATGGAAGCGAAAGGGACAGTTGTGGATGCGGGCTCTGGACGAGTCGCCAGCCAACACGATCCAGTATGTTGTGAACTTCACAACCGGTGGCCCTCGGGCCATCTGGTACAAGTTGACGTTGGTAAAGTTGTTTGTATTGTTGGGGGTGGGGGTTTAGGGAGCAGATGGTTGTCAGCGGGGCTTCACTAGATATGCAATCATACTGGCACATGAGGCTTTGAGAATAGGCCGGAGACGGGGAGAGATTCTGACATGGGAACATAGGGCCAAGTCCTGGAGAGGTAATTCGGATGGCATATATCTGAGGGGGGAAATCAACACAGAGATATGGGAATCTCCATGAGTGCGGATAACGGGCGCACAGTAAGATTGTTAAAGCCAGTGCAGGTGTTTTATTGTTGGCGGGCGTGCCACATTGTGTTACGCTATTGGGGCATGAATAGCAGCCCTCAGGATCGCTATAAGGGGAATGGGTGATTGTGAGTAATTGACGGCATTTGGACATGCATTCTCTAAACAGTGATGCTGCATATGGCATAAGACGCGATGGATAGGACAGTTGATTGGATGGTACTGATACTCTATGACCGCGGCCTCTATCGACAACGCTTCACAAATGGCAAGTGTTTCTTGTATGTCTATGTTGGCTTAAGCTTCTCTGGTTGCGAGAAAATAAAGAGGGGCAGTTTAAACATTTCACAATATGTACTTAAGACCGGCCAAAATGTAGGTCAATTACAGATGCCTTGACTTGCGTGCTCTTTACAGCGATATTGACAGGAATTGTTGCGCAGCCCTTAATGATAGTTGTTGTATGTGTATATATTCTTTTAGGGGGCATTGTACGCCTTCACTCATGCGCAACTGCGCAGAAAGGGGCCATGTAAATTTAAGGACCTATGGATAATAACCTGTGCATTACAAGGACGAATCTATGGATATATAGTGAAAGGTGAGCATTGTTTTCTTTGTTCACTGTTTTCCCCCACCCAAGATCATGCTACTTAAGGGTATGTTATGTTATGTTAAAAAGCTTGTACCGCGCACGTACACCGAACCGGTTTCTTGGCGCTCTACATTAATAATGTTTCCTTATTCTGTCAGCAGTGTGAGGAAAATTTGGTAAGAGACCATAAAGTGAATAGAGGGTCAAGCTGTTTTTTATTTATGAGGAAACCAGTGTGAACACGTGAGGTAAGAATGCTCGTGGTGGTGGTGAGCACTTGATGGTTTGTGTTATGTTCACTAGTTTTTGGAATAGTATTTAAGACTGCTCTCCTTCCTTTTGTCATTTCCATTGTATAGTAGACCCTTTTGAGAATGAATCTAGTCTCATCTGATCTTTGAAACTAGGACTAAAACGATTGCTAGCATACTTGATGATGCAACCCCGGAGGATTTAGGATCCAATGACTCTCGAAAATCTGGCAAAACCGGAAAAGGCACGAACTCCAGGAAAAAATTGGGAAAAAAGAGGCCAAAAGGTCAAAGGCAAAGCAATCTTACAAATGAGGAGACTACAGATCCAGGCACTAATACTGATTATGTCAAAGTAAGAACAAATTCCACACGGAAAAGCCCACCCCCAAAGACTGTGGTAAAAATAGCACATCAACATGATAGCTTGGAGGAGACAGAAGGGGGAAGATCAAAAGCAAAGGGCTCAGTATTGTCAGTAGAACCCTCGCTGAGTGAAGTTCTGAGTTAAATCAAGAACTTTCATAAGGATGTAAAAAAAGATAGCCAAAGAAACCATGCTGCTATTAAAAATTACAAGGTGCAATTAAGAAAGTTGGAAATATATGCACGAGATCTCGGAGAGAATGGCTTCAGCTGAAGAGCGCACAGAAAATTTGGAAACTGACGTTACCGAGCTGCGCAAAATGAAAAAGGAGCATGATGGGATCATAAAAGACCTCATGCTAAAAGTTGAGGATCATGAAAATAGATCAAGAAGGAATAACCTGAGGTTTCTGGGAATCCCCGAAGGTTTTGAGGGAAACTATGCAAGAGGATCTATGATCAACCTCCTCAAATCTGCCTTTCCGGAACTTGCGGCCTGGGACATGGAGAGGGAAATACAGCGGGCTCATCGATTCCCTCTGATGTTACCTAAATACTCTCAGAAACCACAGCAATATCCCAGGGCTCTGCTAATTAACTTTCGGAACTTCCTCCTTCGAGAATCTTTATACGATATAGCCAGACCAACAACTCAGAGGGAATATAAAGGGTTCAAATTCTTTGTTAGACCTGACTTCGCGCACTACACTGTAGAAAGAAGATAGAAGATGCAACAATTATTTACGCCCTTTGAAAAAATTGGAGCAACAGTCTTCCTCCAAAACCCGGCGAGACTGAAAATAATATATAAGGGCACAACGAGAAGTTTCACCAGTGAAATTCAAGCCCAGGATTATCGAAAAGAAATATCAGAGTTTGGGACAAGAAATTCTGGAAAACTGGCAAAAAATATAGAAAGAAAATGAACAAAAGGTAATGTGAACCTGTAACTCCAAATGCTTGAATACACGGGGGATAATATGTAGGGATAAAAAGGGTGGGAGAATATTAAACGCTGCAATACACAATTTGGGCGGGCGGATCACATGGACGCCCACACCTGGGTACTCTGGCACCTAGGGTGCCTCATGGGATGGAAGGGGGGAGAGGGATAGGGGGGAGAACAGGGCTCAGTATTCCTACAAGGGACACATGAAATATTCAGAGATCATTAAGAAAGAAAGACTAAGAAAAACAGATTGCTTCTGGAGATGGTTTATGAAAAATCTCGATGGCTAAGTTCAACATACTGCCTATGAATATATGCGGCCATAATGATTTAAAGAAGAGACAGAAAGTATCGGAGAGTCTTAAAGTTTCTGGGGCAAATGTCATTTGCCTTCAGGAGACACATATTGAGGGGTCACAGCAATACTTAGTTAAAACATTAGGATATTGACTCATAGTAGCCACAACGCAGGGGACACGGACCAGGGGGGTTGCTATTTTAGCAAAAGGTGGGGGATTAAAATGTCCACGGGTCTTAGCAGATACATTAGGACGATTTGCAATAGTAGAATGCCACTATAACAACGGGGAAGGCAAGCTAACAATATGTACTATATATGGCAATACCAGCGATGCCCCAGATGTATTGATTAAGGTCTCTAATGAATTAACACATTGGCCTCTCCCGATGATTATATGTGGAGATTTAAATATTCATCTGCCTAGCGAATGGTCTACAGATCATGGTTTTACATTTTAGGGTAGAAAACAAAAAGTTTTTCATGCCTTAAAAGACATGTGCATGCTTCATGGGTTAATAGACGGCTGGTCAACAAAGCATCCAGGGGACCCTGGCTATACCTATTATTCACACCCTCACTCAAGACATGTTAGATTAGATTACATGCTCTTGTCTAATTCCCTGAGACCTACTTATCAAATCGACAGACTACCCAGAATTCTCTCAGACCATAATCCGTTGGAGCTTAGCCTCACGAATGTCCCCGAGAGATCCAATATAAAGACATGGACATTTGAAAGGGCATTATTGCATAATGATGCATATTGCCAGCAAATGAGAACTTGGATCCCTGCTTTTTTAGAAGATAATTGATATGGTATGGGATGCTTTGAAGGCTTGTGTCAGGGGCGAAACAATGAAAATTTCCTTTAAATATAACAAAACAGAAAAACAAAAAATGGCATTACTAGAACTAGATCTGTGAAGAGCAGAAGAGAAATAGATTAAAGCAGTACAGGAAGGAAGGCAGACAGATATTGAGATGCGCAATGTGGCAATTGCTAAAAATTCAATTTTAAATGAACAGATCAGACAAACTATCTGTTCATGTTGGCATCTACTAAATGTAAATAACAGTAAAGACGAACACAATAAAAAACCAATGTTCGCATATAGAAAAAACAGAAACCGATAGTCCGCTCTCGTATGCCCAACAAAACAAAAGAACTTACCCAGCGTGGCATCTCTGATATGACACCACTGGTAGGCAATTTCAAATGTGGCACTTGTATAGTATGCCCCTTGGCCATTCAAGCCAAAGAATTGCAATATCATGGACAACAAATTGTAAGCAGATGTATGAGTAACTGTGAAACAAAAAACATCATCTACTTACTGATCTGCCCATGTGAAAAAGGATATGTGGGAGAGACCTCTCGTTCTTTAAATGCCAGACTAACAGAATATAGGTCTGCAATACGTACCTCCAAAATTAACTCTCCAATGGTATCACATTTCCTTCAATACAACCACTCACCTGAAGATTTAAAGTGGTTTATATTGGAGAAAATGGTTTCTAAGGAGGGAATTGACATTGACAAACTCAGGAAGAAACGTGAAGTGTTTTATATCTTTTTATTAAACACAGTTCAGAATGGCTTAAATCAAGAAATACCCTGGGAAAATGCCATTATTTAATCTCTTTTCAATCAGAGACAAAAATTGAAACTGATGACTAACCTCCAATGTCCATAGACATCTGTGCCCTTCTAAGTATTCCTTGGCTGGAGATGTCCAAAACATTTGTTGAATACTTGCAGTGGCGAGGTGGATCTGCAAATCTATACCTATTCACAAATACAGTCACAAATAACCAGTTCAGAATGTAGAATGTGTATAGTTATATGTATCCACCACAACATCTACAATCCTATTGTTAATTGTACTTATGGACTTTTCGTTGTTTATATAACGATATGCTTTTAATACAAGTGGATTTATGTGCCTTATGTACTAAATATACTGTGGCTTTGGGTTCTCAATGTCTTGGATTCCCTTTATCTATTCAGAAACTGATGTTATCATGCAGACACACACTCTCTCCTATCAATTTTAAATGTAGAACTATAGAGAGGGTAGGTATATTTTCAACTGGTGCACCATCAGGGCCATTATCCATTATGCGTTAAGGTCGAGCTGTTCTTGAGTAAAATGCGGCACAGCCTGATGGTCGATGCCTTATCTTCTGTTTATATGTAGTGCTCTTATGCCTACATTTGACCGTTCGGAATCATTGCAATAGCCTGCGCTATGGCCCCGTTAATAACTCAGCCTATACAGTTTAGTGTGCGTATTATATTCAGCCTGTCGAGCTTCTGTACCTCTCTCGGCACACGCGTTATGTATCCGCTTTGATCTTCTTTCGATCCGCGTGTAAACGCGTTTACATGCGTTGCAAAACTTTTTGGCTCCGTAATTAAACCAACCAGCGGGTTCAATTAGTCTACGAGGCTCACATGTGTGTAGTTCCTTCCCCATTTTTCGAATCCATTCTCAACCATATCATTGGTCATTAAGGACTTCCGGTCAGCCTATAAAGAGCACGCTGCAGGTCTGCTCGGTTCTCATCTTTTTTCGTTGAACCCACCTGGAGCCAGCACAATCGAGACGGAAGGCCACGCACATTATTGCTCTCATCATCTAAGGTAAATCATGCGAGATAGTGGCAGTTTTATGTATAGCCTTCTCCCTGCTTTACCTAGATTAACTTTATGGGGATTATACAACTAATTGACCACTTCTGGTCTTTTACAGGAAAATATCACCGATTAAAGTTAAAACGGTTGCATTCCAGTTTCAACATGTAAGACTCGGCGGCAATTATCAAATCATTCAAATGCATCTATTTAGAACTCAGGTAATAACCTTGAAGCCTCCAAATTTGATCCTAATTGGTCCGCTAGGGGATAATACGCTATTATCTACTATATCAAAATAATATGTGCATACATCTGTTTATAGATAATGACATTTGATCGCTTGAAGTCTACTCGTTACATAAACCTCTTAAGCTGGCTCCACAATCGATCTGGGACTCCTATGCGTAAGTTACACAAGCTGCCTGGTATTTCTGCAGTTACTCGCTTCTTTATAGTAAATTATTACTCGGGTTCCTAAAATATATTCCTTCGTATGTTTATCATACTACATTTAGGAGGAGCATCCCTTACCTGCATTTATACTGAAGCCATAATATACAGTTGCTTGACTCCATCTGGAGTTCGAGGACGTATTCCTTGAAATTGAACTTCCCTAGTAAGTGACTCGTTTTTATTTAATTAACCCCTAAATGCCGTTCTAGTACTAGCAATGTCTTCAGAACGAGTGCCAACCATTAGTATTACCCAAATAAAAACCGTCTCTTAATCCACCTGGTAATTGAAAGGCATTCTATTACATTGAATTCTAACACATTTAGAAGAAGGGTTGCATAAGAGCCATTGCCCTATGAGGTAAGAAGTGCCGTTCAATTTCTAGTAATGTTTTTAGATCAAGTGCCAACTGTCAACCCTGCCCAAATAGAAAGCGGTTCTTTATCGGCCAATCGAAAGAAAATCTGTTATATTAAATACCAGCGCATATAGAAGAGGGCTCCATTTGAGCCATTGTTATAACAGGCCATCAGTTATTCCCCGTTATGAAATCCATACCGAACCTCTCTCTTTTTTCCTTACCAGTCTAACATCAAAAGGTATTTATTAGTCCAGCAGTTTATTATTGTTATCGATCTTCTATGCAGTAATTTCTTTAGTCATATCTATAAATAAGTTTTTCTTTCCCACAGACAATATCTTTATGTTTTTACATTTAAGTCTGCTTTATTTATTGTGATATCCCGACTGAGCTGAAACCACAGTATATCACCAATTTTCATCTTGTTTTTGGTAATAAAGCTTTTGACTTATTAGTACTCATTAATGGTGGAATCAACCTGTTAGGTCATAGTTGTATTCATGGGCCATAATTGTCATGTTGATTTCCCCATTAGCCCAGATGTACAATCAGACACGAACTAGCCAATTCCATTAGGACTTTTTAAACACAATTCTGCTGTAAATATGTGCGCATAACTATATATTTTTGTATTTTTCTACTATGTATGTATATAGATGTATATATTTTTGTAAGAAACGTGTTTCTCCCCCTTATTCTCCTAAACTATTTAATGTGTGAAGCTATACATCATTAAGTGAAATGTTTATCAATTAGACGACTCCATACTGTAATGTATTAGGTTACGTATGTTGCAAGTGTATGTATATGTTATATTGTTTTTTTTTAAATACCAGTATATATAATTTTGGTTTATAATTGACAGGCACTCGTACAGTGTAAATTATATTGATATTATATGTTTTGTAGAGTAGTGGACGGCTACCTGATGAAGGCATGTTTGCCGAAACGCGCGTAAAAGTAGAAATCTGCCGCACTGCCCGAGTCAACGTTTCTCGTCTATCACAAAGGATTTGTATATATTTATGTCTGTGTATGAATTTATTCACATGTAATAATTAATCTGATCTCCAAATACAAAATCAAATCATTGTTTGATTTACTTAAATATCAACCCTATAAAATTTGAAAAAAAGGAAAAAATATTTTTTTTAAAAAATAAATAAATATACTGATCAATATAAGTGTTTTATGTTTATCATGCTATTTTAGAGTGCCTGTCTTACATATGTCTATATCTTAGACATTAAAGGGTATTGGTTTAGGAATACATTTGTCCAAGAACATTTTCTAGCTATAACTTTCTCTCACTAGCAATTGCTAAAAACTACATTTCAGAAATATTAGTTGGGAGGGCAGTTGCTAGAGCCAGCATCAATAAGGAAAAAACATATGAGCTGAGCGAAAAAGTGGAACATCAACTAGCCGTTAGAACTCGAGAAGAGACCTCATTTGCATTAATAAAAGAAATCAGGGACTCAGATTTGGGGCTAAGATCCGAACCCGCTGAAATAAGAACGCCCTTCCAGAAGTTCTATAGGAAACTATACCCCGAAGATAACAACGAATGTGGCGACCCTAAAATATATCTGGATTTATTTACTCCCGATCACTTGGGAACAGACGACCAGGAACTTTTAGATGGGAGGAAATATTACTAGCAATAAAGGGCCTGGCTAAGGGAAAAGCAGCGGGTATGGACGGGATTCCCACCGAATTTTACATCAAATTTGCTCCACAACTCAGTGCCACTATAACATCACTCTTTCAATATATTTTTCAGGGGGGGACCCGCCAAGGTCCTGGTCATCAGCCAAAATAATTGTTTTTCCTAAAAAGAATAAGGATGTTAAAGAAATGGGCTCTTATCGCCCCATTACTTTGATCAATGGGGACTCGAAAATCTATTCTAAAATATTGGCAGCACGGCTGGCACCCATTATCCATAAAATAGTTTCGGAAAGGCAACATGGGTTCGTTCCTGGACAATCTACTACTGATCACATACAAAGAGCTATTTCTCTTTTTGATTACACGGGAGTGACAGGATACCCTATGGCGCTTATACTGCTGGATGCAGAAAAGGTGTTCGATAGGGTCTCCTGGAAATACCTGTGGGCAGCCATGACAAAGTGTGGGCTTGGAGAAAAATATATAACAGCAATTAAACGGCTTTATGTAAACCTGAGTGCCCGTGTTTTAATTAATGGGGTTCTTTCTGAAAGCTTTGCCATTGCTAGGGGTACAAGACAGGGTTGTCCCTCATGTTCGGCATTTATATTGACGCATTTATACATAGACTAGAAAATAATGCCTTAATCCCCCCAATCAAAGTACGGGATTTAGAAACTAAATGCATGGCATATGCAGACGACATAGCTATAGTTACAGGTGACCCTAACAACGCTATAACACTGATAGAAAAAGAAGCACATGATTTCGGGTGTGTTTCAGGATATAAATTGAACTCTAGTAAAACTCAGATAGTACTGAATAGTAAAATCACGATGAACGACCCGAAGATATTTGATAAGGCGACATATTTAGGGGTTACTATTAGCGCTAAAATTGAAAATATCGTTGATGATAATATTGAGCCCCTTATATATCGTACCAAGAAAGAACTACTCCGGCTACATAATTTGCATCTAACTATTGGGGGTAGAACTAATGTTTTTAAGATGTTATTTTTTCCTAGGTTTTTATTTTTTTTTCGAGCTATTTGCTTGGAATTTTCCCCACTAATTTTTAAAAACATAGATACTGTGTTTTCACGTTTTATGTGGGGATATAATAGACCACGCAGAGCACTTAAATGGATTACACTACCCAGAGAACGAGGCGGATGGTCACTACCTAATTTTAAACTATATTATTGGGCTACAGTGCTAAAACACAGTGTTAGTCTACTAACGGCTAACTTGGATGGTCGCAACATACCTACTCCGCAAGAACTTATCCTGGGTGATGGAAGCGCTGGTTGTCTGTGGCACCATATCAATGATGACTATTTTAAAAAAGTGAAATTTAAGACTATTTCTAATGTCTTTAAAGTATGGGACAATGTTAAAAAATTAGTAGGCTTAGGTCGGTATTCCTTTTATACCCCCGTATCACAGAATACGGATCTTCCAGAAATATTCCAGGATGTATATATGCAGAGATGGGCTGAATAAGGAGTTACACAGCTCGGGTGTTTCTTTTCTACTAACGGACTCAAATCATTTGATGAATTGAAAGTAGATTTTGAGTTGACGAATCAGGACTTTTTTAAATTCCTCCAGGTGCAGGACTTTATATTAAAGAAAGTGGGAGGCTGTATCAAATTTCAACCTTGTCAAATAATAGATAAACTAAGACTAGCTAAAACTCAGAGAATTGGTGAGATATATGTAGGGTTGAATTTATTATTACTCGATGATATGGATAAACATGGGGTGGCATGGCAGACTAGGCTGGGTGTTTCTCCTCAAATTTCTCTCGACGCTTACGAAATGTCACGCACATGCTTAAAGTCCATGAAACTCAAGGCACAATTCTTTAAAACGTTCTTCTCACTTTATTATACTCGTGAAAAAAATAGCTAAATGGGGGCCTGGGTAAGGAACAACCAGTCCACAATGTGCATTTCCCGCAGCAGATTTAACTCATATGTTCGCCTCATGCCCTATTTTAGCTAAAGTATTAGCAGAAGTCTCTGATTTCATCTCGAGCATCTCTCATTGTAGGGTTAACATTACTAATGAAGAATTGTTGCTGGGTATAACTAGTATCGCCCGACCACACGAAATACAAGGGCTGATTTTTGTAGCTATGGCCGTCTTCAGGCTGTGCGTCGCATCAGCATGGATAGATCCGCTACCTCCATCATTTCTAGAATGGAGAGCTCGGCTGCTTGCGACCTGCAGCCTAGAGGTTGCCACGATAGAAACAAAGGAAGGGATAAGCGGAATAGGGATAATGAAGATTTGGGCGCCACTGTTAGCTTGGAGTCAGGATGTATGATTGTTGAAATAATACATGTGGGCCATCCGCTGCAGATATGATACATCTTCAATCGTATGATGTCTATTCTTTCTTAAAACTGTTTATGCTCATTATTGCTTATGTTGTAATAAAAAAAATGATGGGTACCTGTTCTCCGGGGGTGGGGTGGGGAGGTGTGTATTAAACTTGAAACTCAAATAAAAACAGTTTTCAAAAAAAAAGAAACTAGGACTAACTTAATTTGCAATTTTAGTAAGTCCTTCTGTAGGAGCTTGGTGCAGCAATGATGAAATAATATGTAATAGTTGGGTAAACCTCTCTTTATGAATATGTAAGATATGTTTAGGACCATATGGTCGTAGGTCAATATTTGAGTGGATACAGCACAACATTGAATGGGGGGACAGGAATGAATCTACACTTCAAGATTTAATTTAGAACAATATACTGTATATCGTTTAAGGAACAATCTTGGGTACCCTATTTGTAAACAATGTTATTCAAAGGTTTTGAAACCCTGAGTAACTAGGTGTTTATACAAATGATTTGTTGAAATAACGTACGACATGAATTATTTGTTTTGTGCTTTTGGATATGGTTATCTATATAATGTTTGTATGTACTTAAAGTTTGTTATTGTTTGTATGTGTTTCACTCCTGTCCATTGAGATTTTAAGGTGATCGGTGAACAATTAGTTGTGAATCAATTTACTATATGTTGATTCTGTAAAAAATATAAACTGTTCTATGAATATGTACTCCTGCATGTTAATTGAAGTTTGTCTCGTTGATGTTCTAAAGCCTTGTTCAATGTAGGTTTCTCAACAGCCCTGAAGAAGTCCCATACGAATAGGGAGGAAACGCGAAGGCTGTTCTTTTTAGATGCGTCGTCTTAATCTATCTAATCAAGATGTTTGAATAAAGAAAAAAAAAAACAAGGACATGAACGTTTTCAATTTGAATATAAAATATTGATCTTGCTGTCTCACGTGCAAAACAAGTGTTTACAAGAGTTTTATGTAATATACTGGAGTATTATTTAATTCCAAATTGGTTGGATGATTCATATTTCAAGGTATTGTGCTCCTCAACTTGTGTAGTTGCACAAGTTGACGTTGGTAACGTTGTTTGTACCTGGGGGGGGGAGGGGGGGTTTAGGAACGTATGGTGGTCAGGGGGCTCAATAGATATGGAATCGTACTGGCACATGAGAGATGGGAGAGATGCTGACATGGGAACAGAGGGCCAAGACCGGGAGAGGTAATTCTCATATATGAGAGGGGGGGGAAACAACCCAGAGACATGGTAATCTCAATAGTGTTCTGGAACGTGAAGGGGTTGAATTCGCCTTTCAAGAGGCATAAAGTCTGGAAATACCAAACGGACCATCACTTCGAGGACGTGGCTCTCCAGGAGACACACCTAAAACGTACTGAGGAATCTAGATTTCGCCATAAACAGTATTCTCTTACTTATAAATAATCAGCTAACACTAAACAGCGGGCTGGTACTTCTCTTTCATAGCTCCATTCCAGTAGGAGGCCATTAAGTCAGATAAAGAAGGCCAGATAGTCATGGTGAAGGGGACACTGAGAGGGCGTCTTTGTACATTTATCGCAGCATATGTGCCCAAAGTGGGCCAACCTGTTTTCCTCACCATGCTCTCAGTCCAGGTAGGGGAGTTTGCGGAGGGCCAGATGATCCTAATGGGGGATTTTAATTTCACCTGGCAGGCAGAGTCGGATAGTACACACTCACATAGATCTTCTACATGCACATTTCTGAAGGGATCTAAACAAATGTTACACAACCTAGGGCTGAGAGATGCATGGCGTACCCTTTATCCTTCGAACAAAGATTACACCCTTTTCTCGCATGTACACCAAACATATTCCCGACTTGATTATGTTTTTGTTAGCCAAAGTCTACTGGGTGCACTCCGGGAGGCGAAAACCCTGCCTGTCACTATTTCGGATCACTGCCCGCCTCGATCTGCTTCAATTGGAGTCCAGCCGCACCCAGGATACCAAGGTGATACTTCCCGGTCTCCCTCATGAGGGATAGACTGTTCAGGGATAAATTGAGGGGGGGTGGGTCAGACTTTTTTTAATTCAATTCTCTGCATGATACCTCGGCCCTTAACTGGGACACCTTTAAGGCTGTACTGAGGGGTAAATGCCTGGAACTCAATGCTACACTGAATATACAGAACACCAAAGAGAGGGTGGATTTGGAGACAGAACTGGAACGTGTCGAAAAGGAACATAAACAAACGCCTTCCAAGATTCTATAATGTAAACCCACAGCTCTCAGGGGGAAAATTGAGGCGATTTACACTAACAGGTCTGAATACATCCTGCTTCATCTACGTCAGCTCTCTTACACACAGGGGAACAAAGTGGGTACGCACCTGGCTAGACAGCTCAGAGAGAAAAGATAGAGGAAATATATTGGGGTATACAAGATGAAGGAGGTGATATAGTGACTTTGGATGCAAAGAAGGCTAATATATTTGGGGCATTCTACAACAGACTATATACAGAAGAAATGCGCGAGGGAGAAGCGCAACGTCAGTGTAGGAAATGGGATCCCCGGCCGGCCAGGGCTTGCGCCACAGCCAGTCAGAAACCGCCACTCCTATGAAAAGTCGACCCCTGCTCGCCCTCTAGGTAACGCGGCGCGGGCAGCCAGGCCTATCTCGGAGGACATGTGAAGCATTTGCGCACGCACCCACCAACAACAACATCCCGGGCCTCCCACAAAAGGAACTCCACACCAAGTATATATGAGAATAGTCTTTGTATTAAGCATGACACATATAGACACACATTGTACAAGGTGCCAGGGGCACGGGCAGGGGCTACAGGGAAGAAGGTACAGCGCAGGGCCAAGGGACCACTGCCAGGAATCACATACAGGGGACATCTAGCATTTCAGGGGGGAAAGGACAAAAGTACATAAGTCTGCAGGGGTACCTGTAGGAAAGACACAGAGAATAAATCTCAAGGAGCACAATTGACATTTAGCTAGTCCTCTCAACAGGCCAACCGACCTTCGGGGGCTGGGACGCCCATAGTCTCAATGTCAGGGGTGGGGGGGACTGCAGGTACCCACCGATAAGCCTAAACGTGGCAGCGGCCCACGAAGTGCTGGGCAGCTGTAGATGCTGGGGGCATCACGTTGGAGCCTCGCAGGCTCGGCAGGACAAGGGACAATGGTGGAGCCTCTCGGGCTCGAGGAACGAAGGGGCCAGAGGTGGAGCCTCGCAGGCTCGAGGTACAAAGGGGCCAGAGGTGGAGCCTCTCGGGCTCGAGGTACGAAGGGGCCAGAGGTGGAGCCTCGCAGGCTCGAGGTACAAAGGGGCCAGAGGTGGAGCCTCTCGGGCTCGAGGTACGAAGGGGCCAGAGGTGGAGCCTCGCCGGGCTCGAGAGATGAGGGGGCCCAAGGAAGAGCCTCGCCGGGCTCGGGAAAATGAAGGGCCAAAGGTGGAGCCTCGCAGGCTCGAGAGATGAGGGGGCCCAAGGAAGAGCCTCGCCGGGCTCGGGAAGATGAAGGGCCAAAGGTGGAGCATCGTGGGAGTCCTTCCCGGACTCGGGGACCAAAGGGGGGGGGAGCCTCGCGGACCCATAGCACTCCCCAGGGCAGAGGAGCGTCCCGTAGCCCGCCCGCACTCACCAGTTGTTAGAGGCGGCGGCTCCACGGGGCCTCAGCTCCTTGGCGTGGCGATGGCGGCGCTCCCTCCTCCGGGAGAACCATCGACTGCCGGGTGCGCCTGGGGAAGCCCTCCCAGGGTCGGGCCAATCCCTGCGCGGCCCCGCAATGACGCGGTAGAAGTCCCGGCGGCCAGGACCAATGGCGGGGTGGCAATGCTTTCTCCGGGGCCGCCAATGGCAGCGCGGCCCTGGATAGGGAGGCGGGCACAGCGCCTCCACAGCCGACTCCGGGCTGCAGCGGTGAACTCGGGGAGATAGCGAGGAATAGGCTCCCTCGTAAATATGCCACGCAAGGGGGTAGGCGAGGTAGGCACTCGCTGGGCGTCTGGCAACTCCGTGGGGCAGGGCAAATGCCGGGTGGCACCGGCTCGATGAATCCAGCGCTCCCCAAGCGCTAGGGTATAGAGGCCGCGCTCTCAGCGCTAGGGATCAGAAGAAAAGCGCTTCCCCAAGGCCAGATGAAGGTAGCAAAGTCCATAGGGAGTCTAGGACCTCAGGTGGAGCGTAGCCGCTCCTAGCAGGGGGAACACCATCAGGAGTCCAGGAGTCGGGCAGGGCCCAGGGAGGCAAGCCAACCCTGAGCCCAAGCAGCAGCAGCTCCTGGTAGATTCAAGTGGAGAACAAGAACAAGTCCAGAGTGTCACAGCACCCTTTTTATACACACATTCTTGGTCTGAAGGGGCAGGCAGGGGGAGAACCAGCTGGAACTGGTTATGGGGGGATTCTTTACACTGGCCAGGCTAGGAACATCAGCCGCACCCCAGGGGGTGGAGCCAGCATTGTCTGGGGAAAACCCAGCCTCATTCATGACACTCAAACCAGACAGTCAATCCACAAGCAGACCCAGGCTCACTCCTCCCCTCACATTAGTATGCTAAACACTCCATTCACCACCGGGGCAGACCCTCCCAGATCCTGGGAGCCAGGCTCACCAGCCAGCCCCGGCCAATCATACGCCAGGCACATATTCCACAAATATGCCAACTTCCAAAAGGGGGACTTCTACACTAGACACACTCATACCTCATATACCGTTGCGCAGCATTCAATCTCACGAGTTCATACATACCAGACTTGACCCTGCACACCCTACGCACCGGGAACTGCAGAGGACTCATCCATTCCTCATGTATTCCTATGGAAGGGTAGGTCGCTCTCTCTCCTCACACTCACTCAGAGGGGGAATCACCATCCCCAGGTTACATATACCATAAAACTTCAGGGGCGGACCTGCCAGATGGGCCACGTCCAACAGTCAGTATCTTCAGACGCTAAAGCTTCCGCAGGTCTCTCAGTCCTGGAATTATATTCCTAAAGCTTGTCTCTGAGCATGAAGTGGGGTTGGCAATCAAATCACTGATGCCCAATAAGGCTTCCGGGCCGGATGGCTTGACGGCTCACTTTTATAGAACATTTGCACCTGATATCATTCCACATCTGACACAGCATTTTAATAATATGGCAGAGGGCAGTGGAGTGATCACCTCCATGGCAGAGGCAGTGATAACGGTGATCCCCAAGCCGGTGAAAGACGCACCTCAATGTGCATCATATAGACCAATTGCGCTCCTAAATTTAGATGCCAAACTATACTCTGCTATCCTAGCGGTGAGATTAGAGAACCTGATGCCAGATTTAATCCACCCTGATCAATCAGGCTTTATAAAGGACAGACAGACCCACCAGAGCATCCGTAGGATGATCCATCTGATTGAAAAAGTAACCAAACACAAGATACCAGCGTATCTTGTGGGTCTGGATGCAGAAAAGGCTTTTGACAGGGTGGATTGGGCGTTCCTTTTTAAAAACACTTTACCACTTTGGATTTGAGGAAAAATTCATAAATATGATCAGGGCTGTTGGACTTGGCCCTTTTTGCAGGGTCATCCCTGAACTTTTTGCCTACCTCCTATATTTTTTCTGACCTGTTGTTGGCTGTTTTATGACTCTGGGCACTTTACCACTGCTGATCAAGTGCTAAAGTGCATACGCTCTCCCGATTGTAAATTAATGTATGAATTAGTGATTCCATGATTGGCTGGTTTGGTTTACTTGTCAGACCCTAGTACAGTGCACTGAGTGTGCCCAGGGCTTGTGAACCAAATGCTGCTAGTGGGCTTGCAGCACTGGTTGTGCCACCCACAGAAGCAGCCTGTAAAAGTGTGTCTAAGGCCTGCCATTGCAGATTCTGTGTGCAGTCTGGTACTGCCAAACTGACTGGGCAAGTGCACCCACTTACCAGTCCCTAAACCTTCCATTTCCTTCATATCAGACACCTTGATGGTAGGCATTGTAAGTATAAGGTAGGACAAGCCTTGGTGTTTGTGGCATGTCCTAATAGTGAATTACAGCCATTTTTGTGTTTCACTATTGCAAGGCTACCTGTTCTCCATCGACCAGAATGGGCAGTTAGATTATTACATCTTATAATCCTAACTGATTCAGGGAACATGGTAGAAATACAAGTTAGTATGCCTGAACTCAGAATGATAAAATACATATTTTAGTGAAGTTGGGTTTAACATTTTGTGTTTGAAAATACCACTTTTAGAAAGTAGGTATTTTCTGGTCTAACTATCCAAAGCCTGCCTCTGCTAGGTTGTGTATTCCTTGTCTGGAAGTTGAGTGATAGGGTTGGGGAAATCCAGGAGACATAATGAGTCAGCCCAGTGGTGAATAGAGAGATCTGCATCTAGATGGGAGGGAGGAGTTGCACCTGCGACCTGAATAGGACTGTGCCCGCCCCCCACAGTGCTGGCTCCACCCCCTGTGGTGCCTCTGATGTTTCTACCCTGCACTGTGAAAGGAGAGAAGGAATCATGTCAACAAAGTGCTCAAGGGCTGTGCTTTCTCTCCACAATGCTAGCTCCACCTCCTGTGGGGCGTCTGATATTTCTGCTCTGCACTGTGACAAGAAAGAAAGATTCATGTAAACAGAGTGCTCCAGAACTGGTTTGGACTGGGCAAAGGCCCCTCTGCCCTCAGAGGACAAAGGATTTTGTGGTATAAATATTGGGACCCTGATCCCAAAAAATAAAATCACTTTTGGACAAACAAGAAGAAACCTCTGCTGAGGAGAGGAACCTGAAGAAACTGAGGAGAGACTATTCCTAAGCTGAAGTGCTGCTTAGGAGATTGGCCTGCAGTGGTTGCCTTACTGCCAAAGAGAGGAGAATGGAACTTTATGTACTTTGCTTTCAACTTATGAAGGATCTCCAAGGGCTTGTAAAATAACTTGCCTCCTGCTGAAGTCTCAGGGACAACAGACTTCAACCCCCAGCTCCCCAGTTGTCTTTTGGAAGTGCCTGCAGCAGTTTTGGGCCTTCTGAGGAACTGTGGGTGGCAAGGAGCTGTAAGCGCGACGCAACGAAGTGGAAGCGTGTCGCCATCGCTGCCGTCGCACTTCTGAACAAGGGTATCGCCAATGGCGTGGTCGCACTGCACCGCATCGTGAGAAGAGTCTCGCAACGAGGTAGAAGTGTGTCACCGTTGCTGCTGTCGCACTTCTGAACAAGGGTGTCGCCGCTGGAACTGTTGCCTTGCACCGCATCGAGGAAAGCGCCCAGAGCAACGCGCCGCCGTCTGAGTTGCTGCCGTTCTGAACAAGGATGTCGCCGCTGTAGTTGTCATTGTGCGGAAGCTTCACGCAAACGTGGGAGAAGAGTGTCGCAGCTTTTGCCGTCGCACTTCTGAACAAGGGTGTCGCCGCTGCAGTCCACACATCGAACCGAGAACTTCTCGCATCCCCGGAGAAGCGTGCTGCATCTGGAAGATCACCACGTCTTTATTTTTTTGCACCAGAACTTTGCCGCATTTCCCTCGCTGCGACATTGCTTGCTGTGGAAGCGCAATGCATCGTAAGGTACATTGACCAAAGTGTTGCATCTTAAGAACTGAGCTAAGCTAAAACTAACAGTATTGTGTATTTTTGTTGTTTATGGTCTTGTGGTAAATCTATAAAAAGTATACTTATTTTTGATATAAAACCTGGTGTGGTGTTCATCTGTAGTGTTGTTACTGGGTTACTGTATGTGGTCACAAATGCTTTACACACTGCCTCTGAGATAAGCCTGTCTGCTCGTGCCAAGCTAACAAGGTGGTGAGCAGGGGTTATTTAGGAGTGTAATCCCCTTATCCTGACTAGAGGCAAGGGTCCCTATTTGTCACAAGTACCTACCTGTGCCAACTAGAGACCCCCAAATCTAACAAGGGCCAATTACATTTAACCAAGATCCAGGGTGCAGGTTAACTGGTCAATTCCCCCTTACTAGAGGAACAAGGCAGAGATGTCTGCTATCACCTCTGCTATTTGCCTTAAGCATAGAGCCGTTGGCAGTGCAGATTCGGGAGACCTTGGCGATACAAGGCATAACGTTTGGAGGAAAATCAAATAACACTCTGCGCAGATGACATTGTTGAACCTCACAGACCCACAGCGATCGCTTCCCGCTCTAGAGAGGGAGCTGAATGCCTTTGAGGTGGTGGGGGGTTCAGAGTTAATCTAACCAAATCATCTTTATTAAACCACACGATACCAGAAGCCAGGGCAATTCGCCTCCGGGATCACTCTCCATTTCAGTTGGCTAAATGCTCACTCCAATACTTAGGTACACAACGAACGCCTTGCTTGGAAGACCTATTTATGCTAACTACCCGCCTCTCCTTCTTCAGCTCCAGAACGACCTCAAACAATGGAAGCCACTTTTTATTTTGTGGCTGGGCCCTATTCATGCAATCAAAATGACAGTGCTGCCTAAATTGCTGTACCTCTTCCAGGATCTGCCGATCGACCTAGACAGGGAACTTCTTCACAAAATAAGATCCTTGATCATCCGCTTTATTTGGCAGAAGGGAAGGGCTCGTCTCCCTTTCCAAGAAGAACAAAGAAGGTGGGAGGAGTGGGTCTACCCGACTTCAGTCTGTACTACAAGGCGACCAAACTTAGGATAGTGGTGGATTGGAACAAGAGGGAATCAGACAAAACACTGGTTACACACGGACAGGGCAATTGTGGGAAGGACAATATGGGACCTTATATAGAAACCTAGGAAGGATATACAGGTAAATGCCTACATCAGCACACCCACCCGCACCACTCTGAAGGTTTGGGACGAGGTCACTTGGGGAGATGGGTGGGCCTCATTTCCGTCACCGTACACACCGATTAACTTCACCGGAGTTTACCCCGCGCTCTGCGAGGGTCCATTCGATCACTGGAGGGAGGGTGGCTACCTTATGCTTACAGATCTCTTTCACAACCATGATATTCTCACATTTGAGAGTTGTCAGAGGGAGTTTCACTTAGACCCATACGAATATTTTCACTACCTCCAACTTAAGCATTGGGCCCTCACTCCACAGGTTAGGGAAGCAGCAACGCGAGAGAGAACAATAATTGAAAACATTGTGCAGAGGGTGGGGTTATCGCCTATAGCTCACTTCTATCCACCGCACAGTCACCAAGAACCAAATGCATGACTCTATGGGAGGCTATGGGCCGATGTCTCCAAGTTTAACCACTCCCTCGACCTGCAGGAGGGGTTGTGGCCTTCTCTGGGGCTTTCGGCACATTTTGTGGGACTGTCACACAATCAAAACCTTCTGGGAGGAAATCTTGGAACCTATCAAAGAAACGTTGGGATATCCCATCCCAACCTCTATAGAGGGAACTCTCTTGAGTATTAGAGATCTGTCACTTGAATTGCCACACTAAGGCAGACAAAACCGTTATGTGGGCCTGTCTGGGGGTGGCCAAAACTGCAATTGCGGCTGCATGGAAGAGGAAAGTGGCACCCGATATATCATTAGGACACTCACGTCTCTGAAAAATTCTCTGCCTGGAGAGAATGGCGGACATCTTCAGGGATGATTATAAGAACTTTGAATATAAATGGTGACCTTTAGTGACACTGCCTTCTTCTGGCGGTCTGTCCACCCTCAATCAGAGACATGCACCTATTCCAGTTCTAGTCAACACCACCCACGGGATGGAGGAACATCCGGAAAGATGGCCCGTCGGGAAGATGTCTGAGGGGGACTCGCAACTCTGTTTAACAATTAGGGGTTTATTCTCCGCACCATCGGTCCAAAAGATTGAACCACGCATCTGCCGGCGCCAATGACCACTACGTTCCTTAGTGGGGAGGGAGAGTTGGGGCTGTTTACTTTAGGACTTTCCCACTTAAAACCTCGTCACAAAAGATTAAACACAATATTAAATTCTTTGTGCTTACTCCCTTACATGTCGAAACTGTAAACCTTATTGCCCTTTATAGCATAAGGGGAAGCAATTGGTTTTTTTTTGCACTGCGTGGTCAACCATATCATTGCTTAGTTTCCTAGATATGGCTATTGAGATAAGCTGCTAATGAATGTTTGGGTATTAAATACCATGTAAGCCAATGTTTGTGATAAATGTGAAACCTTTCGTTAATAAAAAGAATTTTGTAAAAAAAATATTTTTTTCCTTCCCCACTCCAAGTAAAGTGGAGTCCAGATGCGGTGAGCACTTCCTCTCACGGCGCCCAGTGCCGTTAAAAATGAAATTAGCTTATATCTCCGTGCGCTCCTGTTGTTATAAATGGGTGATAGTCTCCTTGTGTTGGCGCAGTCCTTGTAACACTGTGTCTGTCAGTGCCTTAATAATATGGCTGTAGAGTGTGGTCGCTTGATCACAAAGGGCGCGCTCTTTCAACATAAACCAAAGTGGTTTTTCGTAAAGTTCAACCGTTTAAAACTTTGTTCATATGAAAAAGTTTTCGCAGATAGTTTAGTTCATAGCAATTATATTTATTGGTAGAACATTTCCTTAGAAATTGACATTTCCAATGAAGAATTCATTTAAGTTCATAAGTATTTCACGATGTTACATTATGCCCAATGCATTTTCGGGTTCTAAAGAGAAAACCCTTCGTCAGGGGCCTGTAGCAAACGAAAAACATACAAGACCTTAGCATTCAAAACGAAAATCTTGGCATTCAAACAATAATAAAGTTTGTTCATCACATCCTGATCGTGCTCGATGCGTGTCCTATGTTATGTCACATTGCATCAAAACAAATCCAAAGCATTAAGATCTTTAGTCAAAGAAAATCTAGTGCAAAACAGTCAATACATCACGATAGAAAGAGATTAATGAGACGTATGGGTGTCATAGTAAAAAGAGTGCCTGTCAAAAGAATAGCATGCAAAGCAATAACTTACAGTTTGTAACGATCGTGGGTTGCTCCGCAAGCAATTTGAACGAGGAAGCGAAGGAATAGTTAGTCAGCCTATTAGGTGTAGTTATGTAGTGATGTGACGGAGTCACGTGATCGTGAGGTCGTGAAAGTGAAAGCGCGTTAGACAATTGTCAGAATGTGCCGAAAGCAGGGTAAGAACAGGGTAAAAAAGACATCCTTGGAGAAAACGTAATATAATGAAGGAAAGGGTAAAAGGTATTTATTAGATTGACACAAAGTCAATTACGAGTAGTGTGATGGTTTTAAAGTTCCGATCATGTGGTATAGATAGCGGGGTTTTGATTGGTGAATCATTCCGATCCCGTGGTAAGGAAGGTGAAGAGGTTATTGGTGCACCGTGCGAGTGACAATAGTAAACATGGAGGATATACATGTAAGCTGAACGCATAGAAAAGAGACTTCATACATAATGTGCTGTAAATTCGAATATATGGCAGACAATGTGAAAATAAATACATTGTAAAAATAAAAGTGCACTTATAATAAAATAAATCAAGCTACGAATTTGAGTGACTGGTACATGGGTTGGTCAACACATATCAAAAACGAAATGTATGGAGAGAGCATATATGCTAAGGGGATAGAGTCAGCCTTGAGAGTCAAATGTTGTGTAGGGTGAATTGCAGGTTTATAGAAAGCACGACATTTCAATTCTGTCGTTAATTCCAGTTGGTTGCAAAGCATTAAGTTTTTTGATCCAAAAAACTTCGGCTTGCAGACGTTGTTTAGTTGGGTCCATATCACAGCGTTGCAGGAGTATCTCCAGTATAGTGTATTTTAGTTAAGCAATTTGATGGTTGCAGTCTAGCCAGTGAGTGGCTAATGCAGATTTCATGTTCTTAGTCCGGATATTACTCTTATGTTCTGATATTCTTATCTTGATTTTTCGTTCTGTTTGCCCTATGTATATTTTACCACACGGGCATTTGATGGCATAGATGATGTTTTTAGAATCACAGGTACCTGTGTACTTAAGGTTAATTTTGTACCCTTGAGTTGGATGCGTGAAGGTTTTTCCAGTTATTACGTTATTGCAATGTGTGCAATTTAGGCATTTGGCCATTCCTTTGTGTTGTAGAATAATTGGTTTTTTAATGTTCAAAATTTCTTTTAGATTTTGTGATCTTCTATATGCAAAAGTTATGCGGTCACTGTAGAGATTGTGTAGATAAGGTTCTGATTTTATTAACATCCAGTGTCGGTTGATGATTTTTTTGATTTTCTTAGTATCTGTTGAGAATTTCAACACGCATACTGTTTTTTGATTAGTTGTTTTCTGGACTGTTATTAGTAAGTTTTCTCTTGGAAGTTTGGCTACTTTCTTAATTGATTCATCGAGGATCTCTTTGGGGTAACCTCTTGCGAGGTATTGGTGTTGTTGTTCCATTATTGATTTCTCAAGTGTCTGTGCATCAGAGGTGATCCGTTTTAAGCGAATAAACTGTGATGTTGGTAGATGGTTTTTTAGAGTTTCTGGATGAAAGCTTTGATATAGTAGGCAAGAGTTGCGATCTGTGCTTTTTTTGAATACTTGAGTTTGTATTTGATGATTGACAATTTTAATCTGTACATCCAAAAAAGATATGGTGTTATTGTTGATAGTGTATGTGAATTTGATTCTAGGGTTCAGTTGGTTTAAGATACAGATGTTGGTCAATAATTGTTCCTTGTCTCCCTTCCAGATTAGAAATAGATCATCGATGTATATTTTGAATATTGTCAGATTTTCAGTCCAATTAGTGTTATTCAGAATGTGGTCATGTTCAAATTTTGTCATGTACAGATTTGCGTATGAGGGCCCCCCCCCCAAAGCCCATTGAAGTGCCAGTACATTGATTATAGAACGTGTTTTGCCATTCAAAGTAGCTGTGATACAATGCAAAATGCATCAATTCAAGCAGAAAGATTTTATTCACTTCACAGTTCTCTTCTCTTAGTAAATTCCACTCTAATGCTTCTAGACCTTCGTTGTGTGGAATTGAGGTATAGAGTGATACCACATCAATGGTGCATAGCCAATAATCAGTATTTTCGTCAAGTACAATGGTTCTTAGTAAATTTAAAAATGCTGTTGTGTCCTTGATGTAGGTTTGAGATTTTTGGACAATCGGTTGCAGATACCAATCTACATATTTGCCTATACTTTCTGATATTGATCTGCAAGCTGATACAATGGGTCTGAAGGGTGGTGTTCGATCATTTTTGTGGATTTTAGGCAACATGTATATCCTGGGTCTACGCGGATAATTGGTCTTCAGGAAATTTTTTGTTTGTTCGTCAATCCATTGTAAGTTAATCACATGATCCAGAATGGTTGAAAGAATTTTTTGATACTCTTCGGTCGGATCATTGTTTAAAGGAATATAGGTGTTGATATCCTTCACATGTTCATTTACGCTTTCTTCGTAAAAGCTGATGTCCATTATTATTAGAGCCCCTCCTTTGTCAGTTCTTTGAAATGTTAGCTCCCGGTCATTGATTAGGTTTGAGATGGTGCTCCATTCAGCTTTAAATAAATTGCTTTTGTTATTTTTTCGAAAGTTGATTTTTTGGATATCAGAAAGTACTGCCCGTTCGAAAGTTTCGATGGTTTTGTGAGAATACGGTGCACAAAACGAGCTTTTGGGTTTAAAGATTTTTGCTTGGTCTGTAGTATTGGGAGATGCATCTTTGAAGAAATATCTTAATTTCAGTGTTCTAAAAAATTTGAAAAGTGCTATTTCTGTTTCAGGTAAATTGGTTTTGTATGTAGGGACGAATGAAGTTCCAGTGCCGTTAAGTCAGGAGGGATACTCTATTGGTATTATTTGAATATTGTTTAATCGCTTGGATCACTGGGCATGACACACATGGTATGCTTGTCTCCTGGGTGTGATACAGGGTTGAGGCCTCACCGCTGGGAGCAACACAGATGGTATGCATTGGCCCTGATGTTGATTTAGGGCCGCCAACTCAATCTTATTTTTTAGTCCAAAAGATTTTTCCGGTGCTACTGGTTTCTTAATACTTGGTATCTGAAAGAAGTGAGAGGTGTTATTCGCTTGGACCACTGGGCGTGACATAGAAGGTACTCTTTGCCCGAATGCCCTGCCTGGAGGGTGATGTTTGCCCCTCTTCGACCTTCTAGGCCCGAGCGCCCATTCTTTAAAGGGAGATGAATTAGGCCTGTTGCCGGCGAACTCGACGAGTTAAGGGGGGGCTCTGGGGGTCGAACGGGCCTAAGGCCCCCCACTCCTGTACAACTGCTTGAGGCGGCAGCAAGGCCATCATCCCCCCACTTACTTGCTACTCCCTGGCGGGCACCTGGGTGGGTCGACAGCACGAGGGTCTGTGCTGGGCTGTCTTCCACCCTCACGCGCGTTCGCCAGGATCCTAGGTTACTGGTGACCACTCTGCGGGCTATATCATCTTGGGGGTGGCTCAGTGACCATGTCGGGTCCAGGCTGACCCGTTCTAACGTTTCTGCCTGGGCTAACTGGGGCACGGGCGGCCATGCCTAGGCCCTACATCGCTCACCACACTGATAACAGGCTTCTAAGTGGTGCAGTCTCATGCTCCGGAGTGCTCCTCCACCGATGTGCTATGGGAGGCTCAGCAGGATGTTATGAACCTACATTGTTGACAACTGGGTGTCTTCTCCATTTGCGGCAAAGGACCCTAGCACACTACTGGTGCCTACTCGTGCTGGCACCCTTGCTCACTCCCGATCTATGCCGACCTGGGCACCCCTTCTACAACACACAGTAGCTCTACGCCATAGCCTGGAGTGACCTACCAAAGGGGTGGGAGTGAATTATCAGTACCTCTGCCTCAGTACTGCGTGGAGACTCTCTTGGCACCGGTTTGGGCCTAATTTGCTTCTCTCCTCACTGCTACTTACCCGACACCTTTCCGGCTGCAGTGGTGGAGGATCGTGCACCAAGCCCAGTTCTATGGCTACTGCCCAGCATCTAGACATGGGCTGCCTTCGCTCTACCACCCCACAGACAGCGAGACTTTAGGATTCTGGGGATAGCTCGTCTTCGGAGGGGGTGGGGGGGACATCTCCGGAATCTCAGCACACTGCTCTCTCAGCCAAGTTCGACTCGGTCCTAGCGGCTGTGGAGAAAATTGGTGCAACATTGGATCAAACACGTGCCTCACTCGAGTGTAAGATTGAAAAAAGTAGCTTCAGACTTCACACTCCTGAAGGACGACCATCAGAAACTAACCGAGCAGGTACACATGGCTGAATTTACACTTACTGATTGCAGCCCAAGTCTGGCAATCACACAGGCACCCTACAAGACCTATTGGATCAGGTGTGCACCCTCGAAGCCAAGCTCGATGACGCTGAGGGCCGCTCCTGCCGCAACAATGAGTGAGTGGTTGGCCTACATGAAGGCGCAGGGCACATACGTGTTCCTTAGAGGTAAACTTAATGGCCAACCCCTCTTAATTGGTTCAGGTTACACCCCTAATGTTGAACAGAGCTCCTTCCTTTGCGGCCTCTCTAAGGTATTAGTCCGCTGGAGTGATATCCCATGGCTCATAGCGGGGACTTTAACTCTGTCCTCGATGCTTCACTAGATCGCTCTTTCCTGCCCCTCACACACCACTGCATCATCTAACGTACTGGCTCTGTGCAATTAGCTTCAGCATTGGTCGCTATCCGATGTTTGGCCCTCAAGCAATCTGGACACCCGCATATATTCCTTATACTCACCTGCCCACTTGCTTCATGTGCAACTAGAACGCATATTGGCTTCCTCTTCATTGCTTCCCCTAATTCATGACACTGAGTACAGTGGAAGCACACATTCTGATCATAATCCCCAATTCATGAAGCTTAGCTTGGAATATAGGCCCCCCCGGTCCCAACCTGGTGTCTTCTGGCACCGGCGCTAGAGGACCAAGCTTTCCGCAGCTCCCTAGGCACAGCAATCTCAGATTATTTAGCCTTAATGTTGGCTATACAGGCTCTCCATCAGTGGAATGGGAGGCTTTCAAAGTCACGACCAGAGGGCACTGTATAGGACTCACATGGAACATCCATAAGCAACTAGATTGCAAGTTGTGCGCTACATCATGTCACCTTAGTCAGTACCTTGTTTTTTGACTCAATATCGTTGAGCCCTTGCCACTTCTGTGAAAGTGACAGGCTTGTAGACTATTGTATGTATTTATTTGGCCTTAGGATACCCCTTCGCCTCCCATACCGGGCTACAGGTTGTATTCCTTCCCCAATTAGCCTATGCATTAATGTTAATAGTACCTTATATCATGTCACTTCACCCTACGCCTGGTTTCACTTTTAACTTTTCGTTTTGATTTCGTGGAGCCTGTGTTACACAGGCCTCATATGTTCATGTATCTATAACGGACACTGTTGTTGAATGTTCTGACATTCTGACTTCCTTACGTAATACTTAACAGATCTCCAGTGCAATTCTCTCCCCACCCCCTGATTCTGACTTCACCCAGTCCACGCCCCTTGCTCCCCCGTCACTATACGTGACCCCACCCACATGCGGAAGTAGCCAACACTATCCTGCGAGTGTTTGCGGTTACCACACCACCAGATTTATTCCCGCACCAGCACGCCGATCCAGTAAGGTATGTCAACCCCGATCACCTCCTCGGACATGCCGGATGGTTCTGTTTAACTGTCTACCCCGCTTGGCCACTTCTGATCGCCCCCCGCCTGTCTCCCTTTTTTTCACAGGACCGTGCCCGGCCATCGGCTGATTGTAGACGGCCTCCCAGCGCTTCCTTCCCGTTAGTATCTTCCGCCACTGGGGTTGTTATTTTCTATTTTCACGACCAATACAACTCCAACCTCATTGTTCCCCTGGTTCATTTACAGTGCCCCCATGCAGGCTTGACGTGCATTCTCAGATGACTTCTGCTCTGTTTATACAACAAATTTCCCCATCTCAGGTAATTGCCCACCCCCTCGCCAGCGCTTCCCGTATCCTGCCTCCGTTCTCAACGCCCCCCCCTGAAATGTTTTCCCTTTTCCTTAGCAGCACGCCCCTATTCAGACAACCTAGACCTGATGACGATCCTAACTAATGAGGATCGAAACGCCGTCGACTTAACAGCGTAGTAACAGGCGTACCTCTCAATGTGGCTCAATACCAATTGAAAAAATTCTGTATTCTGTGATATCACTTTGTCACAATACTTGAGCCACCCACTGTACATTATTTGCACCTTGTTCTCTGTGTGCCGTCAATGCTGTTCACTCTTTCGCTCGCGTCGCCACGTTCACCACAGACACGTTTTTGAGCACCAAGTGCATTATGGTTGTCACAAATTTGTTTTATGCAGTGCTGCCTTAAACTGTATATGCCTGAGCATGAACTTTTTCCGTGCCAGTAATGCTGTATGCATGCATAATTACCTGACTAAATACTATTACCTTTTGGGACATTGTTATTTTGTTGCACCTTCCCTACCCAGTCCCGATTTGGTATATGGGTCACACTCCTGTAATTTTTACTTGCTTACTTAGTGCGGCAGGATCACCCTCATCATCGAATTCACTCTTTACGAGAGGACTCGGGCCACATGCGCCACACGCTACTTGAAATCCCTCAGCCATGACTAGTCACTATTTAACACTGTACAAATCCACTACTCACGGGGATCACATGCAGATTTACACCTTCCGGAGCTAGATAGACCTGCCCACGCTATCCCTCGACCAACATCTGGCATTGGATTCTCCTATAACAACCGATGAGGTACGTGAGGCGTTATAAACATTGGCGGCTGAAAAGGTTCCAGGGCTGGATGGCCTCCCAACAGAGTACTTTAAGACATATGCTGATTCACTTATCCCACATCTACATGCTCTTTACACCTCAGCAATAGATAATTTCTCACTACCGCCCTCTTTATACACGGCCAATGTGGTCTCTTTATTGTAACCGGTCAAGGATCCCACAGCCCAAGGTTCCTACAGACACCTAATGATTTTAAATACGGATTACAAAATACTGGCGAAAATTTTTGCTAATCGTCTTGCACCCCTTATTTCTGCATTAGTCCACCCAGACCAGAATGGATTTGTCTCCTCCTGTAGCACTTTTCTCAATCTCTGTCTTTTTTTTTTCAGAGTGGCAGAGTATGAGCCGCTCCGTTGGCCTCGCACAGGGTGCCTGGTTCAGGATCTCAAGAGAGCCTTTGAATCCCTCGAGGTGGATAACCTTTTCACAGTATTATCTCAAATTGGTTTCGGGCCACCTACATTGGTATGGTCATGCTACTCTACAAACAGCCTTCGGTTCGCGTTAAAATAGGTCCTTACATATCTGATCCCAATGCAGTGGGTTGTGGAACTTGGTAGGGCTGCCCATTATCCCCCCTTTTCTTCTCACTAGCTGTGAAGCCACTGGCTTAAAGTGTCCTTTCCCAAGCTGATGTAGGTATACCCTTCGAGAATGAGACACACACAATCTCTCTGTATGCAGATGATATTCTGCTATATGTGCGGGATACTCATTCCATTAACTCCTTAGAACCTTGAGACCCTCACGTGTGAGTAGCACGCTTAAAATCCCTGATTGACTGATTCTTTTAGCTTGCAGTGCCCACCAATAGCGAGGTACTGGGAGGAGGTGTACGCTGCAATCCGAGAGAATACGGGGGCAGAGCTATCGCTTATTCTATCATCATTTGCTAACGTATTGGGATTGGGCACCAACCACTGAAGTCCTCCATTTATCGCTTTTCTGCATCCACTCGGGACCCTGGGTACTACCTGAATAGGGACCTAGTATTATGATATGCCGATTCATTTTGTTATTTAGGCATTCGCATTTATCGGCTAAAATCCAACCTTTTTGACAGTAACATAAGCAGAGCCACAACTGTAATTGATACCCAGCTAGCTTTTTGGGAGAATCTGCCGCTGTCTGTCATCGGCAGGATTGCTCTCACCAAAATGGTAATTCTCCCCCGGCTTCTCTATTACTTAACGTACCTGCCTCTCTACATTCCCCCATCCTTCTTCAGTTAATTTGAGAGAACAATTAGAGATTTCATTTGGGGTACCTCCAGACACTGAGTATCCATACAAAAATTATTCCTACCCGCAGATCGGGGAGACCTTGCAGCCCCTAACTTCGAACATTATTACCCAGCCGCAGAGTTACAATGGATTGTCATGCCTCTTGACTGCTTGCCGACATGGCCACTCTACAGCCGCCCATGTCCAATTCTTTATCTTACACCGAGCATACCTTATCCCAGCAAAGATTAACAAATATTTCCACTGCATGGACTCTACGTGTCCCAGATGTAAATTGATTGATGTGGACTTCTTAGACATGCTCTTGCGCAGCCCCACTCTCACTGGGTACTGGACCGCTGTGGCTAACACCCTTTGCTTGCTGCACTGAATGCATCGTCCCTTACCGGTGGGAAGTCTATATTCTGCATATGTTCCACAGAGGCAAAAGATATAAGGTCACTCCCCGCTTTCTAGATCTGGGCATAGCAACTGCTAAACAATTCATTACTAAGAGGTGGAAACCTCCTGCAGCCCCCACGCTGTAGCATGGTGTTGCTCTTTATTGACATGGGCAAAAGCGGAGAGTACTGCCCTATGCAGAGAAGACTTAATGGGCCTCCGCAGTTTCCCACTTGCCGCCAGCTAGGACGCTATTCTAGCAGGCCTGTAAAGAAACAACTACACTGATTCAGTAGATTCTCTAACAGAAGAGGACCTGTCTGTTTTGGAGCCATGAGTAGGAACATCCTTCCATCTCTACATAGCCAGGGAATACCCCTGTAGATTTCTTCCTGAACCAGTCAGTGAACACATTTATGTACGCGACACTTCCTAGCCTTAGAAACAAAGCAGAGGCAGTGAGCATGCGGAGGGGCATTGGGCAGGGGTCAACACGGCAGCATATCACTAACAGTTACTCTCCCCCTTTTTAGGGCTCGGCCTACATCCCACGAAGTGGGTGTGGCTTCAAAGTCCTTTAGAGAGGAGTTCGAAAAGCTAACCTACGAATTCCAGAGAAGCGTGTGAATTTTGTTCGTTATATATGGCAGCTGCATGGCAATTGGCCCTCGCATGGCTGTGTTTTTACAAGCCAGCAAGCAATAGGCCAGAGTCTGTAGAGTTTATCCACTTACTGCATATTCCGTGCTGAGACGCGCAGCAGAAGGGTATAATTCCTCAATTACCAGCTGTCAGGGGCCGCCGTAATTGAAGCCAGATGTTTGGCGCGCATTCAGCACTCTCCAGTTAATTTGTTTTCAGCTGTGTGTGCGCGCATGCAGGCTCCCTGGCAAAGCTTGTGGGCCCGTGGTAATTGAAGCCAGATGCCGGAGCGCGTGCCCCATTCTCTGCTGTGTTCTCCTTCACCGTGCATTTTTTTAACAATAGAGATCGCTAAAGTGATCGCTTTCAATGCTGCTTCATTGCCGTCGCACGTATTTAGTTATTAATAAACATGCCGGTTCTTGGTAAAGTACATGTAAAAGGCTAAGAAAAGTAGGTTATTGCAGTGAACTATATAAATAATGGACGTTTCGCAGACATTTTTTTTTCCATTTATGCGTAAGAATTGAATTGGGTATACAATGGCACACAGGTACACGCTAAGCTGCTCTTGATTTGTTTTAGGCTCTGTAAAGAACGTCAGCCCGGAATTTTACAGGATCAACAATTCTTCATAGTTTCAATGCCCCCTCCCTTCTCAGCCGGGACAAGCCCCTGCCCTCGGAGCACACTGTGTTCACTTTGTTGTGCGGCGTCCAAAGGGGCACTGAGCCGCTGGTAACTGGCAGTGCTGGAGTGTATTAAACACACAAACCTTTGGTTACAGGACATAAGGATTATTATAGTGTGAGCGCAGAGTGCGCAGAGTGCAGATTGTGAAGTAGTGAGTGCAGAGTGTGAGTGCAGTGTGCATGCAGAGCGTGAGTGCAGAGTGAGTGTGCAGAGTGAGTGTGCAGAGTGAGTGTGCAGAGTGAGTGTGCAGAGTGAGTGTGCAGAGTGAGTGTGCAGAGTGAGTGTGCAGAGTGAGTGTGCAGAGTGAGTGTGCAGAGTGAGTGAGCAGAGTGAGTGAGCAGAGTGAGTGTGCAGAGTGAGTGAGCAGAGTGAGTGTGCAGAGTGAGTGAAGAGTGTGAGTGTGCAGAGTGTGAGTGTGCAGAGTGTGAGTGTGCAGTGTGAGTGTGCAGAGTGTGAGTGTGCAGAGTGTGCGTGTGCAGAGTGTGAGTGTGCAGAGTGTGAGTGTGCAGAGTGTGAGAGTGTAGAGTGCGGAGTTGTGACTGCAGAGTGCGAGTGCAGAGTGAGTGTGCAGAGTGCAGAGTAATGAGTGCAGAGTAATTAGTGCAGAGTAATGAGTGCAGAGTAATGAGTGCAGAGTAATGAGTGCAGAGTAATGAGTGCAGAGTAATGAGTGCAGAGTGGTGAGTGCAGAGTGGTGAGTGCAGAGTGGTGAGTGCAGAGTGGTGAGTGCAGAGTGGTGAGTGCAGAGTGGTGAGTGCCGAGTGCAGGGTATGCTTGTGCGCTTACACGGTACACCGACACACAGGAGCTAAAACAAAGAACAGCTGAACACGTGGGAGCTTCATTGAGCCAGCAGGCCCTCTGTGAAGGGATCAGCAAGGAGGGGGATGCCTCAACCAATCAAGCTCAGCTACTCACAACCTACTGTACGATTACAACACAGGCCAAAGGGCAGAGCTAGGTCTTTTCGCATTACGCAGGGTGAGCAGTGCGTGAGCGTGTAGGGTGAGCAGTGTGTGAGCGTGCAGGGTGAGCAGTGTGTGAGCGTGCAGGGTGAGCAGTGTGTGAGCGTGCAGGGTGAACATTGTGGGAGTGTGTAGGGTGAGCAGTGTGTGAGCGTGTAGGGTGAGCAGTGTGTGAGTGTGTAGGGTGAGCAGTGTGTGAGTGTGCAGGGTGAGCAGTGTGTGAGTGTGCAGGGTGAGCAGTGTGTGAGTGTGCAGGGTGAGCAGTGTGTGAGCGTGTAGGGTGAGCAGTGGGAGTGGGCAGGGTGAACAGTGTGTGAGTGTGCAGGGTGAACAGTGTGTGAGTGTGCAGGGTGAACAATTCCAATCCAAACCACATAATTGCATTACACACCACATGCATACACTCCATAACACATGGCTAAAAGACCTTGCCATTTACAATGCCATTAGCTCGAACTCAAATAAATCCGAGACCTATTGCATTTACAATGCTTGTTTGAATTTACTTTATCCTGGTTTTGATTATGCCCTACTCCCCCTGTTCAATTTCGGATCTCTGTTTTAAGATGCTATCGCATTTTATGCATGATCATGTGTTGGCGGTGGTACTTCTACCATAGTTGGTGTCCACACCTGGTTCTTGTGTATGACTACTTTGCTTATCCTCAGTATCACAATTCATGGACTTGCTGTTTCGGACCACCCGACTCACCTGGGGCTACTCCTACTGTTATACTGTGCACACCACAGTTATCTCTTGCTGTTTCGTGTGAAAACATAAGAAAAACTAAAACAGATTTAAGAAAAAAAAGGAGGGGATGACCAGGAAATAAGAGACCAAGGTGCAGACCCAACCAAAGCTCTGAGGAAACTAGATGGTACCTTTGTGTGCATATGAGGGGAGCAGCGACAAAATTGTCCGCTGCTCCTCCAAAACGCACAGGACAGATAACTTAACCCCAAGAGAGAGAGTGGCACAATGGGAAGGTGATATCTTGGGTGGCCATTCTGCCATCTGCTAGCCTGCTGGACCGAGGGAAAAAACCAGCACAGTAGACCTTGGCCGGAGGAGGGTTCCGTCAAACCAGAGGACCTGGCCGTAGCGGAGGACTGCATCCAGCACAGCGGGGATAGCCTAAGAAGATGGGAAAACTACGTTAAAGGTGAAACCAGTCAAGCCACCCAAAGCCAAAATGTACCCTCTACTGCAGAAGGGCATGCCAAGGACCATCTATGTGCCATGGGCTCAGATGGAAAAAGAAGATCTAAGGACCAAATGACCGCCATTGTTGGATGGAGCGGGGAAATGGATCTCATGTTTTGAAAAGAACACCGCAAGACTAAACCTAGAGATAGGTGATGTCAAAAGTTACTAAGTAGTCTTATCGGAGACAGGACTAACACGGTGGGGTGCCTAACAACTCATAAAAACCTGACACGTTCCGTAAACAATACCCACTCTTTAATGTAAACCACCAAAAATCGATACCCTAACTGGGGTCACCTTCCGGGGCCTCACTAAAATTGCGTGAAAGGAGAGTGAAGAACATTACCCTGAAGAAGAGCACAGGATCTTCGAAGAAAAACGATGGATGCCAGCACATGCAATAAGGTACTGTTTTCTGAACCTACTAATGAGCGTAGCTCTTATCCAACAGATTGACAATCGACTGTCCAAGTGCACCACCTTTTCAATGGCCACATCAGCACCCCAACAGGATCCACAGTGTGCAAATTGAGAACTACGAACTATAGTGTGAACCTTTTGGCTCAAACTTTTTAAACAGAAGAAACCCTCAATTAGCTGAGGACTACAGACACCTCCCCTGGATTCATCCCACAACCTGCAATGTTCGATAAGTTATGTATTGTTGTACTTCTATGTTCAGTTTACTATGGGTGTTGCCACATCCATTCATCACCAAAGACATGCCTAGTAAATTGATTCCACTCAGGAACTATTACAGAACTTGCGTAGGGACGTGTCCCATATCACTTACAAGTACACCAAACCTAACACTAGCATTCCAAACGCACTCATAAAAACACGTAGTATCAGAACATGACTCAGAAACATATGACAGAATGCACACCTTTTATACAAATTTTTAAACTGCTTATGGCGAATGACTGATGGTCTTGCTCTGCCCCAAATAACCCCGAATATATGTATAAGCTCAAGAATACATGGCACGTTGTCACGCCTACTGTCAGCCACACTGCCTGTATAATGTGAAACTTCTCCATAACCACTTTCCAACCAATACTCCATATTTTATTCAAATTTGTATTCAAGCTTCTTCCACACTTAATCTGTTCACTGCAAAGCAAGGTTATTCCAAATGTATTCAAGTGGCAGTCGTTCCCATCCAGGCTTCCGCTGTGCCAAATGGGAATTATTTGTTCGTCCAGGGTAGCTTCAAACTTATTTGTACCCAGACCTAGAAAACGGACTTAAAAACAACAAACAAAATATTGCGTGCAAGGCAGCTTATGAATATCAGAAGGGAGCTCATGTGGTTATTGAGAACTGCACTCAAGCAATTGACAGATATCCTTCGAAGGCTAATCAAGACCATTGAACTACCCTGTTATCATTAGAGCATGTATAAAAGCAACTAATTGTATATATAATTGTTTTAAATGTCTTATTTGAAAAGTATGTTTTCTACACAGTTCACAAATGTGCGAACAAGGCCTAGACAGGGGAATGGAGCTTAGTGCTGCAAAAGGCAACGTATAACAATAGTTCTGTGTACAGACATGCACAAATACTATCAACTTTTCGTATGGTTTATTATGTTGAAAAATGTATTTTTATATTTGTTATGATAATTTCTTTAAAAAATATATACATGAAATTGGTTTAGGATGACAATTATTCATGTACAGGTATAAAAACTTCACCATTCCGGATTGATATCGCTAATTAATTCAAGGAAATCAATCAGTTAATATGCAATACAAATTAAAGGTGCATGTATTATTTCAAAATTGTTGAAGTTCGAATTATAGACATATGATTGTCTCAGGAACAAATCTAATTACTCTTTTTGTGCATGATAAAATACAATACATGATGAGAGAACTGGAGGTATAATTAAACGACATGCATTTCGGCAAAGCCTTCTTCAGGGTTCCATCTCAGTAAATACTATATCTACGATTAAGAGCCTTATTGTGACATTTAAGAAAAACATGAGCAGGTCCATATGGAATATGAAATGCAATGACCTTATCTAGTGTGAAGTAGTTGCATACCTATTATTAATTCTGAAATTCTGCTCAACAGAGAATGGATAGCTGTACAGAGCTTGATAAAAATCCTCACAAGGATAAATGGAATCAGGGAGGACGCTAGAGCACTATAATATCCGGTACTGTCAAATAATTAAACATTGCTATGTTGAATAACCGCTTGGCTCAGAGAGGATTCATGTGTACAATCCTTATTTGTTGCCTTTTGCAGCACTAAGCTCCATTACCCTGCCTAGGCCTTGTTTTCCCATTGGTTATATTCCCTGTATTAGACACTTACCATATTTACAGGGGCCCCATATACTTCCCAGATTTCTACACAGTTCACAACATGTGAGTGCATTGCATCCAGGCGGAAGTTAACATTGGTCTAATTAACATCAGCAGGTTCATTATATAATGGGGTATTTTATCATGAACGCGAGGTGCAGGTTGTATATTATTTTAAGGCATATTTCTTTGAGGTTTAGAGTCAGTAATGGAAGGGGGCAGAAGTCACGTGGTTGCGACGTACTTTCGTAACAGCCAGCTATCTAGAGATACCAGGCTGCGTAAAAAAAGTAACTGAAAAGTAATTTAGACTATTTGCGAGTACAAAGTAATTATTCTGTAACCAAACCATTGCATTCCACTACATTTCAACTTTGCTTAAAACTGCATTTCTAGTTGCAAAATATAATTCTGCTTACCTGTACTAGGCCTGGCTTGGTTCTAGAAAAATAAATATAACTATATAATAATTATTATTTTTTAAACATTTTTATTATTTTGATTTAAAGCAAACATACATGTTATCAGGCAAGACCATTATTATACCGTGGTAATTTAGTTACACAGTATTCCTTAGTATAAGATGCAGACACAAAGAAGAAGAGGCAACAATACAGTTCTTACATTACTTTGAGCCATTCCCCCTATGATCCCCACTTCAATCCCCGCTATCCTCGTCGTCCGAACTATTAATGTCTTCTTCCCGCCGCGGGTCGCATATTTCCCCCTAAACACATTCCAAGGAGTCCAGATCTTATTCCATTTGCGAGGGCTCGCCCTGGCTGTGTAAACTGCGCGCTCGGTAATCATCACCATGTCCATATTTTTCACACCACTGTGCCAATGTGGGTCGTTCTATCGCGACCCACTTTTGTGCTATATCTCTCTTCGCTACCATCATGCCTATTATGCACCATATTAGACCATGTCTGGATAGATTATTTGGGTCCCATATATTCAAGATACATTTACGTGGTTCAGGTATGATGGAGAAGTGTGGCTCAATGGTTAGAGCGGCAGACCTTGATGCAGAGGTCTAGCCCGGGACCAGGGTTCAATTCCCCGCCTCGGCGGGTCTTGGGCTCAAAATTCCACTGACCTGATAATTCTCACCTCAGAGCCTAATCCAATCATGGAGTCCCACTCTGCAACTCTGGGTAATAGCTTGCTTAATCTCCACAACGGCCCCCACAACGCTAAGGATGCCTGGCCTCCACCTTGGGGGTGCCCAGGAGTGGACGCCTCACAGGGAAAGCCAGGATGGGTTCCACAGCGGTATTCGTACAAGCGCCTTGAGACCCTTGCGGTGAGTAGTGCGCTATACAAGTATCCATTTACATTTACGGAGATTTCTAGCGTCTGTGATATAGTGCGCATCACCTGCCGCCAGTATTCAGTTATAACGGGGCATTCCCAGATGTTGTGGATAAGTGTACCCTCCTCCCCACATTCGCGAAGACAGTAAGGATGCTGAGCCCGCTGTAGCCTATGTAACATGGTCCTGGTGTAATATATCCGATGTAGGATTTTGAGCTGTACCAGGCGAAACTTGGCCGAGATTCCCACCTCTCTTGGTGACGCCAGCGCTTCGTTCCATTCCGAGTCGTCCATGTCTCCCAATTCCTCCACCCATTTTTCTCTTAGTTTTTGTGTAGGGTCTGGTAGGTTATTGATCAGTTTGCGATATGTAAGGGAAGTGGCGCTATGCTGCATGTAGTCAGTGAGCAGGCGGTCCTCTAACGGAGAGGCCTCTGGGATTTCAGTATCTACCGGTATTGCCATTAATAAAGCATGTCTTATTTGTACGTATCTATAAGTTTCGTTCGGTCCTAGGTCATATTGTTGCTGGAGTTGGGTAAATGCAACCACAGTCCCCTTATCCCATAAGTCACCCACCGTGGATATCCCGATGTTTTCCCATTGTGTGAAGCCTTTACTACGTCTCAGTTGCCCCAGTGCCTTGGTATCCCACAATGGGGTAAGTCTTGTGATGACTCCTCTCCAACCCAGTTTCGCCTGTGCCATGTGCCATATTGTGGCCGAGTGTTTTGTGGGTCCTATCAATTTAGCCACCATACCTTTGTTATAGAGCACCGTCAGCATATTGCTTGTGCTCATCTGTGTCCTGTCAGCCTTATAAGCTGGGTCGTCCTGTGGAGCATGGATTCATTGATTGATGGTTTTAAGTTGTGTTGCCCAGTAATACATTTGTAGGTTCGGTAGTGCAATCCCCCCTTCATACCAGCGCCTGTTCAGTTTGACGTGTGCGATGCGCGAGGGGCGGTTACCCCATAGTAGGTTTGACACCAGTGACGTCACCTGTTGGAAATACCGCGGCAAGTATGGTGTGTTATCAAGTGCATAAAGGAACCTCGGGAGAGCCATCATTTTGTATAGTGCCGCTCTACCCAGGAGCGTCGGTGGTAGGGATGCCTAGAGTTTCACATCATTCCTTAGTCGTTCTAGGGACGGTTTTAAGTTTTTATCAAAGAACTCTGTTGGGTTTCTGGTGATGTATATACCAAGGTATTTAAAGGAGTCTTCCGCTAGTATAAGTGGGCAATCGGAGGCTAGTGTAACTTCTGGTCCTTTCAGAACGTATATTACAGATTTGACCAGTTTATTGTATAACCTGATAATTTCCCATGGGTATCACAGAGGGTTAGAAGTGCTTGTATGCTTCGTTCCGGGTCCATCAGGTATACCAGCATGTCGTCTGCGTAAAGTGAGAGACGGTCTTCCCATCCCTCCCCCCAGCTAATCCATTTTAGTAATGGGGTTGTTCTAATCAGGGTAGCTAGTGGTTCTAAGACCAGCGCGAACAGTAGGGGTGACAGGGGGCACCCTTGACGTGTCCCCCTTGCCAGCTGTATTGTGTGAGAGATGTGGCCGTTGGCTGTGATTTGGGCTATTGGGTTGGTGTACAGGAGGCGTACCCATGCTATAAATTTAGGGCCAAACCCCATATGCGACAGGACTGCAAAAAGATATTGCCATTCTACCATGTCGAACGCCATTTTTGCATCCAATGATAGTATCGCAGCCGGCTCAGATAGCAACGGAGCCCGCGCCAGTACCCCATGGACTCGTCTAAGATTAAGAGCGGTGTTTCTGTTAGGCATAAAGCCTGATTGGTCCGGGTGGATCAGGTTCGGGAGGTGGGACATCAGCCTATTAGCTAGGAGTTTCGCTTCTGCATTTAGCAGAGATATCGGGCGGTAGGAGGTGCATTCCTCCGGTGGTTTCCCGGGTTTCGGAATTACTACAATCGTCGCGGTTCATTGATCTAATGGGAGTTCGGTATTTACCAGACTCTCGGTGTACATTGCCAGCAGCGGTGTGCTAAGTGTGTCGGACATGAGCTTGTACCACTCTATGGGAATGCCGTTAGGCCCCAGAGCTTTACCGGATTGTATCGCATGTATAGCTAACTGTATTTCGTCCACTGTGAGGTCTGCCTCCAGCTCATCTACTGCTTCCGGTGCGAGTGTTTGGATTGTGATGTGCCTGAGGGAGTCTAGCGTTGCTTCCTCTGTTACTGCTCTATCTGGGGTGTATACTGTGTCGAAGTATTCTGCTAGTGTGTGCACTATCTCCTCGGGCGTGTTTGTAATATTCTCTCCGTCGTGTACAGCTGCTGTATTCCTTTAGTACTTCCCCCCCTCTTGTTCAACCAGGCTAGCATTTTCCCAGCCTTATCACCCACATCGTATTTTCTGTTTGTGGTTGCTTTAATGTTGTCAATTGTTTGTCGTTTTAGATGGTCCCTATACTACTGTTGTCGTAGCTGCAGGGTGTATGTGGAATCTGGCGTGGGATCTGCCATATGTGCTACATCTGCTGCGTGTAATGCCAGCTCTAACTCCGACAGTTCTCGCCGCTGCGCTCGTTTATATCCTGTGATGGATGCAACTGCTTGTCCTCGAAGGACCATCTTGTATGCTTCCCAAAGAATCAAGGGAGAGGCTACCGAGGAGGTGTTTTCGTCAAAGTAGTGTTTGGGTGTTGTCTTAAGTTCTTTTTTAATTTTGGGGATCTTAAAATATGCAGGATATATGGGATATATTCTCTTATGTGACTTCTCTTGGCAGGAGAGAGTTAATAATATCGGGGAGTGGTCTGATATACCCCTAGGTTGTATGTCTATGGCATCTATGTGTTGTAGGCCATTTCCCAACATCAGGAAATAGTCTATTCGTGACAGACTGTTGTGTACCGTGGAGTGATAAGTGTATTGGTTCGCGCTGGATGTATGGGTCTCCAAACATCCACCAGTCCCACTGCTGCTAGGAAGCCCTGAAATCGGGAGGGTACAGGCGCCTGTGCCCGAGCCGGGAACCTATCTATTGCTGTGTCTACTGTTGTATTAAAGTCTCCCCCTATAATTATGTACCCTGTTGGTAGACCCAAGAGAAATTCTCTGAGGGCTGGCAGTGCCATCGAGTGGAGCGTCGGAGGTATGTAGACAGATACAATATTTAGCAACCTGCCTACCCACTGTCCTTGGATTGCTGCAAAGCGTCCCTGGTCATCCACCCTTGTTTGTAGGATAATAAACGGGGAGGTCTTTCTCACCAAGATACCCGTTCCCCTCGAGCCTCGCCTGTCTAACGCCTGGCACGTCCTCCCTGTGAGATGTGTTTCCTGCAGTAGGACCAGCGCTGGGCCCTGTCTTTATAGCCTGCAGCACCAATCCCCTCATGATTTTGTCCCCTAACCCTCTCACATTCCATGTCAGTATCCGTAAGGGTGTGACTGGGGTCGACTGTGGTACCCCATCATGAGCATTAGGTTGCGAGTTTTGCACCATGGTAGTCACGTCTAGACTTGTGTATCCGTGTCCACACTGCCTGTGCTACATCTCCGCCTCCCTGCCATGTAACTTGCACATGTATCTTATCATTGCCTGCTGTAACACGTGTAACTCGAACAACTAGAACTATACCTCCCCTCCCATCCCACCTCCCTGCTTCCCTGCTTAACGGACTTTGAACTGCCCGCCCCCCCAACTTAGCAGAGTGCTTATTCCCTTCCCCAAACGTTGTACTTGCTTGCTAGGGTAAAAGGTCCATGGAGGTTGCAGCCCCTCCTGCCCTCTGCGGCTTCTCCCAGTCCAGTGTCCACTGACAGCCCGACCTCCATTGTTCTTAACTTCTTTTAGTCCTGTGGGAGCCAGGTGCTCAGG
This sequence comes from Lissotriton vulgaris, assembly GCF_964263255.1. NCBI lineage: Eukaryota > Metazoa > Chordata > Amphibia > Caudata > Salamandridae > Lissotriton > Lissotriton vulgaris. The sequence continues at coordinate 517,814,723 of NC_141689.1, forward strand.
ATCCCAACCTCTGTCCGTCGCCAGTTGACCCTGTTTCAGGTGATCGGTCTGGATTTTCCTGTACCAAAATTTGCGATCCAGCGTGATCCTCTCCTTGCTGGTTCCGGTGAGTCCTGTCTGTGCGGCGAGGACCTCCCGCTGTTCTCCATCCTTCCAGCTAGTCATGTGCTGCTTCTGGTGTGTCAAAGAACCATGTCTTGTTATCAGCTACAACTCTCAGCCTTGCCGGAAATAACATTGAATAAGGCAGTTCCTTTGCTCTTAGTGCTTTTTTGACGTCCATGAAATTTTTTCTGCAACGGGACACGTCCACTGTGTAGTGTGGGAAGAAGGCAATCATGGAGTTATGTATTTTAACTGGTGGCGAAACTCTTGCTGCCTGGAGGATTGCATCCCTATCTCTGAAGTTAAATAACCTGGCCAGGACTGGTCTTGGGGCCACCCCCGGTTTTGGTTTGCCGCCAGGAACTCTGTGCGCTCTTTCCACTGAAAAAAATTGTGACAAACCTTTGGGTTGCAGCCTAGTCTAGATTAATTCCTCCACATATAAATCCATCGCTTGTTTGCCTTCTGTCCCTGGAATTCCAAGAATTCTTACGTTATTCCTTCTTGAGCGCCCCTCTTGATCATCCAGCTTTTCTTTAAGTACTTTGTTCTCGGCCTCTACGCGCTCCGTCGCTACTTGTAAGTCCGAGACATCTCCCACCAGGGACTTCGTAATCACCTACCTCTCTGACTCGTTCAGCCATTTTGTGGAAGTCTGCTCGTAGCAGGGTGATGTCCGTGGAGATTGTTCCCACCGTAGTCTGGACATGTGATAGTGCTTTCATTATGTCCTCTAGTGTTACTTTCTTGGTCCCATCTCCATCTGATGTTTTCCCTGTAGATGAGCGTCCCTCTGTTGTCGGTGGGTTACTTTTTTCATAAGCGAATTTATCCAGTTTCGCCTGTGCCGCAGCGGTCTTCGGTCCTCTGCCCGCCATGGCGCCTACTGTCCCGGCTCCACCGTGGCAGATGTGACTCTCAAGGGGGAAGGACACCCTCTTTAAAATTATGCAGGTAGGTAACGTGTTGAAGTGCCTATGTTTTGTGTCCTGTTACTCCAGTTTGAGTGCACAGAGATTGTTCTGTTGCGGGTAGTTACTGCGGGTTTGTTGCAGGGAACTGTGCCCCTTTAGACGTTAAAGTCACTGTTCACAATGCAGCCATATGCCAGAGCGGTCAGACCGTGCACCACGATACTCCCCTGAAGCGATTTTGTGCACCTCGCAGACGGCTAGAACCCGATGCACTTCTGGAGCCCCCAATGATGCAGGCCACTGATCGCACCCTCACACAGCGCGTCTTCTAGGTGTTTCGCACCTTCTCTGTGGATTGACGGTGGGGAGCGGGTCTAACTCCGATGCTGCTGATGGCCGGTAAATCATCCTCCTGCACTCCGGAATGCACTCATTTTGTGCGTGGTCCTCATCCGCGATCGGACGGTCGCGCGGGGGGGAGAAAATGTGTCCGCGGGCGCGAGGGGACCCGTTCTGAGTGGCACCTCGGATTTCGTTCTGGTTATAGTAGCGTTCGTGTTTGGGCACGGTCTTTGTTTCCACTGTTTACAGGCTCCGCTGCAGAGCCCGGACGCTCCGGTCACCTTTCAAGTGCTCCGAGTCTCCAGTATGTCTTCCGTGTTTTTTGTCCTGATGTTCGATTTCTGGTGATCACCCGGTCTGTTTACGTCAGGGCTGACTTCCGGTTCTGTGTGTCCGTGTCTCCCTCACTTCCGCACGGGTCGAGGAGGGCACTTTAGGCCGGTGCTGTCCGCCGGTGTAAGGCCGCCGTCGGTCGTCTTTCGGCTCCTCTGGTTCCCGGCCTCGGTTTGTTTTCGTATCTTCGTTGGTCGATGCCGCCCGGTCCCGGACTTCAGGTTCTACATACAGAGGCTAAATTCTTGCAGATTATTGTACAGATTGATGGAATGGGGCCGCTTCACTCACGGAGCCCTTTCTCTATACAGCCGCCATGATCGGCTGCTAGCCACGCCCCCCTATATAATAATTTTTAATACAAACAAATTGGTCTAAGTTCAGTCTTTGAGTGTGTGACATCATTTCTTGCCTGAGTGTGTACAATTAATGCTTAGCACTACCCTTTGATAAAGCCTTACTGTTCGCCCACACTATCACAAATAGAGAGTAAGGTGTTATCTACTTCTACCCCTGCCTACCTTTGGGGATCCGCTGGACTCTGTGCACACTATACCTTACTTTAGTACAATATGTACAAAGCCAGCTTCCTACACAGATTACAAGAGATTTGAAGTAATGTGAATGGAAACGATTCAAATAAGTTTATGGTGGTTTCAGGGATCGAGAAGGAGACGCTGCTGCTTCCGTTCACAAACATTAGATTCAGTAGGTACAGAATAGGATACAGTGCAGTTTTAATTGTTTCCGTTTGTACTCTAATTTACGATGGGTGTTTTTATTGTTTATAAAATTGGGTTTCATGTCCGATGTCTTTTTACCATATTCATGGGGGCAATTCAGAACCGTATTAGGTCGAGTTAACTCGAACCTATTGTTGTCAACCCAAAAGCTGACACTTTACGATTCTCAACAGTTCACGTGAAATCACGTGACCAGAAGCTCCTTCGTGCACAAGCTTGCATTTCACCACAGGCTTCCCCCGGCCAGCAGCAATCGAAGGCTTCCGCTGCCCCGCCCGCCCCCCCCCGCCGTCACTTATTCACGGCCACAGGCCGTGACTTCAAAGGGTTCCGCTGCCCCGCCCCCTGCTTCACGGCCTTCTGTTCCCCAGCACCTCCCCTCTCTCTCCCCTAATTATTCACTGCTGGCCGGCCGGCACATCTAGTTTTCCACGGCTTTTGACTTGAAAGGAAACCTCGCACACCAACATTTGTCTTTATCTACTCCCGATATACTCGTTCCCCCCCCCCCCGCTCTTTTATCTACTTGTTTGTCTTCCTGTCTCATTGTCCCTCGGTCTGTTTGTGTTTCCCTCTATCTCACTGATTCATTTCTTTTTGTATATTCTTAGTATCCTGTTACCTCTGTCCCAGGGTCATCTCGTCTCCTGCGTTCTTGCTTGCCTATCACTTTTGCCTTCATCTCAAAGCCCCGTACCAGTGCCCTGCCCTGTGTACCCGTCAGTATCCATGTCTCCCTATCCTAGTGAAAGGGCCCAAATGCTTCCTAGTAAAGCTTCATTGTTGAGATGTGCAGTCTGTGCAGCAGCAAAGAGCAAGTACATCGGAGCTGAAGGGAAAGGTGTTCACTCCAGTGTGCGCCTCGAAGACCAGCTCGGCCTCTCCCACGAGCACGAGGAGTGTCCTATGTAGGTTACGTCAAGGTGAGTGAACACGGGATCCGGCATGTACACGCAGGTGTCACGGTGATGTTTACACGTGTCACAGCTGCTTGGCAGTTCCATATGACGTGGGAGGTGACTTGTCAAAAGCAGTTTCAAGACCACGTTATTTGAAAGTGTGGCTGTCAACAAGATATGCTGTCGAGCAACACAAACATTTATTATTCAACAGCATCCTTCAGTGGCCCTCATGCGCGAGAATGGCAGCGGGTGCGCGGAAAACATTGCTAATCACAGAGGAGCCGCAAGGTGGCCGAGAAAACCAACTGCACAATAACTTTTTGAAGGAATCTCTTGGGGGAAAGCAAGAAACGCATCGAATTACACATAAAAACAGAGGAGAGGGTGTTTGTGCAATGCCAACAATGAGCAGAGGGTTGAAATTAGAAACTAGTTTTTTAAAGCAGCCGCTCTTAATCCTAAACAAAGTCGGCCACAGGACCCACCCAGCTCTATTTTTACATTATTCACATTTTTTAAGCAGTGCGGCAGCGGCCCTTAATCACCAACAAGAGAGGCCGGGCCATTATTTCAGTGTTTACATTTGCTTTGCATTGTCTCCCTATACATAGTGGGCATCATCACATGAAATGTTTCATTTCTGTGGTGCAAACATATGGGCAGCCATCTCCCTCGAAACAAGCGCTACACACCTGCCGCTATATATATATATATATATATATATATATATATATATATATTTTACATTGGCAGCCCACCTTCAAGCTTTAAAGTCGGCTACTCTCTTGCTGTGCTCTCCCAGTTCGCTTTTAGCCCTCCCAGTGCAAATCTTGCATTCCCCCCCCCCCCACGCCCTTTCTCTGCGCATCGAGTGAGGCACCATCCACGTCCTTATTTGGAGGGGGAACGTTTAGAGCCTTTTCTACAGGTCAATGGCCTGCAGTTGAAGAACACCATGGTATCCCAGAGGTAATACTGGAGGAGAGAAGGAAATACGAATGGGAGAGGAGCAGTTATTTGAGGACTTTTGAAAGGTAGAATTCCAATCTTGCTTTGCTATTCGTTGCTCTTTATGGTTTTGTCACAACAAAATCCTTGCATGCAATATTTAAAAAAAATATATTGATGAACGATTTCATTAGCTATTACCGCTTTGCACTTATATCTTATGAATAATTGCCTAGTTTGTGTCCTTCTGCCATCTGTTTCAATCGTTTTTTGTGTCCTTCTGCCCTTTGTATCCCTCGTTTTTTGTGTCCTTCTGCCCTCTGTTTAAATCGTTTTTTGTGTCCTTCTGCCCTTTGTATCCCTCGTTTTTGTGTCCTTCTGCTTCAATCGTTTTTTGTGTCCTTCTGCCCTTTCTATCCCTCGTTTTTGTGTCCTCCTGCCCTCTGTTTCAATCGTTTTCCCCTTGTTTTTCGTGCCCTTCTGCCCTCTGTATCCCTCGTTTTTAGTGTCCTTCTGCCCTCTGTTTCAATCGTTTTTTGTGTCCTTCTGCCCTTTGAATCCCTCGTTTTTGGTGCTTCTGCCCTCTGTTTCAATCGGTTTTTGTGTCCTTCTGGCCTTTGTATCCCTCGTTTTTGTGTCCTTCTGACCTCTGTTTCAATCGTTTTTTGTGTCCTTCTGCCCTTTGTATCCCTCGTTTTTTTTGTCCTTCTGCCCTCTGTATCCCTCGTTTTTGGTGTCCTTCTGCCCTCTGGCCTGCAAACTATCCCTTCCCCCCCTGCCGTGCCCACAAACCTACCCTGACCCCAGCCCCCCTACTTTGAGCCCTGAACTCCATTCCCTACATCCCTAAACTACCCCGCCCTGCCTCGACTTCGTAAACTGTCCCTTCTCTGTCTGCTCTGAGCCCTACAACTTAAGCCTAGGCCCAAATGGATGGATGGGTGGATTTTTTGGGTAAAGTTTTACTTAATGCGATTTTATATAGCGTGAACTTTACCCGAAGGTGTCAGAGCGCTTTACATAAGAACCAGTTGCAAAACATAAGGACTTTGGATTACATGCCTTTGATAAAAGATACAAATATAAAAAATGTTTAAATGTCTTCACGCAAAGAAGACAAAGAAGAGACTGTTGATTATAGTTATCTCTATATACATGCGCGCTCACTCACAACCCATATGCCTGCTCCCCCTCCCCCATCTGCGAGCCTGAACATTTATTCATTCATCCACCCACCCACCCATCGATGCATACACCCATCCATGCATCCATCCATCCACACAGTCATCCGCCCATCCATGCATACACCCATGCATCCATCCATCCACCATCCATTCACCCACCCATCCATGCATCCATCCATGCATGCATCTATCCATCCGCAATGCATCCATTAATCCGCCATGCATTCAAGCACCCATCCATGCATGCATTCATCCATACACTCATCCATCCAGCACCTATCCACTCAGCACCACCACAGCATCACTCAGCACCACCACAGCATCACTCGGCACCACCACAGCATCACTCGGCACCACCACAGCATCACTCGGCACTACCACAGCATCACTCAGCACAACTCAGCACCACCACAGCATCACTCAGCACCACCACAGCACCACCCCAGCATCACTCAGCGCCACCCCAGCATCACTCAGCGCCACCCCAGCATCACTCAGCGCCACTCCAGCATCACTCAGCGCCACTCCAGCATCACTCAGCGCAACCCCAGCATCACTCAGCGCCACACCAGCATCACTCAGCGCCACACCAGCATCACTCAGCGCCACACCAGCATCACTCAGCGCCACACCAGCATCACTCAGCGCCACACCAGCATCACTCAGCGCCACACCAGCATCACTCAGCGCCACACCAGATTTACTCAGCGCCACCCCTGCATCACTCAGCACCACCCCAGCATCACTCAGCGCCACCCCAGCATCACTCAGCGCCACCCCAGCATCACTCAGCGCCACCCCAGCATCACTCAGCGCCACCCCAGCATCACTCAGCACCACCCCAGCATCACTCAGCACCACCACAGCATCACTCAGCACCACCACAGCATCACTCAGCACCACCACAGCATCACTCAGCACCACCACAGCATCACTCAGCACCACCACAGCATCACTCAGCGCCACCCCATCATCAATCTGCGCAACCATTCAACAACAACTGGTTCAAATATGTTCTCTCAATGTATCAAGCTTTATTACGAATGTCACAAAAAGATGTTAATATTTCACTTCTGTTCTTGGATTTTCGTCACAATAAAATACACTGAACATAATCTTCACAAAAGTTATTTACAAAAGTTTAAGCTATTGCCATTATAAATTACAATCACTTTTATTTAAGTATGAATTATTTAAAAAAATTAAAAGCCATTGTTATTTGTAATATCAATACATCTAAGTCACGTAAATACAACATATGTTGGCCTCTGCTCCTTCATCACCATACACAACCCGAACCTGGTCATTGCCGGATAAGAACTGTTGAATTTGTATCGACACCCGCTAAAGAAGAAGATGAACTCTGTTGCATCAGGCTTGTGAAAAAAGAACTGCTGATTATTTTGGCTGAGCTCAGTACAAGAACATTCCAGAAGAAATCAGACTGTTCTCTGATGCACAAGTGCCAGCAGGAGGGTCCATACTCTTCTTCACCTTACAGACAAAGGCAGATGCCCGCTGGTTGCAGATAACCAGGTGGGAAATGCTCAAGAGGATGATCAGCACTGAGCTCACCTTTAATTCAATCAAGGAAGAACTGAGAGCCATCAGCCTCATGTTGATGCAACATCGATACTTAGACTTAATGACTGCAATGGAGGGAGAGGTGTGTGTTAAGATTGGAACGTCCTTCTGCACGTTTATCCCAAGGCAATGATATGGACAATGGGACTCTGACTCTTGCCATCCAAGCACTGCACCTGTTACAAAGAGACAGGCATGAGGAGGGAGGTGCCTCTGAGCAGGAATGGTTCACAAACTGGTTCTCATGGCTCCCCCTGTGGCTATCCGGACTGTGCACGTCATTGCTGCCAGTTTTCTTATTGCCAATTATTTATGTGGTTTTCTGCAATGGGGGTTTCCTGCCTCAAAAGAAGCAGTACTCAAGTTGGGTAGAATGCAAGTAACTAGGAAAGTAGTAATGATCAAAAGCGAAAAACAGAAAATCCCCTATTATGTCACTGTCATGAGGTATGGATTGGATAGTGTCGTTGAAAATTTAAATAGGAGGAGGAAATGTTAATATTGGAAAAATCATTGTCAATGTTAACAATGATACATTCATATGTAAGAACTAAATCGCATCTATATTATCGAATTTACCAGCAATAAATTCTCTGTCAACCCTGACTCTGAAATATGTGGTGAGGAAGGCTCTGAGACCTAGGCCTGAGGTTACGGATTGGCAGGTCACAGGTGGTGTGGAAAGTAGCCGGCAGCAGGGGTGTGGAATTTATTAAAATATCTACTTGTCCATGGGGCAATTTGCTTCATAAATCTACTTGTCCTGTAACAAAATCCACTTGTCCCTTTGGTGCCATGTGGTTCGGCGACGGATTCTGGCAGCAATCTCATTGTATGGGAGCTCTTGTATAGCCTCTGTGATTGTACCAGGGCTCATGCCGTGGTGATTTTGTAATGCTAGCAATACCTTTGTGTTGCTGCGTTTCTGCGGATCTGCATGCTGAGACTGGGGGCAGTGGTGAGCGGTGGTTCCAGGGATGGAATGCCCTTTGGGTCTGTCCAGATCTACTGACTGGCATATTTTAGGGGTTTTCAACAACTCTTCTCTAATATTTTCCCATGCTGAGAAGTGTTGGAGATTTGCTCCCGACAGTGGCGGACGTAGACCTTCTTACAGAGTTGGGAGAAGAGTGGTTAATGGGAGGGTGATCTTGCAAACACTCGGGTTTTCGCAGGAGCAATTCTACACATGCATATTTGCTCATGATAAACTGCAGTTCACGGATATTTTCCGGGAGTGCATTTCTTGCCCTACTTCTGTAGATTCTTGTGAATTCACGAAGGCCATATAGCTGCACTTAATGCAAGGACATATACCAGGGGTGCACTTTTGAGACTTTCTTTAGTAACAGGGCCCCTAGCTTGGTCTGGCGTTGACCACAACCTTTTGTGTTTGTTAAAATTCTCTCTCTGTATCGGCTGGCTTCGCTGTGGTGGCAGCGTTGGGCTCTTTCGCGTGGAGTATGTTGGCACACAGAGTGGTTTTGTTCAGTGGCAGTAACTGATGTGGCAGTGTGTGCTTTTTTTAGACCAATTTTATTTTGTTGCTTTTGCCAATGTTTGTTATAATGGTGAGGGCCCGGCAGCTCTTACATCAAGAAGGCTTTACAGAAACCATGACAAAACAAGTCACGTATTGGAAAAACTAGAGGGCTGACCACTAATTTCAGACCTACTGGCTTTGCCAGTGCTTGTTTATTTTTGTTTCTCATGATCTTATTGAAGCTGGTTACACTGATTTTCCAATATGAGTGTTTTGCGAAATACTAGCATGCATCAACACATTTTACTAAATGATGCTGCAAAGAAACTGTACCTGAAATTTCACAGTAGTTTACCTAAATGTTTTTTTTCCTACTTTCATGTTTTTTAGGAACATTTTATATTGAAAGCAGAGTCAATAATCTTGGTCACAAGCTTCTGCAAATATATGCGTCTAATCAGAGATTATTCTGGGAGCATTATAAATGGTCTCATATTGCTAAACTTTGAAACCGTGAGTACACATTTTATACTGTAACCCCTGTCAGTAGTTCAGTCAGAACTTACATTTACTTAGAGCGCTCACCCTAATAATAAAGGATTTCAATGAATGAACCATGAATACAAGTTTGAACAGCATTAACATAGGCACACAAATAATAACTTAACTTCAGGCAGTGCCCTTCCCTGGCCCTTAATGTGCTACTGCAAACTGGCAGACAAAGGGTTTGTGCTGCAAGGGGTTGGGCCTACTTGTCCCAAGGACAAAATACACATTAAAACTTGTTGCCCTTGACCCCAAACAATATGTCCTGGGCGGCGGGCTATAGGAATTCCACATCCCTGCTGCAGACAAACGCACAAACAGGAAACTAATATTAGTCCCACAGATAGGCACAGCGACTCCACAATGGTCCAGGGAGATTGGTCCCAATAAAGCAGACATAGCCAGAGGGGTGTGCTCATTCCCAAAAAAACAAAGTCAGGTGCCACATGAAGTTAGGAATACACAGCCAATCAGGAAATGGTAAGTGCAGTGATCATGCACCCCTCATGCCGGACATCTGGACATGTTAACCACTGGACACGTTAACCACAGGCCCCGTTGTGTCCACGCAAGGTTGGCGCCACAATGGTCCAGGGAGATTGGTCCCAATAAAGCAGACATAGCCAGAGGGGTGTGCTCATTCCCAAAAAAACAAAGTCAGGTGCCACATGAAGTTAGGAATACACAGCCAATCAGGAAATGGTAAGTGCAGTGATCACGCACCCCTCATGCCGGACATCTGGACACGTTAACCACTAGACACGTTAACCACAGGCCCCGTTGTGTCCACGCAAGGTTGGGGCCCACTTGCATTTGTTATCAGCAGGGCACGAGTCGGTGTACAAGCGGGTGGAAGGTGTCCGCCTACTTTTTTCACAGGGTGAACGTCGTCCACCCTGCCAAGAATTTGGGACCCACTGATTGATGTGCTGAATTCATCCGTGTGTAATTTCCAAGCACCGGGACACTTTCAGTAGCGCCTGCACATTGTCTGCTTTCCATGTGCAACAAGCAACAATCTGCAGGCGGGGACGGGTCTTTCTTATTTAAGACTCCTGCTGGGCCCATAACAAAGGCCGAATTGAGGAGTCATCAGGCCTCCTTTTGTTCTAGTCTCTTGGCTGGGAACAGTCGGGAGCTTCACACCTGATGCAAATGAAGCGGAGGGGAAACAAAGGCTCACACCTTGTTAACACTTCACACATACTAAAGAGAGGCAGCTTTTCACTTTGTTCAGTCCCTGTTTAGGAGATATGCACGCACAGTAAGAATGTCAGATGTGTTGGTCTTTCCCAGTATTTACACGAAGCAAATTGCATTTATATAAAGCTTACTTCCACTGAGGAGGCGTTAAAATAATTTAAGTTCCACTATTTTTTCTTGTATAGCCCTACTCATTCATTCCAATGCAGGGTTTAAAGCGCTTTACATCTATATATGTATATTACATGTACAATCAATTATATAAGTTTGTAAATGAATGTACAGGATTTGTTACATAATACTGGGGGATTGTAAGATGTAGAAGTCACATATCATCTTCCATAGCTAACTGTGCTATTATCCGCGCAATACGCTCAAACGTACACATGACAGACCTGCTAAACATACATGTTAGGGATTTAGATCCGATGACACTTCTTCTGATGCCACTTTCTGTAAAATCGTGGCTTGCGATGCCACTTTCTATGATGTCAATTCCTGTGATTCCATGTGCGATATCATGCGCTGTGTTGTTGTGCACCGCGATGTTGCGCGCCGTGATGTCAGTTGCATACTGCCGTACTATGCAAGTCCCCCCACTTCTTTTTTAGGACTTGTGTCCTGGTTATCAGGGACCTTATGTATCACTCCAGAGATAAGGCCTACATGCTTTACCAAAAAATTATCAACGAAAACCCTGTAGGATACCCATAGAAATGTATAAAACCTTGCTCAGATCTATTGTACTTTGAGACAGTGCTCAGACACGCTTCTTTAACTGTTCTCCCAGCCGAAGCATCTAATTAAACTATTAGTGTTTTGCCAATGCCTCGTCTTTTGTTTTTTCCAAGGTAAACTCATATTCTAGAAACATGACCAAATAGAAGCAGGATTTTATCTGTTTTGAACGCCAGATTGTTGTGTTGTAGTATTCTTGCTAGGAATGTGGGTAGGTTCTTAGAATAAGAATGTGTATGTGGGGTTCCAGGGTGGGACAGTTGATGGGAGACAGTGCTTTTGTGAAGATCGTTCCTGCCACGTTAAGCAGGGTTGCCAATAAAGTTCTTGAAGAAGGAATCCTGACTGAGACCCATCTTTACAATTTTGGCGTACGAGGATTGGGCAACTCTGCGTGGACCCACTGAGCTGAAAAGGAAGAAATAGAGTGAAGTGGCAGGAAGATACAGACGGACGAAGATAATTTGAATTGATGGTGAATTTGACGAAAACTGAGGTGAGCGGAATGATGAAATGAGAAGTAATGACTTTTAAATAAAAAAAAGAAGGAAGAAGAAAGTATCGTATTACCGGTTGAAACAGCGCGTGTCAGCTGAGGAGCGCGTGCGGCGAGTGAAGCTGTGAGAGGCGCGTGTCGGCTGAAGAGCGCGTGCTGAGGATGAAGGTCTGAGAAGTGCGTCGGTGCCTGGCAACAAGAGGAGCAGCGTCTTGCTGATTGTGATGCGTGGAGTGAGGCGCGTGAAGAGCGACTCTGACACCGCGTACGGCAGCAGGGGAATACAGCGATTGTGACGCATACGGCGATTGTGACGCGTGAAGAAGAAGAAGTGAAAGAATACACGCTGATTGGCTAGCGTGTGACGTCATCACGTTGGCGGCCATTTTGACGAGTTGGGCAAACTCGTATTCGTTTTTAGGAAGGAAACGAATAAAAAGGAACAGAATTGTAGTTTAAATGCTGATAAGTACATTTTGGAAGTGGAAGTGAAAAGAAAAGATAAATAAAAGGAAGGAGGAAGAAGAACAAGATTAAGAAGTGAAGTTTATTAAAAGTGTAATTATTAAAAGAAAATGTGTGCAGCACAAACATTCACTTTGACACCACCAATACCATTCTTAACAGAGCCAGGTGAACCGAAAATAAGATGGCAAGAGTGGAAAGTATACTTTAAAAATTACATGTTCACCATTAAAAATTAGGAAATTACACCAGAAATAAAAAAAGGAATATTACTGCATTCTTTAGGACCAGAAGGAATTAGACAATATGAACAGATGCAAAAAAAAGAAAAAGGTGAAGAAGAAACAGATGTATATGAAAATGCGTTGGACGACTTAGAGAGGTACTATGCACCGACAGTATGTGTAGCAATTGATAGATACAAGTTTTTCAGAAGGAAACAAGAAAAGGATGAAAAAATTGATGATTACTTAGGAGTTTTGAAAAGAATGGCAGAGAAATGCAGATTTGGACAGATTGAAGAGGAGCTAATTAGAGATCAAATTATTATGCTTACAAATATTAAGAGGGTGCAAGAAAGATTATGGACCATGGGAGATGGAACACTCAACAAAGTGTTAGCCGTGGTAAGAAAAGCCGAAGTTTCAGTCAGGTGTGCAAAAGCAGCCTTGGACGATGAGAAGGGAAAAGAAAAAGAAGAGGTGTGCGTTGTAAGGAAAACGATAAGAGCGAGCAGTGTTGGTGCAGAGAAGAGAGATAAATTTAATGAGAAGAAGTCGGAGAAGAAGTATTTTTTGTCACTGGTTTGAGTCCATTTGTGATGATGAGGGGTAGAGAACCAATCACTAGAGATAATACTGGTTGGATGAATAGTACAAAAAAAGTTGAATGGTCACCAGAAAAAGTAAAGGAGAATATCATAAAAGCACAACAAGTGTACAAAAGCAATTATGATAAGAAAAATGTGACAAGAGTGGAAGAGCTTGCAGTAGGAGATTGGGTAAAAACCAAGAAGTGGGGTAAAGTGGCAAAGGGAGAAAGTGTTTTCTCTAAACCTTGTAAGGTTGTGGAATGTCTAAAGAATTCGGCCAGACTTAGCGATGGTCGGGTATGGCATATGAGTCGAATAGCTAAATGTAAAAATGTCAAAAAAGCAGAGGAGGAGGATGTTGGGGAAACTGCAGCTATGTTTGGAGAATGGTTGTGGGAAGATGAAGTGGAAGATACAATGGAAGATGAAGAGAAAATTGAGGAACGGAATTGCATAGAAGGTGGTAGGTTGGGTGAACAACCTTGTACAGATACAATGAGATTGGGAAGATTTGGAAGAGTCATTCATACTCCTCACAGATTTAGAGATTATATGTTAGTCTGATCTATTTATTATTTGTTTTTTGTTTCTCTTTCTCTTCTCCTTGTTGTTGTATATAGTTTCCTTTTGTTATTTATTATTGTAAGGGGGAAGATGTGTTGTAGTATTCTTGCTAGGAATGTGGGTAGGTTCTTAGAATAAGAATGTGTATGTGGGGTTCCAGGGTGGGACAGTTGATGGGAGACAGTGCTTTTGTGAAGATCGTTCCTGCTACGTTAAGCAGGGTTGTCAATAAAGTTCTTGAAGAAGGAATCCTGACTGAGACCCATCTTTACACAGATAAATGAGAAACGTTGCATTATGAGAAAAACATCGCATGATATAAACGAATGACGTTTGAATACTCTGGCCAGGCTCAACCTCACTAGCATATATCACCAGCACGTATATCCATGCAGTGCAGTGGTGTCAGTAACTCCAATAACTGCAGTAGGGCATCTATTTCAATGTACTAAGCAGCAGATGGATATTGTCATTTCTCTTCCTGCTCAAAGTCTGCCTTACCCCTCGTAACAGTAACACGGCACCGTACTTTGAAGTAGTAGGAAGACTCGCATAAGTTATGGTTTAAGTGTCAACGCGATAATCAACATCATAAATCAGTAAAGTTTCAAAGCAAGAAAGCACCTCTTGTGCAGACAATAGCAACGGAAGAAGATAGTAAGGAATAATCCACAAACTAAATGTAAAACAATCCTACACTTATTTACTTATTTCGTGTGTCTTCTGTGATACAGGAGTCTTTCTCTTTGGCTAAATTGAACTATCAAAGAGAAACCGAAGAGCGAAGGCAACACGCTTGTAGGAAACCGAAAAGGTGGCAATGCTGCACGGAACCCGGAAGCATGCCAAACGGCCCCGTATGCACACAGTACGTATGAAACATGTTAGGAACACCCTAAGCATACTATCCCACGGAACGTCATGACTCGTTACCTTCTCCGAGGGGCAGGATAATGCCATACAAGTCTACCGGCACTTTGTACTGCACACTCTTAACAACCACAAAGCATCTCCTCCAGCCTCTCTTATCTGCCCGCCTTCTTTCATCTGCCCGCCTTCTTCCAACTATGCAGTCAAAACCCACGATGCACTGGACTGACTGTCCCCACCTCCCAAGGCATCACGTGCTGACCCCGCCCATCGTTTCTATGGCTTTTGACAGAAAAACATGCGCGCGTCGACGCGAGCAAACTGTCATTACTGTTTACATTCTAACCACTTGCTACATCACTTCCGTTACAGCTTGCCAGTCTGAAGGTGTGTCCCCACTTCCTGTTACACTCCCCTGCAAAGTGAGGAAGTATGCTTCCGCTTTAGTGACTTAGTGGGCTGTGTTGCTCTACCATGCTAGATGTAGCTAAAACTGATATGAAACATTATATTGCCAAATATCTTAGGTTTACCGTTGTTGTTAGTTTTACTTAAATGTTTAGTGTCTGCGATAGGAGCGCAAACTGAAAAGTACTTTATTTTTTTTTCCGATAGGTATTTTATTTCGATAGACCCCAAAAGCGTCCAAACAGTGTGATCTCAGCATTCAGTTATTTGTTATGATATGTCGATATGGCGCAGCTTATCACCAGTGTAGGTATCCAGCCAATCCTACTACGCTCTGTCTGCGGCGATTTGGGTCGTGTAGTTTTGCTGCTAAAATTTCAGTTTAGGCTGAAAAAACAAGTAAAGTGATGTAGGTTTTACGCTGGGACTGGCTAAAGGGGCACTTATCAACTGTAACAGCAAAATGAAGCTAGTATGGTTAAATTGATGCTCATATGGTGAATTCTCTGAAAAAAACAAGGGTACCTGTTTTTGTAGGATATGAACTATATATATGATATAAAGTATCTTCCTCATTCCGGCAAGCTTTGCTTGTAAGGCCTGACCCTAAGAGCATGCAGCATGCTGCGTCCCCCAACACCATTCGGCCTTCTACCCATATGGACAGCTCCGTCTTGGTGATCCTCCAGACCCAAGACCACCACCCTTGAGTGCAACACCACCTTAACACCTGGCTGAATATATAATTGTCCAAGCCTAATCGCTGTTAAAATGTAATCCTGAGTGAATGTGCAAATTTGTATATAACTCTAACCGCTACCATATGTAGTAGACCTTTATACTTACTACCATTCCTATGTGATTTTAGAGTTTATCTGTTTGTATCTCTTCCTTGAGTGACTTTACAACTTTTACATTTGCAATTTATTCTGTTTGTAACTCGTGTAATCCATAGTCCTTATGTAACGAAACTGGTTCTTTAGTAATGCGCTCTGACACCTTCAGGTAATGTTCGCACTGTATAAAATCGCGTTAATGAAATAAATGAGTAAATAAATAAATATGCTACTCAAGAACATGGGGCAATAGTATATAACACACAACAATTGTTCTCTGTAGACTTATTACTTACTCAATTACTCAATGTTGATCAACTCGATTCTTTTAATTTATTTTGTAACTGGAGAGCTTTTCCTTGGCTTTTGGGCTCACAGGGATCGCTTACTCCAGCGTTTCATCTCAATGAACTGCCAAAGAGATGAAACGCTGGAGTAAGCGATCCCTGTGAGCCCAAAAACAAAGGAAATGCGCTCCAGTAACAAAATTAATTAAAAGAATCAAGTTGATCAACACCAAGGTGGATTTTAATATTACCATACAAAACGATAAACTGGATAGTGCTAACACGTAAATAGGACCTATAAGGATACCAACAGAATACAAAACGAGATTATCCTTACATCTTCATAAGGGAAGATTTATAACCTTATGGAATGAAATCCAACTGAGTGTTTTTGCACCAGTATATGTAACATTTAATTGTTGAAAGGAATGAACCAAACCCCTTGTCCTGAAGAAGGTGGCTTTAATGATGTTGTGCTATTGAAACGCGTGGACGCCTAAGAACTGTGTTAGATCTGTGGCAGGACAGCAGCAATACAAACATTTTACTCTTCTGGATTGTGCTGTTTATTACTCCAGGACTAACTGTGTTAAAGACAAATATAAGTGTCCCACCATTTTCCTTTCTGGGAATCTTTGTAGTGTAATGAGTTTTTTTTAATTGTGTTAATTTAATTTAATTTAATTTCTTGTAGAGCGCTAACAATCATCCAGGGTAGGATATCACGGCGCTATGCTTGCTAATGTGCATGTGACGTGGGTGAGAGCCCAGTTAGATTTATTCAGGATGGGGGAAGAGGAAAGATTTTAGCTGTTTCCTAAATGCCAGGTGGCATTCTGTGAGTCGAAGGGCTGTGGGTAGTTCGTTCCATTTGGCAGCAGCGATATGGGAGAAAGCGCGCTCGCCCATCCTAGCTCTCTTTACCCGGCAGGTTTTTGCACGAGCCAAGAGTTGAGAGCGGAGGTTCCGAGTGGGAGCATAAAACTGAATCCTATTTCTAAGGATGAGGGGACCAGTTTTGTGCAGTGCTCTATGAGTAATGCACATCATTTTAAAAGATGCTCTTTGCTTCATTGGTAGCCAATGGAGGTAACGCAAACAGCTCTTGGCCGAGTCGTATTTCCTTTTCATGCAAATGGCCTTGGCTGCTGCGTTCTGCACCATTTGGAGCTTGGTAAAAAGATACTCGGCCATGCCTACAAACAGGGAGTTTCCGTAGTCCAGCCTACTCATCAAGAGTGACTGGACCAGGATCTTTCTACACTCCATTGGAATCTAGCGGGGAAGACTCTCTTAAGCATTTTTAGGATTGCGAAGCCTTTTCCACATATGGCAGCTACATGAGTCTTCATGGATAGGGCAGTATCTATGGTTATTCCAAGGTTCCTTGCTGTTTGTGACGGGGCAGGTGGAATGTAAAGTAATATTGATGGATTTTAATATGTCTTGAAAAACGTTTTTATTGAAATTGTTCATTTACACTTGTTTTTAACATATAGTGTTATTGTGGAATAAAACAATATATTTTTTGAATAAGTGCTTTAGCATCCCATGTAGAATTTTAACCCAATACTGTGTGAGTGTCTGTGTAAAAATCTGTGAGTGACTCAGATGTGCAATACCTCCAAAGGGAAATATTATTTTTTACCTTTTGGTCTTTGGTGCTCTGTCCATTTGGTACATTAGAGCCCCTCTCCTTGTTTTCAACATTATCATCTGAAACCATGGCCTCAACATAATTTCCTATGCAGACGACAACCAACTCATCCTCTTACTCTCAGAAGATCCCTCCACCACCAGGTCCAATTTCCACAACTGCATAGTGAGTCTCACCGAATGGATGAAGACTAACTGCCTGTAGCTTAACACGGACTACACAGAAGTGGGGATCTTTGGATCACCTCTCCGTGGAACGACACCTGGTTGCCTTCCGAGTTTGGACCCACACCGACAGACCAAGCCTGCAACCTTTTCATCATCCTGGACAGAAAACTCACCTTGAAATGCCAGATCAATGCAGTCGCCTCCGCTTGCTTCCACACCCTTTAAATGCTCCGAAAGTCCTTGAGATGGCTTCCCATTAACACTAAGAAAACCATCCCCCAAGCCCTAGTCTCCAGCTGACTCTACCGCAACACGCTCTATGCAGGAATCAACATCCAACTCCTAAAGAGATTCCAGACAATACAGAACTCATCTGCTAGACTCATCATCAACCTCCCTAAATGGACCCACATCAGCCCCCACCCTCTGGAACCTCCACTGGCTCCCCATGCAGAAGAGATGCCAAATCAAGATGCTGATACATGTCAACTATGCCCTCCACGACTGAGGACCAGCATGCATCAACCACCACCTGAACTACCACTAACCCTCCTGACACCTGCTCTCTGCACCGCACCCTTGCTCACATTTCCTGCATCTGTTGAAGCCACTGCGGAGGAATCCCCTTCTCCTATCTGGCCACCAAGTCCTGGACCAAACTTCCCCTCTACTTCTGCACAGCGCGCTCTCTCACAGACTTCAGAAACGGACCCAAGACCTGGCTCTTTGACTGATCGCAGCTGCATCTTACCTGCTGGATACCCTCATGGGTGATCTTACCTGCTGGATACCCTCATGGGTGATTAGCCGCCCTCTACAAATCCAGACTGATTAATTATGTGCACAACCTGCAATTTGAGTTGAAAGGTAGGTATTGAGGAGAAAAGGCAATTACCATATGTTGCCGAATGACCACATAAGGACAAGGAAGCTAACAACCAAACAAGAGACTATAAGTAGGAATGCTTTCATCTACATTATGTTTGTGAATTTTAAATTCAGCTGTACATTTGAAATTGCTATGACAATGTTTTTATCATAGAATGACAATAACATTGTCATAGAAAATTCAAATGTACAAATAAAAAATTGAAATCCAAAATCTAGATGGAAGAATTCCTACATACAGACTCATTTAACTGTGTGATAGTAGTACAATACACACCTTTTGTGAATACACAAATTTGGAGCCATATTATTGTTCTATATATCAGTAGAGAATTTCTGTGTCACTGAGTTCTGCGTGTTTATTTGGTAAGTTTTGCTAAGAACCAAACATGCCATCACTAATGAGTTAGGCTGGAAACTACTGATTTTGTAGGTTAAAAGGGTTATGGCCATTTTAATTTTCTCAAGCCTATTAACTCATCCTCGTTTGGAGAGAGTCACCCACTTTTTCACTCATGTTCACCCTTCTAGCTAACAAGATTTTCAACAGACTTCAAAGGGGTCCTGGATTGTCATCTTCAAACCTACATCACCCTCCAAATAAAGAATGTACATTCTCCTTTTCACTTTACTGGCCTCACCCTCTTAAACACTATACGTTTAATTGGATCATCAATACGTGAATAGGTATGTTTTCTCCCTCTTAAAAACTTAAAGCATGCTCATGTGTATTCTGCTGTTTTATAATGTTCATGGTTTATTCTACACTCCATCTTGTCTTTTCTTGCTTATTCTGTGGGCCAAGGTAGTAAATGTGGCCAAATAACACTTCGTTTGCAGCAAGTGCACTAATAAAGGCGCATGCATACTTTTATTGCTACAGTGCTAAGATCAAATTCGAGTTTAATACCACAATACAGCAAAACTGACTTTTGAAAAAGCATCGAGTGCCTCATAGAATGTAACAATGACATTACTCAAGGAAACTATTCTCCCATGGTTACAATGCATCTTCCATGATGTGATTCAAATTTACTCCACAGTTAACCCCTCAAATGCTGGTTATGGTTAAATCCCTTTATTAAAAGACATACACATGAAAAATGTAATGTCAGAAAACATGTTGAGCAAAGTATAACACGCTGTTTCATTACCATTGCAGAGTGAAGGGAGGAGTGTCATGATGACTCACTCAAGGCGTCCCTCCTGTTAGTCATGACCCCTCCTTGCTTTCCACAATAGTAATACATTGTCTTTTCTTTATGTCTTTTCTCGTGATGTTCAGCAGCTCTAAGCTTGTCCCTCTTCTATTTCTATGCTAAGCTCCGGACAGTCAGGGAGTTAGTTCCGTCACAGGGGAAGATGGCGGCAGTGTGAGCTCTTGTCTCGGGGTTTTGACTACCAGTTTCTGGGCTCGAGATCGAGAGTGGTTCCAGGTCAGCTGCGTCCGAACTTCCATTCAGCATTGTTTCGATAGAAGAGAGAGACGCCTGTGAGATCGTGAAGCTGTCTGCACTGCTTGCTCAGTACAGTCCCTCAGGGACCACCTACCGCAGGGCTGGAGTCTCACGCAGTCACCATCCTGCCCCCAGGGCCACTGATGTCCGATAACCAGAGTTGGAACTCGTCGGGCTCCGAAGAGGACCTGGAGACAGAGTCTGGCGCTCCAGTGGAGCGTTGTGGGGTGCTCAGCAAGGTGAGGACGGGGAAGGCGGGGCACCTGAAAAGTGAAGGCGCACCTGGGTCAGGGGATAGGCGGCAATGGGCGGGGTCTTTGTGCAGAGAAGCTGCTCCTTAAGAACTCCAGAGAGGTTACTAGATGTTTTAGGTTACTTGTATTTGTCGCGCCTCCTTGTGCACTTTATAAGCCCCATTCAGGGCTGTTCTCAGAGGTGGTACCCACCCATCCTGAAGTTAGGGCCTGTGGTTCGGGTGCCACACCCTCAGTGTCTCCAGGGTGGTGGGTGCGTCGTGTATCTGTTCACCCTTTGAATGAGAGACACAGAAGCTGGCAATATGCTCCTTCATATCAACTAAGAAGAACTGCCCCTATTCTAGTATAGATTATAGCCTCCTCTCTTCGCTGACACCTTGACTCTACTAGTAAGCTTCGGTCTCTTCGGCCACCCAGAGCCCTTGCTAGACATGCAAGGTAGTCTTCTTCCTAATAGCATGAGCGAATTTCCGATACACGTCATACATACAGCCCGGTCTTGGCCCCTGACGTCCGTTGATTCTGCAACTTTTCGGTGGTGGTGTTTTCTTTTAAAGCTGATTAAGTATTATTACGTCTCCTCTCTTGTATGCACACATGCCGTTAAAGTACAGTTTTGTGTTATAATAATTAATAAAGCATGGCCTGGATCTTTTTTTTTTTTTAATGCGCAGCTACTGAGTATATGCGCTTAAATTTGAAAGGGGAACACCTGCATTTCTCGGTATGGATTAAATATTTTTAATTGGAGAGTACCAGCACTTTGTGTTAACAAACGGGACTTTGGGATAGTGTTTACCATCATTTATATATTTCCATTTCAGTCAGTGCCTGGGATTAACGTGACATTCGTTATCTCCTGCGTTGCTTCTACCTGCTCATACTCTTAATGTAAACTCGCATGTTTGAGCACCAGGACTCGGTGTTATTTGTGTACGTCTTGTTGGGCAACTTTCACAGTGGTGCTCTTAGATGTCGAAACAAAAATGGCTTATTTGTGAAAATGATGTGCTGTAGGCTCTACTAGAGAAAAAGTAACCACACAGTACCGATCTGCCTTTACAATACATAACTTTGGACTTCATAAGTAACAATGCGCAGGAACCATCTGTTTGGAAGAACAATTGTTTCGTTTCTCGGAGTGCATAGCAAAAGTGGGCGATCATATCAATAATACTTAGTCGACTTTTCCTTTCGGTCTCCTTATGGTATAAATGTGTCCATTTATGGGTTGGATTGGAATTGTAGCAATGGTGGCATGCTGCGCTTTAGATGAATATGTTTAAAACTAAAGTGCACCAAAGTGATCCCTGGCTACAGTACTTAATTGTGGATGCGTTAACAATTGATGTGTGCACTGATGGCTGGTGGTGTGTGTGCCTGTAGAAATTGTGCGCTGGTGGTGTGTGTGCTTGGTGGAAGCGTGCACTGCCGGCTGGAGGTGTGTGTGCTTGTTGGAAGCGTGCACTGATGGCTGGTGGTGTGTATGCCTGGTAAAAGCGTGCACAGACGGTTGGAGGTGTGTGTGCCTGGTGGAAGCCTGCACTGACAGCTGGTGGTGTTTGTGCCCGGTGAAAGCGTGCACTGACTGCTGCTGGTGGTGTGTGTGTGTGTGGTCTTGTGTGTGTGTGGTCTTGTGTGTGTGGTCTTGTGTGTGTGGTCTTGTGTGTGTGTGTGTGTGGTGTGTGTGTGTGTGTGGTCTTGTGTGTGTGTGTGGTCTTGTGTGTGTGTGTGGTCGTGTGTGTGTGTGTGTGTGTGTGTGTGGTCTTGTGTGTGTGTGTGTGTGTGTGTGGTCTTGTGTGTGTGGTCTTTTCCTGCACACTCACTCTTACTCTGCACTCAGTCTGCACTCAGTCTGCAATTAATCTGCAGTTATTCTACACTCACTCTGCACTCACTCTGCACTCACTCTGCACTCACCCTGCAGCACTCACTCGCACCCTGCAGCACTCACTCACACCCTGCAGCACTCACTCGCACCCTGCAGCACTCATTCGCACCCTGCAGCACTCACTCGCACTCTACAGCACCAGAAGAGGCTTGGACGCGCTGACTGAAACCGCTCATTATCCTAAAAAATATTGTAGGCATTAGACGATGAAAAATAGGCACATTCGCAAGTTCCTCTTAAAGATATTTTAATGTTTTTAATATTGACGAGCCTGGTGTGGTGTGCCGAAGTCTATTTTTGCAATGACATATTTAAACAGTAGAGGCGTGGTCGTCAGATTAAAGTTTCTATCAAACTTTGAGCAAGCAAACAATTGTGCCTGTTCAAGGAGCGAGGACCAGGTTTAACGCTGGAAGACCCGGACAGGATTGCAGGACTGGAGCGAGGTGTCCTATTGTTTATGTGGCTGTAATGTGGCAGCAGCCTGAGAGCGGGATGGGTCAGGTGTCTGTCTGTCTCTGTGCTTTCGTGTCAATGTTAGAAATGGGATCCCTGGCTGGCCAGGGCTTGCGGCAAAGTCAGTCAGAGACCACCACTCCTAAGTCCGGGCAAGGGAGTTACACGCCAAGATAACCCCTGCTCACCCTCTAGGTAACGTGGCGCGAGCAGCAAGGCTAAACTTGGAGGCGATATGAGTTAAGTATTTGCGCACGCACCCCAGCAACAACCCCCAAGGCCCACCACTAAGGAAACTCCACACAATGTTATGTATAAAAATAGCCTTTGTATTACACCAAAGTACATTAGATAAAAACACACACTTTACAATGTGCCAACAGGCACGGGCAGAATTTACAGGGGATATGTACAAGACAGGGCCACCTGGACCACTGTCAGGAATCAGCACTTGGTAAAGAAATAGCACTTTTAGAACTTGGAATACTAATCACTGTAGCACAAAATAGAACATAAAGCACACAACCAGTAATCACTGGTAGGTGGTTAAGTACCACCTACGCAATCCTAACCACCTTAGGAACAGGTCACGCAGGGAACCAGGACCTCACTAGCACCACCTGTACTAGCAAGAACAACCACCTAAGTATCACAATACCTGTAGGGGTATAAGCATAGGAACATAACACATGATGCATAAACATACATTCAGCGGTGTAAGGAAGGAAAACACATGATGCATCAACAACACATTGAGAGGTGTAAGAACTAGGCACATGACGTATAAAAAAAACATTCAGAGGTGCAAGCACAGCAATTGCGCAAAACTCACATGAGCCACAACCTGTGGCAGTCCCTAGGCCCTCTGGCCTTGTTGGGGCTAGGACGCCCTGTGTCCCAGAGTCATGGCCTAAACGTGGCAGCTGCCCACGAAGTGCTGGGAAGCTGGAGATGATGGGGCAAACACGATGTGGGAGCATCACAGGCTCTGTAGAAATGACTGTCCCCTTTTTGGAGCCTCGTTGGGCTCTGAGTAAATAAATGTCCCCTGAGCCTCTCTGGGCTCTCAATGATACTTGTGGCGCCTGAACCCCTCTGGGGCTCTCAGTAAATCAAAATGCCCCCTTGAGCCTTCAGGCTCAAACACAAAATGCCACCTTCTGTCGGAGCGGCCCGCTATCAAGTGGGGCCGCTCAAGGAATTTGCCGGGACCTCCACGGGGCCTCCCACTGACTAGGCTGCCCCCGAGCCTCTCGGGGCTCAATCAGGAATGCCCCCGGACGTTGGAGTCTCCTCTCAGGGGGACTCGAAAATGTGTAATGCCGCCTCGAGCCTCCGTGACGTTGGAGCCTTTCAGGGCTCAAAGAAGGAATGCTCCACTCACCGGGTCTGTGGCGAGGCGCTTCTCTCCTGGCGGCGCTCTCTTTTCCGGCGACCGGGGCTTTCCCCTGTTGGCGGATTCTGTTGGGTAGCAAAGACCCACACTAGGCCCTCTCCTTACCGGGCTCTTGGGGGGGGGGGGGGGGGGGGGAATGGGGGGCGGACACCGCGCTCTCCTCTGCTGGCGGCCGGGGACTCCCTCTCGGCTCCTCCGGTCGCGCTGCTTCTCGCTGGGTCTCCCGGCGGTCCTCTTTGCAGCGGGGCTCTCCCTTCCTCATGGGAGCCCCGCAAGCCCCGCAGCCCTGCTCCTCGTGCCCCGGCTTCAAAGGCGGGACTGCCATCGGGCCGTTTGTGGTATATGTGTTTCTGATTTCTAGCCGTGGGCATTGTTATTATGTGGATTTGCCGCATAAATCCAGTTTCCATTATTGCAAGGAAATGCACATTATATGGCATAAGGCGGCACATTGTGTCAATCTAATCTCGCTTTTTTTTCTTTGGAACAACGAGTAGTATTGTCTGGGCATAAGTTTCAGCTCATTGCTATGCATTCGGCTCACAATTTTGCCAATCGGCTACTAAAAGGTGAACAGTTAACCTTTGAAGTGGCATCTCGAGTTTTAGTAACTGTTGAATCTATTGAGCTAGAAACTATCTCTGTCCAAATTTGCCTCTCTTTCGAGTTTCAAGGGAGGCTCAGAAATACAGGCGTTTTCAGGAGGCGTCCGCCCCGTGCGTGAAGTGTATCATCAGAGCTGTGTGAATAATAACAGCTGTGAGCCCTGTGCCTGAGGTGCATCATCAGAGCTGTGTGAATAATAACAGCTGTGAGCCCTGTGCCTGAGGTGCATCATCAGAGCTGGTGAATAATAACCGCTGTGAGCCCCGTGCCTGAGGTGCATCATCAGAGCTGTGTGAATAATAACTGTCAGCCCCTGAGGTGAATAATAACTGTCAGCTCCGTGCGTGAGTTGCATCATCAGAGCTGTGTGAATAACGGCTGTGAGCCCATGCCTGAGGTGCATCATCAGAGCTGTGTGAATAATTACAGCTGTGAGCCCGTGCCTAAGGTGCTTCATCAGAGCTTTCCATATCTCACTGGTATGCAATCAAACACATTTTGTCGAGTTACACTCACTCCTGTAATCTCACATCATCCACATTGCTCATGTCTCCCAAATTCATGCACTCTCTACCACACTGCTTTCAAGAACAGCATACTCTTGCACACACTGCCACTGCTCACCAATTCAAAGTTTGCTAAAAATTTTATGCAACGCATTGTCATACACAATGCCAATAACTCAAACTTTAATGCTGCGAGACCTATTGCATTGTAAATGCTTGTTACCATTGCCACCGTTCAGTCTGCTAGAAAAACAAACCGAGAACGCACCATTTTCTGTTCTAATGGCAGGCCATTAAACATCTGTTTTGTGATGGGATCAGCAGCAGACAGGACACATTTTGTGCTCTGCATTATGGTCAAACTGCAGATTGAATCACCGTCAGAAGAACTTTTACTACCAGTAAAATGTATTGTCCTCAATAGGCAATGGGAATGTTTATTTTTAACGGAATCCATGCTGTTGCTGGAGGTTTTATTTACAAGCAATTAGGGTATTTAGCTTTCCCTGTGGGATAATTCACACAAAGTTAGCAAGCTTTGGCATAGCCAATAGGTCTCTCCTTTGGGACCTTCTAAGTGTTTAGCCATGCAACAGTTGATCCCAAAAGCGAGACCTATTGGTTATGCCAATGCTTGTTTATAGTCTGGCTCGACAGGGAAGCTGTTGGCAGACATTATATGTGAGTATAATGAGGGAGGGGCTTTGTCCACCTGCTAGCTAGGAGTACCGTGTTTTTTTAAAAAAATGTAAACATTTTATTTTCAGATTGTACAAGAGTCGAGGGGCTCTGAACCCCAGAGGTCACTAAAGTGTCAATTTATACATATACAAGGCAGCATCTGACTTTCTTTACATCAAACAATGCAGCCACAATAGATGGCCTGAAAGATCCGTAGGATGTTAATTTCTCCCCCCCCACGTCCACTGAGACAAGTCCATACCCATGAATAAAACCCAATAATAATAATGAAATATCAGGCTGGAAAAAACAGTAGAGCCAAAGAAAAAAAAACTGCACTGAAAACCCCAGTCTTTACACACACACACCCCAAGCCACCCCCCAACGTCCCTCGTGCCACATCCAGCAAACCCGCTCCAACCCCCATTCCACTTGAAGATCGTCCACCTCATTCGGAGGCTTCAGCCACAAGCCCCTATAGTAGGCCCACTGCTTCCATATTTTATAGTGCTTGCGTGGGCATTCCCGGGCAACAAAGATTGTCTGTTCCATGGAGAAGTCAAGGCCATTTTTACAGGCAGCCAACGAAGGGCCAGTGCATCTTTCCACATCCTGGCTATATCCCGTTTCGCCAACGTAAGACGTAACAGCAGGAAATTCCTTTTGTACACATTGCCCCAAATCCCTTCCATCACATGCAGTAGGGTGAACTGTGGCGTGCGTGGAAGCGACCACCCCAGGACCTCCGATAGACAGGAGAATACTCCCTCCAGAAATGATCGAATGATGGGCATTGCCAGACGGTGTGCAAGAAAGTGCCCACTCCGGAGGCACTCCGGGGAGGCAATCATACCTGCCCGCCACAATCGTACCTGAGTGAAATAGACTCGATGGAGGTATTTAAATTGTATGAGGCGAAGCCACATTGATATGGCCGCCCCTTGGGGGGCTGCTAAGGCCTCCCTTCAGTCCTCCTCCTCGAGCGTGCCCACGTCCTCCTCCCATACCCCCGAAGCCTCTCTAGCGTAGGCGCGCAGTGGATGACCAGGGATTGATATATCCGCAAGATCTTCTGGGTTTCCAAGTCCCCCATAAAAACATTTGCCTCCAGCGGGCAAAACTCAGGTAGTGAGTCGAGGCCCTTCAGGGTAGGGGAAAGCGCATGTCGGAACTGAAGGTACCGATAAAACTGGGACCGGGGCATGCAATATTCCAGCTGCAGATCCCGGAAGGACCTGAGGGATCCATCCCGCACCACATCTCCCAGGGTGGAGATGCCAAAGGCATCCAACCCCCTAAAACCCTGTTAGGGCCGCCAGCCCTGGCAGGCGCCCATTGTGCCACAGGGGAGTCTCTCTAGTCGGGGTATTCCACCACCCCATTCGCCTCAAGGACTGCCTCCAAATTTGAAAGACAACCTTTGTCACCGGTGGTAACTTACCGCACAGCGCCGCTGCATAGAGTAGCGTGTGAAGGGTGTGAGACCCCATAAGGTGTCGCTCCAGCGCATAGGCCGGATCCCCCCCCGTCACCACACCACCACTCATTTAGAACTAAGAGATGAGAGGCCTGGTAGTATGAAAGAATATCTGATGTTGCCAGGCCGCCACAGTAGGTGGAAAGAAAGCAAGTGCGCAATGCTACACACACTGCCCCTTCCACCCCCCCCCCCCGCCCCCACCCCCATATTGCCCCAACACGGAATTCACCAGCCTAAACCATTTGAGCACAATCAGATACAGGTGATTCTGCTGCTGGTACAGCAGGCGGGGGAGCGCAACTATCTTGAAGATCGCCAACCTACTATATATTGTTACGGGCATGCGCGACCAGGTCTTTGTATCCGCACAAACGTGCTCCCAAACCGGCGCCAAGTTCCGCTCCCAAGAAATGTCTGGCTCATCGGACAGGAAAACACCCAGATATTTGAGCCCCCCACAGCCACCTGTAACTTCGACGCCCATGCGCCTGCATACCCCGGAGCTCCCACAACCCACAACGTGGACTTCCGGGGATTCATATACAGCCCGGTCGGTTCCCCGAAGATTTGCATGTTCTCCAGAATTCGCAGCCCGATCTATCCAAAGCAGTTAGAAAGAAGAGAACATTGTCCGCATACAATGCGATTCTATCGGAGAGACCCGGAGCCCACTTGAACCCCTTTAGCTGCGCATCAATGCGCACCCAGGCCGCCAGAGGTTCCATGGCTAGGGCGAATAAATATGGCGACAGGGGGCCCCTGTCTGGTGCCCCGCCTAATGGGAAAGCTGGACGAGACCGCACACGCACTGATGCTGACAAATCACTGTAAAAAAGCATCAGATACGACAGAAAGCATAGGCCAAAGTTAAGTCGACATAGAAGGGCAAACAGGTAAACCCAACTCAAGGAGTCGAAAGCCCTGTCTATATCCACCAGCAGGAGTGCAGCCGGCTCCCCAGTTTGCTGCGCCAGTGCCACGTGCGCCCGCCTGATGTTGTCACGTTGCCCTCTGGGGCATGAACCCGCCTGATCAGAGTGCACCAAGGCCGATATATGTGGCAGGAGATGGTTAGCCAGTGCTTCGGCCAAAACTTTGGCCTCCACATTGAGAAGAGAAATGGGACGGTAAGAGGCGTGCTGCTCCGGGGGCCGACCAGGCTTGTGGAACACCACCACCCCCGCGTGCCTCCAGTCCGGGTGGAGACGGTCGGCTTCCCTGGTCTCCTCCAACGCCGCCCGGTAGTAAGGGGCTAACTGTATGTTATATCGGCAAAAGAACTCTCTGGGAAACCCTTTGGGTCCGGGCGCCTTCCCTGAATTAAGCTCTCACAAGGCCTTACTCAGTTCCTTGTCCGAGAGGGGGAGCTCCAATTTGTGACGCGTTTCATGGGACACCGCCCTGGACGGGAGATCTGCAATAAGTTTGTCGACCGTGGCCTCCGGCAGACACTCCCGAGGGGCATAGAGGTCCGCATAGTAAATGGCAAAGCTCTCCGCTATTACTTTAGGGTCCATCAGCGGTACCCCACCCTCATCCAACCCCCTCTGAAGTGCCTGGGGATGGAAAGTCCCCTGGCAGAGCCGATGAAGCATCTTACTTGACTTTTTGCCCCATTGACAGATTCTGCTCCGTGAAGCCAGCCTTACCTGTCGTGCCTCATCCATTAATTGCGAGGCGTAGGACTTCTATGCCTAAAGTAATAGGTGCACAACCGGCCCCCCATCATCCTCCCGGCTCCAACGCTACCACCTCCGCCTAAGTCCGGACTAGTTCCTCGTGACTCAGCATGGTGCGTGGAGGCCCGTAGGCAATGTCCACCCCTCGAAGTGTAGGCTTCAGCGCCTTCCACAGTGTCACAGCACTGGAGACTTACCCCACATTGGCGGTGAGGTAGTCTGCGATTGCCTATCGTATTCACCATTCTGCAGGTTCCATACAGAGAGGCGCCACCAAAAGGGCTGCTGGCCCCTGCCCATCTGCAGCTCAATGGCCACCGGAGAATGATCGACGACCCCCGAGAGAGGATCTCGGCAGAGACCACATTCGCGACCGTCGCCCGAGGAACGAATACAAAGTCAGTCCTAGAGAATGACTTCTGGACCGCCGAAAGGTATGTAAACTCCCTCTTGTCCCTGTGAATGTACCGCCAATTGTCCACCCAGTCAAGGCTCATAACCAATGAGTGTAGTTTCGTGGGTTGAGTGCCACCCCGTCCTCCACCTGACCCGCTCCTGTCCCTGCCCACAACCAGCACATCATTCCAATCCCCACCCACCACAAAGGCCACGTCCGGCGTGTCAGCCCACTATGTAAGTAGTCGTTCTACCAAGGACCACTGCAACGGAGGGGTATACTCAGACCAACACTATTGGGTCCCCCCCCCCCCCCATCTCGTCTCGGAGAAAAAGGTATCGCCCCTGCACATCCAGCCACTGCTGCGCATGTACGTATTGGACCCTGCTGTGTATTAAAATTGCTACTCCCCTGGATCTGGTCTTTCATGCGTGAATCCCGCATGAAAGACCTGCTGAAAGCCAAACCGCTGTAGACACAGGACCTTGGAGCCCATCAGATGGGTTTCTTACAAAAAAAGGATGTCTGCTTTTGCCCTCTTTGCCTAACACAGGACAGCCCCACCCTTAATTTTGTCCAAGACGCCTCGCGCACATTACATCTGACTATGCGGAGGGGGCACACAGGGACACCTGCCCAACTACAGCCTCACTAGCCATCGAGCAGCATATAGTGACATAACGCAGAAAAGTGTACGTGTGTGTGTGTACCCAATGAGATGGCGCAACTCGTACCCCCCCATCAAAACCCTGCCCCAGAACAAACCCCTACCCCTCACACCCTCCTCCCCCTCAGACCCCCCTCCCCTTACCTCATAAACATTGAAGTATCTGTTGCTACAGGACTAGTCCCCAGACCCGAACGAGGACAGCCCTGGTCAATGGATCCCCAACTCACAGCCCACGTCCTCTGGGCAAACCTCCAACAAGCACTAGCTGGACGG
Source organism: Lissotriton vulgaris (assembly GCF_964263255.1). Classification (NCBI taxonomy): domain Eukaryota; kingdom Metazoa; phylum Chordata; class Amphibia; order Caudata; family Salamandridae; genus Lissotriton; species Lissotriton vulgaris. The sequence goes on from NC_141689.1 coordinate 517,844,946, forward strand.
AGAGACCAGCCCTATATATGACTCCCCACAACAAAGACAAACAAAGACAATAATAGCACCGGAGCACCCTTAAAACTTCACTCATCAGGGTTCAAGAGTACGAGTCCCGGAGGTAGAGTTCTATTAGAGGAAACGCTGCAGGATTGGGATCGCAGCCGGGACCTGGATCGTCTGTTGCTGACTCCGGGGTCCCCTCCTAACCCCTGCACTTAAAGAGGAATAAGAATTGCATCCAGGTGGCGTATGTGGCCGCACCCGCACTGTCTCGTCCGTCCACTTGAAGACCTCCTCAGGGGTGTTGGAAGTGAGTGCGGGAAATAGTAAGGCATATGGAAGCTTAAGGTTGCGCAATCGGGCCTTCGCCGTCGCGAAGGACTGGCGCTGCTCCTGGACCAGCCTTGTGTAGTCCGGAAAGATAAGGATGCGCGCGTTTTTATATTGCAAGGTTTCTTTGATCCTAGCGTGTTTCAGGATAGCATCCCGATCCAGGTAGTTCAACATCTTGGCAATAACTGGTCGGGAGCGATCCCCCACCGGAGGCTTCTGCATTAATGCTCTGTGGGCCCTCTCCACTATGAAACATTGGGACATGGCCTCTGGGAGAAGCCAGCCCTCCAGCCAGCGCGTCAGAAATTGTTCAATGTTGCCCTCCTTGCAACCTTCCGGGAACCCCACAAAACGGAGGTTGTTGCGGCGGGCCCTCCCCTCTGCATCCTCCACTCGAAGGGCAAGGCCCTTCTGGACCAACTCCATCTTTGCAACTTTCTGCTTGAGGACCCGTTACAGCATCCTCAGCCCCAGAAATCCGGGTCTCTGCCCATCAGAAGTAAATCGCCAACTCCCAGTGTTCTGCCCCCTGCGGCCCGATCCCACCGCCGGTCCCCCTCTGAACCCCTGAGGAGTGCGGGCTCCACTTGAGCAACCGGCAACAGTCACAGGCCTCAGAGGCAGGGTCGCCCAGAGCCACCCACGGGCCTCCCAGTGGCCCACCCCCGCGGACTGACTGCTCCGCCGAATCCCCTCAACATGCCAAGCAGGCGGTGGGGATGGAGAGGGGATCACCACAGCCCCCCGACACAGCGGCCCCCTGCAACCGCCAATTACACCACCAGCCGCGCCAGCCTCACTTAAACGGCCCGATCCAGCTGCCGAGACAGGTCTCCCAGCCACGTTCCAGGCCAGGCCAAAGGACCGGGGGGCAGATCTCCGCACCCCTCTAGCCGTCCAGGACCTCTGCAATTGCCAGGGCCTACACCGGCCCGTCGCTTCCCCGGCCGGCAAGCATGACTCGCTGCGCGCCCTCCGCCTCCTCCTGATGTCCTGTGCGCGAGTCCCCGCCATGAGGCACAGGCCTCACCTCCGGCACCCAGAGCAAACCACGGGCCTTCCAATATTTTCGGTTTGCTTGCCTGTGCATTCATAAGAATGACGACCTCTTAGCATTGCCAATGCTTGCTCATACTAGGAGAGTGGTGAGAGAACCCATTATAAGTCCTAATTGCTTTTTTGTATATATTCACAAGACCAATATTACATCTATTTTGTGCATCTGAGCCGTGTTGGTGTTCTATTTAACATCAAAGTTAGGTGGTAAATGAAAACAAATGGTTTATGCATTGAAGGCTACAGTAATCTTAGTTCATTCTGTAAATGCTTTTCTCTGTCTCTCTTGCAGTGGACCAACTACATTCACGGCTGGCAGGATCGATGGGTTGTATTAAAAAATAACACTTTGAGCTATTATAAATCTGAGGATGAGACAGAGTATGGCTGCCGTGGATCCATCTGCCTCAGCAAGGCTGTCATCACGGTAATATTTTAAACTCCTTGTTTGCATGAGTAAAAACGATACATTTCATTTTGATTCTATTGTTTGCTGCGTTTGGTCTAACTTTACTTGCTGTTGTAACCGTAGTTGTGTTGTAATAAATTGACGTTTTAAAACAGTTATTCGTCCTTTACTTATACTGCTTGATAATTTTAAATTTATTGTTGAACCGACACTTGAACATTTGCTTCCTTTGTGTTTTTTATTCGAAACCAACTTTTATGTTTTTTTTTTTTTTTTGCCCCTTCTAAGCTTGCCATATGTTCTTGTAAGATGTCAATTGTCATCCACAGCTATAGCGCGCTTAGGTCGGTGTATAAATTCCATGTGAAAAAACCACCAGCATAACTAGGAATATAGACGGCAAACCTTGTCTAGAAGTCTGTGGTGAAACTATGCCATTTGTTGGTTCAGCATCAGAGCGGAAGGCTGAAAAGTCTTCAGTTGCCTAGTAATGCACCCGAAAAATGATCTATACATGAAATGTATTGCTGTATAATGAATTAAATTTGTTTAAGCAATCTTGCATATCGGTGTGTGGTAATAGTGCTAATATTTTGTTTCCTTTAAAGACCTATCAGGGCCAAAACTATAGTTAAGGTTTTGAGCCATAAATTGATTGCAAAATATTGCTGTTTTTTCTAACAAGGCTCCTGATTGACCTTTCCGCACAGGAGTCCGTGGTGCCGAGGCCAAATATAGCCCACTGCTATTGCTACTTTTTTTGAAACCACCGTTTTCAGATCCCTGTGAACAAAAAAAAAAGGCATTCATAAAACAAGATTTCTCACAAGAGTAGCCAGTTTCAGGAGTTCCTACATGTGTGTGTGTGTGTGTGTGTGTGTGTATGTGTATATATATATATATATATATATATATATATATATATATAAGGGGTGGAGGGAGAAGGAGGATAAACTAAGCTAGGTCGGCCTCCAAGTGAACTTAGCAAAAAAGTAGGAACCCAATGTACAGAATTCAGAGACCTCGCTTGTATGATGGTCACCGATCAAATTTTGTCAGTACAGACCAAAAAGAAAGAAACATTTCTTTCTAGTGTCCCCTCACTCACCGGGGTTTCCCCACGGTGACATGCTTCATCATTGGGGCCATCCCAGTTCTCTACGAAAAGGGGCGTGCTGCGACTAGCGAATTACGCAGGAGCACTTTAATTGTGAAAGACTATGTGTGGTGTAAGTGAGATAGTGGTAGAGTGGATGTGAGTGATTTTTAAAATACCGTGCTAGTGGGCCTCAACAAATTTATTTAGCTCCTAGATTGGTATATTAAAAAGGGGGTGACACTGCAATTTAACCTTTAGTCAGGGCTAAATCAGTGTGCGGTCAACATGTTTCAAGCTCCCCAGGCTTTTCATCAGGACCATTCAGGGACCAGCCCTGTATTTGCCACTCCTATGAGTCCCTAATTAAGGTGTGTAAAGTTATTAAAAAACATTCAACGCTGTTAACTCTAAAAACATGCTTGTTATACATACGTTTGTATTCTCTCGTTACTGATGTAGTGGTGCCTATTAGCACTTCATGGTCTCTGGTAGGGGGCAGGATCACCTTATGGAAACATTGTTCCTTCACGGCGAAACCGCACCGTATTACCTACTCGTTACCCCTCCGGACCGCATCTTATATCTATTTATATATTCACTGAAAAAAACATAGGTTTTACAGACGTTATAGTTAGGAATTAGCATTTAAAAAACCTTAGGTTTCAGGAACGGTATAGTTAGTTGGACATTTGACTCGTATAAAACCAGAGAAATTTGCCTGTTCTAGTTAGTTGATCTAACTATAACTCGTGGGCCCACAATGCACTGCTGATGACGTCACATATTACATCACAGATGACATGGTCAGTGACATCACTGATATCCAGTGAATGTGTGTTTCTGTAAAGTTTAAATATTTTTCATATATATCTATGCCAAGGTGTATTGAAGAATGAGTGCATTTACAAGTGCCTGAAGGGATTATTTAGTAGGTGCGTGACTGACTGTATAAGTGAGTGATTGAACGTGTCTTACTGAATGCATGGGTTAGTAACTAAACTGTGTGAAAGTCTGTATTAGTCTCTCAGTTGATGTGTAAGCAACTGCATGGGTTGGTGAATAGCTACATGAGTGTCTATATGGGTTTTTGATTTGTTGTCTGAGTATTCGTATGGGTGCCTGAGTGTCTGTGTGGGTGGATGAGGGGGTGTATGACTCTGTGCAATAATGTCTGAGTGGGTGATTCACTGGTTTTATGGATTCAAAAGTGCGTCTTGGAAGGGCTGTATGGGTGAGTTAGTGTGTGTAAGGGTGTGTTGGTGAGTGAATGATTGTCTCTGTGCTATATGTGTGACTGACTACATATGTTTTAAACCAGTATATGTGAGTGTTGGACTATATAAATGACTATACGTGAGACTAAGTTATTTGAAGAGTGGGTGTATAACTGAGTGTCTGCTTGTATCAGTGATTGTATAAGACAGTAAATGTGTTAGTATCTGTATAAATAAGTGATGTGGTGTGTGTGTGTACAAATAACGGAGTTGGTGTGTATAACTGTATACATGAGTAAATGGGTATGTGATTGATTCTTTGCATGACTGATTAGCTTTGAGTAACTATGGATGAGTGGCGGAGTGTGACTGTATGTATAGATGTATAATTGCATATTATAGTACTGAATTGATGAGCAACTACATGTATAGGTGACTGGATGTGTGTGTAGGCCTAGGAAATAGTGAGTAGTATTTAGTATCTGGCATTGTTGTGTGTGTGTGTGGTTTCAAAAATAGTAATCTGCGTTTTAGAGTGGGCGTATCAAAGTTTATATTAGGGCATCAGTATGTGCATCAGATTATCACGTGGATGTCTTGGCTAACACAGACCTAAAGTCAATCCGTCTGGCATTGACTGCAGCTTTTTGCCTTTGAGAAAAAAGAGAGCAGGAGAAAAAGAGAGAAGGAAAGAGTGAATGAGAGAAGGAAAGAGTGAAGGAGAGAAAGTAAAAATAATGTAACCTAATTCAGAACAGTTTGAAATAGAAAAACAATTTGGTGTACTGTGAAATGGCAGCAGCAAGAAAAGCTAAATTTGCAACCGCATTGGCAGGAGATGGGATCTGATAAAGATGGAATGTGCATCAGAAGCTTTCTTCTATCACATCAGGCTCCACATGCAAAGTCCACACTAAAGTAATTATAAAGTAAAAAACAAAAACACTGGCACTGAAGAGAATTAGCTTGTATGTGGATGTTCTCCTTGCGTTAGAGCAAAATGCAGTTACTCACATTGAAGTTGACTTGTGCCGTAAGTAGCCTGACCCCCTTACCCATGCTATATACAGTTGGGGAAAGAAAATGTGTATGACACTACAACTAACCAATGGAAGAAGAGATATGGCCGAAAGCCTCTATAGGTAAGTAGGATATACATATTTTAGCAAAATCAAAAAGTCTTGGCTAATACCAGACCTAAAACACAGGGCAAATAGATAATCTGCAGCTGTGGTCACGCCTAGGTTCCTGTGAAAGACTTTACCAACACAGTGAAACAGATAGCAAGTCGAATGGGCAATGTAGAGGAGGATCGTTTGGTACAGGAAGAAAATTGAGGTTAAATGTCTGGGACATTGATAGTCCTGGACACCAGGGTGCAAGCACTCTACAATTTGAAGTGATCCTGTTACATCGGAGTGCTTGGTTCTTTGGCAGGTGCTCAGAATCTGATGTGGGAATGGTAATAAAGGTGTTATTTAAGAAGAATACAGCCCTCCTCAACCTCACACTGGTGGTATCCATACTACTATTATAAAGAGGGAGCCCATACCTTTGAGGCGGGTAAGCGCAAGAAGTACAGCACCAACCACAACACCCAATACAGCATTGGAAAGGACAGTTGCAGCAGATGGACATAGGCTATACAGCTGCCCACCATAGACATTACAAAGGTAAAAGAACCGTAGGGGTAAAGTAGTCCCTTGTGGGCGTAGGTGTTGTGCTGTCAGAGATGGGCGTGGAAAAAACAACCCTTCACTGTACTCCTGCGTGGGTGTTGAGAGAGGGGCGTGGCCAAACACCAATGGGTGCCACATTGACGGGGTACGGCGTTCATGCGGCATTACTGGTAAATGGGGCGCGGAAATCCTTCCAAAAAACAGCTCGTTACAGTACTCCCTGGTGGGCCTGTGCGTTGTGCTGTGGCCATACAGCGATGGGCGCGGCATTAACGGGGTGCGGCGTTCACACAGCATTACTGGTAAATGGGGCGCGGCAATCCTTCTGTTGGACCCGGCCTCGTGGCGTGGTCCCACTCCTCCTGCATGGCGGGCCCTGGACGACATCGACCCCTGTCCTCCGGCCTGAAGCTACCCCCTCCAACCTTCACGAGAGCCACCACTCATGGCGACCCCCGGCTCTCCCCCTTCAGAACATGGCGACCCCTACTCGCCCCACGCTGCTGGTCCGACCCCTATCCCGGGCCACCCTCTCAGGCCCCGACTCAATCTTGGGCCTTCCACGTCCGGGCCCCGTGACCTCGGCCCAACCTCGGCCGCGGCCCCACCGAAGCCCCGACATCGTGGCGCCAAGATCCGACCAGGTGGTAAAACGGCCACTTGACGGATCATGGAGGAGGAGAGTTTCGATGGCTCTCCAGCAGTCGCCGGACGCCTGGTTTCGATCGCCCTCCGGCCTCCCTGGGCGCTTGCTCCACCCCCCTGCTGGGTGTCTGAACACTCTCATCCCGGCCCCTCTGACCCCCAGGTGCGAGGGTCCGGACATCAAAGGACTTCAGACCTATATCTGGGGCAGCTCTGAAATGGGTCGGGAGTTGTATCCTGGAGTCGAGAGCCCTGCAGGTTGAACCGCGGCTGACCCTGAGACGAACTCGCTACGGAACCTTGAATCCATCTTCGGAGCCCTGCTGGCGCTGCGGCGGCCCAACCTCGCTGAACCATCTTCGGAGCCCTGCTGGCGCTGCCGCGACCCGACCTCGCTGAACCATCTTCGGAGCCCTGCTGGCGCTGCCGCGGCCTGACTTCGCTGAACCATCTTCGGAGCCCTGCTGATGCTGCCGCGGCCCGACCCAGAGGAACCCCCAGCTCGAGGATTGAGAGCTGAGCGCAGGGTATCCCTGTACCAGGCTGGTACTGAGACTGTCCCGCTACCCCCTTCCCACAGTTACCAAGACCTTAAGGATCCCTCGATCCCTTTGTACATATATCGCTGAGATAACCTGCATTGCTGGCTGATAAAGACGTTAAGAATCTATCCTTGTGTGGTGTCCTTTTGTAGTGGTGTGATTGCTCGCCTGTACGATTCTAGGAGAGGAACCTCGCCAGGAGGCCTCTCGACGACACTCGGCCAACTCCAGAAGGAGAGGTGGGTCTCGGGGTGGTCGGCCAGACAACTTCGGTCTCCCCCTAGGATCGCCTTTCTAACACCTTCCAAAAGACCAACCCTTTACAGTACTCCCTTGTAGGCGTGTGCGTTGTGTGCTACACACGCTCACGCCTTAACATATTGTTCCGGGGCTCAGGCGGGAGCTGAGGCGAGGCAGCATTGCAGCGGAGATTACACACTTACCAATTTAAGTGCCCTGAACTACAGCGGAAACACACACTCACGCCTTAACATATTGCTCCGGTGCTCAGGCGGGGGATCAAGCCAGTCAGCCTACCAGCTAGGATCACACACTTCGCAATTAACACTGCCCTCAACTACAGCGAACAAACACGCTCGTGGATGGAGACGCCACACGTTTTCACAAATTGCTCCGGGGCTCAGGTGAGGCTTAAGGTGAGTCATCGTATCAGCGGCCATTAAAAACATTTCACAAAGTGATATTTCACACACACGCAGGCCTCGCAAGCACGCAGTCACGCACTTCAGTCTCAGCGTAAACTAATTTACAACAGCCACACAACGTCGGCCACAGCGCTGTTGGGGGTTCTATAGCCAAAGGACCACACAGCACCCACAAGCTGCAAACGATACAGCGGAGGAGGCACATATCACGAAGGCTCTTACTAACAGTGCGTGCACAAGCGGACGCCCATATTGCACTGAAATTACCAAGTAACATTACCGTATATGACCAACTTCGCAAAACAGGTAGAAGACATGTTGTATACCGTGAAATCTTAAAATAAATTTTGCTTGCCTATTACAACCATTTCACACATTCTATTTCATCCCCGGACAACGTCGGGACGGGCTGCTAGTATAAATATAAAGGGTCTAAGTCTCCTCTGCAAGAGTGGTGGTAACGAGACTGCCAGGGACCCCAGGTCAGTGGCATAGCTAGGGGGGCGGTAGGGGCGTATCGGCTGGGCACGAGTTTTGGGGGCAGCATCCTGCCCCTCGCTGTTACCCGCAGTTGACGTGACGCACGGCATAAATCAGCAGCCCCTCCCCCCCCCCCCCCCCCCCCTCCACCTCAAACCCGCAGCTGCATGAATCGCCTGCAATACCCCCCCTCCCCCTGCTCTTTGATTAGGCGATCACTGGGCTGCCACAGGTGGCCTAAGGCCTAGCTACGCCACTGCCCCAAGTTCCAGGACCCTATTTTGTACAAGATCTCTCTCGAAATAGAACTTACCTGTTGAATGAATGAATGATAAATGATTTGAGCTTTTGTATAGCGCAACTTTGCCCGAAGGCGTCAAGGCGCTGATGATAGAAAAAGAAGCCGAGTGTGAAGCAAATCTTTCTAACCTTATCAGTCTTCCATTCAAACTTGAAGCAAGACTCTCCAAATGGTGCTACAGGAACTGCTGTTCTGGGGATTCATTCATCTGTCTGGTTTCTAATTCAGTTTTAGGATGGTGAAAGAGAAACGCATTCGGTTTTTACACGGTTATTAGTATCCGTATTCTATTTGTATGAAATAAAAGCGGGCACTCAAGCTGATAAGACCGGATAAATCTAATGTGGATGCTGGGTTATAGTTGTAAACTGGTCTAATTTCTCCTGTTAGCCCGCGAAAACTATTGGGATGGTGGGCTGGGCCTCCAAACACTAGACTTAGTAGAGGATTACTCAAGAAAATGAGGTTTTATTTCTCACTTACTGATTAAATAGGATTCTAATGATGCGGCCTAATCTTTCTATTGCCTTACATTGTAATGCATCATGAACAGTATATGGTGCAATTATGCAATAAAATGAGGTCGGAAATTGAAACCTACATATGTGATAGTAGAGACACTAATGATTTTAGTAAAATTATTTTCAAGAATAATGTACATGTATAATTGTGGCAGTAAGCCATAGATAACTTTTATTTCGTGTAATAATGCATTGGTGAAGAAATACTAATTTTCTCTTCATTTGAAATGATTTAATGCATTGTATTTGATTCTAATTGAGTTTAATTAATTTAAAGCTGAAATATGCATTTTAAGGCCTTTTAAATGTGTTCTTTCTTAAGCTGCATTTTTCCCTTAGCCGAGTACAATGGTTCCTTGGCTTTTCTGCAAATGTTGTATGATTTGTTCTGTGCCTGTTTCATCTAGCATTTAAAGGACCTTCTTTCAAAGTTCACTCTGAAATGGTTTGGTGAGAAAGTCCCCTCTAACCCGTCGCCATAGACTGTTACATTGTGCACTTCTTACAGCTGACCAACCTGTGAGGCCCAGAAAGCCAGTTCTTTCTCATGGTTATGCATGAAACCGCATGTAGGAGTAACCAAGGGCCTCCTTACAATGTTGTGTGGAGTTTCCTCAGCCCAACATCGTCTCGGTCAAGGGACAGGCTGACTAATTGGGATGCTACAGTACACTGTTAGGTCACACTCCCATACTTTACAATGCGAGCTTGCAATCTGGCCAGAATGCATGCTCCCATTGTACAATGCGAGGTGCGGTTCAGGTGCACTGATCAACAGGGGCGGGCTCCAACTCTAGGCCACTCACCAAAGGCGGCCCTGCTGGGATCCCCCAAAGTCTAGTTCCTACAGTCTTTCTGTGTCGTAAAGGCCGGCATAGAAAGGTTGTGTAAAACACAACATCCTAATCCCTTGGGAGTGGGGGGGGGGGGGGGGGGTGGGGGGGGGGGGGGAGAGAGGGAGATGCCCTTGGGATTATTGGCCACATTCCAACGGGCGGACAGACTTTGTGAGCCTGTCGGAAGCCAGTCTGAATGACCGTTCACATCCCTTTCCAACCCGCCCCCATCCACTCTCCTAATCGTAATTGGTCGGTCGGAAAGGAATCCTACTGGCATATTACGACCGTCGGTCTGAGCCGTTTCCGACCACATCGTAATTAGGCCCTAAATGTATGTGGTGACTACATACGTAAACTAATAATGTGATGGACTAACCATAGTGGAGCGATACTACATCATTAAAACTTCATAAGGACTATAAAAGAAGAAACCCCAAAGGAGGGGAAAAAACCATGCTTCCCTTTTTCTTTGAGACAGATTAACTCTTTTCCTAGGACTTCATAACCATCCTTTGAATCTCTATTTTGAACTGCTTTGTTGCTGATACTGGATCCTTAATGCAGTTGGTCTGGAATCCTTCTTTGCCGAGCTACTTGATTTTGTCTTTCTTTTCCTTTTTTTGCCCATGCTTATGGACTCTCCATTAGTGGGTTTTAACATGATTCCTTTTACTTTAGAATCTTTAAATGCTCTTAAAGAACCGAACCATCCTTCTGCCTTTTGGTGGTGGTAGGAATCTGTAACTTTAAATCTGATGTCTGTTTGAAACCATCTATTTGAATTTCACTAAATGTGTAGCCTTGTACTACATGCTGTAATATTCTTGACTGAAACACTTAAGAGATTGCTTGACTGTATTGATTTTGGATCTGTAATACAATAACTAATTATCTAAATTCTCTGAGACTGTTATTGTATCCTTATGTTCTTTCATTGAACTGTGCTATTTTCTCTGTAAATCTAAATGTGTTGTAGGGAGAATCAGCAACTCTTTCCCTAGTGTCAAGTTTGTTCTCTTTTTTTCTGTTGCAGTAGCAGAGCACCTAGTGTGCATAATTCTGGTTAGACGTAACTTCTTTAGGGGGTTGGATCTTCCCGTTGCAATACTTTTATTTTGATAGTAAGGTCCTGAGAGTTGTGCATTTGAACCTTGTTTCAAACTTGGGAGTTGGTTACCAGTTAATGGTCCTCATGGAGTGGCTAACATTGTGTTTTGGACATTCTAATTCCCTCTCCTCCTATAAGAGGAGAAAGACCGCCAGAGGACCGTTCGCCTCTGTGGTAAAGGTAATGTTGTGATTGTCGAACTGTGAAGGTCCCAATACGGTTAGAGGGATAAATGTGGAAGTAGCTAAAGTAAGCGATAAAAACTAAATTATTATAACCACTTCCGCTGGCTCACTTTTTTTTCCGATGATTAAGAGTATCAGGGCAAATTGCATTATGTAGACAGTAGTGATGACTCCTAGCTGTCTGTTTGCGAAAGACCTCCTGTGGATCATACCAAAAACAAAGGGTTCTGAGAGCTTGCAATTGCTTACTAGTGGTTGGCTTTCTTGTCACTCATTTGCTTGCTTCTTATTCAGTGGTTTTCCTTCCTCTTCTTCTTGTGTTTTTCTTTTCCTAATTAAATAACTTCCTTACCATCCTTTTGATTTGTATCTTTCCACTTCCACTCATGGTTAGGGGAACTATTCCAGGGGTGTGGAATTTATTAAAATATCTACTTGTCCATGGGGCAAGTTGCTTCATAAATCTTCTTGTCCTGTAGCAAAATCTACTTGTCCCTTTGGTGCCACGTGGTTCGGCGACAAATTATGGCAGCAATCTCATTATATCAGAACTCTTATATAGCCTCCCTGATTATGCCAGGGCTCATACCATAGTAGTTTTTGAATACTAGCAATCCCTGTATGTTGCCACGTTTCTGCCGATCTACCTACTGGGACTGAAGGTAGTGGTAAGCAATAGTTCCATGGTTGGAATGCCCTTTAAGTCTATGCAAATCTATTAACTTGCATGTTTTAAGGATTTTCAACAACACTTCTCTAATCTTTTCCCATACTGAGAAATGTTGGAAATTTACTCCCGACAATGGCAGACGTAAACCTTCTTCCAGAGTTGGGGAAAAAAGGGGTTGAAGGGAAAATGACCTTGCAAACGCTCTGGTTTTCGCATGAGCAAATCTACACATGCATATTTGCTCATGATAAACTGCAGTTTTCAAATATTTTCCAGGAGTACATTTCTTGCCCTACTTCTATAAATTCTTGTAAATTCATGAAAGCCATACAGCTACACTTAATGCAAGGACATATACCAAGGGTGCACTTTTGAGACTTTCTTTAATATTACGGCCCCTAATTTGGTCTGGTGTTAACCACAACCTTTTGTGTATGTTAAAATTCTCTCTCCCTCTCTCTGTATCGGCTGGCTTCACTGTGAGTGACGGCATCAAGCTCTTTCACAAGGAGTATATTGGCACACAAAGTAGTTTTGTTCAGTGGCAGTAACTAATGTTCCAGTGTGGGCTTTTTTTAGACACATTTTTTTTCTGCTTTAGCCAATGCTTGTTATTGTGAGGGCCTGGCAGCTCTCAAGAAGGCTTTACAAAAACCATGCCAAAACGTACTGGCAAAACTAAAAAGCTGATCACTAATTTCAGACCTACTGGCTTTGCCAATGCTTGTTTATTTTTATGTTTCTCATAATCTTATTGCAACTGGGTGCACTGATTTTCCAATATGAATATTTTTGCGAAATACTAGCATGCATCAACACATTTTACTAAATCATGCTGCAAAGAAACGGTACCTCAAATTTCACAGTAGTTTAGCTAAATGTTTTTTTTTCCTACTTTCATTTTTTTAGGAACATTTTATATTGAAAACAAAGAGTCCTTAATCTTGCTCTCAATCTTCTGCAAATATTTGCATCTAATCAGAGAGCATTCTGGGTGCATTATGCATAGCCACATATTGCTAAACTTTGAAACCGTGAGTACACATTTTTATACTGTAACCACCATCAGTAGTGCGATCAGAACCTACATTTACTTAGAGCGCTCACCCTAATAATAAAGGCTTTCAATTAATGAACCATAAATACAAGTTTGAACAGCATTAACATAGGCACACAAATAATAACTTAACTTCAGGCATTGCCCTTTCCTGGCCTTTAGTGTGCTACTGCAAACTGGCAGCCCACGGGTTTTTGCTGCAAGGGTTTGGGCCTACCTGTCAAGGACAAAATACACATTAAAACTTGTTGCCCTTGACCCCAAACAATATGTCCTGGGCATCGGGCTATAGGAATTCCACATCCCTGACTATTCTTTTTAGGTCTCGCCTGCGTGGGCTGCGCACATGCGCAGTCTCGCTGGCGAGATTTTATGTTTTGGATGAGCTTTCAGTAACTGGCTGCATGTCCCCGCCCCTATTTCCAATTGGCCGGCGTCACCGTTTATGCTAAACTGTGGCCAGCCATTGGGAAAGAGGTTTGTCTGACGTAGACTTTTCTCTTTGTTAGAAGGCCTACTTAGACAGGCTCGTTATCTTTATGGGGCCATGTGTTTTAAACACATGGCCCCATAAAGACAAGCTCCACGGCTTGTTTATTTTTGCATCTGGCAAAGCGAGATGCAAAAATGTTGGTTTGTTTTATGTTTGTAAGCGAGTTTTCCGTTATTGTGATTTGTGTTTTCCCCTTGCGAATTTCCCTGTTTCCCGTGTGTGTGTCTTTTATTATTCTGTATGTGTTCATGCCTCTATATTTCTTTTCTCTCTCTGTGACTATTCACGTGCGTGTGTGAAGTTTGAACATCTGCATTACGGTGTTTGTGTTTCGTTGCTCACAATGTGCCTATTCCGACATTCTTTCTGCAACAAGAAGAGTCGCGTGCATGTCCCTTCCTTTCAAATGTTGTGTTTTGAAGCCGTAAATCTTTCACGAATGTTGTTTAATCAAATAATCATTAAAAAAAACATTACCTAAGCCTGCCTATAAGCTTACGTATGGTGTTTATTTGTCATGGCCAGTAGAGGCTCTGTTTTTCAGCTCAGAAATGCGTAGTTTCTTCTTCCGTTTTATAAAAAATGTTCAGGCGTTGAAAGGTAGATTTATGGCACGTTTGAAAAAAAATGTTGGCCCCATTTGTTTTTGTGTAAGCTTTCAATTTCGGTTTGTTTTATGTTTGTAAGCGAGTTTTCAGTTATTGTGATTTGTGTTTTCTGCTTGCGAATTTCCATGTTTACCCGTGTGTGTGTCTTTTATTATTCTGTATGTGTTTATGCCTCGGTTTCTTTTCTCTCTCTGTGTCTATTCAATTGCGTGTGTAAAGTTTGAACATCTGCATTAGGGTGAAAAACTGGAGAGGGTTTGTTAAAGGGGCGTGGCCGATGTAATTAAGGGCGTGGCTGAAAAACACGTAAAGTCAATCTATTCCTAGAAAATGTGCCCCCCGCCCCCCCCTGATGTTTTACTGCTTCTCTCATTGCATCCAATTTTTGCACAAGTAACGTTACACCTTCAAGAAGCCAGGATAATTGCCTTTGTCAGTGGTTGTTAGTTCCATATGATAAATAAGCAACCACTATGGCTTTGTTGTATACATTTAAAATGCTTTTGTTCTGAACTGATGAGGCTGTGAAAGAACTTTGAGTCCTGGTTTTTAGAACAACGGCCCACTTAAAGCCCTGGAATTAACCAATGCCACCAAGTCTCTGTCGTCTCTGACGTACAAAGACTCACTCTCACACCATGCATTTTAAACAAGACATTTTTTTAATAGTTTGCTCAGCGCTGAAAGTTTCCATTTCCATATCAGCATGAATATAATTGGTAGGACCTCTCTTCACGTATCTTTAGATTCAGCACCCGTGTGACGTCATTATTTTTAGTCTCTTTACATGATCTTTGTCGCAATCTTGCACATCTGTCTCTAGTGTGTGTGTGACCGCTTCATGCACTCTGGGCTGCTAGAGAATCACCTTGTTACCCGCCTCAGTGTTTCCCAGATTATTTTTCCTTATGTTAATAAACGTTTGTAAACAACTATTGCATGCACAGAGCGAAGCAAGCAAGGGAAGTAGTGGACACAGGAGTGAGCTGGAGAGAAAAGAAAGGAACATGGGAGAAATGTCACATTGGCACTAAAGTTGCCCTAAATTTATAGTGCAGCTTAGTACTCCAAAGAAGCAGTCTGGTAAGGAGAAACGAGGGGAAGAAGAGAAGGAATTGTAGAGAGGGAACAGGAGACCCCGATGTAATATATCAGCAGTTTGCATAGATAGTACGTATGCCACATGTAGATCGGGTCAGATTGCTGCATGTGAAGGGAAGAGGTACACAGAAGTGACGAGTGGGGGATGTCACTTTATGTAATGTATTTGCTTGTATAGTGCTTATTCTGTTTAAGACATCTTTAAAGCGCTGCAATGCAACGGAAGAGGGAATGACAGGGCATGGAGGAGAGGGAATACTCTAGAGAATTGGAGTAGGGAACATGATGCTACGCCACACTGCTTGCTTAGCTGGCGTTTAACCCTAAGCATCTAGAGGGGCAAAGGCTGAAAGGAGGGGATCCTAGAGAAAGGACGGCAAGGACTGGGCATTATGCCTTGTTATACTGCTTCCTGGTATGTGCAGCGCTTCTACCAACCCTATGCGGCTTCGCGGGTGTAATGACTGGATTCTCAGACCAAGAATTACCCACCTACCTAGATACAACCAACCCGGCCAAAACGTAACACCATCCCTTCCCAGACCCTATTTACAATGATTCCTGAATACTTACCCGGGAATGGGGCACTCTCAATATACAAGCTTATATCATCAAAAATACTGCTAGATCTAATGGGGTTACTAAGAATAGTCCCTAATAACTACGGAATTCCCTGTCACATCCTATGATCTTACCTTGTAGCCCCACAGCAATCCGGCCCGGACTACTCTATGCCCTCGCTTCTCGGGGAGCAGCTCCAGTATATAACGCCCTATCCTGAGCGATCTCTCTTTATAGTGTTCCCATTGTAGCCCCACAACAATCTGGCCCGGACTACTCTACTCTCTCTCGTGTCGGAGAGCAGCTCTAATATACATAACGCCCTATCCTGAGCGATCTCTCTTTATATTGTCCCCACTATCCTATTAATACCTCCTGCTCGATCTCTCTATTGGGAAAGTTTCTTTATGACTAATACCTACTGGGGGTCTATCTTATATGAATTATTATCCCTCATGTGATGGATAGAAAATCCGATCCTCTCACACAAGAACTCCCAAATTGTTACACTTAAGAATTATTCCCTGACATAGAACTCGCATCAATCTCCCGCATCAGTTACCTGTAGGAAGGGAATCGCCCATCCTTCCATACAATAGCATCTGGCTGTAAAGAAAGGTTTGTTCTGTCATAAGAAAATAATGATGAAGTATGTGTTCGTTACAAACTGTTGTCCCTTTATTACACAATAACATACAAAGAAAACATTATATTATAAAGTCACAATACTACCTAACAATCTAAGCATAGCCTGAAAAGTAAAGGAAAGAATTAGCATAAACACACTATAATAGCAGGACAGACTTCACCTTATATTTACAGAGTCCGGTTCTAGCTGTCATCTGGGTCCCTCTCTCGTCTGTGCCTTGGCTCATCTCAGATTCTACTCTGCACCCACGGATACACGTCTGCACCGCTATGCTCCTTCAAAGCACTGGAACCCGTCTTTCCCTCGTCTTCTTCGTCTCTGTGGCTCAACTCTGCTCTCTCTCTCCCACCTCCCGACTTCAATCTAATGATATAGTTTCAGCCGCTCTGGAAACCATCTGTTCAACTAACTTCTTCACTCTGATTATTTTAACTTTGTCGCTTAACTCTCTCCAACTGCTCTAATAGACTGACTCACGATGTAACTTCAGTCTCTCCAAAAGATAATCAGCCCTCGATTACTTCAGACTCCAACTGTCATCTGCAATTGGCAATTGTCGACTGCCTTCTCCTCTGTCATCTGCCTGCCTCTCCTCTCTACACCTCAATAATATGAAGAGCTCCTCGTTCATGGAAATTTCCAGACAGTAGCCTGCCGCCCACCAGATTCCTGTACTAGGCTCCGGGCTCCCGACGCTCCCACAGTGGCCACCTGCTGTTTAGTCTAAAACCCGAGCCCTGCTTACATTCTTCCGATAAGGGCCAGCTCTGACTGGTTCCTCTCCAGTGAACAACAGCTCATAACTAAAACATCACTTTTGACCTACAAGCGCCTTTCATCAGCCGAGGCAGGAAAGAAAAATGGAGTCTCTCTTGCTTGGGCCCTGTAGGCCCGAAAATGATGAAAGAGATGCATAGCTCCATCTAAATACATAAACAAACCCTACTAATAGGTAATATAATATCAGGAATAAAGGATCTACCCTCTAATATAGGCCTTTAGGCTCTAAAATGATGAAAGGACATATACTTATGCCAAAGTCAATAGGCTAAACCTAAGAATAGGCTGAAAATAGGGATCTATCCATTATACTAGGATGGTAGTAGACTAAAGTCACCATCACTCGCACACAGACACACACACATTCCCCCCCACTCACCGTGCCCTTTCCGCGTGTCCCTCTCCCTCCGCAGCAGGTCAGTCTCGGCATCGGCATCAGGCTCCATGTCTTCTCCGGCGATCCGCTTCAGCTTGCGTGCACGCTCACGGCGATGTCTTGTGCGCTCCCACCTCGTGCACTACTCATGCCTGAACCTGGGGCCTGAACCTGGGGAACGGGATCGTTTTTGTGGTGTCTCGCGCTGGTGCGCGTGCAGCAGTTCTAGCGCGGGACAGGTCGGGATATATGGGGGGGCACTTTGCTTGTTTACGTTATTTGTTTAGTTCGGTTACAGGCGAGTTTGAGAAGGAGAGCTCCGTGAGTCACCCGCAGGTAAAAGAGAAAGATATTTGTGCACATTGTTTACAGTGATACGGAACAAAGATTATGTGAGTCGCCGCTGGTCATGGCTGCGTTTAAGCAGGCCATGCTTGCGGAGTTGCACTATCGTTGCGTGTGTGCACTCGAGGACAAGTGCTGCGGGGGTCAGCGAGACCCTGCGCTGCCTTCTGGATCAACAAACACGTGTCTCGTTTCTGTGTGATGCTGAATCGTAGTAACTGGTCAAGCCAACAAAGGGTATGTAGATTGCCTACCCTTCCCTGAGGTCAGAATGGTTCCACCTTTGAACGCTACATTGGTCACTTATGAATGGGGGCACTTCATAGTTGTGAGGTGTTACTCAGAGAAGCTTGCACTCTTGCAACACCTGCCATATTAGCGCGGTGTCTATTAATGATAATTTGTATTGTTGAAAAAAAAGCCAAACCATTTACTTTTTCTTGAGCTTTTCCTTTTCTCTCACTTATCTCTTCCAACACCTTGTTTATCTTTTTTGCCTTCTGTTTTTCTTTTCCCCCTCTGTGTCTTTGTTTCTTTCGTTCATCTTCTTTCACTTCTATTTATTTCACTTTTTTCACTTTGACTTATGTCTCATTCCTTCCTCTCCTGCAGTTAAACTTTTTCACAGTCTACGGGCTTCATTTCTTGGTTAAATTTACATTTTATTTTCGGTACTTATCTTATTTATTCAAATGTATATAGAGCGGACATTCCCCAAAGGTGCTACAGCGCTTTGCAATATAAATATGTCCTTTCGTTACATATGGTTTCAAATTAACAAACACTACCAAAGTAGGTACGAGGTTAAGAAGTTACAAAAAGTAATTTACAGAAATCACATGAAAGAACACAAACAAGAGTATGAACAAGAGGCACATGGCAGTAAAAGGTTGAGGTAGTGTGGGTGTCTGTGCAAGGAGCTGATTGCAGTGTCTTCAATAACGTGTGTGTGGGGGGGGGGGGGTTTGGAGGAGAAGGACTTTCAGGTCCGTTTTGAAAGTCGCTACCGAGGCTGTGCGGAACCAAAGCCGGCCCCAGGGAGCATGACGGGGCAAAAAGATCGCCTGCTTCGATGTTTTGTGTTAGAAGAATGGTAATTATTGTTGCTCGTTTTTTGTAATCAAGACACCGGAAGGGTTTCTGCCCAGGTGACACATTGAGCGATGGGCGGGGTTAATTGTGTAAGGGTGAGTGGGGCGAATGCTTCAATTTATAGCGGCTGCAGCCGAGATAACTTTGAGTGCAGTCAACTTTAAGTTGGAAGATGCCTGGGGGCTGTGGGACGCCAGCCGGGGACAGCTGCAAGCACAGGGCTGATTGGTCCTCCTCCCACCTCCACTTCAGCCCACACCCCCTCCCCCCTTCTCATGGCCTGGCTCTTCCTCCCCCTGAGGCAGGTTCTCTCAGCTCTGCCAACCACCACCCAGACCCCTCATTAAGACTCCTTCCTGGAGGCCTCACATCCCCTCTGCGCGGCGGCTGTGCGCGGCTCCCCGCATAGGCGAGGGTAAGCGCCGGCGGGCAGGGGCAGGCGCATTGATGAGGCGGGCACAGAGAGTGGACCATGGCAAGGGCTGGGGGCAGGTTGCCAGGGCTCACTGTAAGCAACAGGGGCACA
Source organism: Lissotriton vulgaris (assembly GCF_964263255.1). Taxonomy (NCBI): domain Eukaryota; kingdom Metazoa; phylum Chordata; class Amphibia; order Caudata; family Salamandridae; genus Lissotriton; species Lissotriton vulgaris. Next base: position 517,864,274 of record NC_141689.1, read on the forward strand.
GTCCAGCGAATAAAATAAAGGGCACAGGGAGTGGACCATAGCAAGAGCTGTGGCACACTGGTCTATGCCAGGGGACAATGCAACAAATTTGGGCTGAATGGGTGAAGTCAGCGCATTGAATGGGAGATGACCCCGGGGAATGAAGACACACGGTGGGGCGGGGTGAGTGGGGATACCCAACAATGTAAAGAATAACTGGGTACATGGAGGGGGGAGGGTCACAGGTCACGGAAGTCAGGAGGGGCCGGAAGGTCAGAACTGTCCACAATGAAAGAATGGAGAGGAAGGAAGCACGCAGAAAATGTAAACAGTGGGGGGGAGGCAGTTGTAGGCGGTGGCACTCACAAACCAGGGAAACAGATATGTAATGGAGGTGCCGCCGGGAGGATGGTCGTGGGAACTCCGACCACGTTAAACGGAATGGGGCACCGCAGGTGGGCCCAGTGTTTAGGGACAGCCCGTCATTTGTGTAAACCTGGCGTTGCTAGCTTCGAAAGCGGGCCGAGCCGATCTAGCCTTTCACTACTCCTAGGTCGATAACATGAGCATCAGGAGCCAAGTAAGGGCAACGCCTGTTGTTTTCACAGCTACAAAACATCAATCACCCGTCACGTTTGTGGGCACGGTTAACACAATGCTTTTTTTTTTTGCGTCCACTTTTTGCCTCGCCTCCTGGACTCTTGTTGGCTTTGTGTTTGTTTTTTCAATGAGCGTGTTCAAGCCTAGCAGTAGTAGCGTGCTAATCACCTGGGCGGGTCCGGCCTCTGGGTCCTTTGTGCTCCCCGCGGAGCGAGCAGGAAGTCGCCCATGTGGTGCCTAGCTTTATAAAAGGAGGTTTCGATTCAAGGCTCCGCACGAGTTACAAGAGGGGAGTTTGGACATAAGGTTCATGTTTTAGTTGAAAATAAAAACAAAGTTTCTCAGATGACGTATTAATATTTGTAAGCTGCTCTTCTGCAGTTAGTGCGACCTCCTAGCGCTGACTGTATTGGCAGGCGCTGCGAGGATCGTATAGCGCAGGTGTTGAGCGTGGGCTGGGTCTACTTTTAACTATTGACGATGCTCGTGTTTGGGTGCGGGGCTTTGAAGCATAGGTGCCGGAATGCGTGGTGTAAGGGAGGAGGGGGGGGACGGGGTGAAGAAGCACCCCCAAAATAACCAAGATGAAAAAGCAATAAACATCTCTTTAAAATGTGTGTTTAACTTGTCACCTTTCCAGAGGCAGAGGCCAAATATATAAGGAGAGTCCCCGGGGTGAGGGTGTGTGTGTGTCTCTTTAGCTCTGTGTGTGTGTGTGTGTGTGTGTGGCTCCGTGTGTGTGGGTGTGGTGCAAATGCAATAGGTCTCGTATTTGCAAGAGATTAAGCTATTGGGATTGTAAATGACAATGGCATTTTTTTTTTTTACTGTTGCTGCTCATGCACTGTGTGCTTCCACTTAAGCTGTTCACGAGGTGTGCGCCCCCTCCTACCTGCGGGTGAAATGTATGCACCTATCTGAGTTGTTAATGCGCCTGTTCCCTCGTTGTGCTTGCTTTTCTGCCACCCCCTGCCCCCTGGCTGTGCTTGCTCCCCTGCCCCCTGGCTGTGCTTGCTCCCCTGCCCCCTGGCTGTGCTTGCTCCCCTGCCCCCTGGCTGTGCTTGCTCCCCTGCCCCCTGGCTGTGCTTGCTCCCCTGCCCCCTGGCTGTGCTTGCTCCCCTGCCCCCTGGCTGTGCTTGCTCCCCTGCCCCCTGGCTGTGCTTGCTCCCCTGGCTGTGCTTGCTCCCCTCCCCCCTGGCTGTGCTTGTTCCCCTGGCTGTGCTTGCTCCCCTCCCCCCTGGCTGTGCTTGTTCCCCTGGCGGTGCTTGTTCCCCTGGCGGTGCTTGTTCCCCTGGCGGTGCTTGTTCCCCTGGCGGTGCTTGTTCCCCTGGCGGTGCTTGTTCCCCTGGCGGTGCTTGTTCCCCTGGCGGTGCTTGTTCCCCTGGCGGTGCTTGTTCCCCTGGCGGTGCTTGTTCCCCTGGCGGTGCTTGTTCCCCTGGCGGTGCTTGTTCCCCTGGCGGTGCTTGTTCCCCTGGCTGTGCTTGTTCCCCTGGCTGTGCTTGTTCCCCTGGCTGTGCTTGTTCCCCTGGCTGTGCTTGTTCCCCTGGCTGTGCTTGTTCCCCTGGCTGTGCTTGCTCCCCTGGCTGTGCTTGCTCCCATGCCCCCTCGCTGTGCGTGCTCCCCTGCCCCCTCGCTGTGCTTGCTTTTCTGCCCCCTGTTCCCTCGTTCTGAGCGTTTTTTCTGGCCTCTGTTCCCTGTGTGTGGCTCTGTGTGTGTGGCTCTGTGTGTGGGGCAAATGCAATAGGTCTCGCATTTGCGAGCGATTAGGCTATTGGCATTGTAAATGGCAATGCCATTTATTTATGTGTAAAAAAAACATAAATAAAAATGTCATGAGCAATGCCAATAGCTCTAACTTTAAGAATGCCGAGACCATTGCATTGTAAATGCTTGTTTATGTGCAGATGCTGCACAGCATTGGCAGAACATATCGGCAAAACCAAAGGTCTAAAAGGGGAAACCCTATTGGTTTTGCCAGTAGTTATTCCTAAGGGCTAAACTATGTTGATTTTATAAAGGAGAAAAGAAGTGTTTAAACCTATAAAACTTTCCCTCTGTGAGAGCTGCAGAACGTCGTTTTCGTTCACATGCAAATGAAAGTTAATAAATCCTTTGGTTGTTGAAATCAAGGATAGAAAAAGGCGGTACTTTGTTATATGCAGAAACTCTTCGGTATGACCTGGGTTCAAAGTTGGGCTTGAATACTACATTTCCAACGGCAGAGAAGACTGACGGTGTGAATTGCTTACCCAGGGGCGTGTTATGTGATGAATTAAATTTGATAAACTCATATTTTAGTTTTTGAAAATGGTTTTCTTCCATGTTTTAACATGGGCGGACGATTGCTTTGGAGTGAAATATTAGCACTCGCAAATGTTTTTCTTTGCTGAGTGCTTGTTCATGGAACTTAATTCAGTTCTCCCTGAAGGTGAAGGCTATTCCCAGTTTCGATTAATGTTAGATTTTTTTTATACATTCAATCTAATATCTCTTCTTTGTGCTAATCTGCTGTTGCTTAAGTGTATTCTGTTGATGACAAAGCAGCCATAATCTGGTGGTGATGGCTGTGCTTGATAAATGATTACAGAACACGGGAGAAGTCTGCGAAGCGCCTCTGGTCTACAGACTGGGCTCAATTGCACTGAGATGCCCTCGTTTTAAGGTGCAGTTTCATTGTGAAATGTTCAGAAAATCTCACGTGCACATTTTATTTATTCTTTGTCTTTCAAAAACGGCATCATGTTGACTATGGGACAGTGCTTAACATGCTAGGCTCTGGTTTTAAATAGTGTACCAGTTCATGACACTGCAGGTGTTTGGCTTGAGCAAGGCTCGACCTTTAGTTCGCTCCCCCGTTCTGTAACAGGAGAGCAACAGGGCATGGGAAATTCAGTTATGCAGGTCTCACTATTCTAGACTAAATTGGACAGTCCTTCCTCTGCTTAACTCTAACTGGGGACCTGCGAGCCTGCCATGCCAGTTCCAGAGACGTCAAACATTGAAACTATCGAAACTTCTGCTGCCACTGACGCTGGATGTGCGAGCTGCACATATTTCTGTTCATATTTTTGTATTAGCACAAACTGTAAAATAACTTTAACTTGTTTTTATTAGCTACCTTGCGTACTTTGCACCCCGAGGACGACAGCGAGTCAGGCTGCTCCTCACCCTCCCAGTGTTTTAAATATAGCGATACTTTGATTTTACCAGTTGTTCAGCATACTTTGCACAAACCCTGAAGACGACAGCGAGTTAGGCTGCTCCTCTCATCCCTAGTTTCTTGGTTGCCGAATCCCGGGCTCCGTTCCACCACGGCTGAGTGCTGATTGTGTGGAGAGCCATTGGGGAGGTAGGCGGACCAATCAGGGTCATCCCCTGTAAGCATGAGGGCGGAGATAGGAGCCCGCGCTTCCCGCTACCCCTCCATTTGTTCTAATGTGCTGGCCGAGGCGCAGCGGACGGGCTCAGCGGGCGCGACAAAGGTGCGACAAAGGTGCGCCTAAGGTAAGCCCGTCAGCGCCCGTCCGCGGCCCACCGGGTCCAGGGGCCATACCCCCTGCTGGTGTCATTCGAAATTCGCCTACACCCATCCGCTACACTCGCAGCGATCTGCTGGCTCACGCTGATAAAAGGGGCGATAACGAAGGGCCATGTATTCGAACGGGCCCAGGCCTATCTTACGGACCAATTTCTTGCCTGTATGGGCCATTCACTTTTAGGCCACCAGACTATCCACGTCCACAACCATACCAACCTTCTTTGCCTTTATCTTAATGCCAGATCCCTACTTAGGCATGCCCTAGACATCTGGGACCTACTTAAAACCGAGAGCCCTGACCTGGTTTTCATTACTGAAACCTAGTTATCCGACACCAATGCCCCGTATCTAGCGAATGCACTCCCCTATAATTATAAAATTATTAGGCAAGATCGATCTGGCAGTAGGGGGGGGGGGGGGTCACTGTTATATTCAGGGATCACCTAACCTGCCTCTCAGAACCAGTAACTGTCTACAATGAACATCAAACCTTACCTTTCAAAGTACTCGACGATGGTCTTACCATCCTAGCTGGAGCAGTATTATACAATCCTCCAGGACAACAAGTCAACCTTGGCGCCAAACTGCTCAGCCAACTTCTGCTACTGTGCTGAAAACAAAAAAATTATTTTATAATTGGTGATTTCAACATTCACTACGAGAAAAAGGAAGACCTAGGGGTTTCCCAACTGGAATATGACATGGAAATCCTTAAACTTAAGCAGTGGATAGTGGGCCCTACTCACATACTCACATAGCCGGCCACACATTGGATTTACTCTTCACCAATATTGAATCCACTAAAATATGTGAGGTCCAGCCACTACCTTGGTCAGATCATTCTCTTATAACTTTCACATTAAACCTTCCCTGTAAGTCGCAGAAACCCAAGGCAGCTCACCAGATCTCCAAACGAGCCTGGAGGTTAGTCAATGAGTTAAATTTTGAAACTCATGTCCAGGAGGCCAACATCAAGTTTCCGGCTGCCTCCTCTGTTTGCTTAGACGTTACTATATTAGACTCCGGAATACTGCAAACACTAAATAAACTAGCCCCCATGTGTGAATCTAGGAAACGATCTCAAACGGAGAAATGGTACACTCTCAACTAAAAAACCTTAAAAGGGAATGTCAAAAAGTTGAACATCTCTGGAGGCAGTCTAAAGACAGCGCATCCAAACTACGTTATGTCCTCAATCGGAAATTGTATAACCTTGCTATAAAAAATGCAAAAAGAAGTCACTTTTCCCAGCGTATCCAGGAAAACAGCAACTCGGCTAAGGAGCTTTTTAAAATAGTGAAGGAGCTCAGCAAACCATCCAGCATTTCCCAAACACTTACACCCTCGGTCGAGGCATTTGAATGAATCGGCACCTTTTTTACTGAGAAAATTAAGAAAATTTACTCCACCTTAACTCCCCAAGACTCCCACAATAACACAGATAAGCCCTCTAATACTGCGACCATAGCAATTGCCGCGACAGGCCCGCCAGACTCGGGAACTACACCTACCCTAGCTGGTTATGAGCCATTCACAGTGGACGAGGTTCTAACAGCCATGAAAACAGTTAAATCTGGTTCTCCGTCGGATCCCTGTCCCCACTTGGTGTTTTCAAAAATTGCTCCCACTCTCTGTCCCCTGATTACTCAGCTTTTTATTAAATCATTAGAACCGCCACCTTCCTGGATGCCTGGAAGCATGCCTCTGTGATTCACCTCCTGAAGAAAGCTGGGTCAGACATTTTGAACCCCGAGAACTATCGCCCTATTTCCCAGCTCCCTTACCTCTCCAAAGTCTTGGAGAAACTGGTTAATGGACAGCTGACAAGGTACTTGGAAACAAACCTCCTCCTGGATCCCTCTCAGATGGGTTTCAGAGTCAACAATAGCACGGAAGCAACGTTGCTGGCAGTGTCGGACAGCATCAGATCCTCCACCGATCAAGGTGGGGCAGTGGCACTGATACTACTTGACCTGTCAGCAGCGTTTGACACGGTATCCCATAACTGCCTGTTGAACATCCTTCACAGTAAAGGAGTCCAATCCACTGCATTAAGCTGGCTGCACTCTTTTCTGAGCAATCGCACCCAGGCAGTACATATGGGACAGTTCCATTCCAAGCCCAACCCCATCAGTTGTGGAGTCCCCCAGGGAGCTTCACTAAGCCCCACTCTTTTCAATGTCTATATGTCATCTCTTGCCGACATTGGAAGGAAGTGGGGCATTGGCATCTGCTCCTATGCGGATGACACGCAACTGATGGTGGCCTTGGACGAGAGACCCGACATTATCAAATCCAAATTACATGACTGTCTCTCGGAAGTGGCCCAGTGGATGCATTCACACTGCCTGAAGCTGAACGCCGGAAAATCTGAGATCCTTTTGTTTGGCGGCGGCAAACGTGTGTGGGATGACTCGTGGTGGCCACCCTCGCTGGGTATGGCCCCATCCCTAAACTACATGCAAGGAATCTGGGCGTCATTATGGATGACGCCCTGTCCATGAAAGACCATGTGCAATCCCTCTGCGGTAAAGGCTTCGCCATCCTGAAGCTTCTTGCCAGACTATTTCCCTGGATACCCCTGGACTGTAGACGTTCAGTTACTCCAGCCTTATTGGTCATTCACCTGGATTATGGCAACGCGTTATTTGTAGGTATGAATGAGCAACTGTTTTCACGTCTACAGGTATTGCAGAACTCGGCGGCTAAACTCATCTGTAACCAAGGCAAGCTCGAATCGGCCTTGGAATGCCTGAAGAAACTGCACTGGCTGCCAATGCGCCAGAGGGCGGTCTTCAAACTGCTCAGTCATGCCCATAGGGCCCTAAATAAGACTGGCCCCACTATTCTTCAAGGGAAGATAGAATTTTACGTCCCCACAAGGAACCTACGCTCACTCCCGTCTGCCCTGGCCAGGACTAAACGTATTTATAAAGTAAGGACAGGTGGCCGCTCATTCTCCCACCTAGCAGCAAAGAAGTGGAATGAGCTTCCCCCAGACCTAAGACACACCACTAACTACCTCCTGTTCCCGAAAAAACTAAAAACCTACCTCTTCCCCAATTCCTAAATGTTCCTCTAGTGTCAGTCCCTAGCAGCTTCTGCCTTGGTATAAGCGCCTTGATATCCCTTGGGATGAGTGTTGCGCTCTACAAATACCGCAAACTCCTGCCACAGACAACCGATTTTTGTGAGATATATATATATATATCTCACGAGCTATTGATAGAGCCCTCTCTAGAGCTAGAGACCTCGATGGAGACAAATATCTAGTTATATATCCATCTATCCCTCCACAACGCACAGGTTAGTCCAGCAGCACTTTTCCCTTGTATACGGAAAAAAAATAACGACAGCTCGCCACGGGTCCAAGTGCTAGGTGAATTTTACTTGCTGCAGGTTACAAATGTCTCTGCAACACCCCACATATATATCAAGAGTTCATACAGGTAACTCAAACATGGGGTTTTCCCGTCTAAAATAAAGGCATTAAATCCACGTTGGCGGCTTGTTTCAGAACTGTTACCGCTTGTAAATCGGTTGTCTGTGGCAGGAGTCTGCTGAAACTATAGGATGTGTTGACTGTCAATGCTTTGACGTCTCTGGAACTGGCATGGCAGGCTCGCAGGTTCCCAGTTAGAGTTAATCAGAGGAAGGACTGTCCTATTTAGTCTAGAATAGTGAGACCTGCATAACTGAATTTCCCATGCCCTGTTGCTCTCCTGTTACAGAAATGAATGAATGAAATTTATAACGCGCAACTAAGCCCGTAGGCATCAAGGCGCCTAACAAAGAAAATCAAAAAAGGCAGAACCAAAGCTAAGGATAGGCTATGGCAAATAGCCATGTCTTAAGGGCCTTTCTAAAGGCTTGCTTTGAGGGAAGGGTTTTAATATCAGACGGCAGAGAGTTCCACAACCTTGGAGCCAAAGTTGAAAAGGCTCTGCCACCCCACCTAGCTCTACGGACACGGGGGATTGATAGCAAAACTTTATTGGCCGAGCGCAAGGATCTGGAGGGGGTATATGGATTTAACAGATCCCTTAGGCCTCCTGACTTGTTCGTGGCCAGGGCCCCATAGATCAGACAAAGGGACTTAAATGAAATCCTGGCCTCAATTGGAAGCCAATGCAGTGCTTTCCTGGCAGCCGTGGCAGAGGCCCGCCTAGGAAGATCTAGCACAAACTTCGCGGTGGCATTCTGCACCATTTGGAGTCGCATTATAAGACTCTTATTAATGCCAAGGTATAAGGCGTTGCAGTAATCTAGTCTTGAGCCTATTAATGCTATTACTATTTGCTTTCTGGCTTGAGGGGACAGGTAATGTTTTATCTTCCTCAGGATCTTTATTATGCCCCAGCAAGTGGAAATAGTCCTACTTACTTGCTGGCCCAACCCCAAAGAAGAGTCAATCATGACTCCTAAGTTCCTGGCCAAAGCAGTGGGTGTAGGGCACACTCCCAAAGATGAAGGCCACCATTCCGCCGACCAAACGTCCTCCTTACCTCCGAACACCAGAATTTCTGTCTTCTCGCCGTTGAACTTCTATGAATTGCAAATCATCCATTGAGCCACTGCCTCCATGCAGTGTCTAAAATTGGAGGCAGCCGAGATGGCAGGTTGGGCGAGAGACATCAATATCTGCGTGTCGTCGGCGTAGGAGACTACCTCCATCCCGTAAGATCTAATAAGCTTGGCAAGTGGGGTCACATAGATGTTGCAAAGGGTCGGACTTAATGCCGACCCCTGAGGGACCCCACACTGCACAGGAAGGGATGGAGATAGGAACTCCCCCAGCTTAACTCTCTGTTCCCTCTGGCCGAGGAAGGAGGATAGCAAACTAAGTGCAGGCCCCTTAACCCCTATCTCCCTCAGGCGAGATGTTAACACTGAGGGAGACAGGGTATCAAACGCAGCCGTAAGATCTAGCAGGATAAGGAGAGTGGTCTGGCCCTTATCCACTCTAGTGCAGATGTTATCAAGCACCGTGGTAAGGGCCGACTCCGTACTATGCTCTCTCCGAAATCCATGCTGCGAGTGATCTAAAAGGCCAGAGGTTTCCAGGAAGGCAGCAAGATGCTGGTTAAGATGAGTTTCCAACATCTTTGCTGGGGCTGGGAGCAGCGAAATGGGGCGGAAGTTTTTGAGAACGCCCGGGTCCAATGTAGGCTTTTTTAACAGTGGTTTAACCTCCGCTCTTTTCCATTGTAGCGGGAAGGTCCCATCTCTCATTGCCCTGTTCATGATCTCTAATAGCAGGGGCAAGAGAGTCTCCTTGCATTGTTTAAGAAGTTTCAGGGGGCAAGGGTCTAAAGGAGACCCCGACCTGGTCTTAAAAAGGAGGACTTCAAGTTCCTGCAAGGAGAGGGGTGGGAAGCTGGAAAAACACCCTGACGGTACCTCCTCGGAGGATGTTAGTGGAGGGACAGGAAAGCTCGGAGAGGAAGATAGTGCCGACCTCTGAGATTCTAAGGCCGAATAAATGTCCACAATTTTAGATTGGAAAAATTGTGCAACATCGTTACAGAGCCGCTGTGAACTAACCACAGGGTCCGTCACCTTCAATGAAGTGAGCGTGTCTACGATCTTAAACAGCTCTTTCGGTGAGGAGAGTGAGGAGGTCAGCGAGGTGAAATACTCTTGTTTAGTCCTTATCACCTCCGTTTTGTACTCCTTTAGGAGGGATTTGTGACTATCCCTCTCTCGCAGATCCCAGCTAGTCCTCCAGAGGCGTTCCTGTCTTCGAACTCCCTGCCTAAGGAGTCTTAATGATTCCGAAAACCACGGTGCCGATGGGCTTTTCCTCGCGGAATAACGGAGTGAGGCAGGGGCCAGGTCATCAATGGCAGTTATGATAGCAGTATCAAACCTGTCTACTGCATTCCCTACGTCCTCCTCAGAGGTGATCAACCGACTGGGCAATCTAGGGGCGAGCATATCATTGGTAATGCTTTTGAGGTTACGCCTCAATTCCATTTTACTTGGCTCATTCCCCTTGCTCTTGACAGTCGGGATTGTTAATTCTAAAGGGATCGCAAAATGGTCCGACCAAGAGAGAGGGATGGGAGTCCCGATGGTTAGCCGGGGGTCGTTGGAAAAGACCCCATCCAGCAAATGGCCTGCTTGATGGGTGGGATCATTGACTAGCTGTTTCATCCCACATCCGGAGAAAATATCCAATAGGGATAGAGTATCCTTTGACTCCAGATTTTCCAAATGGAAATTCATGTCCCCCAGGACAGTAAAATGCTCACAGCCAAAGTGTGGCTCTAAAATGGTGAGCATGTGATGACCAAAATCTGTCCTGGTCCCCGGTGGTCTGTAAATGAGGAGGCCCGTGAACGGAACTGCGTATGAACCGTTGATAGAAAACTGGAGGGCCTGAAAGGAATTTTGCGGTGTGGAGAGTGGGATAGAATGGCAGGAAAAGCAGTCTCTGTAAAGGATGCCCATCCCTCTCCCCCCCCCCCCCCCCCCCCCCCCCAACACGTCCCACTCTGTCCTCACTCACCAGCAAATAACCATCCGGTACTGCCTCAACCAAGTCAGGTCCCGAAGAGTCCTTGGCCCACGTTTCTGTGATGAAGACCCAGGCGGGTTGTCTGGACAAAACTAAATCCTTAAATGCGAGATTATTCTTAATCAAAGACCTCGCGTTTATGAGAAACCCCTTATCGTTCCTCATCATGATTTCGGATTTGAACCTACCGGTGTGACAACCGCAATGGGAGCCGGCACCGTATAAGTAGGCCGGAAGCAGTGACAGCCTGGGGGGGTCAAAAGCGACTCCGGGGCGTACCTATGATGGCAAGGCAGTGTGGGAGGCTTGAGAGTCAGCAGGTCCTTGCAGGAATAGCTGATCTCAGTAAACTCACCGTCAGCAAGTCCAGTCTCCCAGCCATCCAGCCCGTCCTTAGCGCGGACGGGCGCAGACGGGCTGGACTCTGGCGTGACTCCGGCGTTACTGCGGCACACACGCCGCGCGCTTGCATGACTCGTCTATATAGGGCTCTAGCGAGTCAGCCTGACTGCTAGAGCGCTCCCTGGACTGGCGATCCTACCTATCCCCAAGATGGCGCCTATGATAGCAGAGAGCGCGAAACTCGCTTGAATAGACCTGCTGAAGCCGCGGTGGATGGCCCAATTATGGTGCAAGTGAGTGGGATGAATTAAAAACAGGGGCAAAGTGCTTTAAAAATAAATTAAATAAACAGACAAAAACGGGAGATTTTAAAATGACAAAGCGCCTGAATGCCACAGCGCAGCGCGTAGCAAGGTAAGCCTTAACAGAACGGGTGGAGCGAACTAAAGTTCGAGCCTTGCTCAAGCCAAACACCTGCAGTGTCATGAACTGGATATAGATATATATATGGATATATATCTATATATCTATATCTATATATCTTGCACGTTGTTCCAAAGACCCCAGCTGTGTTTACATCTTCATTTCAGTGTGACAGACTCCATGCAAAGCCCTCTTCGCAGGTAGTCCTCACTGAACGTGCAGTGAGGTCATATGGGAGCCAGATATGAACCATGCTGGTGCCCTGATTTAATCCTTCCGCTGTGTTACTAATTGCCGTGGTGAGGCTCTGCCCGACGCCCTCTAATGTGCCTCCGCAGCTACCTCCGACAAGAAATCTGCTGTATTAGAAGTAGCTGTCCGGATCTCTGATCCTTGAGCTTGGAGAGTGGCTCCACCTTCACACTTTTAGACACTGTTCTCTTGATTTGGCTAGGTGAGGTTCTTCGATTCACAAACCTCCAACTACAACGTTAAGCTCTCTTTACAAGTAGTGATTCTGGCGGCTTCTTCCAGGCGTTTACGGGAAAACAAAAGCATTGTGAAGTTAAATTCCTGAAATTTCTTTGGCTGAAGTTTTCCTCTGCCACACCTTATTGCAGTTGGATAAAGCATATTTGTTACAAACAAGTGCTCTTGTATGGCCAGAGGAATGTACAAGACTTTCTTTCCAAAGGAATAAAACTGCATTTACAAGGTGTGGCTTTCTTTATTATTGAGACATGACTAGTAGCTTTCAGCAGGCATTCCCTTTGTTGGTGCCCTCGAGGCGTGCATCAGAGGATTTGAATGGAAATACCTATGTACGTCCTAAGAGGTTCCTGTGTTCTCTTTCCTACACCGGTTTTAGGAATGTTCATTTTAAATGTACATTTTTGGTAAATTGGTTAATAAACCGCTCATTAAATAAAATATTTTAAAACTTTGGGTACCAAAGCTCTGCGCTAGAGGAGTTTTAGCCCGGAAAAAGCAAAGAAATGGATCCTTTCAAGGGTTTTGTTTAAGTTGTATGGAGACAAAACAGAGTTATTATTTGGTAAGGCTTCCGTCGTCTTCGTCGCCCTTCTGGCGACCTTCTCAGCTTGGCTCAGTACCTCTATCATATTCTGCAAAAAACATGTGAATCTTCCTTGACATTGACCTTTTGTGAAGCTAGTTAGAGTCTCGCCAGTCTGTGGTTGAAGCAATTATCTTGTATTGATTTTATATTGATTTTTGGGAACTCTCTCTACCTTGGCTTACAGCTTATGTAAAGTCTTTCAGCCAGGCCTCTCTTGGGGCCCCCACCTCGTTGGCCTATTTCCAGGCACCTTAGTGAACATCACTGGTTTCCTGTGGGACTTTGCACATTGTTTAAGTCCATGTGCGTATGTCGCAGAGCCCTGCTAGACTGGGTCCCAGTGTTCATTCGCTGTAGTCTTGTGCTAAATTCCCAGGTGTATGCAGGTGTTCTCTGGGTCTCCTTGGTAGCAGTTCTTCCCATCTCGGTCTTATCTGGGATGGAGGCTTCAAAATATTGAAGTGCACCAAATACCCATTCTTAGCAGTAAACTCATTACCCCAAATTCCCTAAGGATTTGAAGACGTGTTTTATCTCCAGACACTTCTACACTGACAGCTCTAGCACCAGTACACCTGTCTTCCATAAGCTGTTGTTCTTTAAAAATAAACTAATTATAATACTCCTATAACTAAACCTGGAATTGTCCTCCATAGGAAAGTGTGTTGACAAATTTTCATCCTCCATACAAGTCACAACCTGAAATCAGTAGCTGAACATCTACTTTAGACGGTTGTAAAAACCAGAAGGTTAAAACCACATGGATTATGATTTCAGCCAAATGATTTAGTTCATTTTGGTAGTTACGTTTTCTGCTGAAGAACACGGTGTAATTTTATACACCATTCGTAGTTATTTGGTTTGGTTCAATTTCCGGGTATTTCCCAATCAGCAAGTGGCCCTACAATGACTCGCTTCAGCATTGCACAAAATATTGGCACATGAAATTTGAGGATATAATAATAACGGCGATATTATTGCACAGTCTACAAGATATTTGCCTTGTAGAGGGATAGGTTGGAATAGGTCAGTAGTCATTCTACTTCGGGAGCTTTTGAGTCGTAGGGAGTTGTTGAATATCTCCAAGCTTTTGCAGAGGGTTCACTTATAATTTTGAGTTTTGTATTTTTTCTGCGTGACTGGTTGTTACAGTTGCACAACAGGTTAATTGGATTTTAGAATCTTGGGACTCCAACCTCCTTCCTCATGCTCGAGTACCACTGTTATGTCATGAATGTACTTCATCACAGTTTTATGTAGTTTTGTTTTTCTATGTTATATTTGAAACCTCAGTCTTGATTTTGCCACTAGTTTAGTTTTTTTCCCCTGAATTTCACTTTCGCATTGCTGAGTTCAGTTTGTATCTATCTCCAGGGTAACACGTTTCTGTCACTTAGGTTATACTTGATGCAACTGTTCAGTCCTGCAGTCCTTCCTAGTTTGAGGTATTAGTCTGCAACCCACTGCCGGGATGGTATGGCTTGGGTATCTAATTCAAAGGTAAGGAATCTGCTGCTAGAAGTCTCTATCAGATGAACAAGTTACTTGCCTTCGGTAACGCATTATCTGGTAGAGACTCTAGCTGCAGACTTCTTACAGCCCCACCCATGCCTCCCTGCCTTGCAGACTAATGTTGTACGGCTAGGAGTACGCCCCCCCCTTTTCAGGGCCCTTCTTTTGCACACGACTACATCAGTTACTTCGTGGTTCTGCGCTTCTGACGTGGAAAAAGTACAGACATCCGCGTGCCTGAGTGGCGCCTATATAGGTACTGCGACGTTATAGCAGACGCCGCCAAAGTCACGCGGAGCCGGATTGCGCCACCCAACTGGGCGCACAATGGGTATTGCGCAACAAACGTTTCTGAATCCAGCCTGACAACTGGGAAATTAAAAGGTAAGGAATCTGCAGCTAGATAGTCTCTACTAGTTAATGCATTACCGAAGGTAAGGAACTTGTTCCACAAGACTCAAAATACTGTTCCTTGGTTTAATTTGCAAGCAGCTTGTTAAAAGAAAGTGTGGTAATCTTTGCACTTGTACTTTACAGTGAGACAAAATTAGACCTTCTTCAGTCTCTGGGCTCAGGACCATGTAGTTTCCTTAACCCGTTCCGTGCTCCCGTCAGCCAACGGGAGCACTCCATCCCTGGTACTGCAAACGACCGTTGGCCGACGCAGCTCCGCCCACCCTTTAGAACGCCTGCACTGTGGTGGAATTGCCTCTGCGGTTAAGGTGTTGAAGGGTGTCTCATTGGATTGCAAAGAGGAGCTGAATACACTGTTTTAGTAAAACTGGAATAGGAACAGACTTTGGCCTTAATTCTACCTGCACTTAATCAAGGGCACTTGTGCCAGGACTCAGTGGTTTTTAATAAAGCTAATGGTCATTCATTTTGGACATACAAAAATACCGCTGAGGTAGGTGCGATAGTGAAAAAAAAAAATTCAGAACAGCAGGGCCATGTTTCTGCTAATATCATACAATTTTCTGAGGCCCAAATGAGGGAGCTAAAACATTTAAGCTCCAATTCCACTGGCCCCCCGTGGGGTAAATCAGGACACCTCTCTTCTGAAGGCATTCAATCAAGAAATTAACCATTTAGTTTGAAAACAACATCAACAATTCTCCATGGGTATGCAACAGGAAATTAATCACCTTAAGCGAGTTAGAAGCAGTTATAAACTTGGAGCAAAGAGAAACGAGATGGATGCTAAATGGATTGGGTTGAAGGAAGCCACGAGAGCCAAAGATTCAAAAAAGTATTTGCACCTGATTGCAGAATATTGTGATTCTAGACAGAGGGCACTCCCCATTCCGATCCCAGAACGTGAGTGGGTGGACTATATTTCACTATTATATAAACCCAACAGCTCAGTGCTATTTCAGATGCCTGGAATAAAGGAGTCTATCTTCGTTGAATATGGTCCCCGGTCAAGGGATGAAGTGATGGGCTATTTAAAAAATGCCAGAACCTCTGGCTCACAAGTACCGGATGGTATCTTGATTTTGCTAATTAAAAAAGAACCAGCTGCGTGGGGAGCCTTTCTGGCGCCACTGTTTAACTTCTGTTTACGAACGCTTAGTATTCCCTCCTGTGGGAAGGGGACTATTATAGTTCAGTTGTTCAAAAAGGTCACCTACTAGTTTTAGACAGATCGCGCTGCTGGATGTTTCGGGCAAAGTATTTGCAAAAAGTTTACTTAAGCATTTGCAGCAGAGGGTGCAAGACCAGAACCTCTTACCGCCAGAACAGGCAGGTTTCAGAAAGAACCATGGAACGCTGGATAACATTGCGGCTGTCCAGACCATCGTAGAGAAATATGTTTTCTCACGAAGTATGTTAGTCTATATAGCATTCATTGATTTCTCCACGGCATTTGATAAAATGGATCATTAGACGCTGTGGAGAAAGCTTTCCAATCTTGGTATGCCATACCACCTCCTGGGCCTTATAATAGAATTACACACAGACACCTGGTGTCAAGTGATGATGGGAGGCTCGCAGGGGCTATCTTGTAGGATTAAAACATATAACGGTCTTAAGCAGGGTTGCCTGTTGGCCCCTCTTTTTTGTTTTTCCTTTTATATATCTGACCTTTCTGGCAAATTAAACTCAGTGAGGGGGATGCCCCCAGAATTGGTACAACGTCCATTGGCTTTCTACTATATGCAGATGACGTTGCAATTTTCGATTTAACTCAAATTGGCTTGCAGCGTCATCTGGATTCCCTGACCAAATTTGCGGAGGACCATTTTCTGAAAATCAACAAAAGCAACATTTTAGTCTTTCACAAGAAAGGTCTCAGAATAAAGAAAGGGTATAAGTGGTCGTTGGGAAGGAAGAACTTGAATTGGTCAATTTGTATTTGGGGAATGTTTTTTCAAAAAACGGGCGTTACACGGAGCATATCAAACGGTGAGTTGGTAAGGCCACCACCCAGGCTGGAGCTTTAAGCAGATTTTATAAAACCTGTGGGAGACGTCATTTTAATCATGTTCTGTCAGTGTTTAAAGTTAAAATCCCTCCTACATTAACATATGCTGCAGAAGTACTGGACAGGAAATACTGGCTTGCTTTCAATAAGGCTGAAGGCTGGTTTTTCCGCCAAATTTGTAATTTAAATTCTTTGGCTGCCCCACATGTTCTTCACTTGGAATTCCATCTGGTCTCTTCTTATACTTCATCCTTTGCAGCGGTCCTTAAGTGGGGGGGAATTCCTTCTTCTGGGGGGATGAGGGCACCCTAAAGGCTGCCTTGAAGATGGAAATCTTTGCTAAATTAAAAGATGAATCAGCTTTCTTCAGATCATTTGCCTACGCAAACCACTCATTTGGGCTTAGTTTAAATTGTGATTCACCCATGTCTAAGCCGGTATTGCAGTAATTCCTAAAGAAGTTAGTAAGCATGATTAGTACGGTAAGAGACATAACCTTAAGTCAACCTAAAGCCCCCAATGAGGTGATGAGTGTGATGGGGAGTAAACCCCAGCCCTATCTTTCATGGAGTGTCCCACATGGAATTAGAAGGTTGATACTACTCTTAAGAACCTACCTGCTGCCCTTGAGAGAAGTGACGGGCATTTGGGAAAAAACTCCTAGAGAGGAGAGAATCTGCAAATTGTGCTGTTCTCAAATACAGGCTCTTAATCACGTACCATTTATGTGTATGGAACTTCCACGGGCAAGGCACATGTTTTTAAGACCCTCATTAATCAAATTTAATATTCATTCTGTTCAGGAGGCTCGATCTTTTGTCTTGTCCCCACCACTTGAAATGGTTTCCCATAGAATATTTCAATGTTTAAAAACATTTCTGGCCATTTATTAGGACATTTTTAAAAGTGTGTAGTTGATATGTGTAATGTTTGCCGGTTGGCCAATGTAGAATTTTTTTTATCTGTTACAAAGTATGTTTTTCTTTCATTTCACTGTCTTTATTAGTGTGTTTAAAAAAAAAAAGTATTTAAAGTATGTTTTTTTTTACTGAACTGGTGCACTTTTGTGGACCTCCGTAGGAATTCCGTAACAAATAAAAACTAAATTGATTGATTGGAACAAACTTGTCTGAAAAATTCACAGCGCTGTGACCTGGTGCCTGCTTTTAAGGCGCCGTTTCTGCGAGCGGTATAAAAGCTTTCTGGAAACATCAGAGTTTTGCCTTCAGTTAGCATGCAAAGTCCTTTCGAGGTCTATAAAAGACAGGGATGTGGCATTCCTATAGCCCTACGCCCAGGACATATTATTTGGGGTCAAGGGCAACAAGTTCATGTGTATTTTGTCCATGGGACAAGTAGGCCCACCCCTGCAGCGCAAACCCTTTAGCTGCCAGTTTGCAGTACCAGATTATGGATCAGGGAAGGGCACAGTCTGCAGTTAAGGTAATCTTTTTGTTCATATGTTTATGCTATTCAAACTTGTATTTATGATTCATTAATTGAAAACCTTTATTATTAGGGTGAGATTTCAAAGTAAATCTTGTAAGCACTAACTGCACTACTGACAGTGCTTTCAGTATAAAAACGTGCACACACGTTTTTAAGGTTTAGCAATATTAGGCTATGTTTAATCCTCCCAAAATGCTCTTGGATTTGATGCAAATATTTGAAGAAGCTTGAAAGCAAGATTGATGATACTTTGCTTTCAAAATAAAATGTTCATTAAAAAAAAAATGAAAGCAGGAAATAAAAACTTTCGCTAAACTACTGTAAAATCTCTGGTGCCATTTCTTTGCAGCATCATTTAGTAACATGTTTTTGATGCATGCTAGTATTTCCCAAAAATTTTCATAATGGAGAATCAGTGTAACCTGTTCCAATAAGATTATGGGAAACAAAAATAAACCAGCATTGGCCAAGTCAGTAGGTCTGAAATTGGTGGGAAGCTTTTTAGTTTTGTCAATGTGTGACTTGTTTTGGCATAGTTTTTGTAAACCTTTATTAGTGTGGGAGCTGCCGGGCCCTCACCATTATAACAAACATTGGCAAAAGCAAAGATGGTTTTTGGTCTCAAAAAGCACAGTCTGCCACAGTAGTTACTCGCACTGAACAAAATTACTTTGTGTGCCAATATGCTCCATCTGAAAAAGCAGAATGCTGTCACTCACAGTGAAGCCAGCAAATACGGAGAGAGAGAGACAGACAGACTTTTAATAAACGCAAAAGGTCATGGTCAACACCAGACCAAATAAGGGGCCCCATTATTAAAGAAAGTCTCAAAAGGGCACCCATTGTATGTGTCCTTGCATTAAGTGCAGCTATATGGCTTTCTTGAATTCCCAAAAATTTACAGAAGTAGGTCAAGAAATAGTACTCCTAGAAAATATTTGTGAACAACATTTTAGCATGAGCAAATATGCATGTGTAGATTTGCTCATGTGAAAATCTAAGTGTTTGAAGTTCACTTTCCCTCCAACCACTTTTTTCCCAACTCTGGAAGAAGGTTTACATCTGTCATTGTCAGATGTAAATTTCCAACATTTGTCAGTATGGGAAAAGATTAGAGAGGAGTTGTTGAAAACCCTTAAAACATGCACGTTAGCAGGTTTGCACAGACTCAAAAGGGCTTTCTAACCCTGGAACTATTGCTTACCACTACCTTCAGCCCCAGTATGTAGATCTGCGGAAACGTGGCAACATAGGGGGACTGCAAGTATTAAAACACTACTATGGTAGGAGCCCTGGCATAATCAAGAGACTATATCAGAGCTCTTATATAATGCCATAATTTGTCGCTGCACTACATGGAACCAAAGGGACATGTGGGTTTTGTTACAGGACAAGTAGATTTATGAAGCAACCTGCCCCATGGACATGTATATATTTTATTAAATTCCACACCCCTGAAAAGAGTATATCGCTTAACCGTGACACCCATACTCTGCAGTTCTGTGAAACTCACAGATGTGGGATACCTACCAAGCGCTGTGTAAAATGCATAACATTTTCATAATAGTGTTGTTTTTAAAGACCTTGCTCAAACCTTAATTAGACTCTGAAAACGCTTACATTGTTACATCACTTGCTTTAAAACTCTGTAACAGCTGCTGTATTTGAACAAGCATCTGATGCACGTTTTGTCAAACGACGCTGATTACAAACGGTTTCTTTTTTTCTTTCAGTGTTTAAATTGGGATTAACTGTAGTGGTTGGCTAAGGACATATAACTATGAATAGTGAGAACCTGGCACCTCACTAACCACAATTTTGCCCTGTGCCAACACATTTCACAGCCACAGTCCCAGTCAAGAATACAAATTAAGCATTTGTGTGTTGAACAAAGTGTGGAATGAGTAACGAATACCTGCCTCAAGGCACAGGTGCTGGCATCCCGCTGATGGACAGTGCATAGTTACCCTGTGTCAATATGGGGGTGCAATTCACTCGAAATATGTGGATGTAGGGAGTGTACTCTTCTGTCCAACTGAGATCGCAGTCATGGAGTCATGGAGAAGTGTGGCTCGGTGGTTAGAGCGGCAGACCCTGATGCTGAGGTCTGGCCCGGGACCAGGGTTCAATTCCCGCCTCTGCGGCTCTTGAGCTCAATTTCCCCGGACCTGATAATTCTCGCCTCTGTGCCTATTCTAATCATGGGTCCCACTCTGCAACTCTGGATAATAGCTTGCTTAATCTCCACAACGGCCCCAACAACGCTATGATGCCTGGCTTCACCTTGGGGGTGCCCAGGAGTGGGCACTTCACAGGGAAAGGCCAGGAAGGGTTCCTCAGCGGTATTCGTACAAGCGCCGAGATGCCTCATGGTGATTCGTGCGCTATACAAGTACTATTACATTACATTACATTACATAACATATTATGGTGATAGAATATATTATGAAGCGAACTCAATACGTGACTACAGGATGCTTACATTCATCACACATTGGACCAATGGAGATATAAAGGCTCCTCGAAGGAAACTCCCTGAAGAAGTCTGTTTGAAAGAAATGCGTTAGCTGAGGCTTTATACATTTTTAATGAATATAAAATTAAACGATGTTGAAAGAAAAATAAAGAAGTCAAAAAATTCTTTGAAATTTGAACTTCTGTCTTTTGGCTGCACTGCCAAATTTGTTTTTCTTTTTATTAGGGTATACAGCATACAAAAACTAGCCAGCCTTATAAAGCAAATTACTTTTTCAACAGACCGACAGATACGATAACGATTGTGGACATTTAAGACAGGAAAAAGTTGGCTGGCTGCACACTGGCCCATGCTACTGTATTGCTAGAAGGGCTGAAGCAAAATCAATCACATGTACAGACTAGTGGCTCTAAAACTAAGGCTGGATATTGTCACTCACATGTACAAGACTATGGTTATAGATGGCTGGTAGGACCGGACACAAGGCAGCCAAATGCATTGGTAATACCTGTTAATGGCAATATGACTGGCGTAGAGTTAAAAAAAAAAAATAAAAAATAAAAAAAGTCAGGCCTATCTCTGAGACCAAACGTCAGAAAGGATAGCTCTTACCGTTTATGCAATGTGTCCTAGAATAAATTCTCCAAATTGCAGCGTCAATGTATTAATGATTCTTCATTTAATTACGGTAACACGAGATCAAAGAGTATGTAGAATGAATAGCTGACGCAGTTTCGCCAATCTGCCGGGATATTTCTCAAGGCTGATCCGTAACATTATTGCATCATAGTGCATAGGGCAAGAAAATAAGATTACAAAAATGAACTATGACGTACATAAATTATAAAGCTATAGAAGCCATGGTACATTGTGGAAAAGAGACAGGGTAAAAACCAACACAAGGTAAAAAGGATGGGATACCCCAGGTCAAGAATGAAACATGGAAGCAAGGGGTGGGCGTGTGCCAAGTAATGAAGTCCAGAGAATCAGTATTATATTTCAAAACAAGACCTTAGGAGCATTATACTCAGCCAACGCGTTTCGTTCTCACATTGAGAACTTCGTCAGGGCTGAAAGTGACATAAGGTTACATTTAAAATACGGAATATATCACAAAGAAGAAAGGAAGGGAGAAAGAAAGACAGAAAGAAAGGAGAAGACAAGAATTTTACACAGGACATGAAAAAAGCAAAACATAATGACACCACAATTAAAAAAAAAAACGATGGCAAAGAATTACTACTAAATATTTATAGTGCACTCCTGTTTTAGATACGGCTAGAGGATTCTCTGCATGGCAAAGCTAGTGTGTGTTAAGTGTAAAAGGCATTATGGAACATTTGAAGAAACGAAATGTAAAGTATTGTGTTTTTCAGAAAGGGGGGGGGGGGGGAGTATTGTTACTAGACAGTAACACTGGAAGCAATCTGGATTTCCCAGGGCCAGGATCGGCCTGAAAGCAATTCTAAATAGATTCAGTAAAACGAGCACAATCTCAGAAAGTAACTACGGTGAGGAATATGTGGAGGGAAAGCTGCATTGATGTGTTAAGACAACTGCTGTTAACCGTAATGATCCGATATTGATGCCCATATAGCCAAAGGGAACTCACTGAGTACAGTGTCCCTAGATTGAGGCGATGTTGCAGTGCAAAAACCTTAGCCGTCCCAGCGCCCAGTGTATGTTCCCCTTTGTCATGAAATATGGGGAAAAAGGGATGACCCGGAACATACAATTGAACAAGCATTTATAATGCAACGGTCTCGCCTTTGCAAAAGTTAGAGCTATTGGCATTGTAAATGACACATTTTTTATTTGTGTTGGTTTTGAAAACCGATAAATAATTGGCAGTCATTTACAATGTCAACAGCTTAATCTCTCGCAGATGCGAGACATATTGAATTGGCACACACACAGAGCTCTCTCTCTCCTCTCTCTCCTCTCTCTCTCTCTCCTCTCTCTCTCCTCTCTCTCTCTCTCTCTCTCTCCTCCCTCTCTCTCTCCTCCCTCTCTCTCTCCTCTCTCTCTCCTCCCTCTCCCCCTCCCTGGAGGATGGGTGCAGATGCAAACGTCAAATTTGTGCAGTCCAAAGCAAGGTACGTACATATTCAAAGCAATAAAAAAAAGGCGCTTGTAGATTAATGCAACGCTGCAATTCTGATAACATGACCAACTTCACCCACAGTGAAGACACTAATAAGAAATGGAACCCTTCTTCACCTGAGGCAGCCTATGCACTCCGTCATTCTGGGGTTGAATTGTGTATTTGCAGTCTGTAGTTATTGTATTTAATCCAACAAATAGGAGAGTTATGGTTGTCAATACATGCTTCTACATTCATATCATACATTTCCTATAAGTATTAAATTCGGATCGCAAACCTACTGTAAAGCACCTCGCCCCTTACAGTGGTCAGCGGAATAGAAATAGGAATAGGCAGACCTCCTTCCTTCCCTCACACAGACAGAAAAACTAAAGCCAGCAGCGTATTGCTCTGTGATGTCACAGCCCGTAGTGCCTGACCGAGACAAATCTCAAAAACGTACAGGTATGCTGCGAAACTCAATGACCCCCTTCGCCACCCTCCCTCCTACCAATGTCCTATGCGCAACAGGAGGCGATCTAAAGAACCGGATCTAAAACACATCAGCTTTACTCATATCTGTATGCTCGGGTCGACTCGAAGGGACAGGCGCATAAGTCCGTTCACAGATCAAACCGAATGAGCCTGCAGTCAGTTGGGGCCAAATACAGCATAAATTCTCAACAGCAAGCACTGCACTCTGACCCCAGCACATGCATAGAGCCCTATGGCACAGAATACCATTCTTCAATACCACCCCAAATGATCTAACTTTAGAATCAATTTCTAAATCAAAAGCTGTGGCGCAGAATGAATACGGTATGAACGGCTGCCTTTTAACTCCCCATGTGACAATAACGTATAAAAGGAAAGTACAGTAGAATAAAAAAACAGCCATGGGCGCGATTCACAAATGTCCTCTTAATTTTACTCTACAGCTGTGGGGGTCTTCACTCACTCAGAGAGAACGGTGTGAGGGCAGGTGCAGTCTGCAGATGTGTCCCAGTATTTATGGCATGGAGTGCTTGGAAGGGCTCTTCTGGACGCTTTGCATTAACCCTTTGAGCTTGGCCTGGCAAAGAGATGTAGGCACTCCCATAACATCAAACATCCAGATGCAAGAGGGAAGGGAAGGGCAGCGAGAGGGGAATAAAGGAAGGAACAGAGAGGGAGAAAGGGATGTGAAGGGGAGAGACACCTACAGCTGGAGAGAGAGAGAGAGAGCGAGATCTCAGACCTGCACAGAGCCCCTCAGAGTATGCAACGAAGAAATTAACTGAAACCACCAGAGAGGCAGGAAAGGATCTTACCGAAATAAACTTGCAGGGACATCCTTTGCACCACGATGTGCCACTAACTGCCGAGTACAGCCTCGCCCGCCTTAAAGAGGATTCTCCGGGCTCCTCGGGGCGGGGAGAACGGCAGCTTGATGCGGGGTTATGCCAAGGCCTCATATTACCGAGGTCCGCTACAAGGCACCTTTGTTTCAGCTCTCACTGCTAGAGAGCCCAGCGAGGGAAGGCTAGGCCAGGTCGAGGCGGGGGTGTGGGCAAGCGACGCAGCTCGGTCTCCCAATTCACTTGCTAGTGCGGTGCCTCCGGTCGTCTTTTTAGGGTGTGGTGCCCCTTATGCGCAACTTGGCGGAGGACTCCCAGTGTTCAATTTCTTGTTTGGGACCTCAGGCGCCGTAGGGAGAGAGGCCCCAAACCTGTGGCCTCAGGTTGGGGACAAGAGAGGAGGCCTCCGTCTATATGACTAGTCTACAGGGCGGCCCACGTGCTCTCATGACTGCATCCCCGGAGTCCCTGTGCACATTCATCGATATGCCCCAGCAAACAGTTTCACTCACTGCCGTTTGGGGCCCTGCCGCAGTGTGCACACTGAAGTCGTAGGGTGGTACTCGGGTCTCACGGTCCACCAGGGCTGCCATCCCTACACGCGCAGTCTACTGCGTGCCCCTGCCCCAGGGTTGTAGGCCTCAGTCCGGCCAGCACAGAAGTTGCCGATCACACCCAGGAGCAGCAGGGCTCCTCAGCGATGGACCAACCGATGGCGTTTCTTAAGATTTTCCCACACCGGTGCAGTCTCTGCGGTTAGAGAAGTGCAGTTCTTTGGTGCTATCTCCCCTGGTCCGAAGGGTCACCAGAGATGCACACCACATACGGGGCCTCTCAGCACGCCAGCACCAAGCCAGCCCGTTCGGGATATTGTATTACAGCTAGCTGAGTGCGTTAAACCGGTTCACGTACTGCCGATCGGGGCCCTGTCTCAATGTGCGCACCGGCGTCACAGGGTAGTACTCTGTGTCATAGCTCGCCGCAGGCCACTGCACCCCCCTCCCTAAAAACCTTAAACAGAATAAGAAAGCGACCCCCTCCAAGCCTAACGAGGAAGCGAAGGCAGAGCAGGACCGAGGGGCCGCCAAGGCAGGGAAGGAGACGGGCTCTCCGGTGTCTCTGAAGTCCAGGGAGTCTCAGAATGTGTCATGTTCCAGGAAATCATGCAATGTGTTTTTCTGCGGCTTTCACGCCATGCATGGGATCGGGTTGACTGGAATGTTTATAACAAGCGCTCGCCATTTGTCTGTAAGCCCCGTCCTTTTCAGACTGGGCGCCCCGACTTCCTGCTGGGGTAAAAGGTTCCTTATCTTCTTTATGGGGCCATCTGGACCCATAAAGAAGATAAGAAACCTTTTACGCCAGCAGTAAGTCTGGGAAGTCAATCTGAAAAAGACGGGGTTTTTATAGAGAAAGAAGAACATCACTAAGGACCTCTTCTCCAAATGCTGGCCACCGTTTAGGAGGCCAGCCAATGGAGAAGAGGGGCGGGGCTTAACCGCTCTAGTGGTGATCTCTCTATCTCAATAAGTCTCGCCAGGGAGACTGCGCAAGCGCAGCCATCGCAGGAGGAGACCTAACAAGTGGTAATTGGGCCTCTGGGTGTGTAAGATTATCCACAGATGGCTTGAGTATCCACTTACCGTGTATGGGTAGCCACATTAAATAGAATGAGGGGGCCATGTCAGTGCTCAAAGGAAATGACCCGGCCGGGCGAAAAAGGAACAAGCATTGGCATAGCCAATAGGTCTCGCTTTTGGGACCTTATAAGTGATTAGCCATACAACACTTGATGTTGTTTAATGAAGGCTATTGTGCTGGATAACTAAACACTTACAATGTCCCTAAAGCGAGACCTATTGGCTATGCATTGTGGCGGCCTTATAAGTTTTTAGGTAGAGCTATAGACTTTGCCAATGTTTCTAAGCTGTGCTGTAGAGAAGTGTGGCTGCTGCGCAGCATGCTGAGAAGTTGAATGATGTGTTTAATGGAGGCAGATATTTCTCCATTAGTTCTTCCTGCTAGAAATCAGCTGTATCAATCAGTTTAAAGCTGCCCGAGGGTATAGGGATTTAGTCATTAGAAATACCTTTTCTCACAGGCAGTCTCATTTGTTTCTTATTTTCAAACTTCTCCGCTCACCCTTATTTGGAGTCCACCACCCTCATTTGCCCTCCAAATAAGCAAAATGCCTCAAATAGACTTGTAGTGCATTATCTGCCCTGAAAACCATCATTCTTTCAATGAATTTTTATCACCGTGGATTTCAATGAGAACCAGCCTCCAACACCACTAAATACCACCCTCTATAGAGATTCAAAGATTGAAAAGTAGGTTTTATCACTAAAAGGCACAGATGCTGAAAGTAGGGGTGATGCAGTACCCCCAAAATAAACATGCTGGAATTCAGAAAGTAAGTGAGCAATAAAATGCTTTTACATTTTTTTATCTTGTCACATTTGCTACGCTTGAAAGCTGGTCCAATTACAGGCTTTTTTTGAAAAATTGGTACTTGTTCTTTTAACGTGGCATTTACTTTTCTTTCTCCGAATGTAAAGCTCCCTTAGCCGTCACTTAAGTGGCGCATCATGAATGTATGCTTTCGCCCTGGGTACAGCTGCGGCCCTCTCATACAAGTGCACTTTCTAAAGTGCATACGTTTCTCCGAGTTATCACATGCGATGCCGTCAGGGCACCTGCTGAGATGCTGAACACTTCGTTGAACAGGTAAGACCTATTAAGGACATATTGGGCCCCAGGGGGCTCACTATTAAAGGTTTTGCGACACCAAAGAAACTTTTGACTACTTTCTAAGAGTCTGAGTGGACTCTTGAGTAAGGCCTACTAGTGAGTATTATATGGATGTGGCCACCAGTGGATGAGGAATAACCACATTACGAGGAGCGGGTGGGACAGGGATTTGCCAGTGAAAGACTATAGCCCCAAACTCTAGAGATTTGTGTTATTGCTTATGCTTATGCTTATGCTGTATACTTTTTCGTCTTTGATTGTGTAGAGTTAGAAATAAGTATTTGACTGGATATTGATTTATTGACATTGCTGTGCGCTATGAGTTATGAGTCATGTTCTGAAGCCTGTATTTTCTCTCCTCCCCCTACTGTATTGTTCCACAAACTCGCTTTCTGTAAACGGGCCTTTAAATCCTGTTCTTATCTTGTCACATTTAATGTGCATTCAAAGACCGAGGTAAAAAGTCGGGCTGTCTTCTGAGGGAGCTTGGAGTTTACTTTTATATCTCTGACTTCAAAGTAAGGGAATTTGTTTGTCAATCCTGCTGAGTGCCAATGTTAAAGGAGAGCGTGAAGGATATATCTTTTTTTCAAGCTGACAAAAAAATACACTTGGCTGATGTTTCTGAATATATCAGAATTAGTACAAATGAAGCATTTTTTTTGTAGTTGTGAGATGTGGTGGAAACAAATATTTTAATAAGATCGAAACACATCCATACATTAGGTGATAACATTTGTACACATTGTTTGCGGGCAATAAAACTAAACTTTGATGCAAATTTCAATTGAAAATGTGCTGTCTGTAATGGCAGTGTGCTACCACACTATGCATACTTCACTCCACTCTATGCCCTTAAACTTTGTTACTCCATTCTACAACATTCCACGCCACTCTATTCCTCACCACTCCAATTTATATCACTCAGTTCACTACACTATATGCCACTCCACACCACTTGCCCCGCTCCACTCTACCCCAATGTATCCCAATCTACCCCACTCCTGTTTGCTACAATTAACCCCAGTCTACTCCACTTCAATCTACCCCACCCTACCCCAATCTACCCTACTCCACTTCACCCCAGTTTACCCCACCTCAATTTACCACACCCCACTTCGATCTACCCCACGCCACTCTACCCTACTCCACCCCAATCTACTGCATTCCACTCAAATCTACCCCTTCTGCTTCAGTCTATCCCACTCCAATCTATCCCACTGCACTGCAATCTACCCAGGTCTCCACTCTAATCTATCCCACTCCAATCTTCTACACACCAGTCTATTCTAGTCTATACCACTCTAATCTACTCCCACACTAATCTAATCTACCCTCACCCCAGTCCACTCTAGCCCACTCTACCCTACCAAACACCACTATCATTTAGCCATGCTGAACAATGAGCCATGATGTACAACCTGCCTAAACACCTTGCCAACGCCAATAGCTCTCGCATAGACGAGACCCATTGGCTTTACCAATGCTTGTTATGTCTGGGGTTTGACAGTGCAATTATTAAACAGATCTTTTGCTTCCAATATACTTGGAGTGGCTTTTGAGGACACCCCTATCTACCCTTGGCTTTCTTGGGCCAGTCTCTTTAAACAATTGGCTTGAGACTTTGTCAATCATGTCCTGCCCTAGACCTATGTGGACCCCCATCCATCAGTCATGGGTGTTTTTTTGGTAAGTGCAGACCAGACCGGATTTTTTATGTGGATTGTACTGAGAGTTCCCGTTCCTTAAAAAACATCCTAGGTCAGGTGGCAATAAAGCCTTTGTTGTAGAAAATAATGACTCTAATGAAGGTGCTTTTGTCGTGTGATCTTTATTTCAGTAGGAACAAAAACGGAACAGCATCAAGGGTAATGTAGGCATCCCCAGATGTGGGTCTGTTAGACCTAGGGTATCCTAGACTACATAGGGTAGCCTGGCACAGTAGGGGGAACAGCTAAACTCCAAGGCGTTGGTTAAGTGCTTACAGGACCCACTCACAGTAACCCAATGACTGACCACTAAAAATAAAAGACGCTACACCAGTTTAGAAAAATACCAGTACCTTTTATAAAAATTCTCTTTGTTCTTTTCTTAGGCAAAAGCAGTACACCTTTAGTTCAGCATAGATTTCATATAAGTTTCACAATCTTCAATACTTTTCTCAATTCAGCAAGGCTTAATCACAGGTACATTTCATTTGAGGTAAATTACCATCAGTTTCACAGAATGCTTCTTCAATTAGTTATTACAGAAGGGAAAATTCACTTTACAGGCTCAATGTGCCACTTTACACAAACTTGGCATGTACATTACCCATCTGCACTCAGGGCCCAGGTCAGGCTTGACAGAATTCTACCCCCAGCAGCGTTCCTCACAAAGCTCGCAGCCAACTATATAGCTAAAAGGAGACAAGGTAAATTAATTATGCTTCCTTGTGATTACTTCCTTACTCTGATGGTCTGACTCATAGAGGTTAACTGCCTGGTGGGGTTTTTGAGGTGAACTCCGGTTGCTACTAATGCCCTGAAGCCCAGCCTCCAACACCCTTACCTAAGGCTCATGTACTTGGGGCTTCGTTTCCCTCCTAACTCCCCCAATATCTTGGTGTACTCTCTGAGGGTTTCAAATCAAGTTTCTGAAGTTCCAGTTCCAAAATGGGATGTCAGTAGAAAGTTACTCTCTCTGCCGGCGATTCAGGGAATACTGATCACCGTCTGTGCCGCCTCCCGCTTCCCCACAGCTCTTCCCTGCTTACTTCGTCTGAAGGGACAACCCGGCTTGGGTTGTCCACGCGCTCAGTTGACTCGTTCCAGCGCCGACGAGGAGGGCTCTGTGGGAGTCGGCGGCGGGGGGGAAAAAGGAAAAGGCTTCCTCCAGTCCGCGTTGCTCCTCCGGTGAGTCTGTGGCGGCGCTCCTACCTCCTTCCGCGTTCCCTCAGGCCAAAGCTCCGCCTCTTCAGAACAGCCTACTCCGCCTCAGGCGCGCCTCCTCTGACGCCGCCGGGTCCTTCCTGAATTCAGACTCCGCCTCAGGCGCACCTCCTCTGACGCCGCCGGGTCCTTCCTGTCACAACACGGGTCAGCTGGGCTCTCTCTCTTCTCGACCGATCCCGCGTCAGGGATCGACTTGGCGTCTCCGGCAGGTAGGATTAACAGATGATTCTGCCGCTTTACTCCTCAAGGTGTGTAGCGATCTCGTGCGCTGCAGTGGCGGCTGGACTTATTCCCTGCCCCCGGGTTCCTGGGCCAGTCAACGCAACACTTGGTCCAAATTCACCTGCCCTGCACACGGCCTACCAGGCGGGGCGGTCGGGTCACTCGAGAGCCTCACTTCATAGGATCGCCTTGATTGATACTTTGCCACAGAGTCTCTGGTCACTGTTTAGGGATGACGTGACAGTGGGGTTTGGTCCGCCTGAAAGGGGGCACTTCCCAATAGAGCGGCAGCCGGCCCCACAGGTCGATCTTGTCACCACTGGTGCGCAAACCTCCTACTCAAGTCGCCTCTCTCCACACTGGTCACTCCTGAGACTGCACCAAATGGCTGCTGGTCACTGGCCTTTTATAGAGTGGCCTGAGACCTCTGGAAACCACTAGATGTTTCTGGAACCTTCCTCATGTTAGCCTATGGGTCTGTCCTCCTGGGATGTCCGTTATGGCAGTTGGTGGACACCATTTTAGGTTCAAGAGTGTCCCTAGATTTTCCAGGAGCTTAACTAGGCCTCACAGAGTATGAAGGGAAAATGGCGTCATAGTCAAGGAACACCTAGCCCCCTGACAGCACTGAAAAATCCTGGTGGACATAAAAATAAAAATAGAAACACTGGGAGGCTAAGGGGGACAAAAATAAATAATGATGGTTAGAACACCCCCAGATGCAGACAGGTCTAACAGGGTCTCATTCTTACTGTCGCATTGTACTGAATCTTACAGCTTATTGACTAGGCCCTAAACTGTCCTGGGGTTGCATGTGGTCCCTACTGAAAGGGGCCTCTCTGACAGTTCAGGATGGACTGTTCTCATGAGGAGCAGGGTTAATATTGATTTCTATAATGCAGGCCTTTGCCTAGAATGAACCTAGACGATGGACTAAAATGGAGCCACAAAGCCAAAAGTGATCGCTGATTGGTGAGATTAATTCAGCCATTCCATTCATCACCACCTAAATGATTTCTTGTTTTCTGCTGATGAAGGAATGAATCCAGAAACGCGTGTCTAGAGATACACAGCACAGGCTGTACCAACAAGGGTGAAAAATGAAAACCTACTACTGATGTAAGTGTTATCATGCACTGCATTTATCATGATGCATTGGGGCAGATTGAGTGTTGGGATGTGACAGTGCGCTCTCACCGTACTCCTCTTCCATCCATCAACTAGTTATTTGTATCACAACAGGATCAACGCCGTTCTTGTGATTGAACTTATAGAAGGTTCAGATTGACATCAACAAGTGCCAGTTAAAATAACTGCACCAGAACTGCTCGGCCATAACGACATGACTGCCCTTTAAAAATAAATTTAATTGAGTAGGTTTCCTAGCTTGTGTTTCCGGTTTAGTCCTGCCTAGCTCAGACATGATGTCGAAACTTCATAGCTTCATGCAAACATCCAAATCAGTCTCTTGAGACATTTTCCAATATCACTGTTGACTAATGGGAATTGCATTATTTTGGAGTACTCTAAAGGTTAAAGCAGACCATCAAAATATCAATCACTAATAACCTGATTTACAGTATTTTGTTTCTGTGATTAATATTGACCTGCTATTGAAACTTCTTTTAGAAATCAGCGTACATTTTCTTATCGTTAAACGAGACTGCTTACATTGTAATTAGTATCCTAAGAGATAAGGGCACATGCTTCGCTAGCTCGTAATACATTTTTCGCGAGTCGTGTACAGGCTCATCGTGATATTCTGTCATCCAGTATTTCCTAACCTCTACAGCAGCAACTTACAGTTTATGTGTTTTCTGGCTCTGCTCTCTAAATGCCTCCTTTGGTTCCGTATCTCCTTCTCATGGTCCTGATTGATGGGTAGTTTGGATTACCAAACTTGGTAATGCAGTTTTGTCGGTTTAAAGGTCAGTATTGGTTGTTGAACTCCTATTTGGACCTTAGGAAGGTGCATTGCTCAAAGGATGGGATGTAGGTATGGAATAAAAGGCCTTTTTAGTGGCTCACTGATGCACTGGTCCTTAAACCAACAAAGAAGAAATTGGCACGAAAGCTGTAATTTCAAGGAAATATATTCATTATCCGCTCATGAGAGAGACTAAGTCAATACGGTATCCTCAGGCCACTGAATGAGGTAGTCCCAGGAGTACAGAAACCATGGGCCTTTTAAACTGTGATGGTTGCAGTGTAAGCATGGAGGTTCTAAAAGAGGCGATCCAAGTATACATATGAATAGCTATTTTACATATATGGACTTACAGAAAATACTTAGTCAACAAAGTAGGAGGAGTAACAGAGTTGCTGACATTAGTTAAAATAGCCTGACAGTTACTTTAAGAGCAGGTGCATTCTCGCAGCTACAGGCCTTCCTGAGCATATGCAGTGCTCTGACTGTAACTGATGACTCAAGCAAAATACAAGGGCAGGCAATAGTGAAGAGGGAGAGGCACATGGCGAGCACATGGCTAAATAAAATGGCTGAACACTAAGGGACCTCGTCTGATCCCTATACCAGCTGCACAGCCACATCCGTTGCTAAATGAATCTAAATGAATCTAAGAGTATGTATTCAGAGGAACACATGTCCAGGTAAGCACGCTCTTGTGGCTAAGAATAGAAATAGATGTGTTATCAAATTCTGAGTTCAGGGATACCAGACTTTTATGCCCTACCTTGCTCCTATGGGAAGATATGGTGGTAGCCATTGTAGCCAGCATTCCCCATGATAACCTATGGGCAAGGTAGCCTTACAATAGTGAAAAACGAAAATGGCTGTCATTCACTACCAGAGCATGTCACCTGCACTAGTACATGCTCTACCTTTCACATACACTGCACCCTGCCCAAGGGGGTACCTTGGGCCTTCCATAGGGGTGACCAATGTGCACAGAAAGGGAAGGGTTAGGCCTGGTCAATGGGGACAGTGACCAGGAGGACATGGCAGTTCAGACTGCGCACAGGCACTGCGGTGGCAGGCCTGAGACACCATTTTAGGGCTACTCATGTGGGTGGCACAATCTATGCTGCAGGCCCACTAGTAGCATTTGTATCACCAGCCCTGGCACACTTAGTGCACTTTACTAGGGACTTCTAGGTGAGACAAATATGCCAATCATGGATAACCAATTACAATCACAAGTTACACAGGGAACACTTGCACTTTGACCCTGATCAGCAGTGGCAAAGTACCCAAAGCATCTAAACCAGCAAAAAAGAAATCCAGCAGAGCGTCAAAAATACAGGAGGCAGTGGCAAAAAGACAGGGGAAACCACGCCAAAGATGCTAGGTCTAAACAGCTTATATTTAAAGATATGTGATGTTTTTCTAAAAAGTTGGTGTGTTCGACAGGGTTCAGTGCATGAATCAACAAACAACTGTTCGAAAATAATTGTAGCCGAGACCAGAATTATGCTGTTGAACGTGCAGCGTTTCAGAAAGAATAATTCTTTTAAAGTAATATATAGAGGCACTAAGTTTGTTTATTTTAATCAGGACTGGTATATGTGCTTCTAATGGTACATTAGTTGCATCCCCATGTGCACACCTTCAGGTTCCTTGTCACCCAACTAGGACTCCACAAATGAATTTTGCTTCTTTTTTTATAATAGAATGTTTATTTATTCTCCTTGTTCATTATCGTGAGATTATATTCATGAAATTGTTTCATCACTTCATTTCATTCTTCCACAAAAACATGGCATCTAGCTTTGTTTTGACTCCTATGCATTTCGGGCACAAAGCCGTTCCTCAGGGAGCATCGCTATAATTAGAGGAAGAATGAAATGAAGTGATTAAACAATTGGGTGACAAGGAACCTGAAGGTGTGCACATGGGGATGCCACTAATGTACCATTAGAAGCACATAAACCAGTTTTGAATTCAGACGTCCAGGACAGGAGGCGTTACCCGTATAGCACCCATAATCTTTTAATGGAACTCTAAACTAAATTTGGAACAAATAACCAAGGCTCTGCACCAATCTCCACAACATTCATAATTTTAATCCGGGACGTAATAATCATGCTGATGGTCGTGTTTATGTAGTTTTTTTATAGATACCCATGACGAAGGAAATATCACGAAATTCATTGGGTAAATTTTAAATAGTTGTGACATGTGGAAAAATCTCTTCTTCCTGTGTTTTCATGAATATTTTTGGACAATACGAGAATGAATAGAATAAATCGATGCGAAGTGGTAAAAAGTAGAAGCAATGGAGTAAACAAAGTGGATAAACTGAAGATTATTTATACAGAAACTCAATTTATTATATTCATTTAGCAACAAATGTGGCTGTGCAGCTGGTATAGCTAGGTAGCGCAATTGGGTGGAGCGCAAATCTAGCTTGCACGCCTGTATATGTCTGAATTAGACAAGCTGAGCAAACAAGGAGTACAATGGTGTGCATCTCACTACCTATAATGTTCATTAAATAAAATGGCTGCCACAAACAAAATGGCTTCACATCATGCTAACAGCGATTTCTGCTAGTTTCCACAGATGGCCGTTTTAGCATTAGCTGAAGACATCCGCTATGAATTAATAGAAGCATGAAGTTATCCTGCACATCTACACTTAAAAATCCATTAATATCCTGACCATTGCTAGGTGGGCATTTATATTCTACATTTTCTGTTAAACGGGTATATATAATTTATAGGCAGGAGCACAAAGGGAACAGAGCATTAGGCCATAATGAACACACAAGTAGCAGTAGAAAATAATGGCTATTATTACAAACAGAACTATCATTATTTTCCAACCCCAAGCAGAAAGTAAATCCCAAAACCATCCAGTCCAATTCTAAGTTTCAGGGCTCCGATGTATTTCAGTGACCATCTATTTCAACTTCAAAATAGCCAACAGCAAATGTCTAATATACTTATGTTGTGCCTTACTTTTCCCTTACAGGCTGACATCACCTATGTTCTAGTTCTAGTCTGCATCACTGCCTTCTTTTATTGGAGTGTTAAGTATTATAGGTTCTGTATTCAGCATTCTCTATCTGGCGGTTGCTGAGGCAGGACGGAAATCCTTACTTGTGTTGCCTATGTCTTAAATAAAGAAGACTGCTCTTAACTTTATTCTCTTGGTCGTGACTTCAACCACAACATTCTATCTTAATAAAAAAGTAAAATTTTTAATAGACCTTTCCAGTGTTCTTCTTTATGAGGAAAGGGTATCAATGATATATTCACGAGGAGGTCAGAGTAGTATTTATCAAAGTGTTCACAAAATATTTTTCTTGCTGAAGCAAAGACATTCCGAATGCAAATGTTAAAGCAACTAGACATATTGTCACAAAAACAATCTTTGTGTTGGGGGACCAGGAGGAGCAAACGGGGCCATGGGAATTAGGACGAGGAGCCACACCGGGCTGCTCCTCCTCAAAAATGGGACGACCAAAGGGGTACATTGCTAAAAAGTACTAGAAGAATAGAAGTCGCTGTACAACCAGCCAGAGGTGAGTCTTTTCCCTGTGTCCGTCTCAGCCTCACAGGCAGGTTCCTATTGTTCATCAAAAGTTATTTTCCACATCTCGGCAGTGAAGGACTTGGTTAGGAAGGGAGCAATACTCAAGTTTGAGGATCTTCAAAAGCTATCAGATGGCTCCGGGGGAGGTCTTTAGATACAAATAAGGCATGCCTTACTGGCGGCCTTCCTGAACTGTGAGGACATACCAGACTCGTCACCACTGGAGAATCGCTTACTTGATGGCCTACTGCCGTCTAAAGCAATATCCTTGACGTACAAAAAACTTAGTAATAATCTACCAGATAGTTTTGGCAAGCTCAAAGAGCAGTGGGAGAGAGACCTGGGGCTGATCGAAGAAGAAGACTGGCGGGAGGCTCTTATGTCACCTAGGGAGGCAGCCATCATGCTCAGATTCAGACTGATACAACTCAGGATTATGGGAGTGCCCGATGGTACGAGGTCTCTGGGAAAGGGCCACAAACCATAATGCAGTCGGCATTGGGTAAGACTGTGGACCTGACGTCCCGCCTGGGCCTGCTAAACATATGGGCGGACTCGGAACTGACTGAAATTGACCAACAACTAGTGACGCTGAGATACACACTGGTCAAAAGAGAACTGGCAAAGGGATGGGGTGAAACTGCATCACCTGTTTTATCGGTATGGCTGAAAGAATTAGATAGATGTATGATTGCGGAGAAGGAGGTGTTTATAATCAGGGGGTGCCCGAAGAAATGGGATAAGAAGTGGTCAAAATGAAACACCTATAGGGGAGGGATCTGTGTTTCACCCATGGTAGAATTGGAAATGTGTAGAAATATGGATAGAGACACAACTCTTTGAAATCTGTTTGTTTCTTTTCGACCCCTGTAACGTGCATGCTGAAGAGTATAATTTGCTAACTACATATGTCAATACTGTATACTTGTCTGTCGCAAACCTTTATTAATAAACATACATTTTAAAAAAAAGTTATTTTCCAACGGGGGAGCTGCCCAGCTTGCAACTCAAACAGACAATCGGGGCCCAAAGTTTCTTTTTTCTTTCAGGATAGGGCACCCCACCTCTGAGGCAAATGCCCTCAGCGATCCTGTCCAGTGTCGCAGGCAGTGCACCAGTATTCTTCACTTTAATATAACAGGCACCAAAGGCACAGCACCTGTACCCTGAACTTAAGTCCTTCCCTAACTTCTGTGTTGCTCCGCTGGCACATTGCTCTTTTGTTGGACCACAGATTGTACCCAGTATGCCCAGGCACCTCTTGATAAACAAAGAGAGGTGCAGACTTGCATTCACTTTGGGACCAGGATTCAGAGGCCTGATGCTGGAGTATCTGAAGCAACCCTTGTTTCAAAGGGGGTCACCTCAAGCAAAAGCCTCCTTGCCGTCCTTGTCAGTCTGACTCTCTCAACTGGGCATCAAAAACTGGATCCACGCAAAGAATTCTCCGTCCTGATTCGTGACCCCGTCTTTCGTCCAAGACAGTAGCAGGGGTACACACTTCACGTTGTGTTACAGGGCCTTAGTGTTTCCAGCCTTCTACCTTCACTGTGGTCCTACTTGCCAGCAACGCCTGTGCTGGTTCCCTTTACCTCAATTCCAAGCTGGATCGGGGCTGACTCCCCAGGCTAAATCTGATGTCCGCGCCCCTCTGGCAATGGTTGTAGGGCAGTAGATATCTATTGGTGGACAGAACAAAAAATCTCCAGACAAGGCATACATATAATCTATCCTGTATTACCTGGAATGTGCGGGGACTACATAAGATGACAAGGCGCCACAAGGTTAATGCATATTTGGTCAGGAAGGGGGTGCACATAGCATTGCTCCAAGAAATGCACCTCACCAACGCAGAGGGCTTAGCGCTGCAGCGTAGATGGAGGGGACAGGTTTTTAGCACATCTTATTTGGCGTTTGCGAGGGGGGCACTGATTTGGATCAGGGCGGGTCCCCTTTCAGATGCTTAAACACACAATAGATGGTGAGGGCAGATTTGTTGCGGTCGAAGGGCGACTATATGGCAGGGAGGTAACCTTATGTAGTATTTATGCTCCTAATGTGGACCAGGCGCGATTTCTGGACCGGATGTCCGGCACTCTAGCGCAGTTCCTGGCGGGCCCGATCATATTGGGATGGGATTTTAATTCGATTGCGGATGTGCTCCTGGAATGGTCTCACCCCCCCCTTGTCAGAGTCTCCAGTTCATAGATTGTCCAAGTATAGGCTTGATTGGCAGACTAGGTGGCATTTGGTAGATGTGTGGAGGTCGCATCACCCGCAAGATCGGGATTATTCCTATTTCTCAGCGTTACACTAGCTTCATGTTCGGCTAGACACCATTCTGTGCTCCCCATTGGTAGTGTCTTCCGTAACCCATTCTGAATATCTCACTAGGACTCAGTCCGACCACAACCCGCTGCTGATTACCTTGCATTGGACGAAGGACAAAGCTGAAATTCCCACATGGCGATTGCGCCTTGAGACACTAGATGACCCAGTGTTCCGCAGAGAGTTGGGAGAGGGGATAGTGCTAGAGCGCGCAGGTCACCCGGGTCACCAAGGTTACCTATTCTTTACACGCACTGGGCCCTGTCGTGCAAAGTTTTAAATACCACACTAACAATTTGGGGCGAACCGGGTGATGATTGCTTTTATTTTCCTCCTGCACGCTTCTAGGAGCATTAAGGATTGGTTTCACCTCTGCTTACCATGCACCTGACTTACCACAGGCACAATTATTATGACAGATCTGGAGCTATCAGGGAAATAGTAGACAGGACCTAGGAACAATTACTCTTTATAATCCGTACATACTTATCCACAATTTTTGTAAAATGACCACAGACACCTGAGGATGTTCAAAACTTTATATAGAAGTTCAAAGAGAGTAGGACAAGGCAATAAGTGATATGCAAAGTAATGCGTCAAACATCAAAATCAGAACCATTAGGTAACTATGAATTAACACTAGGACCATTTAGTATATGGGAAAACTAGAGGTAGGAATTTTTAGAACAGAGCTAGTCACTGCAACTTTATACTAGGACACAGGACATGAATGGGACCTAGAACATGTACTTAACCTAAGTGCCTTAATCTATTCTTACTGGGTTCACCGCAACCAAACTAAAGGAAAGGGAAAAATCGGAACATGCTAATAAAATATAACAGTTTGGTAATTCTCTAAAGGTGGGGAGAGAAGTGGAACAATTCTAATAAACAATTTTCATATAACTTGCTTTTCAAGGCGATAGAGCAATATCACAGGCGAGAGTGTTTTATAAAAAATGGAGAGAGGGAGAGATAGAGAGAGAAAGAGAGACGCAAACCCACGGGCTGATATTTACCTAGTTCAGAGAGAAGACTAACCCTGGCCACGGGTCAGTTGGAAGGACGGGGACAAGGACCCTCAGGAAGGAATGCCAGAATGCGAGCAGGTACCGCTCACAGACAGTAAGGACAGGATACCCCTCAGGATTTGGGATCAGGACTGGGCTCACCAAGGTACGACCAACACCCACAGCTCCGGAAGCAACGCCTGCGTTACCCCTTTCTGTAAGTAATCCGCCAGTAACCCCGATTGGGTTTTTTGAATTCCCCAGGCAAAGTGCTCCGCCAGCACTTAGGATTATTTCCACCCCTTAGGAGATTGTGGAAAGTATGGACAGAGTGCTCCGCAGCACTTCAGTTCGAGCACCTATAGAGTTCGTAGGGTCAGTGACAGGTCTGCTACTCGGACAAGTCGGACAATTTTCCTAAGCCAAACTAGGGTAATTATACTATTTTGGGGACCCTTAGACCACCCACCAATGTTGCAAGTGACAGTTTCTCACATTATGATTGGTCAGGAGAGGTGGTGCGG
Organism: Lissotriton vulgaris; assembly: GCF_964263255.1. NCBI lineage: Eukaryota > Metazoa > Chordata > Amphibia > Caudata > Salamandridae > Lissotriton > Lissotriton vulgaris. Next base: position 517,903,301 of record NC_141689.1, read on the forward strand.
TCATTACCACCTCCTAGAATTCAACGTTCCCATCATGAATTTAAATTTTTCTTGTCCGCCCCTTAGGTTCACGTTCCCATCCATAGAATACAATAGAAAATATGAGTGCACAAGGCATTGCAACAAAGTCTCTGGTTTTTCAAGGTGAGTTTCATCATCTTGTGCTGGTTTCTCAGGCGCATTGGGCTTCAGGAGCCAGCTGGCTTGTTTCAGCTTCTGCGCAATGGAGTTTTTCTCCGGTCATGTGACGGTGCCCAGCAGAGCCTCAAGTATGGCTCCGCTCCCGATTTCCCAGCCCCAGAGACGCGGTACATGAAAAGTAAGCGAGAACAAATTAAGATCACATACAAAATGATCACACTGTATACCATGATAAAATTTTAACCAACCCTTACTTTATAATGGCTATAGCATTATTGTTTAGTGTGAAAAAGACAGATAGGCTAAAGCAGCAGTAGCAAGCAGAAAACGTGATGAGAGACAAGCGGCCATGTTTGCAACAGTGCGCATGAGCACAGATTCCCTCCAGAATGCGAGTGCGTCACATCACATGAGTATGACCGACGCATGCGCAGACTGAATTTCAGCGAAGCAGCCGTGTCTTTAGTGCAAGCTTCGTCAGTATGAGAAAGACATACAAGCAAGCATCCCGGGGACACCCGCGTGTTTGGGAAAACGCTTAATAAATGACGAACAATTGTGTTAATATGATTATACAGTTAGGCAAGGGTTTTGTATGCGAGCAGGGCGCTTTACATGCGAATCCCTGCTCCATCAATAGCACACTACTTTACTGAGAACGCAGAAACCGCTACTACTAGGGCGGTGGAATGGGACGCCTTTAAGGTGGTAGTAAGGGGGATATGCATAAGCAAGTATGCTGGAATAAGGAAAACCCTGCTGCTGGACGTTGAGAAAGCGGACCGTGGATTGAGGTTAGCGGAGCAGGCAAGGCCGGAGCACCCAGTACTCCAGAAAGAAGTAATATAGGCTAAAGAGATGTTGGCCCAGGAGGTAGAGAGGCTGCGCTGCTTTGATTACAGGAAGTACGTTGAGGAAGCTCCTGCAGAGGGCGACAAGGCAGGAACGCTGCTGGCCTAGTTGGCGAATCCTATACCGCTGGGCTTCCCGATCTTGGCCCTAGGGGTGGGTGAGGATAGTATGGTCTATACTCCAAGGGAGATTATGCATGAGTTCCGGGAATATTATGAGAGGCTTTACGAGAGTACATTAACTGCAGACGAAACTGATATTAAGTCCTTCCTGGAGAACGTGGCACTTCCACAACTAGATGAGGAACAGGCGAAACATTTGGGCCGGGGCTGTACGCTTGAGGAGATTAGAAGTGCCATTAAACAGATGACGGAATAAGTCCCCGGGAGTGGATGGGTTACCAGTTGAATTTTATTTGCATTATATAGCTGTATTGGCACCAAGGCTATTAGAGGTCTATAGTGAGGCGCCGAAATTGGGACAGCTGCTGGAGACTATGCGTGAGTCCCTCATTGTCCTATTATTAAAGCCAGGAAGGGATAGCACGGACACAGCGGCGTATCGCCCATTATCAATGCTGTCCACGGACTATAAGATCCTTAGTCGGATCCTGGTGTCGCGCCTGCTGCAGCATGTGACAAGCCTGGTACATGAGGATCAGGCTGGGTTTATCCCTACCAGGAATACTGCTACCAATGTGCGAAGACAGTTGAGGGTTTTAGGGGAAGCTTGTGAAGGCTCGCCCATGGCGGCAATCCACTCTGTGGACCTAGAAAAGGCCTTTGATAGCCTAGAATGGAAGTATTTGTATGAAACGATGGGCTGCTTTGGGCTGGGAGAGGCGTTTGTGGGATGGACAACGGTGCTGTATGCCTCGGCAGTGGCAAGAGTTAAAGTAGGGCAAATGATTTCCCCCAGGTACGCGGTTGCCCGTGGGACACGACCGGGTTGCCCACTTTCCGTGCTATTATTTGCTTTGGCAATAGAACCGCTGGCAGCACGGGCTCGGTTGGGACAGTGCTATGAGGGCCTGGCTTTTAGAGGGGAACAACAACACATCTCCTTATACGCAGATGATTTGTTATTGTTTTTGGCGAATACGGATGAAGCATTGGCAGGAGCAGCACGACTGTTATCAGACTTTGGGACGGTTTCAGGATTGCAAGTTAATTGGTCTAAAACATGCTTATTCCCGGTGCAGCCAGGGAGGGTAGCACCTAAGATGCCAATGGCTGTGCGGTGGGAACCGTCTTGTTTAGCGTACCTCGGAGTCCATGTCTATCATGGCGTCCGTGATATACTAGAAGGGAATATAGGGAGATGCAGAGTGGCCCCCAAAACATTGATGAGACCAAGAGTGTAGGGAGGATTAGCAGTGCCCGACTTCGAATTGTATTATATAGCAGCGCAACTACAGGTTCTTACACAAGCGGTGGCCTTGGAGTTTAGGGGCCCTGAATCTGCAAGAGGTGGAGAAATTCCGAGACATGTTCTGTCATTTATAGTACTGCAGCAGCGACTGGACCTTAGAGATCTCACATTGGAAGAGAAGACTCTGAGGATCTATTGGAATAAGAGCCAGCGGAGGGCGGGCATGCAGCACCCTTACGCGCCGGAGATACCACTGGGAATGCTGACAGCATTGCCTCATGGAGGAGACTGGACATCGTTGTGGGAATTGGAGCAAGCAGGTATCCAAGTACTGGGGGACTTGTACGAGGATGGGAAACTGTTGACTTATCAGGTACTACAAGAGATGTTTGATCTCCCCAGGGGAGATTCTTTGATCCATGCGGCCCTAATGCGTGCGATTCAGAAGCATTGGAAGGAGGAATTGATAGAGCCTAAAATAACAATGGTGTGTTAATGTTATGATGGCAGCTGGTACGTTTAAAGCAGTTACATGCTTATACTCAAGGATGTTGAACGAGGTTTTAGCCCCGTTGGACGAGCTGCACCTAAAATGGGAAGTGAGCATTGGAAAACCCATACCGGAGGCCACATGGGGGCACATTCAGCGTAGAGCATGGAAGGGCACTAGAAACGCGCGATTCCAACTGGTGCATTTCTTTATCATACATGGAGCGTATTTGATACCTGGTAAGATCATGCAATATTTTAATGCTAACAATGTGATGTGTCCTAGATGTGCTGCAGTGGGAGCAGACTTGGAGCATATGTTATGGGGATGTCCGACCCTGGGGAGCTATTGGGAAGAAGTAACGGAGTGCCAATTGGTCTTTGATATGGCTACATGCATACTACACTGGTTTCCTCCCACCTCCAAGACGAAGGTAACTAGTAAGTTTGTAGATATGGGCCTAGTACCAGCGAAAAGGGAAATTACAATGAGCTGGAAATCAAAAGAGGGTCCCAGTGGTAAGAGATGGAGAATGGAGCTGCTTTAGTGAGCTAGTAGTGATGAAGCAGTTCGCTACCAGCAGGCGCTCCGACAGAAGAATGAAAAGGCGATGGATGGGGCGAGAGCATGGGAGGAGTTTGTTCAGACGCTGATAAACCAATCAACCAGGGAACACAGGGAATAGTCTGATGAGGCGTACAAGGGTAACTATAGAACCCTGATAGAGCATCCTGGCCTATTGCCAACACAAAACTTATCTCTGGATTTGTCACGATTGCAAGAACACACCGGTGGCAGGGACGGTGGAGAGGGGAGAGAGCTCTCAATTGTTCATTTGGTTAATCTAATATGTAAACAGTGGTGGTTAGCTACCACAATAACGGTGGATTGGTGGTATGAAGCAGCATATTATTGTTAAACAAGGGGAACGCTGGACACAAACTTTCATTAGCGGAATCTTTATTAGATGATTGAAACCATTGATTGTCGAATGAAGGGGGGGAGGAAGTTTGATACATATAATAGAGAATTTCTGACTGTTGCAATGAAAATTAATAAAAATATGTTTACAAAAAAAAATACATATCTATCAACAGAGAGGATACTCTATTTCCGAAAACTTCTTTAGTCTTGGGGCGCCCATGCATTAGCAAGGCACCCAAAAACCACTTCATCTATCTGGAAGAAAAAAAAACCTGGACCTATTAGCGAGTATAAAAGGAACTTTTTGGTGAACTGACAAGAGTAAAACGTTACACTATTTGTTTCTTCCATTCCCAAGCAGCCAAGGAAGTCTATGTTCATTTACCAAATTCTGAGGGAAAAAAAAAACCAGTACGGACATACTCTAAATCCTTACATTTGTGTATTCCTATGTTATTCATCTGAAGAACTTCAAGAAAGGGAATTTTTAGAACAAGCATTCTTTTGTGCTTCTCGTCTTACCAAGTTTGTGTTTCGTAAGTCATAAACTTTCACTACTTGTGCAGGACTGCAGACCCTTCTAAAATTATTTTTCTTACGTAAAAACTCCTACGTTTTACACAGCGGACCATGCTCTCATGTTATAGATGCGTCGGGAAAATCTAAAACTGCTAATTTAACAGGGATCCTTATTACATAAATAACTGCCAAAAACGTCAACATAGTGGGTACATGAATTTCTCCGGCAGAACCTTTTGTGGCAAACAAACTCCTACAAAGCAATGTTTTCCTTAAAAATGTTTGCTGAGGATCACTTGGGCATCTTTCCTAACAATGTGAACCCCTGTGCATTCTACTTTTCACGATCTGGACTAGGTAACATAATTTTCAAATAAATAAAAAAACTATTCACCAGCTCTAATAAGGGCTTGTCAGCTCAATTACACAGACTAATAAGAGACTAGTAATCCCTTTGCAAAACTGTATATAGCATGAGAATAACAATAAACAATGGTGTTATCACTATTAATTCGTACCATTTTAAAACGGTATTACTGAATAGCCAATTAAATGATTCATGGTTGTTCCTAGACCGCTTAGATCAGCTTAAGAGTGAGAAAGAGAGAGAGAGAGAACATAAATCAAGAAAAATGAAAATGTGTTACTTCATTTTGTTTACCCTTAATTTGTCCAGGAGCTAATCTCCCTAATCTCCTCCCCCATTCGACAGTAGGTAACCGAAACAGGTGACCTCCTTTCGACAGTATTTACCCCCCCCCCCCACCCTTTTTGGCAGCTGGGCTCAAACAAACTTGTAGGAGATAGATAACTAGGAGAAACCACACCAAAGAGGCCATGTCCAATACTATTGGACTGTACCACTTTACTAGAAGACATTAATCCTTAACCAACTATCAATTCCTTTAGCTCATTGAGCTGTGTAACATAATAGCACTGTGAAGTGGGTGCAGTAAGGGACTGGAATCTTTTGCGGGTTAGATGAGGCTTTATTTTTGGTAAGGTCTTTCGGGTGCGGGATGTCAGTCTTTCACGAGCAAACTCTGCCGGGTCCGTTGTGGCACAGGTCTTTTCCTCCACCTTGACTGGAACGTCCACCTTCCTTAGGTCCGCTACGTGGAGCATTCACGTTGGTTTCCCACCGGTGGCTCGCTAAGGAAACAACAAAACAAAAAAAAGGCTGTCAGGACTCAAGATCTCTCTAGAGGCCTAGGGGAACCTGGAACGTGAAAGGACACCGCTGAGTTCTGCGTGCTATTACAGTCAAGGTCGCGCCGAGGGTTTTGTGGTGAGAAGGTGCAGGGTAGGGTTGTAAGGACAAGGTAAAAAGGTTAAAGGAAGCTGTACAGGAGTTTTTACAGGCTATTTACAAATAAGACAGGAGCAGTCTGCAGCACTAACGGAGGAGGGTCTCCCTGCCTCCCAACCCAGCCTGTTGCCGCTGACGTACCTGTTGCAGCCCCACTCCTCTCTCGGGAGTGTGGCACAGCACGTCACAGGACCGTTGGACTCCTGTCTCGCCTTCCTTCTCTCTTCCTGGACTCCGTTCTCCGCTCTCGTCACTGCTAATTCTCCACCACGCTCCGGCTTCTCTCTCCTGGGTGTCGTCACACGCCGCTTCTCTCTTCCAGGGTTTTCTCCACTCTGGAGATTCCGACGTCACGGGTGGGCGTGTCCTCGTTCTCTGTATAGGCCCAGTTAAAGGCGCTGTGCTCTTTCTCCTCCGTTTCGTCTAGGAGAGGCTAAGATGACCAGTCGTCCTGAAGGGAAGGAGGGGAGGAAGGATCAGTGACCCACCATGCTTCCTGTGGTGGAAGTTTTTCCACCCTCTGGCCCTCTCCGTTACAAGCACATTAATGGAAACTTTATTTCATAGCCTTTTGATCTGGCCCTAGCACAACCATTTTGAGTGAAAACCATTATTTCTGTATGCATGGCAGAGCTATTCTCAGCATATGGCCTACAGAAACTGCTATCCCTTTATGATGATATTCAATAGTATAAACCCCACCTGCATATCTCCTACACTTGTATTATTTCTCAGGAAAACAGTGATATCCCCATGTGCTCCTAACAGAATATGCAATATTTTCTTTAGCTAATGTTACCTAAAACATTAACTGTAGTGTTTTACCCTACAATGTTAGAATCAGGAAAGGTAATTAATACAATGAAATCAGTTTATTAAACTACCCTGTAACATTACAAGCTTTCATAGTATAATGTAGAAATCACAAACTGTCACAGTGGCTTCCTGCGTGGACATTTTACGTTCAGTAGTGCTGGTCAGTTCTAATTACAGAACTTGGCCTCTGACCCTTAAACCTGTTGTCCCCTGTCTGAGAAAGGCTATTCCCATGCGGTTTTTAGGTTTCGCCTATTATCATTCGCTTGCGAATGTAATAGGCGAAAATTCAAGGGCTTGATCGACTTGTGAAACCACTGCGGTTTCTTCACAGTGCATGTGAGTCACGTGACCACAAAAGCGGGTCACGTGACCACACAAGCACGCGCATCTCCTCTCCCTATTCTCCCGCCCCCATCCGGCTTCCCTCCGCGCATCTGCCTGCCACACTTCTCCCCTCGCTCGCATTCCCACCCCCTCACCAGGCTCTCCCGCCCCATCCACGCGCATCTCCTCTCCCTATTCTCCCGCCCCCATCCGGCTTCCCTCCGCGCATCTGCCTGCCACACTTCTCCCCTCGCTCGCATTCCCGCCCCCCCACCAGGCTCTCCCGCCCCCATCCGGCTTCCCTCCGATCACATAATACTTGGAAGTTCCACACTTTCCATACGTTTTCTATCACGGTTTATTTGTTTATAATTTTTGCCCAATACACTGTGTTTTAAAACTGCGTCTAGATTTAAGATGGAACGAAATCCCTCTAGGACGCAGACACCCTGGGCTTCAGAGCTGCTGTTGCATTTTGTCGGGCATTGCACCTTTTTTTTGTGTCATTTCACTAAACTGCGAAGTTGAAAATGAGCAAGAAAACACATTCACCTTCGCCTCACTCAGAACCACCTAGCATTCCGAAAGCAACTTAAAACGTGGATATTCGACCAGTAATTCCCCACCCCTCTTCAAGGGCCTTGAGACCCTCTGGGTATGTAGCGCTCTATATAAATTCATTGACTTGACTTGACTTGACTTGACATTTTGATCCCAATCATAAAAAAGAAAGTGTTGCAATAGTTAAACGTATATGTATATTTTTAATACAATACAGTTTTTACATGTACCAACAATGCACTGCAACGTTCACGCCTAATAAAGATGTTTGTTTCCCCCGCTTGAAGTGCACTCGGGAATGTGAAAAAGTGTTCGTGAGACTCGAGCGGGCTCCCAATCCGGAATCACACAGTGTCAAATATGACATCATTTTTTATTGCTCAGTCCTGTGGCACGTGAGCTGTGTGCGCGAGAAACCTCCATTCCAGCCCACGGACACACGAAAAGCAGTTGTAAGAGCTGCGGCCATCATTAAGCGAACACGCGGACCCCTCCTCCAAGAACAGAAAGTAGCCGTGAGAGGAGCGCCGGCAATTACTTCAGAGAAAGAGTTGGAGCCGAGAACAAGACTTTCCCAAACTCCTTGGATGGCGACAGAAGGGTTTCATACACTACACACACACACACGTCTGGAGGTTTCACAGTTCATATGTGGAGATGGACACTTCGCTGTTCTTCATTCGCAAAGATGAAATAAAGAAATCCGAACTTGGCTGCGACATGAACGGCGGAAACGGTCGTGTGAACACAGTTCTCAAGAGACCCGTCCCAGTGAAGTGCCCCAAACGCGATCTGGAGAAACCCTGTCCTGAGTAATTCATCAGCGGCGTGGGGATTCGATTTGTTTAAAAGAATATTTGTCCGACGTTGTGATTATTCCTTCGGCTTATGTGCACAGTATATAAATACCATCTTAATTCAACGTATTTAGTTGTGACTGTGTAGTTCGTTGTGTGTGGACGATAGTCAAGTTAAAATATCTAGAAAAGAGAATTTTGTACATATATAAATATAAGAGTGATGGACTGTATGGAGTATGATCGGACGCCTGAAACTGCAGCTGTTGTGTGAGTGCCGGCACTTGTGACACCGGGTCTGTCTCCTGCCGGCTCCCCGCACGGTGCTGTGGCTCTCGTGCCTCTGTGTCTGTCTCCTGCTCGCTCCTCACATGGTGCTGTAGCTCTCGTGACACTGTGTCTGTCTCCTGGCGGCTCCTCACACGGTGCTATGGCTCTCGTGATTCTGTGTTAATCAAAAGTGGGAATGGACACTAGTATCTACAATAACCATTGGTTATGTTTGAAAACCCTCATAGACGCTATGATTTAGATGTTGCGGTGTATCTTTTTATCCACCCCTCGTCAAGCGTCACAGCATAGTCATCGGGTTATCAAATGACGTGCTATATGCCTGCCTCGCCCGAGGCAACCTCTGGTAAGTGTAGAAGTGTCCAGAAATTGTAGGGACAGCCACAGAGGGAAAATATGTAGAGCAGCCAAGAGAATTATTAAAAAGCAGTGTTGCACCAAACCAGGCATATAGCACGGCATATAGCACGTCATTTGATAACCCGATGACTATACCGTGACGCTTGACGAGGGTCGGATAAAAAGATACACCGCAACACAGGGGCGGCTGGTCCATAGGGGCGTTGGGGCAGCGCCCCACTAGGCAATCACGAAGCACTGAATCGGGCAGCAAAGCAAGAATGTAAGCAGACAAATTGACAAAGAAATTTGACAATTCGTCTGTTTACATTTCCGCCCGTGTGCTGGCAGCTGCTTCACTGCCTCATGTGCGCATGCCAGAGTAACAAACGCACAGAGCACGCAGGAGCAGTAGGAGTCCTTCCAGACTCCGACTGCGCATCTGCGAGGGGCGCTTTTTATTTCAGCACCCCCACTCCATTGACATTACATTAGGCATGCTGCGCATGCCTAGTGTAGTGCTGGAGTCTGGAGATGGGATCCTGCTCGGGCGGTGACGTACAGTCGCCCTGTGCCCTGTCCCAAGCCAGGATACAGCAGAGTAGCCGGCAGTCGCATCCAGTCCTCTTCTGATTTGCCAGTCAAGTTCAAGGAAAAGAGCGGGGAGAAGTTAGTTCCTCTGACGTGATGTGACGCGGCGGGACCAAAGCCGGAGATGCCAGGTAAGTTTATTTGTTTTTATAATCATTAAATTAAACGCCTCCCCCGGTATGTTGCTATTATCCAAGTGATAAGGTTGTCTGTATAATAAGAAGAAACGTGTGTTTTTATATAGTGCTGCTCGGCACATTTGCCACTGGCAGCGCAGCGCTGTATTTAACTGATATTGCGATTACCCAGCCTCGTGGTACTCAGGATCACCTCGGATGGATGAAAGGCTGGGATGGCTGGGCAGGGATTCACCACTGTGACCTTGTGAACGAACCCACATCTCGGCGGCCCTTGCAGTGTGCACTTTGAGTTTGCCGATGGCCAAATTTGTTTAAAGTGCTCGCCGCAGGTTATTGCACAAGACACTGTAGTGTCTTTGTAATAAGAAGAAACGTGTGTTTTTATATAGTGCTGCTCGGCACATTTGTCACTAGCTGCGCAACGCTGTATTTAACTGTTATTGCGATTACTCAGCCTTGTGGTACTCAGGATCACCTCGGATGGATGAAAGGCTGGGATGGCTGGGCAGGGATTCACCACTGTGACCTTGTGAACGAACCCACATCTCGGCGGCCCTTGCAGTGTGCACTTTGAGTTTGCCGATGGCCAAATTTGTTTAAAGTGCTCGCCGCAGGTTATTGCACAAGACACTGTAGTGTCTTTGTAATAAGAAGAAACGTGTGTTTTTATATAGTGCTGCTCGGCACATTTGTCACTAGCTGCGCAACGCTGTATTTAACTGTTATTGCGATTACTGAGCCTTGTGGTACTCAGGATCACCTCGGATGGATGAAAGGCTGGGATGGCTGGGCAGGGATTCACCACTGTAACCTTCTGAACGCACCCACAACTCGGCGGCCCTTGCAGTGTGTACTTTGAGTTTGCCAATGGCCACATCTTTTTAAAGTGCTCGCAACAGATTATCACAGCAGATTATTGCACAAGACACTGTACCTGATATGCCTTTTACAATACATTTGTTGGTGCAACAGCTCGTGCAGACACACCTGCGTGTATATATGGCTGTCAGTTTGGGTTGAGTCACAACTCAGGTTACCCAGCCCTACAGATGCGGGGACCCCACAGTTCTCTTCAGATCTCTTACACTTATAGGGATGATGTCTTCCTTATACAAAGAACAGCCAGGCGCGTGGCGGGACAGAGACATGTTGTGACTGAGAGGAGATGTGATGTGACGCGGGAGCAGAGTCGGAGATGCCTGGTAAGTTTATTTGTTTTTATTTAATTAATCATTAAATTAAACGCCTTCCCCCTCGCTGCGCATACCCCCCGACCGGGGGCCTGCCAATGTCAAGCTCCCGGGAAGTCGACAAGGGTTTTGTCACTTGCTTGACATCTTGGTTTATACCACGCTGAAATGTACGAGTCACCTATTGTTGTTGGTGGGGTGTAATGGGCGCTCACAGCTCTAAAAACACTGCAGAGACTCTGGCACAGCCATATTGTTGCAAATATCAGCTGCATGCATGGCATGTTTTATTTGAAAAACTGAGTGTTTTCATTTCAATCCACCAGCAGACACCATTGAAGTTTTATATTTTGTATGCGTGGGTGCACAGTTACAGTCGCTCCACTGGGCACAAATGTAGTTTTTTTCACCGGTTGGCAGTAAGGGTGAGGAGGGCAGACCTGCACTATGAAACTGCTAGAGGAGAAGGGCAGTGTGATGAATGTGTCACTGTTCTCGGTCTCGCAGGGACCTCTTCCTCATTGCTTCCTGTTTGCTCTGTAAGTGGTGGCAATTTCCTGATCTTTGACATGACCTCACCGTCTGAAATGGAACTGTATTAATATATATATATTTTGGGCCTCTTCCCTGTCGGTTAGTTTCCTCCTTCACTACATAGTGTATGTTGTGGTTCATTATCTTCACTGTATTGATGATGATCTTTGGTAGACTGTGCGTGGCTGCAAGTGACTATTGTAGAGATTGTGGCATTATATTTTTGCAATTTTAATAGCGGTAGGTATGTGCTTAACATGTTGTTTCTTGTATGTGTGGATTGCTGAAGCTCTGCGATGACGCCGTATTCAAATGGGCACCTTCTGCATCAGCAGTAGCAGCACTACTCGGTCAGACTATTTACAAACTGTTGTCACTGCCGTCTCACCAAGAGGAGGAGGTTAACTTTCAGTTCAGAGTGACTCCTCGAAAAAGTGCTGTTTTTGAATGCAAAGTAGAGGGGATGTTTTTCCTCTTTCCTGTTTTGCTGTTGGTTCCAATTGGAGAGCGACTGTTTTGGTCCTGCTCTGGGCAAAGCACATTAGAATTCCTGGATCGAAATACAGCGCTGAGCCCGAGTCCGCTGTTTATGTGGAACAAATGGCTTGAAGCCTGATTAAAACTGCTGGAAGCAGGCACTTCCCCACCCCCTTCAAAATGCAAGCAATAAATACAACCCTTTGTCAGGGCATAATAAACATGGGGCCTGTAGAGATAGTAATTTGTATAACTAGAATTTGGCCAAAAAGACAGCGTTTCTGCTCTGCTGTAGTGTAAACAATATAAATAGGTGCAGAGTCAACCCTTGTGCAGGTAAGATAACTGAAAGCCTTGCTTGCCACAATAAACAGTTTTAATTCAATAAGATACGTAGCATTTGTTATGTGTTCATTTTATTTAAATATTTCAAGGCTGCACTTTCACCATTGCTTTATAAACTTTAATGCTTCCTCAAATTAGCTTAAAGTACCATTTCCCCACTCTATTTCCAAAATATTCCCGTGGGTAGAACCCCATAAACTCACCTTATGACGGTAGGACTCGCGCGCGACAAAGCACGCACCCCCAACTTTTTCGCCCACCACTTTCAAAAGTCACTAGCCGCCACTGCCGCAACATCTAAATCATAGTGTCTATGAGGGTTTTCAAACAGTCCTGAAGAAAGCCAACATATTGATAAGGCACTGGCTGAAACATGTTGACACTCTAAAGGACGTGGGAGGTCGTAACTCGCCTCTAACGTCCCACAGCCTTATTTTTAACCGCTGACGGAGGCCCAGATAATAAAGCGTCTTTACCCTCTGGGTACTGGGACCCCCGCCAAGCCGTATTAAATTCACAATCTTATCATCCTTCACCGCACACACAGTGACATACCTGCTCCGCTGTAATCAGGCGTCGTAGCACACCCGGGACACGCTAGGTGTCACTGGGTGGGCCCGATGATGAAGCATGCCACCAACTAGGTTGGTGGGTGAGGGCTTTCTAAAGACACCCAGCAGGTGCCACCACCAATTGACAAAACTAAACTGAGTCACCATGATCTTTATAATATAAATATCATACCAACCCCATTCTTAGCTAGTCTCTTTTTGATTAATTGGTTTTCAAACATAACCAATGGTTATTGTAGATACTAGTGTCCATTCCCACTTTTGATTAACACAGAATCTACCGAGGGGAACTGAATGGACCTCAATTCCTCTTCCCTCCTTTATGATGAATGTCTCGTGATTCTGTGTCTGTTTCCACCCTGCTCCTCACACGGCGCTGTGGCTCTCTTGATTTTGTGTCTGTTTCCTGCCTGCTCCTCACACGGCGCTGTGGCTCTCGTGACACTGAGTCTGTCTCCTGCCGGCTCCTCACATGGTGCTATGGCTCTCTGACCCTGTTTCCGTCTCATGCCGGCTCTTCACACGATGCTATGGCCCGGAATACCAGGAGGACACCCCCAGCCGAATCCACCTTCTGGGTAAAAACACACAAGCAGGCACACAGTCACACGCGCAAGCGTTCATTACTGTACACATACAAATATTAGACAGAAAGACAGACGGATGGAAGGATGGATGGATAGCTAGATAGGCAGATAAATAAGACGGACGGACGGACAAGACAGACATTTTTTCGGTAACACCTATTTTGGGAAAACGTCTACTAATAAACACAGATTCAACATTTATCATTGCGGTGCAAAGGTTATTTCCATGTTATTACCGCAAGACAGGCTAGGTGGGTTAATTTTTACCTTTGATCTGCTTGTACTAAGTTATCTTTGCATCGACAGACTATGCATATAAAGTCAATATGTCAAAGGTCATAATGCAGCTCTGCCCAGAGTAATATGTTCATTATTGCGAGAAGAAAGTGACGCCCAAATGCTGCCCCCCTCAAGAGTCATGGCACCTCTCACACTCAAAGCATAGTAAACTCTGGCATCTTCATATGTGTGATTTTAGAAGCAGCACCCCCAAAAAACTTTTGCATGGAAAATGACTTAAACATAATAACTGGAACTTGCCACACAGCAATCCAACAAAAGCCTTTCCAATAGAAAGTTAGCCTTAACCATAACTGCTGTCATTTGCCACACAACAATCCAACAAAAGCATTTTCAATGGAAAGTGCGACTTCACCATACCTACTGTAATTTGCCACACAACAATCCATCAAAAGCATTTTCAATGGAAAGTGCGACTTAACCATAACTGCTGTAATTTGTTACACAGCAACGCAGCAAAGACCTTTTTAAGGAGACCTAGCCATAACTTCCCCCAGAGTCGCTATCACGGCTGTGTGTTTGTGATTCTATCCCGATTTCTCATGGTAATTGCTGCTGTATTTCATATAGATACAGAAGTGTCCCTTGCTGGATGTCAGCATCTCTTTTACCACTCTACCAGGGGACTGTTTTACTGCTAGCCCCGTGAGACCAGCTTCTCTGAGTTAAATGTACTCTCACAATGGAGTCTGGGAGACACATTTGCACTCGCTTGAGGAGGCGGGACACATTAGCCATTAGCCCCGAGTTCAGATTTATATGGAGGACATTTCCCTCTGTCTAGCTGCACGCGGCTGCCTCCAAGGGCTGTAAAATTAATCTAGTTTGCAAAGTCCTCTTTTTTTTTTTTATTTTTTTTTACCCTTGGTCGATAAAGTCCGTCAGCCGGTGAAACATGTCCGCCTCGGCAGTATCTACTGCCCAAAACAACGCGGTGCCGACGTCAGTGTAATTACACATAGTCGTTGTTCATAGCGGCCAGAAATGTGGGCTTCGATGGGGACCTGCGCGGTTTAATAGCAAACTTAACCCTTTTGTACAATAAGATTAGTGAGCCCCCTCACCCGGTAACCCCTGCCCCCCACCCCCACTCTCCTTCTGTGTCCGAGTCTGATTCCGGAGCTTGGCTTGCATAACTCAAGAAAGCATTTGAATTCGCAAGGCTGCTGTAGTAACAACCACTGGCGTTGCCAATAGGTTTCGCATTTGGAAAGTTGGAGCTATTGGTTTTGTAAATGACATTTTATATTTATATATATTGTTATTGACAATGCCAATAACGATATATAAATATAAAATGTAATTTACAAAACCAATAGCTCCAACTTCCCAAATGCGAAACCTATTGGCAACGCCAGTGCTTGTTACAATTCAAAGTAACTCCGGAGAAGCACAGCTGAAAAACAGTCCTGTTCCGTGCCTGTGTGCTCATAATTTTAAAGGTAGGATGCACTTTTTGCTGCCTTATTTTTGTTTTTATTCCTGTGAAATGTGCGTTCTAGCTCCTAAAGAACTTGCTCAAAATTTCTGTTTTCAGAATGCCATAATTCGCTCAGAACTATCATGCATTAAGGTGCGCAATGTAATTCTCATGTCTGTACAGCTACTCATTGCATAACTTAGTAAGCACGTTTCAGACTACAGCCATAGGCCATACTAGGAATCATATTTTAAGTAGGTCTCTAAGATTACGTAATATTGTCATTGCTAGAGAAACTAATATTCACATTTTTAATGTTGATGCACAGTATATTTTAACAATTTAGACTTTGAAATCTTGACACACACTTTGCACATTGTAATTTTCTGTAGTGCTAAATATTATTGAATAGTGGTATTAGACATTATGAACATCCTAATAGTGCAAAATACAATCACTTTTAACAATTTTTTGGAATAATGATCACTAACCCTTTTTGATGTTTTCACATATGAAAAGCAAGCCTTGTTCCTTTCCTTTTGCCTTTAAATGCATTTATTTATAACACTAAGCACAGAAGCTTTACCGAAACATAAAAAGTTTGTGTCACTTTTTAAAGGGCAGTAATTATTTACAGGTGTGCTTATTTAGAAAAGCAACAAGAAAGAAAGTCCTTACTTTTAATCCTTTCTCTTTTATCCAAAATAATGAAGCTGTATTTCTAACTTTTGAAATAAGTCTTTAATGCACGTGCCTTCATACCATTTTGTACTAATTTAAAACCTAGTTCCCACAGCTTGATCTGTAGCTTGTGGCCGGGCATAGCCATGTGGTGTTTACTCAGCTGTGCTTTACGACCAGAAGGTGTCAACTTTTTAAGCTTTTTTAGGAGAAAAAGGCCTTGCTGTATTGTAATGTCTGTACAGAAACCCCAAAAAGATGATAAACCATTTATTACCTCTGTTTGTTCTGACAGACCGCTTCCTTCAGACAGACCGCTCTGAACAGCTGTTTAAAAGCTCTTTTTTTCTAGCGCCGGGAATGAGCACAGTTCAGTCTATTAAAAACCCAGGCATTCCAAGCCAGTCTATCGTTCTGCAATGTGAAAAAGAGGCGCTTTTATTTTAGCAGCAACTAATTATTCAGATAATGTGAATACCTTTTAATATGAATATAATGTATCTAACGATAATGCTGTAAAGTTTAGTATTGAGTCCTAGTTGTGTAAAGCACACATTTGTTTTTTTTTTCTCTCTGAGGCCTATTTTATTCCTATTGAGTGTTAATTCTTATGTTTCTTTACCATTGTGGCAATATTCACACATCTATACTTTGTTACTGTTTTACTTTTAATAGTAGCGTGCAGCTATTTAGCATATGTTATACAATTCTTTCCTTGAATTTTAACGTGTAATTCTTTCAATAACATTTGCAGAACATAAGGACGACAACAAACCAAATTGAGCTCATTCCAGACATTTTCAAGAAGGGGGCCACACACTCAGAAAACACAACACTGCTTGGTAAGGCAAGCCGTTCTCACAAACAATGTCACTACTCACTGAAACAAGTACTTCACAAGCATCACCACCAGTGTCTGTCCACAAACCACATAGACACTCAAAAAAAACAATTAACCCACAAATCAACACTTAGGACAAAAGCAAGAGACAACCCATAGACTGTACTCCAAACCAAACCTTTAAATACCAGTTGTAAGTCCTATATACAAACGAAAGGACTCTCAAAAAATAGTACAGAGATTACACCAAGACAAATAGACAGCCGAAAGACTGCCATGTTAAAAAAAAAATGGCTCTAGCCCCAGACATTTTCCAAAATACACCAAATTACCAGTTGGGCTGGCAGAAAACTCAAAAGCGCTCCATATCACTACTTATGAACTTTACAAAGTGTGTAGATCAGGATCCTCCTTAGTGTATTTGTTCCACAGTGTACTATACATTATGGAAGAAATACCAGATTTAATGTACATAAACCTATTTAGGTATCCCCCTCTAGGGGAATCAGCTGAGTACTTTGTAAATCCATATTGGTACCATCAAGACAACAACACTTTCTACGAAGTGTGCTAGGAGCAGGCATGCCAAAAATATTACAAAACGATGTAATATAATCAAAGCGTTTTTATCCTGAGAATGATCCAAAAGTAGAGAGAAATCTCCTCATTACCTGCCTTTATTTGCTGTTGCAAACAAACAAACAAATCAAAATCTTGGCCAAGCTATACAAAAGTGTTGCATCACAACCTTACCAAAAAAAAGTCTCCAGCTTCCAACTGCCAAGATCTGAGTGACCTAATGGTTGTTTTGACCATCACCTAGATGGTCAGATCGGGAAAACCGGAGAATAAGTCTGTCTGCAAAGACAAAGGGCCTCCTCATGCAGGGTACCTTCCTCAGTGAATTCCTGCGTTCCATCACAACCGCACTCTCAGATGGCTGCGTCTCAGATGAGTTCAACGTTCGGGCGCCAATTTGTGGAATAAAATGCCTTTTAGGGGCTCACTGATGCACCGGTCCTTAAACCAACAAATAAGAAATTGGCACGGAAGCTGTAATATCAAGGAAATAGGTTTATTAACCTCTCATGAGTGAGACTACGTCAATACAGTACCCTCAGGCCACTGTGTTGGGTAGTCCCAGGAGTACAGAAACCTTGGGCCTTTTATACTGTGATAGTTACAGTGTAAGCTCGGCGGCACGACTGGTCTTGAACATGCTGTGAAAAGCAGCGAGTCTCCTAAGACCCCCAAAGCTGCCCGGCGCAGGGTCACCTTTAATTCACTTTGGATTCTCTAACAAAATAATGAGACAGGCACTGGAAACTGGAAGGCAAGAAAAAGGTTTATTACTCTCAAGAGGAGACCACGTCAACTGCAGACACCGGGATGTCTCAGGAAGGTGTTCTACCAGCAACACCTTTGGCTCTTCCTTTTATACAGGTTTGACACAATGCATTTGTTTTCATCAACATGGTTACACAAGCTTGATTCCCCGCCCCGGGCAGGTTGTCACACAAGCCCAACATTGTTTCATCATCCCACCCAGGCCAAACAGACAATTTTATCTTGCAGCTGGACCTTGCTTCAGGGTCTAAAACATGTAAAACTGGCCAGATCTAAGAGTCTGTTCTGTTGATAAAAACAGGTCCCATTGTTGGCAAAAACAAGTCTTGCTGTTTGCAGTGCAATAAACCATGTTTGCAAGAGTCTGTTTGGTATTTGGAACCTGTTTGTGTAAGAATGTCCAAGGGTTTGCCTGTTATCCGAGATGAGAGGAAAAACGAGTTTGTGGCAGCAAGTTGTGTTGATGTTCGTCGTGGCAATAGAGTTTATAGCCCCCAGCTCACATACCAGGTTGGTCAGAGGGATGCTAGTAAGGGCAGGGTGAAACAAAGGTGACCAACAGAATACAAAATGGCTGTGATGGATAAAATGACTGCAGCTTACGTGCTCATAGAAATTCCCACTAAACAAGATGGCGCAGGAAATGTTCACGATCGTCATTTTACTTTTAACAATATGGCTGTGGGGAACATAAATGAACGCCGCTTATGTACACCTAAAGTTTAGCGATTTTAACAATGCCACCTAGATCAGCTTCCCGCCCTCTCCTTCTAAAACTTCAGTGGCTCCCAATACGCCAACGGATAAAGTTCAAGGTCTGTTGTACTAATCACAAATCACTGCTATCTGTCAGAAAAGTTTATTCCCTATCTTCCCCCGAGAGCTCTGCGCTCCAGTACTAAATATCTGCTGACAGTTCCCAGAAATAGGAGCGTGAGATTGGAGGTTAAATCTCTCTCATACCTTTGACCGAAACACTGGGATGACCTCCCCCTTCAACTATGAGAATGTTCGAATCATCTTGTCTTTAGGAAATTACTTAAAACCTCTCTGTTCTGTTTTTAAAAATCTATAGTCTCCGCATGAACAGCTGATACGATTCCAAAAAAGAGCAGAGATACTCCTTGGAGTCGACTCTTGCGCTATATAAACCTTTAAATAAAAAATAAATACAAATAAGCATGGAGGTTCAAAAAGAGGTGGTACAAGTATACACACACAAAGAGCTATTTTACATATATGGACTAACAGAAAATACTTAGTCAACTAAGTAGGAGGAGTAACACAGTTGCTGACATTAGTTAAAATAGCCTGACCGTTACTTTAAGAGTAGGTGCATTCTAGCAGCTAGAGGCCTTTCTGAGCATGTGCACTGCTCTGGCTCAATGCTGAAGGAGTTAACTGCAACTGATGACTCGCAAAATGCAAGGGCAGGCAACAGTGAAGAGGGAGAAACACATGGCGAGCACATGGCTAATGAAAATGGCTGCCAAAAACAAAATGGCTTCAGCTCATGCTAACAGCAATTTCTGCTAGTTCCCACATGGGGACCGCTACACCCCCAGTGATCCTGCAGCAGTGCTCCCTTCCACTGAACTGCACACCTCACCTTGTTACTGAGGACCGGTCTGTGCCTTCACGCTACTCCGCCTGCAGTGGCATAGTGCCAAAGGCTCTGTGGGCATGCCTAAGCTGCAGTTATTGCCACGTTTGGCTCAGGAACACCTCACCAACTGATTCTGGAACATCCTTGCCAACTCTAGCTGGGGGAAGTCCTTTTCAACAGCCCAGGAAGGAGGTCAGTCAAGACCCAAGTTCCATCACCTTTCCACAGCAATATGTCTATTCTGTGGTGAACTTCCACCTGGCCCACAAAGCTCCCAGCTTTAATACCATTATTCAACATGGGGCGAAGCTTCTAGAAAACCCCACCCCTTTCTCATTGGAAAGAACAGAGCCAGCTGGTACCAGTCTGCGTCAAGGCCAAGATAGAGGCTGGTCAAGCTCCCATATTTTGGCTCTGAGGCAGAGTTGTACATTCCACAGACACTTCTCTCAACATGCTCCAGTTCACTCTGGTCAGTGAGGAGCAGAAAGACCTATGATATGAATCGCTGTGCACGCAGAAGTAAGGCAAAGTCAGAAAGCAAGAAGACATGAGGCCATGTCAAAGCCAATAGTAAGCACTCATAATTCCCATAACCCAAGCAACTTGCAAGCACTGCTGGGCACACAGAAAAGCTTGAAGAAGGATAAAGTCTGAAAGCAAGATGACATGAGGCCATGTCACAGCCAATAGTTGGCACTTGTAGTATAAATGTACTGTTCTACTCCGTGACAGCTCTCACTAAAAGACAGCAAGATTTCAAGACCGAAGAGGAGCAGGCATATCCAGGACCGTCCTACATTAAGGCTAGAATAAAATGACTCGCTAAAGTCAGTTAAAAGGGTGGTAGATGGTCATCATAGAGTAGCTCTTTTACTACACCCACATGCTTTTTTAACACATAGGTTACTAAGCAGTGTTTTCAGTGCATTCGATGCAGTGCTCTTGCCTAGTTCTCAAAGTACTACAAGTATTTCAATATGGTGATTACATTTGCATGGCACATCATAATCCCTTGTGAAGCGCCAATGTTGGTTGCTGTACGGGTAGCACGCTACATCATTGCGGAGGGCCTAGATGTAAGACTGTTGAATTTGCAGTGAGATTAGATTAGTGGTAACTGTGTTTGTCTCTTATTTGAGTGACCAAAACGGTGCTCATAGTGTGTCTTGGGTTCTTGGCAGAGCAGTGAAGGAAGATGAGGGAGAGAGCAAGTCCACATTAAACTTACTAGCTGCTGTTACTTACTGTGCAGGTCCCATGTCTATTTAGTTTTGATTTATTAAAAGGTATCCGTTCACCTTTCTACTATGAAATTCAACTAAATTGTCTACGTTTGAAGTCTTGAGTGTGGGGGGAAAGGATCAGTCAAAGGCATGTCCGAAAGCTGCCCTTATGGTCGGTATAGCAGGCATATCTAAGTTTATACTGCTTTACTGTGTCCACATTTAATATGGTGCAGACTATAGCCTGTATCTGTAATGACGAAGTAACTATCATTTTCCAAAATACCATCTATATTTGGCATGCCTACCTGCTTGGGATACTTGTCCTCTTTAGTAATGACTTGATTCCATGGTATTTCTGAACGGTTCTGTAAATGTCTAGCCAGGCAAGAATTGTTTTCCAACCCAGTGAGTATAGCTTCAAAAAGCTTGCCCTGATAACAAATGTCCCTAATAGTTTGATTATGATAATTCATATGATGTATCTGCACACATTTGCCATCACGGAGTGCAGTCGACAAGGGTTTAGTTTTGAAGTGTTGATTTTAGCGCCACTTGCACACTGCTGACATCTGGCTAGTACTGATTATAACATACAGTGTGGTATCTGTACAATTCTGTCTGTATGGAAGAGATTCGTATTTCTTTTTATTTTATTTTTTTAAATCTTTTTATTAAAGTTTTCCCCCCCACCCCCATTTTTCCATATTTACCATTACATTTCACAGCATTAAATTTCCAAAGAAAAATGAAAGAAAAAGAGAGCACAGTAAAACTAAAGATAATGACATACAAACGCAAGCTAATTTACATCATAAACATACATTTTGATAGTGAGCATATCGGTTTTACATGTCAAACTTTTTTCCCCCACCACCTATATGTTATCTCCCAGCCGCTCTGCTCTTAATCTATTTTTCCATTGATCTATTGGTTGCCAAATTCTTTCCCCTAGTGCTCTTGCTCTTCTATCCTTCCTTTAATATATGGCTTTCTCCAAATTATTTGTAGATAATAGCCTAGCGATCCAGCTTTGAAATGTTGGGGGCATCCTATCATGCCAGGCCCTTGCAATTCCAATCCGGTATACCGCTGTTACCATAAATAAAAATTCTGTACAGAGGTCCGGTGTTCTTGTAGAAACACCTAGGATTATTAGATCATTTGTTAATTTAATCTTAATTCCCAATGGGTTTTCCAAAAAACCCTCAATAGCTTCTTTTAGCGTGTGTAGTTGTGGGCATTGCGCAAACATATGAACAATGTCTGCTTCCCTTGCATCGCATCGTGGGCATGTAATCCCATTACCTCCCCCCCCCCCCCCCCCCTCCCACTGTGCAATTCTTGCCGGAGTATGGTAGAGGGAGTACAGTGTTTTGTAATGTTGTGATTGCAGTGTCACAGAGCATAGCACTGTTCGTCCTAAGTCTATCGATATCTGTAAATCCTCTATGGTAGATCCCACCTTCTCCACCCACTTCTCAGCATATTTCTCTCTATCATCATTTTTTAACAAATACATTTCTGCGTATAACTGTCGGATTGTACAATAATTCTGTATACCAAGATAGTCCATTATTCTGCATTGGTTAAATCCTATCGATCCACCCCTTTTTTTCATGAGAAAGCTTCTTATCTGGAGATACTTAAAAAAACTGTTGTTCAATAGCCCATATTTCTTTTGCAGTTCCTGAAATAATAATACCCCTCCCTCTGTGTCCAATAGGTCCCCTATCCTTCTAATCCCCTTGTTGTCCAAGTCCTTCATGATTTCATCTCGGAATATTTTGCCTGGGAGTGATTGATTTGTATACAAACGAGTATAGAAATTGTATCTCCCTATACCAAGCTTTTTAGCGATCGCCTTCCAAACGTTATAAACTGCTCTCAGAGTCTTGAACCTGGTATGTTTGAAATAATTATAGTCAATCGTGTTTAGCAGAGCATTCTCTGCCTCCCCCCCTAGCAATGCTCTGTAGACATTTATGCAATTTGTGCCATCACCAAGTTGTTCTACTCCTCCTCCCAGGAGCCCCTGTGAATACTGTAGAACAGCTGCCCAATAATATATTCTAAAATCCGGTGCCCCCCCAACCCCCCTTCTGCCTCGGTAATGTCATATAGCGATATGCCCTTCTAGTCTTCCCTTGAGCCCATATCAGTCTGTTAGTTACTTTTTCTATTTTGCTAAACCATATCTGCTCAAAAAATAACGGTATTGCTCTGAAAATATAAAGAAATTTCGGAAACGTGATCATTTTGATCACGTTTATCCTACCCATTAGTGTCAAGTGCAAATTATGGATCCTTTCTGTGTTTCTTTTAACCTTAAGTAGAAGTGGTTCCATATTGAGCTCTACGAGTTTATCTAAGTCAGCAGTGACTTTTACACCAAGATATGTAGCTACTGACACCACTCTAACATCCTGATATGTCGTATTACTATTCTGCACAATCTGAGTCTTACTTTTATTAATCGAGTAACCCGCTATTACTCCAAAATTCATCGCCTCTTGTTCAACTTCCACTATCGCGCTCCCTGGATTCGGTGTTATTATAGCCACATCGTCTGCATATGCCAGTATCTTATGCTCAGACTCGTGTAACCTTACTGGCTGGATATTATTGTTGTTTATGAGTTTTCTTAAAAATGGGTCTAAATATAGAGCAAACAATAATAATGTGAGGCTGGACAACCCTGCCTCGTCCCTCGTTTTATCTGAACTGCCCTTGTGTAACTCCTGTTAATTCTTATTCTTGCTGTTGGGCCTTGATAGAGAGCCTGGACTGCCCTGGTATATCTCTCACCTATCCCAAACCACTCCATCACCCTCCACAGGTAGTCCCAGGAAACCCTGTCGAAAGCCTTCTCGGCATCGAGAAATATAGCCGCAACAGGATATCCTGCAACCCCTGCTGCGTCCAGAATGGTGATCATCTGCCTGGTGTGCTGGGTGGTTCCTTTCCCAGGGATAAAGCCATGCTGAATAGTGCAAACTAGCCCCTCAATCACCTTACTCAATCTTTGTGCCAGTGCTTTAGAAAAGATTTTTGTATCTGCATTTAGCAGTGTGATTGGTCTATAGGACCCTGGCTCTAGTGGCGACTTGTCTTTCTTTAAAATCACTATTATATCTGCCCCTGCCCACGATTGTGGAACTGCTCTACCTGTCTGTGCCTGTCTAAGAATTTCCAGCATATTTACCCTCAGTACATCCCAAAATGTTTTATAAAATTCTACTGGTATTTGGTCGGGACCTGTAGCCTTCCCTGCTGGTAGCTGCTTCACAGCCTCCGTTACTTCTTGTAGCGTTAGAGTAAGATCTAGATTCTGTTTTTCCTCATTGCTTAATACATCATGTGGTATATCTGCCAAATAGTCCGTAATCTCCTTATCCCTCTTGCCTGTTTCCTGACTATAAAGATTTTCATAAAAACTCCTAAAAGCCTGCTGTATTCCTTCTGGGGTGTTAACTATAGTTCCTGAGTGATCTTTGATTTCCTTTATTTCTCCTGCTGCAATATTTTGACGTGTCCGAATAGCTAGATGGTGTCCTACTCTTTCATTGAATTCATAGCACTTTTCCTTTTTCGATAAAAAATTGCTCGCCGCTTTCTGTGCCAGCTGTTCACCTGCCTGTGCTTTATTTAGTTCAATATCCAATAATATCTCTTCTATTGTTTCTTGTTTAAGTATGGCCTCAATTAGTCTATCTTCTAGTCTCTCTAAGTCCCTCATTCTATTATCCATTCTATTTTTCTCCATCTTGCTCCTTCTTATTGTAAAGCTTAAAGTCTCTCCTCTCACCCCGGCCTTGAATGCATCCCAAATCATATTGACAGGTGCTGAATTCCAATTAGTCTCCCAGAATTGAGGAATCCATTCTTGCATTTGTCTAATATACCCTGGTTCTCTCAGTAGACGCCTCTCAAATGTCCATGTGCTACCTCTTGCCGTACCCCTATTAATCAGCGGGAGGCTTAATACCAATGGGTTATGATCCGACACAAGTCTTGGCCATCTTTCTATCTGTGACCCACTCAAAATGACTCTTGAAATAAAAAAATAATCTAGCCTAGAAACCGTTCTATGTGGGGCAGAGAAAAACGCACTCCCTGTCCCTATTGGATTTTTTTCCCCCAGACGTCTACCAGAGCATTATGAGACGCCATGTTATGTATAGCTTTATACGTTCTCCTCTTTCGACCTACATACCCTTCTTTTTCCGATAATCCAGCTACAAACAGACCGTTAAAGTTAAAATCGCCGCAGCATATTAACGGCTCCGGCCACAATGCCAATTCTGTATCTAAGTACTCATAAATTCCCGGTTCATCTTCATTTTGAACCGTATACTGATACAATTGTAAAACATCCAGCTAGTGTCTCTATCTCTACTATGGCCCATCTTCCATCCTGGTCCGCTTTTTTTCTCTTAAGTTGGACTATCCCTTTTTTAGCTAATATGGCAACTCCTTTAGTTCTAGTTTCTTGGTTTGTATGTGCAAGTACTTCAAACCCCATCTGTTCCAACAAAATTTTTTCTTTTCCAGGGATGTGTGTCTCTTGCAGACACATTATTTCTGGTTTAGACATTCTTAAAAATGCTGCCACTTCTGTCTTTTATCTCCATTATTCAGCCCACATATATTTAGAGAAATGATCCTTAATTCCATTTATAATTTCTGTCCTTCCCTATTCTTATACCCAACCAAAGTAACCTGATCTCATTATTGTATACTATTGTCAAAACTCCTTCCTTTCTGTTTCTTCTTGTGCTTTTGTTCAGTTGTGCTGTTTTTTCTTGTATATCATAATTCGCCCCCTTCCCCCCCGCCTCTCCCTCCCTTCCAGCAACACCCCCCCTTTCCCACCCCCCCTGTTACAGGCAAATAGGTCATACATGACCTATATGTGGCTGCTATGTGTTGTAGAGTCGCCTCCCTCTCCCCAAGTGTACTCATTCTCCCTTTCCTTTGCCTTGAACCCCTATTCCTATAACAACTATGTTTTCCTGCATCTTTTCCTCTTCATCCTACCTAGTTCTTTCCTTTCTCTTTATTCAGCTCTGCCAAATACTCTCCTGCTTTTATTTCTGAGAACATCATCCTGGTAACCCCTCCTGTGATAATTTTTAGTTTTGCCGGGTACATTAAGTAAGCATCTGCCCCTTGTTGCTGAAAGGGCGCGATTAACTGCCTGAGTCGCCACCTCCTCTCCACGGTGACATGGCAGAAGTCTGGTCGAGCAAAGAAAGTTACTCCCTGAGCTGTTTTTTTCGAGTCAGGTCTAGCTTTTTCTATAATTTCCTGCCTGGCCAAGAAATTTCCGCAGAATACCAGCATAGCTCTTGGTAAATTACCCTGTCTGTCCTTTCGTTTTCTATTTATCAATGGGAACCTGTGTGCTCTTTGTACCTCTATCTCCCACTGCCATTGAACCTCAGGGAAAGCATCTTTCAAAAGATTAATAACAAAGCCTCTTGGGTCCTGGCCCTCGACTCGGGAAGGGGAGTTCTTTTCAGTAAATGAAGGCACAGACTCCTCCACGAGCGAGGAGGAATAACTGCAGATATCAGTACCGATACAGAAGGGAGCAGCGGACCAGAGGGTAAAAATACACAGAAAAGGAGGAAACCGCAGTCAAGGAGAGGAGGCAGAGGAGAAGGCTCTTCTGTTAACTTGAACAAAACGAATAAAAAACTTTTGTGGGACTATTCAGCAACATCCACTATATATCAGGAGGAGGATACGCAAGGAGAGGCTGTACATACAGGAGAGGCAAAAGGTGGAAATCAGCAGCAGGTAACAATGGATGTGCTGTACAACACATTAAAAACAATGCAAGCTGAAGCCAGAATAGAGAGTCGTAGGGCCAGGCATGACACTAAAAAATTACAAGCGGCAATAAGAAAAATGAACAAAAAATATGAGTATGTGGAAGAGCGAGTCGTGCAGGTTGAAGAAAGGACGGGCAGACTGGAGGACGAGGTTTCAGACTGGCAAACATTTAAGATGGAACAGACGAAGATAACGGAGGACTTGAATTGGAAAATGGAGGATTTCGAAAATCGCCAGAGGCGTAATAATGTGAGACTTTTGGGACTAGAGGAAGGAGTTGAGGACCAGGACCCAAGAGGCTTTGTTATTAAGCTTTTGAAAGATGCTTTCCCCGTATTTCTTTTTAAAGGACTCTTCCCCCACTGTTGCTTTTGTTAGTGACACACTTCATCATGGAGTCCTCACCCAGGAACAACAGAGTGTCTGGGTGGGTTAAACCGCAAACAATTTGAAGGAACTCTTGATGGTAACTTTTGTTTTTGAATCTGTATATTTAAATTGTCTCTGTGTACTCAGACCAAAATCAATTTCTGTTTTATTAGTGATTTAGGTCGCTGAAACCCTGGCAAGATTCAAAATAATAAGTGAAATCTATTTAGTTAATTGTGTACTCTGTCATCATAAATACGGTCTACATGTTTTAGCCTTATTGGGTTCAATAGCTAGTCAAAGGCTTTATTTCTCCCGGGCCAAAAACGAAGGTAGATTCCTTGTAATTCAATTTGGGGGTATACTTTTTTTTTTAATAAATATCTTTGCAACCTAGTATGTGCAACAGCCCCCCATCAATCACTCATAGTTGCAAGCCACTTAGATTTTTACCAGTCCTCCTGAGGTATTTCCTCAGTATTTTGAATCGGTACCTGTGGGTGAAAGAGTTGCTTTCTCATTAGTACTCCCACCATAGTAATTGTAGATCTTGTTCCCGCTGGTGTGTTTTGGGAAGCACTGCAAACCAAACCGGTTTGGTTAAGAAAACATGAATGCACACTTTTGCACTAGATTAGAAAGGCTGCTCAATTTTCAAGCAAACTCTTAAAGCTTTATCTGGACATGGATGGGCTAAAACTCGAGTGTCTCCTAGTTGACAGACCACACACTCCAAACTGTGTTAGAAACCATATACATGTCTTAATCCCTTTTGGGTGCCCACAAGGGGAGTCTGGGTGGTTCAGCCTTGTAGTGTCACACTGCAAGGACAAAAGGTATACGTAAAGAAGATGTTAGTGAAAAGGGAAGTTTCTGGCAAGGGCCTTATCTATCTTCCAATAGAGGTAATGTATCCAAAATCAATCTCCTTCCTCTTTTAAAAGCCATCTAGGGGATGTTGTCATTCATTCCCAGAATTTGGGTACAGAGACAGTAAATCAAAAATTGCTCTTTCTCAAATAGGATTCTTTCTGGGTTCCTTATATTGTCAACCATTTGTTCTGTTACAACTCAATTGTAGCCCTTTTTGACTGTCAGGAGCCGTGTTAAGGCTTAGGGGGTTATTTTACTACTTTTACTGTTTGGTGCTTAGATTCTTAACGCTTTAAAGTTATTGTGCATTTTTTTATCTGTTACATACTGTGGAGCTCTGTTCTAGTTCCTGGGGCACTTTCTATGCATATTTTTGCACTTAAGGTTAGCGGTCCAGTCTTTGGACGCTACCGCGCACGCTCGAGACATAAAGGGGCGGATGACGCTGGTGCGCCAAAGGCAAGGCCGTCCGTGTCTGGCCAGCGCCAGTCATGCTGCCCGTGGCTCATTTTTAGCCAGAACTGTTTGGTCCAAGTAGGAGCTACTTGCTGTTTCCACATTGGGCTGCTCCGGGCATACACATCCAGATCTCAGTTTGGTGGCAGAAAAGGGGCCTGGCCACCATGAGCCACACTATAAGTCTTGCCCATTTAAATTGGATATGGAGCTTGTGAAAGTAGGTGGGTATACTGATACTCCTGTGGTTATGTCCACCATAGTACCCAAACCAACTTCCAGGTCCACTATTAGGGCGTGTCTCATCAACAGTAGATCCCTCTCAGAACATGCGGATGATATCTGGCTCACTCTAAAGACAAATGCTTGGGATGTCATGTTTCTAACTGAAACATGGCTGAGGGAGAGCTCCAACCCTGATATATCACTGGCTATTCCAACGAGATACAGAATATCCAAGGCAAAGCGGGTGGCAGCCTTGCCATGATTGTGAGAGAGTGTTGGGAGATCTCGCATTAGAGAATTGAAAGTACGGGCAAGAGTAAAATGGGGAACGCTGCCACGGTGAGCCTAAAAGCCTGAATAGCGGAGCGCGGCCCAACATGCCTGACAAAAGCAGAGGGTAACCCAGACCCAACACATGGCGAGGTGCAGGGATTTCCTAGTTGACAGCAACGCGTGGTGGAAGGGGGAGGGGACTGTTTGGGACGTTGGGAGGGGAAGAACATGAGAGCCACCCAAGATGACCATACACTTCTAAGGTTGAGATTCTCAGGCAGACATGAAGAATAGCAATGCATACTAACAACTATATAAAATGATGTAAACTAGACATCAAAGAAGAGACCTCTGCAAGACCATTACTATGATGAGAATAAAATGTGTGTAATTTCTGGAATAAAAAGCAAATGCCAATAAAATGTTTTTTTTTTTTTAAGAGATTCGAAAGTACAGGACTGATTGAGGCCTAGTCCTTCTGTATAAAATTCTCCACGGTCTCCTCCATGGCTGGACTGCTGGTCTACAGACCCCCGACTGCACTGACTGCCCATTTCCTGAAGCTCTAAGGCCCTATCGCTGACCTCTCACTGAGGCATACTAACTTCATAGTCCTCTGTGATTTTAATGCAATATGGACAATAACTGCCCCTTAGCTGTTCAACTAGCTGATACCTTTTGGATCAGATTCAACCCTTTGAGGGTATCGTCATCCACTCATGTGGCTGGCCACATGCTTGATCTACTCTTTACTAATGATCCCACGCTACAGGTAGAGGACCCATCATCTGTAACTTGGTCGGATCACTGGCTGGTCCCTTTTAAACTAAATTCGGTTTCCTGTAATAATCAGGTCAGATCAGCATTTGAGGACAGGAGCTAATAGGTGAACCGAGCCATAAAGCGTCAGTCTTCAACTGTTGGGTCGTCTCAGCCCTTGACAGAATAGCTCCATCTAAGATCATGAAATTGGCCAGGAGTAAACCCTCGGCCCCCTGGTTTACAACAAACTCCTCACGTAGAAAGGCCAATGTAAGAGGCTGGAGCGTGCCTGGTGGAAAAACTATGAGCCAGAGGCCAAGTGCGCATACAAAGCAGCGCAGAGAAAATTTCACGGCCTAAAACTTTAGACCATCAGTAACTACGTTACCAATCAGATTAAGTCCTCTGACAACTCAGCGAAAGAAGTTTTTAAGATAGTTCAGAATTTTATCAAACCACAAGCCCTGAAGAGTACTATTCCCCCTCAGTTGCTCTCTGTGAAGTGAAGATTTAGCCACTTCTTTCAGAACCAAATCCAAGCTACCTATTCCTCCTTCACATTTTCAGGACCACCAGACCTGCCACATCATACCCCACACCACTCAGGCATGTGGTCTGTTTTTCGCCCTTTCTGCCAGGAAGCGTCCCTGGTGGAATTGAATAAAATAAAATCGGGCTCTCCGTCTGACCCGTGCCCTGCCAGATTCTTCAAGCTATAAGCCCCCTGGTTCATTCTTATATTGAACTCTAGCTGGAACTCTTCGTTAGAGACTGAGGTCTATCCAGACAGTTGGAAAAAAGCATATGTCCAGCCAATTCTCAAGAAAGAGGACTCTGATCCAGCTGACGCAGCAGCCAGGCTTATTAGGAACGTACCATTTTTAGGCCAATTTCTCTTCTCTCAGTGCCAGCCAAAATTCTTGAAAAGGAAGTTCAGAGACAACGATCGGACTTTCTGGAGTCGAATAACCATCTGCACGACTCCCAGTCAGGATTTAGATCTGGCTATAGCACAGACACAGCTCTGCTTGAGGTCGCAGAGACTATCTGTGAAACTTGAGATCAGGAAACCTGCGCAGTGCTGGTGCTGCTGGACTTGTCCGCAGCTTTTGATTCGGTGTCACACAGGAATCTCCTAAATAGATTTGAACACCTAGGAGTAACTGGAACTGTCCTGGCCTGGTTCCGCTCATTTCTCGAGGGTTGTTCGCAGCGAGTGATTTTTCACTCCCATATCTCCGCTTCCAGCCCCCTCATGTGTGGAGTCCCTCAGGACGAGGCTTTGAGCCCAACACTTTTTATCATTATTTAACTTACTCCCCTCACAGTAATTGTTGAGCAATGTGGGGTGAAAGTTATCTCGTATGCCGACGACACGCACCTGGTGTTGTCTTTCAGGGAACACAAGACAGCTTTTGCCAATTTTAAGCAATGTCTTCTTAATATCTCGTTGTGGATGACGGATAGTTGCTTAAAATTAAATACTGACAAAAACGAGGTCCTGTTTTTTTTAATCAATCCATTCCCCCTCGGTCGGTACTCTGGTGGCCATCTGAGCTAAATCCACCTCCCCTTCCTGTTGCTTCTGCCAGGAATCTAGGGTTCAAGTTTGATTCACAACGTACTGGCAAGGCGCACATTTCTCATGTCTCCTCACTGTGTTTCTGAAAGTTGTAGGCCCTGCGGAGATTCCTTCACTTCCTGCTTATGGACTGTAGGAAGGCTGTTGTTCATGCATTAGTCATTTCTCAGCTGGACTATGCTAGCTATACCATGGTCTCCCGGAGTATTTGCTCAGGAGGTTCAGGTTATTAAAAACGTAGCAGCCAGGCTTATTAGGAACGTACCATTGCGACATCACATCACCCCCCATTTGCGTAGTCTACACTAGTTGCCTTTAAAAAGAAGGATAGAGTGTAAGGCACTGATCCTGGCTCATAGAGCAGTTAGAGACACTGGTCCTCATTATTTGAAGCATATACTTCAGAAATACAGCCAGAACAGAGTACTTTGATCGAATGATCAGAAACTACTGGTGATCCCGGTTTTGCAAAGGCCAGGGTCCGTGGCCGTGCCTTTTCAGTGAAAACCACCACAATAGGTCTTCCTCAGATGCTCAGGCATAGAGTTCCAAAGTCTGAATATATGTTCAGGAAGCTTTAAAAACTTGGCTTTTCGGCCTCCCCTAGAGCTCATGGCTGAGTCTTGTTCACTCCCTACAGGTTGGATGCACTGCTAGCGCCGGGACACTTCCGTTGGAGGTAGCTGTGCGCTCTATAAGCTTCTATAATAATTTAGATCCGCTGGGGTCTGGCCTTTGGTAATGTGATGGTTGGCAATTTTTGTTATGGTTTTTCTACACCTAATATTGCTACTGTGTTCTCCAATTTGAGCCATAATCTTCCTACACGTCATACCTATATAGCATTGACCACAGGGACATGTAATCATGTAAATCACTCTTGCTGAATTGAAATTCCTATGTTTCCATAGTATCCCCAAAATTTGGCCTATACCCAGAGATGTAATTTGTATAAGTGCATGCACTCCAATTTTCACATTGATAGTGACCAGTCCCCTTGGGGAGGTACCATAGCGATGATGTTAAGCCTAGTTTTGCTACCTGTTCATGTTGTGTATGTACCAAAGCATCCCTTAGACTCCTAGATCATTTGTACGAGAAAATTGGTTTCAAAAAATGTAAAGAGCCTGTATTCAAGAGGTGCTTTTTTTTATGGACAATTCTCTGAATAGGAGTACATGTGTTGTTGTATGCAGTGATTCAAATTAAAATGTCCTTTTTTTCTCTTTTCTTACTCAGAGTATTAACCACTCAAAATACTGATGCCTCCTCTGACTGATATTTTATAGTACTGATTATAACCAGCCATGGTCGTATTAGATTGGTTTTTTTTGTATGATTATTGGGCAGTCTTAGGCATTATTGTTATATAGCAGTTGCTGATTACAGCCATACAAAGCAGGGCTCACGTTTGATGTTCTGTGCTTTTCTTGAATGTTTAATTTGTTGCCGGAGTTCCAGAGTTTCTACTGTTTATCTTGGGAAGAGACTGTTTTTTTATTGCCTTCCTCTTCCATAGATAATCTTGGAAACCACTGCCTGCCAAAATATGTATACAAGGTTTTGCTGCCTGTACTCGGAACACCGCTCAATCAGTGGTGATTTTTTATTGGTAGGGGTGATGAGACATGGTGCTGATCTTGATCTTAATGTTTTGTTCTAGGAATTCCATTGAACTTTTACTTGTGGATACCAAAAGCCTGCCCCTTGTATTCCTTTTTGGACCATGCAGATTGCTTTTAAGATGGAATATTTGACTATTGGTAGCCAGTGAACTGCTCGAAAAACCAGTATCTTGCTCACTTGGTTGGAGGTGTTGTAGTCTTCCTGAGGTGTGTTGAAAATTTCGAATTGCCGTAGAAGGGATTTCGGAGCTCCAAAGTACAAGCCATTCATGAAACCCACCCATAATCTTTAGAGGGTTGAGACTTGCCTGTAGTTTCTGATGGATCCCGCACGAGGGATGATGCATCTTAATGTTCGCATTGTGTATAAAGTACTCCTAGGGACTTCATTGCTACCCGGAATTAAGGAAGGCTTTGAGTCCATGGTAACACGAGAATTTTTACCTCATTTTTTGTTTGTGGAGGTACCTCTTTGCTCCAAATTATTGTTGGTCGGTAGTTGTTCAATTGCCGAAAGCTCATGCTCTGTTTTTGTGGAGTTAAGTTTAAGATGATTGACCATCATCCATTCTTCGACATTTATCAAGTTGAGATGTGTCCATGTCTATAGGGTTTTCTATTCCTCTGCATAGCTGTAACATTGGGTAGAATTATCTGATCTATTCCAATAGTACAGTGAGTTAGTTATTAAAATAGAGTGAGGGATATTGATTATTGTTGGATGCAGTTGTGCAGGCAACAAGGAGCTTAGGTGAGCAATGTTACTATCACAAATGCTTTTGTCCACCTATGATATAGGAGCAGAACCAATTTAAGGTATTTTCTCATATGCTGATTTTTTTTTCTTTCTAGTCTTGGTAATAGTGCCTGATGAACAAGTGTGTCAATAGGTCCAGAAGTAGTAGTGTTGCAGCTCCATTTTTGTCCACTTTTCATTTCAGATCACTCCAAAAGGCTGTATCTGCTTGCGCAAAATCTGGATTGTTGGTCCAAGAGTAAGTTATCAAGAAGTTGGAAATCTGACAAAATGCCACCCTTTCGTTCAGTTTGCCCAAGAATGGGACATTGGAGGTCAGTCTTTAATTGCACGAATAGATGGATTGAGTTTATTCTTATTTTTATGCTGGTGAAGTAAGTCTTCAGTTCAGAAGGACACATACCTCTGTTTAGAGAAGTACTACAAATACTACTTATAACGTGTATCTAGGATAATACTTTTAAGAAATTTGGTGGGTGTTGTATCTTCTGGAGATCTGTTATGGTGGAGCTCTGCAAGAATCATGTGCAGTGTTTGAGGGCCATTTCACTATAGCTTTGTACGTAAAGTAGTGTACTCCCTGTAATAAGGCAGATATGTTGAGGTTGAAATAGACTACGAGCCTGTCCTTAAACCAATGTAAGCACAAACCTTTGTATGTGAGCAGAATATGAGAATTTAACATTGCTCTGGGAATCCAAGAGCGGGAGGAGGAAGCTAGAGGTTGCCCAGGCATGTGAATCCTTTGTGAACATAATTTGTCAGGAAGATGGCCCCCCCATCAATTCGCAAACATGTTAACACACCTGTCTGTGTAGCTGTGACATAGGCTTAAACGGGGCAGTGACTGGTGGCATTCGTTCCGCATGACACCCTCCCTGAATAGGGCCTGGGACTTCGGCGGTATAATGGTTTTGCAGCTATTTCTGATACAACACATGCACCTCACAGTGTACAAGTTTATTGATATGCAGAAGGTAACTGTGCTTGTTAATAGAGGTTAAGTTGGGTTGCACATTGTTGTTTCAAGAGTGATTGAGGAAGGGGGGGTTGTGTGAAAGGTATGAAGGGGTAAGATGTCATTTGTTACCTAAAGGCCTACTGATGGGGGTGAGGGGCAAGAGGTAAATCGACACCTGAAATGAGTATAGCTAATGATGTGGTATTTTTAGTCATCCCTCCTGTGACCAAATGTAAAACACCTCTGTGTTATTATCCACATTCAGTTGTCTATTGGGAATGTATCTCCTGAAATTATATGAAGTTTAACATAACAATACAATGTGTTTAACCCTTTCGATGCTGATGACGAGCTCAGCTCGTCATGATGCACGGTTGAGCTGTGCTGATGACGAGCTGAGCTCGTCATGAACAATGGGAAAGAGTGGCCTGCAGCACAGGACGGGAAAACACCTAGCAGCCAAGGTGTTAATGAAAAAAAGTAAATGGTTTTTAAAACTTGGAGTGGCTATGGGAGGGTGGAGAGAAGGGATAAGGAAGGTTGGTAACAGTTAGTGTAGGAGAGCAGGGGAGAGGGGGAGTCCAGGAGAATCCTGGAGATCCGGCCAATGGGTTCAGTGTGGCTTGATCCAATACTTCTCCAGTATTAGGGGTGTCTTTCATAGATTCACATGCCTGAATCATTCCCCGTCGTCGGAGTGGGAGTCCCACGGTATATAAAAAAGTAATAAAATGCCATAATACATATAGCAAATATCAGAAATACCCAACCAGGAAGTAAAGTAGCACCAGCTACAGTAGAAAAAACCCTCACACTCGTGACTATCCTAGTCATTATGTCTTCGTCCAAACTGCAGCCAATCAGGCGACAGCACCCACCAGAATGTTCTCCCCAGAGGCTCAGGCTCTCAGATTTTCTACCGCACGTTGTGTTGAAGGGAGTCTCCCTGAGCTCTGCTCAGTTTTTTCTTCTACACAGTTAGTTTCTTCAACTTTTCAGATGTCTTCTTCAAAATCCCTTTTCAGGGCCTGTGATTCTTGTGGGAAGCAAAGACTTTTCAAGGAAGATCCCCACAAGAAATGTTTATATTGCCTTTATCCTGACCATAAGGCAAAGGAGTGCAAGATCTGCCGGACCTTCCCCCCTAAGACCATCAGGGATAGAGAAGGACGACTACTATTGTGGCTAAACAGACTCCAGGACAAAGAGGACCCTTTATCTGAGGTAGGAAGCTTTGCCTCTGGGTCTTCATTTATTTCTACTAAGAGGAAGGCAGAAGCTGAGGTTTCATCTCCAAGGGCTAAGGTGTCTAAGAAGGCCCAATCCTCTCAGGATGCTCCTGGGCCTAGTACTTCGAGTAAGACTCTCCCACCTGCTAAAGGTGATAGTACGCCCTCTAAGAAGTCTGGGAAATCTTCAGTTCCCAAGAAATCTTCAAAATCTGTGCCTCCTCAGTTGCCACCTTTGACAATTTCAACGTCAAAAAAGGACTGTGTTTCCTCACATGTGGCCACGTCTACCACCTGCACTATAACTTTCTCCTCTCCAAAGCCTACTCTTGTCATGTCTTCGGCTTCATCACCTACTCTGGTTCATGTTCAGATCAGACCTATCTCGTCGTCGACAATTGTCCCGTCGACGACGGCTAAAGTACCGTCGACGAGTTCCTCGTCTACGATTTTGATGTCGACGGTTGGATCCCCGTCGACGAAGATGCTGCCGTCGACGAAGTCCTCGACGTCGACGGCGTTACCGTAGACGGTTAAACCCTCGTCGACGACGAAGACCACGTTGACGAAGCTACCGTCGACGACCTCGACGACGACCCCGTCGACGACGATACCGTCGACGAGACAACAGTTCCAACAGCAAACTGAGGTGCCGTCGACGCCGCCTCTATCAAGCTGCACTGCCTTGCAAGTTTGGTCAGCGCATACATCAGGGATTCCTTTGCCATCGCCTGCAACTACAGCTACGCTGTTGAGGAAAAGAGCAACTACTGAGACGATTTCTTCTACGCCAGTAGTGCCAGACAAACATTTGGATTCAGATGAGGAAGGATCCTATGAGGATGAAAATTTTGGAGCAGCTAGAAGTCCATCTGACCTCCGAATTAAAGTTCAAGAGGAAGAGATGGATGAGACTGAGCCTACGTCACATGCAGATAGGCCTGCTCCTGCCATGCAGATGCCTGACGATTTGTTTCGCAATCTGCAGTATATGCTCAGTGACTATTACAGACGATTCCCACCTTCAGAGTCAGGGGAATCTCCGGTCTCTACACCAAGACCTAGGACAGCGACTCCGCTGGCTAAGCAGTCGCAACCAGTGGTTTCTGTGACGTTGGAGGAAGAACGTCCAACATTATCTGCGGCGCACGTTCCAGCTCCTCAGACAGGAGAGGAAGAATTCTCAGAGCATGAGGAACAAGAAGAAGGTGAACTGGACAATGTTTCAGAATCGTCGGAGTATGAGGATTATAATGCAAACACCCCCTCTCCGGCAGAACCTACTACATCTGAGTCACCACCCGTGGACATTGCCTCATTCCACAAGATCATGGATAGGGCAACAAAGAGATTCATGATAACCATGGAATCAAAGCAAGAAGACTGCTTCTTGTATGATTTCAAGTCTACACCACAGAAACCGAGTTGGACCATTCCGATTATAGAATTCATCTGGAAGGAGGGCCTAAAGATCATGTCAAAGCCAAATTCTTTACCTGCAGTGCTTCCGAGAGTAGATAAGAAATATAGGGCGCCGAATTCTTCTCCAGCGTGCCTTGTCGGACAAGCTAAAACGGACTCTGTGGTAGCGCAGGCAGCGCAGAAGAGGTCTTCTAATCCGACATCTCAAGTCTCTGTTCCACCAGACCAGGATGGAAAACGCCTGGATTCTATCGGTAAAAAGGTTTCTACTATTGCAGCAACGACCATCAGGGCCGCAAACTCCCTAGCCATATTAGGGAGATACGACAGGCAGATGTGGTCGGACATCTCGCCATACATGGACAAACTTCCCGAGCCAGATCGAACTGAGGCAAGAAAGATCCTTCAGGAAGGAGAGTGTGTCTCCTCTGAAATAATTGATGCTGCAGTGGACGTTGCTGCAACGGGATTTCGACAGCTAGCGGGTGCAGCTGTTCTCAGAAGGCAAGGATGGTTGAAGGCAACATCCTTTCGGCAAGAGGTCCAAACAAGGATTATAGACATGGCGTTTGATGGAGAGTACTTATTTGGAAAACATGTTGATGATGCTCTGGAAGCCATCAAAAAAGATACGGAGACAGCACGTTCGCTGGGTACTCTGCAATACAGGAAGTCTTCCTTTCGTGGAGCAAAAGGAAGAGGGAATTTCTCTAATAGAGGAGGTTATAACCAGCAGCGTTCCTATTCTTCCGCCCAAGGAAACCAAAGATTCCAGCCATATAGGCAGCAGACATATGGTCAAAGGAAAGGAAATTTCTCTCAACCTCGCGGAAAATCTAATTATCGAGGAAGAGACCGTAAGAAATGAGGTACGCATCCTGCCACCACTTTGTACCAACCCAAACCAAATTGGAGGAAAAATATCCCAAAATTACTTGAATTGGTCCACAATTACCACAGACAAATGGGTTCTGGATGTGGTAGCCAGAGGTCACATTTTGGAATTCGTGAACTCCCCCAAATTGCCCCCCAAAAGGACCACCTCCAGCGCACCTCAAGGAGCTTTTCGCCCAAATCAACACCATGATTCGGAAGGGAGCAATAGAAAGAGTACCTCATCATCAGAAAGGAAAAGGCTTCTACTCAAGATTTTTCCTTATTCGCAAGAAGTCGGGGGAATGGCGTCCCATCCTCGACCTGCGTGCCCTAAACAAATTCCTAAAAAAGCTGTCCTTCAGGATGCTAACACTTCAAGAAATCCTCCAATTTCTTTCGGC
This sequence comes from Lissotriton vulgaris, assembly GCF_964263255.1. Lineage (NCBI taxonomy): Eukaryota > Metazoa > Chordata > Amphibia > Caudata > Salamandridae > Lissotriton > Lissotriton vulgaris. Next base: position 517,941,547 of record NC_141689.1, read on the forward strand.
AGGGGAGTACATGGCAACACTCGACCTTCAGGATGCATACTTCCACGTACCGATTTTTCCCAGGCATCGGAAGTTTCTGAGGTTGAATGGCTGGCAGGGACTTCCAGTTCAAAGTTCTTCCATTTGGACTGCGTTCAGCCCCCAGAGTGTTTACGAAGATACTGGCCCCGGTGGCTGCCCACCTTCGGTTGCAATCGATACAGATATATCCATATCTGGACGATTGCCTTATCAAGGCCAGTTCTTTCGACATGGCGCAAGATCACATCCAAACAACTCTGTCACTGATGCAAAGCCTGGGTTTCTCAGTAAACTTCGAAAAGTCACACCTCACGCCAGCAACAAGAAAGACTTTCTTGGGAGCGACGCTGGACACCAAGCTCGCCCAAGTATTCATCTCAAGAGAAAGACAGGAAAAGATTCAACGGTTAGCTGCGGCACTGTTATTAAAAAGGTGCGTTTCAGTGCGCATGTTCAAATCCTTCATCGGGATGATTTCTTCCTGCATTCTCCTCACCCCCAACTGTCGTCTTCGGATGCGACCCTTGCAAGAGGAGCTCAGTCGCCAGTGGATTCAAGTGTCGGGGTCCTTCGAGGATATCATCCAAATTACGCCTCAAATGCGAGAAGCAATCCTATGGTGGACTCAACGATCCAACATGCAAGTGGGATGCTCGTTCCTCACGGAAGTGCCCAGGTTCATAGTAACGACGGACGCTTCAATGACGGGCTGGGGCGCTCACCTCCAAGGCATGACGGTCAGCGGGAAATGGAACCAGACCCAAATGAAATGGCACATAAACAGGCTAGAATTGCATGCAATATTTCTGGCCCTGAAGTCCTTTCAAGCGACTCTGGAAGGCGCCACAGTTTTAATTCGAACAGACAACACCACCTGCATGCATTATCTAAACAAGCAGGGAGGCACAAGATCAGCCCGGTTGTCACAACAAGCACAAGAGATTTGGAGTTGGGCCCTGACTCACAATATTCATCTGTCAGCGGTCCATGTTCCGGGAATCGCAAATGTGTTAGCGGACTCTCTCAGCAGGTCCACGGGCTGCACTCACGAGTGGGAACTACATCTACCATCTCTAAACCGCATCTTTCAGCTGTGGGGGCATCCGGATCTGGACTTGTTTGCGACATACCAGAACCGGAAATGCCCATACTTTGCAAGCTGGGTTCCCCACAAGGACTCGTGCGGGGATGCCCTTTCGCTGAATTGGAATCAAATATTCGCATACGCTTTTCCACCGATACCTCTGATCCCGAAGGTCATCAGGAAGATGAAGAAGCAGCCATGCCGGTTGATACTAATTGCTCCACGATGGCCCCGGCAATACTGGTTCACCGAGCTCCTTCTTCTCTCGGAATGCAACCCTATCCAACTTCCACGCATTCCGAATCTTCTCTCCACCCAGCAGGGCAGAGTGTACCATCCGGACCCGAACTCGCTGAAATTGTCAGCTTGGCTCCTCAACACATGGAATTTGCACACTTAAGTATTCCACAAGACTGTCAGGAGGTACTGGCAAAGGCCAGAGCTCCATCCACGATCAAAACCTACAAGCTTAAGTGGAGGCGTTTCTGTGCATGGTGCCAATCCAATGGTCTACATCCCATTCATGCCAAACCGGAGCAAATCCTTCCTTTCTTTTTGCATTTGGCCAGATTGGGTTTGGCACATTCTACTCTTAAAGTCTTCCTGGCTGCCATTTCTAGATTTCGTCAAGATGGATCAAATTCTTTGTTTTCTGTGCGGATCATACAGCAATTTTTCAAAGGATTGTTTCGTATGTTTCCGCCTGTACGTAAACCTCCTCCTGCATGGCATCTGAATGTCGTACTAACTCAGCTCATGCGCCACCCTTTCGAGCCAATCCATAAGGTGGACCTGAAATTTTTGACATGGAAAGTATCATTGTTACTAGCCTTAACATCTGCTAGAAGGGTTAGCGATATTCAGGCATTTACATCTAAAGCGCCTTTCATTCAATTCACCACAGACTCAGTGGTGCTACGTACTAATCCAACGTACATGCCAAAAGTACCCTTGGACTTTCATTTGAATGAACCGGTTGTCCTGAAGACATTCTTTCCAACCCCACAGTCTCCAGCTGAGAGAGCACTACATTCATTGGACATTAGAAGATGTCTTAAGTTTTACCTATCAAGGACCTCTGCCATCCGCAAAACAGACCAGCTGTTCGTGGCTTATGGGCGGCAGCGCCAGGGATGTGCAGTTTCAAAACAAACCATCGCTAGATGGGTCTCCTCTACTATTGGACTTTGTCATCAGCAGGCCGGTAGACCCTTACAGGCCTTGCCAAGAGCACATTCTACAAGGGCGGTTAGCTCTTCCACTGCCCTTTTTGCTGGTGTGCCTCTTCGACAGATCTGCAGAGCTGCTACTTGGTCTCGCAGACACACCTTTACTAGACACTACTGTCTAGATTCAGCAGACGACGCAGATGCTTCGGTTGGAAGAGCAGTGCTGCGCAATCTTTTCAAATAAGGTGAGCCTCTGTTTCCACCTCCTCCTCTATGCTCTTTAGACGTTCTTTCAGATGTTGATGATAATTGTTCTACATGTACAGTGTATGTATATATATATAGATATAAAGATATATAGATATGTATGTATTTGATTCTCTGACGTCTACGAGCATTATGCTAGGAGTACTGCTTACTATTCTGATTCAGGCATGTGAATCTATGAAAGACACCCCTAATACTGGAGAAGAACAATAGTTACTTACCTGTAAACAGGTGGTTCTCCAGTATTGGTGTCTTTCATAGATTCACATGCAACCCGCCCGCCTCCCCCCAGAGACTCACTTAGGCATTATGGAGTCTACTCCGGTGCGAGAAAATCTGTGAGCCTGAGCCTCTGGGGAGAACATTCTGGTGGGTGCTGTCGCCTGATTGGCTGCAGTTTGGACGAAGTCATAATGACTAGGATAGTCACGAGTGTGAGGGTTTTTTCTACTGTAGCTGGTGCTACTTTACTTCCTGGTTGGGTTTTTCTGATATTTGCTATATGTATTATGGCATTTTATTACTTTTTTATATACCGTGGGACTCCCACTCCGACGACGGGGAATGATTCAGGCATGTGAATCTATGAAAGACACCAATACTGGAGAACCACCTGTTTACAGGTAAGTAACTATTGTTCTTATTTTTAGCCTGTGACCTTGTTTCAGGGTTTGCAGATGGACAGATATGGTCTAGTAGCTGTAAGTTTGTTCCGGTAGTTGATAGTTTAGTTGTAATTTACCCTCAAAATTGGATGTGCATAACTCTGGTGTGGCAAGAGCCTAACTATCAGGCTGTCTGGATATTTTCTTGTACTTGTTCCTTTTTTCACTTTTTGCTACTCTGGTTTCTGTGTGCCCCCAGAGATTGTGATCTGGAATTCCACCTGTGTGGAGGTGCCAGTGCTGTACTAATCTGAAGCAAAATTGACCCAACCCTATAACTTTTCTTCTGTGGATGAACCAAAGGGCCCCTACAATCCGGTGACGGGTGTTCTCAGAATTGGAGTGTGCCTTACGCACAATGTGATAATGATCTGCAGCATGAACATAGGAGGCGAGTTGACCCAAAATCAAATTTAATTTGGCTTTGTTGGGAACCTAGGTGTGGAATTAGCCTGATATATGGGGTGAGTCTTTGCTCAGGATTTGCCTAACCACCTTAATTTGTCTATTGGGTGAAATCAGAAGAGAGGTTAACACAACCTTAATTGTCTAATTGAGTGTGCCTTGGGCAGAGCTTAACCCAAGCTAGTTCACTAACAAAAATCACCAGTTAAAAAAAGGGGAAGCTCCTTTTTACGGAGAGTCATGGTCTAATTTGTTAGTGTTCGTTATAGGCAGGCTCAACACGAACTGACAGTCCTTACCAAACTCAGAGAACCTCTGGAATTCACTTAATACATTGTACAAAGTCCCAGAGCTGGAGCTAGTTGCTTACATGGTCATAAAGGGTCCTGTGGGTCCTCACTAACAAAAGACTTCAAATACACACTTTATTTTTGAAGTCTGTCTACTCATGGCATTCAGCTCTTTGTCGGTTGCTTTGCATGTTCTTGAGTTGGTGAATGTGAAATAAATCTCTGGATAGATGATTTTGAGCTCCTGGATGGATGGGTAGGTAAGTAGGAAGGTAGGTGGATGGATAGATGTGGAGAATTTGAATAACTGAGTGGATTAATGCGCGAATGGGACAATGAGCAAGTGCATGAGTGTCTAAGGCCTCAGTGTTAAAACATTTTTTGCACTCACCTCTGCTGCTCACCCATGCGTTCGCCCATATTTATAGTCGTTCACCCATATAACCAGTCATAATCATCCACTCAGTCACCCCATATCAGTGTCTAAGCCATGTATAAATAAGAGTGCACATCTAGTGCTCAATTACTAAGTACTTTCACTAATAAAAGGTCATACCTTTTTAGCCTTAGTCAAGTCCTGTTTTGTATTGTAGTACAGCGAAGACTTCTTATGTAAACATCAAAGGAAGAAGGTGTAACAACCGCTCATTGGACTTTTTACTGACTGGCCTTATGCATATGCTTTCGCTTGCGAAAGATAATGTATACAAGAAGGGGCGTGGAGCCCGCCTATTGCTTAACATTTGTTAATGTGACATTCTTGTTTACTGCCTCCTAATTCGCCAGGTCGTGCTAGCTTCACTTTCTATTCTTTCGTGTGTGCGGCATGGACCAAGTGACCTTCCATGTCTCGCACTGTGATTGAGTTACTGTTTTCTTTATTCTTCCCCATCATGTTGCTTTTTCTTCCCTCTGTGGTGCTTCTTCCTATGCTGCTTCTTCCTCCCCCCCCCCCCCAACCCTTGTCCTTGTTGCTATTTACCCTCCCACCCCCACATTCATTGTCACCCCCCCTATTGTCTGTTGCTTTTTCCTCACCCACTGCCCTTGCTGTCTGTGTCGCATCCTCCCCTCACATTTCCCATCCTCCCGTTGTCTGTGTTGCCGCCCTCGCCATAAAAAAAGCAAACATGGCCAGCGCTGGCTGCGTCATAGCCCTTTTTTAGGTCGAGCCTGGGCAGTGCATGTGTTGCTCTGCTAGCCATGCTGTATTGGAGTATGGAATAGAAGCCCCGCCCACTTGTGTCATTGTCCTTCATAAATGCTGGCTTCTGATTCTTCCATAGACTTCTTTGTCCCTCCTTAGTACCGCCTTGTCTTCATTCAATCTCCCATGAGGACTGGTTCTTTTACTTTGGTTGTTACACAGTGAGTCTTTTTTAGTCTTTTAGCACTGTTTACTTTAATGAGTTTCTCCTACTGCAGGCACGACATTCTTTTCTGCAACATTCAGCACTCCATGCGCACTTTCACTTTCTGAGCGACGCGGGACAATAGCGGCCGCTTCTTTGAATATGTCTTGCATTTACAAGAGTTTGAGCTATTGGCTTTGTACATGACACTTTTTATTTGTGTTATCAAAACATATAAATAAAAGGCATTGTCATTTACAATGCCAATAGCTTAAACTCTTGCAAATGCGAGACCTCTTGCATTTCAAATGCTTGTTTTTTGTATCATCCCATTGTCCATTCCTTCCCTCCTGTTTATGTTGCCCATTCTTTTTCACCTTCCCTCCTGTTGTCTTTGTTGTTCATCGCCACCTGCCGTAAAAGACGCAGTGACACGGTCAGCACTTTTAGCCATGCTGCACGGCAGCTGCGCTGCTCTACAACATGGCTAAAACACATTGGCAAAGCATATGCTCCCACATCGGCGAGACCTTTTGGTCTTGATTTAAAAAAAATATATATATAAATTTTTTTTGCTTACTTGCTAGCTAGTCTTAATTGACCGGTACTGCACTAAGCTGGCTTTTTGTGTTTTATCGTAACCTAAGATCTTATTAGCTAGTGAAGGGTACATACAGGAGCATTGTGAGCTTTCTTTCAAATTCCGGTGTTAAAATAAGGATACCGAAGTTTTTCTCAGCTGTTCCGACTGCGAGAATACCTTGATTGGGGCCCCAGTATGCAAAGATGTTTTGTTGCACGGATCATGTAATCCATCCGTGGTGAACTTGTCTTGCTACTTGAAACGCTCTGTCTGATTTTCAGCATCTGTGGCGCATTCTGGTATCTGTTCATGCAAAAGTAAGTTAATTGTAAGTGTAACATTCAGTATTTTCATTTGTTGAAATAGTTGGTCAAGCCTGTTCTATGAAAGCCAAAACTCAAACCAATTTTCCCCATCGTATGTTTAGAATTCTTGTGACAGCTGCATGGCTACAAAGAGTGTTTTTTATTTTATTTTATTACTAAGTTCTGCAATCTTCATGATTGAGGCTTTCACCATCATCTGAATCCTTGCCAGGCTCCTCTTTCCTACAGTCTGAAATAATGCTTAAACAAAATCCACATTTGTTTGCCATTCTCTGGCAAAGGTAGTTATTCAAGTATATGTTTGTAATGAAAAGTTTAGTTTTGGACCACAACTTACACTGAGTGTACCACAGCCATCTCCCAAAAGGTATGAGCCCCAGGGCATTCCCAGAGTAGATTAATGTACAAGCCCATCGTCGAGGGCGATTAGCACGTTGTATTCTATGTGGTTTCAACAGTGTGCTGTATTTTCTGTGTGGCAACTGTTGAGCTATATCATTTTGATGTTTGTGGGGTTAGTTTATTTATGACCCAGTGCCCTGGAATCTTCAAATGGTCTATATCAAGCTTCTGTTAGCCAATTTGGTAAGTTCGCAATATCCATTTCCAATATTAAAAGACCAAAAGTTTTTACTGGTTTTTTCACTCTATCCTATGTTTGACATACTGTTTTAGTTTGTAGATTCTACTACGCCCGCCTGCCTCAGTCTAATGGGTATATGCTTTTATTGCTAGGACGGACAGAAATGTATTTAATGTTAGGTGCACCATGCCATGCCGTCATAATCTATTGGCATATTCAGACTGGTTCTAGGCAAAATTGGTGTAACTGCTATAATAAAACAGCGCATAATAGAACAATAATATAACCATGTTGTACTTTTCCATCTTAGAAAGGAAGCAATATTCAGCATTTTGGTTTTTAGGTCTCGCCTGTCGATGCGCATGCGCATCGAGCAAGGCGAGAGTATTGGGACTTATCCACTCTTTATCCACACTGCAAGGAATCGTGGCGATTCCTTGCAGTGCCCGTGACTTTTAAGCTCAATGCGCATGCGCATTGAGCTTAAAAGCGCGTGCACGTCCGTCTTTGTTTACCCGCTCCGCCCCCTCCCCTTCCCGCCGTGTCGCATTTCTCCTCCCCCCTCCCCTCTCTTCCCTCCGTCTTGTTTATTTTACCCGCTCCGCCCCCTCCCCTTCCCGCCGTGTCGCATTTCTCCTACCCCCTCTTCCCTCCGTCTTGTTTATTTTACCCGCTCCGCCCCCTCCCCTTCCCGCCGTGTCGCATTTCTCCAAACAGGGTGTTTGTTCGTCAGCGTTGTGCATTTTGTTCCAATGTCTCAACCCACTTTACCTTTTCTATGCAATTCTTGCAGAGAGGCAGCAGCCACCCCATGTCTGCCTCTGACGTCTCTTGCGCTGATCTTACACATCTTAAGATGGGGACGGTCGGCATCTCCAGCACCACTTGCCATCATTAGAGCTGGACTTTGGGTAGCCCCCTTAATAAGCTGCACTCAGCTTATTGCTAGCACACTCTGACGGAAAATACCCTGTCTACTGGCTTTCGCTGCGAATTACCCAATACTCCTGGGCCACTCCTGTCGTCTATCACGAATACCCTTTGATTTGCCTCTTCCCCTGATCCCACTGCCCTAAGGCACTTAATAACCAATGCCCTACTGGTACTCTGCACAGTGCACACCCTCAAATCCCTTTTGCCACGAACGGCCCTTTGCAACCCCGTCTACAGAACTCTTACGTTCTTCTTTCTACTCAATTTTATCTGTCGCACGCTTATGTCCCCTGAAACATATGTGACCCTCTACCCTTGACTCGTCACGGAGAGCAGGGCTCAGGGAATTACTATACACTGAATCTGCTCCCCTCCTCCCCCCCAACACCCTCCTAAACCCCTTATCTCGTTAGAAGCCACCCATATACATGTCAAACACTACTATATTTATGCCGATTAGTACCGATTTTAAAATTGAAAAAATAGCTTATTTCAGTTTTCTTCCGGTTAAACTGCCCCCGTTTTAATATCGACTACCAGGAAAGTAAAGTCCCAAGAATTTTTTGTACCCCCGTCCCTTATTCCGATACCAAAGACTGGCAGGCATGCACCCTTTCAAACTGAAACCCCAGAACACAGGCTCGCTTCCGCAATCCAATGAGAGACATGGACTACAGCTCCCATAAGAACCCTGCACACGACCACCATATTTGGTGTGTGTCATAGTAGGCTATAAAATAAATCACTTCACCAACATAGGAAGGTATTAGATAAGGGGGTAAGTATCGTGTGCTTCAAAGGAAATACAGGGAGCGCTAAGTCAATTTTTCGCCCGCTCCCGTTCCACCCGTGAATACTCGACTCCGCTTCAAGATGGCGGCTTTACCGTGAACATTCGATGCAGTCCGTTTTCATGCTCAATTTTTCTGATGGAAAGGTAGAAGGATCCAGATGACTCGGCGCTTGGCTGCTCGTGTCTGCATTTGCGGGTGAAGGGCGCCGGGAATGAATTAGTGCAGCCTGGGAAGATGGCCTCCAATGAGCAACAGAGGCAGGTGAGAAGGTAGAAAAGTAAATGGTGATGGGTTATGTCCCCTGCAAGAGAATCGTTAGCAGCTGCACTTTCTTGCCTAAACGTTAGTTCTATAATTCGCTACTTTCTCTGCATTTCCGTTCCACCACCTGGCTCAGTTATGCCCCTGCTTGACTGTCTCTACCACACCTGCTTGCAAACGTCACTGCCTCGCTGCAGCTCAAACCACTGTTGTGTATTGACCAAACACAACTTACGTTACTGATTATATATCACTCACTGTATTATCTTTCCAGCAATTCATTTCTGTCTCACGCAACTGCATCGATGTGGGCAAGCCAGGAAATGTAACGGTTAGAGGAAGGCATAGCCAGGAATCTGGCTTTCAGAATCAAACAGGAGCTAAACCATACACTATTCGGCTTGTAAATGATGCAGCAACGGCCATATAAGACATGATAAATGCAGAGTTATGCTGAACATTTGGTTCCTTCTTCAACGTTTGTCTTTTGCTTTGTGGAACTATTATTTTTATTAAGTCGGTCTGCAGTGCACCCACGCACGTGCCTTCAGCCGCAGGTCGGCGGGACAAATGTAACGAATGTTACAAGAGTTAAACAACCAACCCTAAACACGTTCCCGCCCCTTCCCTCAGATCTGACCCTTTTTTTCGACTCTTTGACAGGACACAATACGAGCGTTCGACCCAGTTTACTTTTCGGTATTACTTGTAGCTTTACCCCGTGTCACTTCTGTCTTCTCCTTAAGCCCTTTGATTTGACCCCACTTCCGTTTGAGCTGTGATAAAGACGGTTAATTTCTTAGGCCTCTTAGCTCAATCTTTAATAAGGGTGGGTGAACTTGGTCCCCATAATGTCTGAAACCCCTGTTCCAGGGTGACAGATCTTCTACACCTATTTGCCCCTATACGCACTATATCCGTGACCGGTGGGGGGAGGGAGTATCTTGCTTGCTCCCCAATAAACTAGGAGCACTTGCTTGCCCCCCAATAAACTAGGAGCACTTGCTTGCCCCCCAATAAACTAGGAGCACTTGCTTGCTCCCCAATAAGCTAGGAGCACTTGCTTACCAGCTCATAAGAAGAGTGGTAATTGCTTTCCCCTAGGGTAGCTCAGCAGGTATGTTAGCCTATCTCTTATACCATGTTTTATATAGATTGACAGTGTAAGGAGTTTGAACATCATGTCTATTGTCCTGTACCTCCTTCCAGTATATTTTCATCTTAGGGTAATGCCATAGTAGGTGGAGGAGGGTAAGGGTACCTTAAGGTTTACTTCAGTGCACCATATTGTTGGACTCATTACGAGTATACACTCTCCGGTATGTACTTCTATCTGCTTGATCTGGGCATCTTTTTCCAGCCGAGTACTTTCCCCCCTTTTTTCTCCACTTTATTGTCCTCGCCCTGTTGATAATCCAAGCACGGGCAGCGAGGATCTAAGCCTGCTTTATTAGAAACTGGCAAATTCTCCTCCACTTCTTCTGTGCTCCGGTTCCCTCAACCCCTCACCCTCACTCACCCTCACCCACACTCACCCTCACTCACCCTCAACGCCTCACCCTCACTCACCCTCAACGCCTCACCCTCACTCACCCTCAACCCCTCACCCTCACTCACCCTCACTCACCCTCACCCTCACTTACCCTCAACCCTTCACCCTCAACCCCTCACTCTCACTCACCCTCACTCACCCTCAACCCCTCAGCATCACCCTCACTCACCCTCAACCCCTCACCTACCCTCACCCTCAACCCCTCACCCTCACCCTCACTCACCCTCAACACCTCACTCGCCCTCACCCTCACTCACCCTCAACACCTCAACCTCAACCCCTCACCCTCACTCACCCTCACCCACCCTCACTCACCCTCACTCTCACTCACCCTCAACCCCTCACCCTCACTCACCCTCACTCACCCTCAACCCCTCACCCTCACCCACCCTCAACCCCTCACCCTAACTCACACTCACCCTCACTCACCCTCACCCTCACTCACCCTCACTCACCCTCACTCACCCTCACTCACCCTCACTCACCCTCACTCTCTCACCCACCCTCACTCTCACTCACTCTCACTCACTCTCACTCACCCTCACTCACCCTCACTCGCCCTCAACCCCTCACTCACCCTCACTCACTCACCCTCACTCACTCACCCTCACTCACTCACCCTCACTCACCCTCACCCACCTTCACACTCACTCACTCACCCTCACTCACCCTCACCCTCACTCACCCTCAACCCCTCACCCTCACACAGTGCAATAGGTCTCGGAGCATTTGAGTTAGAGCTTTTAGATTTGTTTATGGCTTTTTTTATTTGTAATTCTTTAGCATTGGCTACAGGAAACAAAAATGCTAAAGATTTACAAAAAAAACCCATAAACAATTCTAAAAGCACTAACTCTAATGCTGCGAGACCTATTGCATTTCCAATGCTTGTTGTAAAATGGTATTCACCTATTGTCGCAGGAATTCACTAATACACATAACGCTGTGTGGCCCCCCCTAAGTTTTTATTGCTCATTAGCCCAGAGATTTGGCTTATTCCAATTTGGCGTCAAGTGTACTATCAGTGGGAATTAATGTACAGTGCCCAGTATCACGGAGATCAAAACTACAGGGATTCCTGTGGTTAATAGAATATTGTCTGCACAGTAGAGTAGGGTAATTAGGTTGACCGCCCCTCTATACTATATTGTAAATACCTTTTTGGAGCAACATTGCAATTGTTTCTGTTCCTAGTGCAACAAAGGAGGAAAAGCCATTTAAAATCCCCAGCCCTCCCCGTGCCACTTGCTACTCTGAATTCTGGCGACTGTCATTCATTTTTAAGGACAACAGCGCAAGATAGTTTTAACATAGTTTCATGCACTTGATTTGTCATTTGTCTCAATCCCATCATCTCCATGTCTTTAAACATTCAAAGCTTGTTTAGTGCCCTTTGCAGTCGCAACTTAATCTTCACTTGCCTCTTCGAGCTCCGAAGGCGGAACCTCTTGTTAGAATTCCTCTCTTTATAACCCCAGATTGGTCTGAATGTACCAAAGTTAAGACTATCTTTTGTATACTTTTGCCCAATACTTTCCCAAGGATCTTGGTGCATCTTTACAGTACTCAAAGGTGCACCTGCTGCACCATTCAAATCCCTATTGTCTGTAAAGTAACTCGACTTGTGACTGCCTGCTTAGTAGTACAAAATTGCAATATTTGGTGTTTAGAGGGGATCCTAGAGCTATGGGCACCGGTTCCACTGCACCTGATGCACCATTGAAATCATGACCCTAGTACCAGCAAGGTAACTGCACTTGTCACTGCTCATTTAGTAAATATAGCAATAGTTGGTGTTTAGAGGAGTTCTGACAACTTTTGGCCCCTGTGCCACTGCACCTGCAGCACTATTGAAATCATGACCCTACAGCACTTGTAACTGCCTATTTAGTAGCAAAATGTAGCAATATTCTGCGTTTTGTGGGGTCCCGAGAGCTTTTGGGCCCATTGCCACTGCACTGTATAGTGGTAAAGTATAACAATATTAGGTGTTTAGTGCGATTCTGACCACTTTTGGCCCCGTGCCGCTGCACCTGCTGCAGCATTCAAATCAAGACCCTGTTCTCTGTAAGGTAACGGCACTTGTGGATGCCTGTTTAGTAGTAAAATATAGCATAGCTCTTGTATATGAACTTTATTTTTAATGTGCAATGTTTTTTAGAACATTTAGAATTTTATCATAACAACCAAATAAATGAAGTTGAAAAACTCAATCCGATAATGCCTACAAAGTGCAAAGAAAGGTGCTGAGGCATGAATAGGAACTGCAGCAAACATTCTAAAGCAAAAGCATCTGCTTTGCACAACTAAGTAATACAAAACAAGCATTCCAGCATACTGTTAGAAGCTGTCTGCCTTTTCCGTGGGAAGAGATCGTTCCTCGATAGTGAATTTGGCATGAACAGTGTGAACAGATGTAGTCGTAAATGCATGCAGCCAGGGAAAGTTAACATTACAAAGTTTCACACAAGCAAATGAACACAGTGATTCAGTAGTGGGACTGATAGGAGCCCCCTTTTAAACTATATTAAAGACCAGAGATTTCACAAGCCTAGCGCAAGCTCTCTGCAGGCGAAACGGGGTGTCTGCGTGGGTAGCGGTAGTTTAAATCTCCAAGCAATAGAGTGTAATTGTAAGGTTACTTACATAGCGCAAGCTGTCACCCTACGGGTATCCTGGCGCTTAGATCAAAATAACTGACATGCGAACAAGCCAAAGCATCAGAAGAAGAGAAGTTATTCCTAGGGAAAGAGCCAAGTTTTCAGGCTCTTTCTGAACTCGGTCAGGAGTCAATTTGTCTGACACGCTGTGGTAGTAATAAGTGTGCGGCAGCCACACTGAAGGCCCCCCCATCCTAGAGCTCTTGAATCTAGGAATCGTCACCAGGTTGGCACTGGAGGAGCGAAGCTGCCTCTTGGGGAGGTACCAGGTACATTTTTCCTGCAGTGGAACGGGCCACTGATCATGTACCTCTCTGTGAACCATACAGAGAGATTTAAACTGGACCCTTTCCCTAATAGGCAACCAATGTAAGTATTTTAAAGTCACAGTGGTGGAGGACCTACGTTCCCTATTTAGCACCAACTTTGCTGCTGCCGACTGGACTCTCTGCAACCCCTGAAAGATGTATTGAGGTGCTCCTAAGTACAGAGAGTTGCAGTAATCCAGTCTGCTTAGCACTGTGCTTCTCACTACGAGGGAGCGTGAGTCCTTTGGTAACAGTGGGAGTAACCAGCGAAGCATGCGCATCAAGGAGAAGCACACACTGGAAGTCTTGTTTGCTTGCGACTCCATCTGGAGATTATTATCCAACAGAACCCCCAGATTGCGCACCGTATTAACAGGGGCTAGAGGTTCTTGTTCAGGGGTGAGCCTAAACTCCAGTGGAAGCTGCTTAAACATTTTCACCGAAGAGTAGTACACCACCTCAGTTTTTCCACCATTAAACTGCAGCGAGTTACTCCCTAGCCAACCAGTAGTCTGACGCATACACTCCTGGAATGTGTCCATGGATACTGCGTATTTTCCGTCCAGGGAAATCGCCAGTTGAGTATCGTCAGCATAATTTACTAGGTCAACCCCAAATGATTTAATGATCGGAAACAGGGGCTGCAAATAGATATTGAAAAGAATAGGGCTTATCGCAGAGCCCTGCGGTGCCTCATAAATTACCGATGATTTGCTAGAGGTGAACGGTGCCATAGTCACCATCTGCTGTCTCTCCGATACATAGGACTTTAGCCACTGCAGAGCCCAGCCCTTCACTAGATCTTCCTCATTTTGTCCACCAGTATTGAATGATTCACCATGTAGAAGGCGGCCGACATATCGAGAAGCACTAAAACGGAAGCACTCCTGTCGTCGGCTCGCCTACGTAAATTGTCCAGCATAGTAGCAAGCGCTGTCTCCGTCCCGTGACATGGACGGAACCCAAATTGGTCCCTATCCAGCAGTTGATTATCCTCTAGAAAGCAAGACAAAGTCTTGCTTACTACCCTTTCCAAGATTTTAATTGAATAAGGTAAGAGGGAAATAGGTCTAAAGCTTGCTGGAATTGTTGGGTCCAGTGAGGGCTTCTTAATCAAAGGAGTCATCACAGCTTGCTTCCACTGATCTGGAACTATACCTTCTTCCAGAGATTGGTTACAGATCTGTCGCAACCAACGGAAGGTATCTTGACTGTGTATCTTCCAGATTTTGTGTGAGAGAGGGTCAAGAGGAGAACCCGATGACACACTGTGAGCCATATCATTGAAAGTAGTGTTGATGAGGATTTGAAAACTGTCCAAAGAGGCTCTCACCCCCAAGTCCTCATCCATCCTCTGCACAAGATTATCCTGGTCTCTAATAGTGTGGAGATGGAGGTCACCAATAATTTTGGCAATTTTATCTTCAAAATACAAGGAGATCTCATCCGAGTTTCTGTGAGGCTACCACTTTGTTGCTCGTACAGGTGGATAGTTCCTTAACGATTTTGAAGAGATAGATAATGGACTTAGCATAGAAGTCTGCCTAAAACTTAAGGATAGACTCCTTATACTTAATCTGCACTACTCTCAATTCTTTCTTATCTGACTCTAGATACTTCTTCCTCTCTGCTTTCTTACAGCTCAAACGTAGTAGTCTCAGTTCTTCATTATGCCAAGGGGCTGTGCTTTTCCTCTTGTTTTTGAGCTTCTTTACTGGGATTAGCTGGTCCAAGGTGTTTGTTATGTGGTTATAATACATTTTAGAATTATCCTCTACTGAAGCAGTGGCGTCAAAGTGATTTGCATTGGAGAGAGTCTGGAGGGTCCTATTTTTCCTTAATTTCGCCCACTCCCTTCCTCTACGATAAATCGCTGGACGGCTGATATTTCCCCTTAAGCAGGGCAGTGTAGTGTGAAAATGAATTAAGTAATGGTCGGTCCAAATTTGTGGTGTTATGTTTGACACTCCTGTTTCAGATTGGGTTGCAAACAGAAGGTCCAGAAGTTCAAGTTCAAGTTTGACATTTGTATAGCGCCCTATATACCCAGAGGGTCTCAAGGCGCTTGAGGAGGGGGGGGGTGCTTTATTTATCTAATATCCAAGTTTTAAGTTGTTTTCTGAAGGAGAGGCGGTTCTGAGTAAGGCGGAGATGGGTGGGGAGAGAATTCCACGTCTTGGCCGCTAGGTAGGAGAAGGATCTTCCCCCCATGGTGGATTTGTGGATGCGTGGGATTGCGGCGAGGGCTTGAGTGGATGATCGCAGTTGGCGGGTGGGGGTGTAAAAATACAGGCGAATGTTGAGGCATTCGGGTCCTAGGTCGTAGAGGGCTTTGTGTGCGTGGGTAAGGAGACAAAATGTTATTCTCTTGTTGACGGGGAGCCAGTGGAGGTCTTTCAGGTGGCCGGAGATGTGGGCTTGCCGGGGGATGTCTAGTATGAGTCTGGCTGTGGCGTTTTGGATGCGTTGGAGTTTTTTCTGTAATTTGGCTGTTGTTCCGGCGTAAAGGGTGTTTCCGTAGTCCAGTTGGCTGGTGACCAGTGTGTGGGTGACCGTTTTTCTTGTATGGTGGGGATCCAACTGAAGATTTTTTTGAGCATGCGTAGGATGTTGAAGCAAGATGATGAGACGGCGTTGACTTGTCTGGTCATCGAGAGGGAGGAGTCCTGGATGAAGCCCTGGTTACGTGCGTGGTCCGTAGGTATGGGTGCGCTTCCCAGTGCCGGTGGCCACCATGAGTCGTCCCAGGCGGAGGGTGATGAACCTAAGATGAGGACTTCTGTTTTGTCCGAGTTTAGTTTTAGACAGCTGTCCTTCATCCATTCGGCTACTTCTTTCATCCCTTCGTGTAGGTTGGTTTTGGCGGTGTTTGGGTCTTTGGTGAGGGAGAGAATTAGCTGGGTGTCGTATGCGTAGGAGATGATGTTGAGGTTGTGTTGGCGCGCGATGGATGTGAGGGGACTCATGTATACTTTGAAGAGGGTGGCACTGAGTGATGATCCTTGTGGTACGCCGCAGATGACTTCGGAGGCCTCTGATCTAAAAGGGGGGAGGCGGACTCTCTGATTTCTTCCGGCGAGGAACGAGATGATCCAGTCCAGTGCTTTTCCTTGTATTCCGACGTTGCTTAAGCGTTGAATAAGGGTGTTATGGCAGACAGTATCAAAGGCTGCGGAGAGGTCAAGTAGGATGAGGGCGACAGTCTCTCCGTTGTCCAGTAATGTTCGGATGTCATCTGTTGCTGCGATGAGGGCGGTCTCAGTGCTGTTTGGCTCGGAAGCCGGATTGTGAGGGGTAGAGGGAGCCGTTGGACTCGAGGAAGGCGGCGAGCTGGCTGTTGACGGCTTTCTCGATGACTTTGGCAGGGAATGGGAGGAGGGAGATGGGGCGGTAGTTCTTGAGTTCAGTGGGGTCTGCTGTGGGTTTTTTCAGGAGGGCGCTGAGTTCGGCGTGTTTCCAGCTTTCCGGGAAGGTAGCGGAGTTGACAGAGCAGTTGATGACCTCTCTGAGATGGGGTGCGATAATGGAGTCTGCTTTGTTGAAAATGTGGTGAGGACATGGGTCGGTTGGTGATCCTGAGTGGATGGAGTTCATCAGGCGGATGGTCTCTTCAGTGGTGATTGGGTTCCAAGCGCAGAGGTTGTTGACGGGGTGTTTTAGTTCGGGGGTGGGTGGGGTGGACTGGGTTCCGGTCTGGTTTATGAAGCTGTTATGTATGTCTGCGATTTTGTTGTGGAAGAATGAGGCTAGGGAGTCGCAGAGGTCTTGAGAGGGAGTGATGTCGTTCGTGCCGGCGGTGGGGTTGGTGAATTCTTTGACGATGTCGAATAGTTCCTTGCTATTTTGGGCGTTGTTGTCGAGTCTGTCCTTGAGAGCTGATTTCTTGGTGGATCTAATCAGTTGATGGTGTTTGCGGGTAGCGTTCTTGAAGGCTGTCTGGTTGTCGGTGGTTCGGTCTTTTCTCCAGGCTTTCTCGAGGGTGCGGCACATCTTCTTGGATTTCTTGAGGTCCTCATTGAACCAAGGGGCTTTTTTGTTTATCTGTTTGGTTTGATGTTTTTTCAAGGGTGCTAATTCATCAGCGCTGTGGGTGATCCATTGTGTGAGGTTGGTGGCTGCGAGGTTTGGGTCCGATGATTTTACAGGGGGGTTTTGGTGCAGTGATGTGAAGAGTTGGTTGGTTGTAATTTTGTTCCAGTTTCTGCGGGGAATTGGTTGTGGGAGGTTGTGGGTCGTAGTCTTATTGTAGCTGAAGTGAACGCAGCTGTGGTCTGTCCACTGTAGAGTTGTGGTGTGGTCGAAGGAGATATGTTTGCTGGAGGTGAAGATTGGGTCGAGCGTGTGTCCGGCATAGTGGGTGGGGGTGTTAACAAGTTGTTTGAGTCCGAGATTGGCGAGGTTGTCCAGAAGGGTGGTGGTGTTGCTGTCATTGTTCTTTTCAATGTGGAAGTTGAGGTCTCCCAGTAGAATGTAGTCCTCGGAGGGGAGGGCGTCGGGGCTGACGAAGTCGGTGATGTCTTTGCTGAATTGTGCGCGAGGTCCTGGTGGTCTGTAGATGAGGGTTCCTCTGAGTGTGGTCTTGGGGTCGGTGTGGATCTGGAAGTGGAGGTGTTCAGCGGTAATGAGGTTATCGTCGGAGCTGGTCGAGATGCGGATGGTGTTCTTGTTGACGATGGCGATGCCTCCTCCTGTTTGTTTGGCGCAGTCTTTTCGGATGATCTTGTATCCGTCCGGAATGGCTATGGTGATGACGGGTGCTGAAGAGCTGTTCATCCAGGTTTCTGTGAGAAAGGCGACGTCCGGCGCTGTGATGTCGAGTAGGTTCCATAGTTCAATGGCGTGGCTGTGGACTGAGCGGGTGTTGAGTAGGATGCACTTCAGATGGTTGGGGTTGGAGCTGTGTGTGGATTCTGGAGATATGGTGGGTTTCTTAATGCAGCTGAACTTGCAGGAGTGGCAGGTGAAGAGTTCATGGGTGTGTCCTGGGGCGGCTTGGTAGCAGTTTAGGAGTCGGCCGGGATTAAGTGCTGAGAGGGTTGCGGCGTCGTACGTTATGCGGGTGGAGCGGGTTTTACGGGGACCAGGGGGTCTGGCGCGGTCCAGGCGCGGACGGGCGTAGACGGGCTTACCTTTGGCGCACCTTCGGCGCGCATGGGGCGCTTCTGCTGCGCGTGAACGCTGCGCGCAGGTGTGACTGTCATAAGTGGACAGTGGGGGGGCGGAGCGAGGGAGGGGCAGCTGGGAGGCGGGAGCGGGGTGGAGGGACGGGCTACAAGGCACAACAACAACAAGATGGCAGCAAAAAGGCAAGCGAAAATAGGACAGGGGCCACAGTCAGGCACAAAGTATATTTATCTATCCAAACTAGCGACCAATATAGCGCTATGAAATTTAGGAGGCACAAAATGAATTATGGTCAATGCGAGCACAGCACAATGCACTGACAGTCAACAGAGCAGCAGAGCGCCACGCTCCCAATGAAGCACAGGACAAGCAAAGTAATCACGAGCAATGCAAAATGTGAGGGCAGAGCAGCAGAGCGCTACGATATGGCAAGAGAAGCAGAGCGCTGCGCTCTTAGTGAAGCGCCGAACAGATTTAAGTTAATGTGAGCAATGCAGAGCGCTACAATACCAACGAGGTCAGGGAAGCGTGGGGAGCGACCGCTGCTGATTGAAGTCATGCCCCCCACCCCCCCCTGGTGAGTAGGGTGTTTTACCAGCTGTTGTAAATTAAAATTAGCGCATGTGAACGTCAGATCTCTCGTGACTACTGAGTCTCCCATCATCCCTCAGATTAAAATCACCCAGAATAATCATTCTGGAATGTGCTAGTGCCAGATTGGTGATAGTATCTAAAAGAGTTTGGTATTGAGTATCAAGTCCAGGAGGTCGATAACAGATCATTCCTGTAAGTAGGCTGCCACTAAGGGCCTGCAGCGAAAAACCCAGGATTTCTATGATTGCAATTTCATCTATCTTAAGAGGCACAAAGTTCAGCTCCTCCTTAAATATCACTCCTACCCCACCTTCTCTGCCCGTTTCCCTCGGCCTGTGTAGGATCTTATAACCTAGAGGGCAGGCGAATCCTATTTCCACCACCGAGTCAGTACCAGCCTATGTTTCTGATAAGAAGTGCACATCTAAATTCAGATCTTCTATCAAGTCTGATACCTCCCAGTGGTGTTTAACCAACGATCTACAATTAATCAGTCCACAATTAAGGATTTTTTCCCCTCTTTTTTTTCCACATGACTCCCCTTATGTGGCGAGTCATTTTGTCTTTTACTCTCCCTCTTACCAATATTCATCAACTATTCTCTCGAGTATGTCAGTTGACCCTGTATCTTGTTAGAACGGGCAGCATGTCCGCGCCCGGGACAGCGTGGGACGGGAGCAGACAGGCTTGCCTCTGGCGCGCCATATCCAGGTACTGGTGTTGAGCCGCCTGTACTATTTCAATGCTTTGCTGATTTCAGATAATGAAGCCGCCTTAAATAGATTGCAACTAGTCTAGAACACTGTGGTGCTCTTGGTCTTCAATGGCCCCTGCCATCCCCTAACTCCCACCCCCCCCCCCCCTCCACCCCCCCCCCCCCCCCCCCCCCCGCCCACACCCCTGAACGTCCTTCCTCCCTCTTTTGCAACAACTTCATTGGCTTCCGGAGCGGAAGCGGATCAGATATAAGATCTGCTGCATTGTTCACAAATCTTTAATTGCAAAGGTCCCAGTTATCTAGCAGATACTTACCAAATAGCTGCCATTTAGGTCCCTTCGATCAGGGACCAAATCTGTACTCCTTACTCCACGCTATAGGAAATCTGGCCTAGGTGGTAAAGCTTTTTCCCACCTAGCCCCCTTTTATAGGAACCAACTCCCTATCCACTTGCGTCAATGTCCAGATCATTTACAGTTTAAAGGCTCCGTAAAACCTTGTTGTTCTAATCCGTTCCTCTTCTGTGCAACTCTGTAGTGCGAAGATACCCCTTCGGTGGTGATTCTGGCGCTTTATAAATGAATAAATATCAAATATGCTGGTAAGGTAATTAGGTCTACATATTGCAAAGTCGTATTTAAAATGCAGGGATTACTTGGTGATATGCCGTTAAGTATCAAATGTCAGATTGGCCGTTTTAAGGTCGAGCCTAGGCAGCGTATGCGCTGTCTCTTCGAGAGCACTCGGGATAATATGCTGCATGGCTAAAGACATAAAGGGTCCCAAAGCTGAGACCGATTGGCTGTGCCAGTGCTTGTTTGTATATGCGATTTCATCAGTTTCATCAGTGGTACTGCACAACGGGTAACTGTAAGCAGGGGCCATGCGTCGCTGTTAATAGCAGCCTTTATTTACACGAGCCCTTGAACTCTACCCGACATTATCACGTTTTTTACATGTCATTTACACAAGAGCTTATTTTAAACTTGCCCATATTAAATATACTAAAGGAAATAGGAATGGGCACGCTGTGCTGTTTAGTGCAAACTGTATTTGTTGGAAGTTTCATTTGAACGAGACCCATTTGTGACCTTCAAAGATTGATTTTCTTTAAAACGGTCCATCTTAAGAAGGGTAGGCGTTGGCGAGGCAGAGTCTGGCAGTGCAAATGGCTCCATGTAAACGGCGATCCAGAAATGGTGCTACAAAGGATGTGGAATACATTTGTTATTGTGACATTCCTCCGAGAATGTCCGCACGGGGCTTTCCTGTGCCTGGAGGGTTTCCAGAGTTTTAATAGTTTAAACTCCTGAGGTGTTATGGACTATAAATAAAGAATTGTACATAATGCGATGCCAGCCCTAGAGCGAAACCATGGAATGCATGCGTACCTTGGTGAATGAGGCGAAGAGAAAGCCCCAACAACATAAGTGTCCCACCGTGCATTACCTATAGACTTAATGTATGAATGTGGTTATTTTCATCTTAATGATTGGACTATAAATAAATGATAGTTCATCTATTTCATATATGTCCTCGTGTTCGCTTTTCATTGGTTTGTGATTTTCACCAGTAGTTGCTAACTTGCCCATTGCGCTGGAAGTAGGGGTTGAAGGATGGGACGGAGGTTCTAGTCTAGTGGGACCTGAAGTAGAGGCCAAGATTTAAAAATGAAGAGCCAGAGTGTGCTGTCCTGGTCCAGTGGGCTTCCAGATCTGCCCTACTCCCCTCATCGGTGTACTGCCGTCATTTTATATAGTTTACTCTGTGTTCATTTCCCACCTTCTCCTAGTGCTCCGAACACAATCTAAAAACATGCATTGGCAAAACCAACAGGTCTCTATTTTCAACAGGGTTACCTGACCGTCTGTCTTGCTATTGCATTTTGGCAATCCTGTGCGACATTGGCAGAAAAAAGCAATGATTAGTATGCCCGCATCCATTGTTGCGCACAAACCAGTATTCATGGTGACGTTTCTGCAGCCCCAGTGTGATGAGGTGACTAATCAGCGCACACCTTTTGTGCATGCTAGGCCTGTTCTCGCTCTGCCTTCCCCTCACACAATGGTGCACCTTTCATAACTAACACTTGCCTTACCTTGCTCAACTCCAGCATACATGTTCCCCAGAACAACCTACCCTTTATGTATCCTATACCTTACATCTTGAGTTCTACAATCGCAATGCCTCTACCTATTGTTTTCTTATTATATAACCTGCCTCTGCTGTGGGTTTGAATCCTGTTTTAGTATTGGCAATACAGTAACAATGCAAACTAACTTGGTTATAAAATGCCTTCAGTCATGACACAAATAGCCACATGAGATGCAGTCCTTTGAATATTTAATCAAAAAAATGCCTTCAGTCATGACACAAATAGCCACATGAGATGCAGTCCTTTGAATATTTAATCAAAACTAGTAGAACTTTTAGTGTCATTCACCCATGCTAAATGTGAAAAGAGCCTACATATATAATTACTCACGGACCAGGCATCCAGCTGTTTTAAGGCAATGGGTTTACTAAGAGTCAGCCTCCCAAGGTTAGTGAAAAAACCAACAGATATTTGTTATCTGTTTCACCAGTTTTTTTTTTCCAAGTACCATTGATTAGTTTCCTGCTAACTTCCATGATCTTTGTTTTCTTTAGATTGACTGTCAGACCATTTTTTGTGGAATATATAAAAAGTTGGTCTATGAGTCTCTCTGTAAGCCGATTTTTGTCTGGCACAATATGACATCATCTGCTTATAAAAGATTAGATATGGGCATTAAACCCAAATTTGGGTGATGACAATTTACTTTATCTAGATCTGTCGAGAGGTCTGCTAGGAATATATTGAATAGGTATGGTGCAAGGACATAGCCCTGCTTTATGTCCGGCTGTGTCTCCATTTTCTTTGATAGCCTAGTTCCATCTCCTAATATTACCCTCATCCTCGTATCTGTGTATAATAACTATATTGCCTTTGAGAGAAGACTGTATACCCCAAAGGGATAGCTTGTGCCATAGGATATTTCGATTCATGGAGTCAAAAGCAGCCTAGTAGTCCACTTAGCAGAAGTCAAGTGGCTGGTTCTTATTTTTCATTTTATCAATTATTATTGATACCGTAAGGTTGGTTTCCATATCTTGAAACTTAGAAAACTCTTTATGGGTAGGAGGGATAATGTTGTCATTTGACCATTCTAGTAACTCAGTAAGAAGCAGATTGACAAAATATTTAGCCTCAACTTCTTGCAGGGTAATTAGGTGATAATTCTCTGGTTATTGCCTATTTCCCTCCTTAAAAATTGAGTCAATTATTGCTCCCCTCCAGGAGTCCGGAATTGTCTCTTGCTGCAATGCGCAGTTGTATACTTGGGATAGCTTCCTTGACCAAAATAATAAATGTTACCGTTGAGTCCAGGATCCCGAGTGCAATGGTTTGGTTGCGTGGATAGGTTAATGTGACAGATTTTATTGCAGAAGATTTTTGGGGGCCTAACATCACTTTTTTCATAGTGCAGGATAGTCTAGTCTCATTAGTGTTCAATTAAAGATGATGTAGTTAAGATCAAAAAACTAAAATGATTTGACCACTATTCCACCACGTTAAACAATCTGACTGGTTGATATTGACAGGAGCAAGAATTCTACCAGTCTTTAGTCTGCAATATTAAGGTCCAGATTTCTGCCCCAGTTGGTATCACAGGTGAACACGTTTGTGGGTTTTTGCAATGTTCTGCAAGGTGGTGGGTGGTTAATGATGTGCATTTAGGTATGCCCCATTCAGTGTTGCAATCACCCATGAAAGTGCTGTTGATACATCAAAAGGCTGCAGGAGTGCTAATCTCTGATCTCATTTAATTTTGATGCGTACTTGTGTGGGTTGTAGATGACATGCCTATAGGCTGTAAAGGATGGTGGCAAAATAAGTGAGACATCAAGATTCAAAAGTGGAAAAGTTTTAAGTAGGAGCGTATTTGCCAGCCTTGAATGCTTGTTTGGCTCTAAGTCCTTCACTAGCGCCATGTCTAGCTTCTGGAACTCTCTTCCACTGTCTTTGAACCCAAATTCAATCTGCTCCCCATCAGGAAGGTACTACAACTTTCCTGTTCTGGCTGTACCTTAACTGACTGTTTTTACAAATCATCCTGGGTGACTTCCGCACCTCTCTTGTTAACTTGCTTGTTTTTGTTTTGGCTTCCTTAAAATGCACTTTTCTTCTCCAAAGATGTACCAGCCTTATAGAAATACGTACGCAAATAAGACCATAATGCACAGTAACCAGTTAATTATCCTCCATATAAAGAGGCATACATGTTTGCATCTATTTGCAAGTGAGCACTGTCGAAGTATTTCACAGTTCGTAGACCAGTTTTTGCAGAGCTGGCCAGTGCTGAAAATGATGGCAGAGGACAGGAAAATGCTGGAGGTGGATGCGACGGTGAATAAATGGAACCGACAAATCAATTTGAAGGAGGAAAGACCCAGAGGTTGCCCGAGTTCCCTGCTGAAACGTGTAGGCGGTTGTAGACAAAAATGGCGGCACATTTCTTGTTAATGTTTGAGGAGGGTAGACTGGGGTGTGTGCCGCCAGACGTGGATGGCCATGTATTGCCAGAAAACTAATTGATTAAAAGGGAAAGCACCTGAGGAATGATATATCTAGAGCAATCTATATATCCCATAGAGAACTATCTCTGGCCCTCGCTGCGCGTTATTAATTACTCCACACATTAGATCACACATGACCTCTTCTATAACCTCATTGGTAATATGCCTGTAACGTTTGCATTAAAATTATTGATGAGAAAACTGTGCATGGCCGGGGTGCGATGTATAGTTACCTTAGGGCACGAGTTATAGTTACTTGAGGTAACTAGAATTGCTGAATTTCTTTGGTGTTGTGTGTGTGAAATCTGATCCTGACTATAATGTCCCTGTAACCTTTGTTTTTATCACACCCACCCTCTCTCGCACACTCTCGCTCGCTTTCGCTCTCCCACTCTGCTAGTTCTCCTTCCTCTTAAATACAGACTCTTCCCAAGCAGCTACTGACTAAAGCAATATCAATAAACTAAAAATCTTTTTTCTTTAACACCACAAATATGCTAGGGAGCAGAAATGCAGATTTGAAACGGATGTTGGTGTCCTGGATAGTGTGGATTTGGACAAAGCATATGAACAATCCGCAAATAGCAATTCAAGAGGTGTTCAGACTGGTCCAATCAAAAATACTGCTGCATCTCTAATTTATGCAAACACAACTTGTACATTTTGCTAAGATCACACTAGGTGGGTGTCTATGGAAATAAAGGTGTGAAGAAACCTTCCTTCATGCAACATAGGAATAACAGGCTATGGCATTGTGGAACAGAGTTGGGTATAGCTTATCCAGGGCAACTGAATTTGGTCAATCTGATGGCACGAATGCCATTGCTGAGATCTGGTGTGGTGACATCCCACCAAAATATAAGGGAAGAAATGTATGGAACAAAGCTGGTAGTAGCGAGAGGCAACATTGTGAGGCTGTGGGGCGCACTAGTAGTGCCAGAATGTTATTCTTGTGAAACCATGGAGTGGTTCATGAGGGCTGAAAAGATAGTTTGGGTAGGAAGCGATAGGTGAAAATTTACAAAGATTTGCTACTAATGGGAAGAAAGCCAGAGACGGTAGAGGAAGGAATAAGTAGGTTTCTGCATACATGCCAACCCTCTCTATTCAGGCGGGAGACTACGAATTTCAAGGCAAGTCTCACGACTCCTGCTTGCAAATACTCTATTCCTGTGCAGGCTTCTGCGAAAAGGACTGGAGTTGTCGACTCGGAATTTACACCGTCAGTAACCTGCTCCTGAAGGCCAGTGCACAACATTTCTGTCATGCTCTCTCGGTCTGCCACAGTACATTCTTGGTGTTTCTGACAGTAAAAGCAACAAAAACAAAGTGTGTTTGCTTTTCTGATATTAGATCCTGCAGCCGCACATTTGCAAGTTCCATAGATGACAATAGACCCCTTTCCAGACTCAATGGAAGTTAAAGGACGAAATACGTTCGCAAGATTATTTTTTTAAACCTCCCACTTTCTTCTTCTAAAATTCTGACATGTATACAATATGTGCGCCCGAAAATGGGAAGGGGGAAGGGGGGAGGCTGAATGTGGAAGTGCAGAATGGAAGTAGATAGGTGACCCACTCTGCTCAGTTGACAATGGGATTGATTAGGCTTATTGCAATTGGTGTCTGAAATGATGGCTCACAGAAGATGCTATCGAACCTAAACGACTTGCTATGACATTTACAACGAGAAATAAAGGCACATATACCTACCCAGAAATATGTACTTATGAGCGCGCGCACATACATACGCATACTTTCTGCTAAAATACAAAGTAATTGTCTGGTCACAGGTTTGATTTCCGCAAGATGTCTCAGCCTTCAATCCTTCCGAGACAGGTAAAACGAGGACCATTAAACGGCATATTAGTAGTACCTGCTATTTCCAGCACTTTAAAAAGTCAGAAACGTGGTATGAAGTATTTAAATAAAATTACAACTACTTAATTTAAACATGTAAAAATACAGCATTTCTTTAATAATTTTTCTATGAAAATAACAATGCAAGTCCTGAAAGCTCTCGAAACAGTAGAAAATAAATTACAACTATGTCTTAAGTTTTAAATTCACAGTTCAATATTTGCTTATGCAATTACATGCCGATGAGGCTAGCATTCGGTCATCCGTTGTAGCTGTGGAATCGCAGAACACCTCTGCTGTGTATTTTTTGTAGTGTTTTTTTCCGGCGTGGGGGGGGGGGGGTAGGGGGGTTAATGGTGGAATGGTATGCGAGTGAAAGCGTTAACTTTCACAGGTATTTTGACATAATTCAATACAGACATCGTTGCAGGTTTGCATATTTGGGGAAACAATCAAGAATGCAAATCCTTGGCTGAAGATGGAACATGAATGCTTTAAGCAAGCATGGTGCATGTAGCGTTAAACCTTAAGAGGATTGGAGCAGTCAGATGCTTTGCTGAGTAAACCAGCCGGCAGCCGCAGCCCAGTCAGCAGGGCCTACCCCAGCTGACAGGAGGGGGGGGGGGGGGGGGGGCGCCTCAAGCACTTTCAACCCAATGGGCTTTGCGCGCTTGGTGTGCATTATTTCTTTGGTTTGTTAGATTGTATTGTATTGTATATTGGATTTATATAGCGCTTATCACCCAGGGGTCTCTAAGCGCTTGCCTTGGGAACCCGTCCTGGCTTTTCCAAGTGAGATAGCCCCTACAGGGCATCCCCAAGGTGAAAGCCAGGCATCCCGCCGCGGGGGCCGTTGTGGAGATTAAGCAAGCTTAATGCCCAGAGTTGCAGAGTGTGAACCCATGATTAGGTCAGGCACCGAAGCGAGAATTATCGAGTCCGTGGACATTTGAGCTCAAGACCCTGCCGCGTCGGGAATTGAACCCTGGTCCCGGGTCTGACCTCTGCTTCAGGGTCTGCCTGCTCTAACCAGTGAGCCACACTTCAGATGATCTGAGCCGTAGTTTTCATCCATTTATAGTGCCTGGTGCGTTTCCCAGTGATAAGATTTGTTGCAGTTACTTGTTTTCACAGGTGCTCGGTTGAGCTGCTAGCACGCATTTTTACGTATCCCTTGTAATCCCCTCTAGAAATGTCCTGGCCTTTTTGACACAATCCGCGAACGCCTTTTGGCCCGTGTTTTGGCAAGGTAAGAGTGTTCCTGCTAGAAATAGTGTGTTATAAGAATACATAATCCTTGTATCCCACCTTCTTAAAGTTTGATGGAGTTTTGAAAGCGCAAATCACGAACAGCTTGGATCTGTATGCTGTTTTGTGTTACACAGGCGCTCCTCGCATTGTGATGCTGTTGGCTTGCAGACAAGCGCTTGCATAGTGTTGTTGGGGAGGTGCTTGGGCGGGAATCCGGAGAATCCTCTGTGGCAGGAGTGTTTTAGTCCTCTTGTGGTGAGTTGAGTGATAAAGCCAAGTGAGTCAGTTTTGCAGGAAGGTTCAATGAAATGGGACTGCACATTTCATACATGCCCTGGTCTTGAATGGCATCAATCTAGTTGTTGCGTGTAAAAGCTGTTTGCCGCTGCCAATTTTCCCCTCAAACATTAGTTCACCCTGTTAAATATTACACAAAAGTGAGCGAAGCAGGCATAGCAACTCCCTTACTCATGGACAGGTTCTTACACACAGTCACACCTGCAGTGTTTCTTTCCAATTTCAGCTTGGCAAACCGGTATTGTGTCAACTATAATAGTCAATTAATTTTTGCACAGAACGTGAGTATGTTGATAGATCAACTTAAAAGGCAATCTAGCTTGCTTAACCATCCCCCCCCCCCAAATGTAGCTTCTTCTAGTCTGTCTCGTCTTTATTTTATAATTGTTCTCACTGTGTCTCCATCAACCAGATGACAAATAATAATAATAAGCATTTGCAATGAAATAGGTCTCGCATTTAAGCAATTGCTAATGACCATGGCTTTTATTTGTGTTCTTCAAAACAGATATATAAAAGGCTTGGTCATTTACAACGCCAATAACTAAACTCTTGCAAATGCGAGACCTATTGCATTGCAAATGCTTGTTGAACACAATAACAAGTGCGACCCCACCTCCTCAAATTACAAAAGCCAATGGAAGATCAACAGCTTCAACTCTTTTAAAAACGGTTGTCAGCCAGGCACATATAGCAGAGTATACCTTACATTTCACTGCAAGCATCGGGAAGAGCCATATCATACAAACCACAGCTTTCTTTGTTGAAAGGTGGCCCACGCTCACAGGTTGTTGAACTCTAAAAACACTCTGGCCTCCTACATCACTGTGCTCAGACACGCAATGGCAGCCAGGCAGAGGGCTGTTACATAACACGGTGAACAACTTTGAAACTGAAACACACGGACAACGGGAGAGAGGACATGAGAGCAAAGCAAACTAGCAGCCTGAGAAGATTTCTGGCCCGATGAAGGAGATAAGCAATGCTCGGCGTGTGAGTGTGGTGAGGGCTGGCAGGGAGGGTGCCTCAGAAGTGTCTCCGGATGCGAGGCTATGCAAGTTTGGTGCTCATGGAAACAACAAGCATTTACAGTGCAACGGTCTCGCCTTTGCAAACGTTAGAGCTATTGGCATTGTAAATGTCAAGCTTTTTATTTATGGGTTTGTTTTGAAAACAGATAAATAAATGGCATTGTAATTTACAATGCCAATAGCTTAAACTCTCAAACGCGAGACCTATTGCATTTGCACACACACACACAGAGACACACACACACACACACACACACACACACACACACCCATATTTATACAACACATGTGTATAGTAGACATTGCCAAGAGATATACATTGCACCATCATGAAGCCTATTAAGCGTGGGAGGACACAGACTCCTGGGAGAGCGAGAAAAGCAGGTAGCGACGGAGAACTTGCAGTAGAAGGAAGGTGCAGGTGAGAGGACTGAACTAAGAAGGTGAAAAGAAGGGAACTGAAGAAGGGCGTTGAGAAGAGAGAAAACAGGATGATGGAAGGAGAAGAAGTCAAAATGACAAGAGCTGGAGACTGAGAAAAGCAAAGATAGAGCATGAATGACAGAGGTTAATATTATTTGCCATCTGTCGGTATAGCGCATTGCTATCACTTGTGAGGCCTCGTAGCGCTCCACTACACGTCGCCATCCGTCCACTTCAGAGAAGTCCCGGTCCGGTCCCGTCCCGGTGTATATACCAGTAATGTACTGTGAGAGCGTGAGAAGGGGTGACTTCGATATCTTTTTGTGTAGCAGTAGAGGGAAGGGTGCTCGATGGAACTGTGGGGGTGTCAAATGCTAGCTGTCCTCGCTGAAAAAATACTTATGGTATCAAGGGGTGGCGGGGTGGGTAAAGTGGGGGAGTGATGAGCTGAGTCGTGCTACGGCTCTGGAGAGATCAGCGATGGCTGAGGGAGGGGCTGGCGGTGGCTAAGGCTAGAGACGGCGATAAGAGGTTTTTCCCTGACGTTCTCTGCCAACTCTTCAAGGCAGGGCAAGCCGATAATGGATTTCACCCCAAATTTTAAATAAATCTAAATCTGGATTATACGTGTGTGGAGGGGCGATGGTGCGGCACGCAGCACTGCGCTGGAGGTTCAAGCAAGGGTCTCTGTGGTTACCGGTGGCTCCGTTCTGGGTCCACTGCGGGCCATTTTGGCCTGGGACGGCTCGATGCTGCAGGGCCCCCCCTCCTGCGGGCTTGGAGGCTTGTCTACCACCCGGTGCAGGATGTCTGAGCCGCCGTTCATGTAGCGCACCCCCTGGGGAGGGGGCTTGTTTCCGCACCACTTGGGCTCCTCTGACAACTGCTGGATTTATTTAATTTTTTTAATTATTATTTAAAATCTTATATAGCGCGCAGCTACCCTTGGGCATCCCGGCGCTTCCAGACAACATCAGATGGTAGAGGGGACAGCATAGAGGCGTTATGCCGGAAACAGAAAGGTTTTAAGACCTTTGCGGAAACGCAGTGTACAGGGCTCAGCTCGAAGTTTTAGGGGGAGCGAGTTCCAGAGCTTTGCCGTGTTAAATGAGAATCTTCTCCCACCAGTGCGGGCCTTTTTGACTCTAGGCACCATCAAGAGATGTTTCGTGTCTGATCGCAGCGTTCTGCCAGCTTTGTAGGGAGTCACTAGATTTTTTAAAATAAGGGGACCTTTACCTGCGAGAATTTTATGAGCGGTACAAAGTGCCTTAAAGGTCACTCTCTCCCGCACGGGGAGCCAATGCAATGCCTTCAATGCCGGTTTGGCTGATTGCGTCCTCGGAATGTACATGAGCAGCCTTGCCGCTGCATTTTGGACCTGTTGAAGGGTCTTAAAGGTTGATTCAGGGGCGCCCAAAAAGATGGCGTTACTATAATCGAGTCTAGATGTTATAAGACCCTGAATCAACAGCTTCCTCGATGTTACCGGTAGTAGAGGGAAGATTTTCCGAGCCGACCTGAGCAGGGCATAACATACTCCTGCTGTTTTCTTGGCTTGGGTGCGGAAAGACAAGTCTGGTTCTAGCCAGACTCCAAGGCTTTTGATGACTCTCCAGTGCTTCTCCTTGCCCTGTTTGACTCGCAGCAGCACCGGCCTCCTTTTATTCTCATCGCCGACCCCGGCGTTGCAAGCGCAGACTTGACCCAGTTCGGCCCTGGAGAGCGAGATCGAATCGCTCGAAGATGAGCAGGCCGCTGGGGGGGGCGCCGCCCGGCACAGGCACTCTAGCACCCTGCGGGACAACTCTAGGGCGTCCGCTCCCTGCCAGCAGGACTATCTCCGCGATGTGCACCGCGCCCCGCCGCCCGTCGTCCAGGATATCGAAGAGTGGCCGCAGGCTCTGCAGGAAGGCGCGGGGCAGCCGACCGTGCCCTCCGGCGGCACCAGGGGCACCCGCCGGCAGGTGTCCGAGCTCAGAGCAGCGGCCATGGAGCCAGGGTACTCTTCCCCTTCAGACCCAGGACACCCTGTGTCCTGCCGCCCCAGGTCCCTCCTTTCCAGCACACACCTCTCCTGGGCACCTGCTGTGGTCTCCCTTGAGGCGCCGGCTGCCACGCGCCCTGAGGAGAGGCGACTGAGCAGCATGGCGCGTGCTAGGGCCAACCTTCCCGGAAGAGCAATGAGAGCGTAGAGAGAGAGGAGAGATCGAAGGGAGGGAGGGAGGGAAGTAGGTAGAGTGAGGGGAAGAGGGAGGTGGACAGTGAGAAAGCAGAGAGAATGAGGGAAGGGTGGAAGGTGAGAACTGGCGGCAGTGGAACTTCCAAACTTCCCGCTGTGGACCACGCCATGAATACCACCATGTTTCTCCGAGGTCATGCAGAAATGCCTCGGAGAAACACATCGTCATTTTCTGATTCGGGTGCGTGTTTTTCTTTCTCTCCTCTTCCCATTGGCTGGAATGTAAAATTCCAGCCAACGGGAAGAGGAGAGAAAGAAACTAAAAAACACACCCCTGAATCCCAAAAAGATGGGGCTTAAATGGACAGGCGCCCCTCTCCTCCAATGGCTGACCTCAGTTTAGGAAGCCAGCCAATGGAGAAGAGGGGCGGGTTCAAGCCCCACTCTGGAAAAACATAGGATCTCCCCAGCGAGACTGCGCAAGCGCAGCTTACGCAGGCTGAGACCTAAAAAGGAGGAAGGGGTTAATGGTGGGTGCATGGTGGGAGGGTGGGTGAGGGAAACAGAGATAAACCTTGTAAAAAAAAAAAGCGGATTCATTCCCGGCGTGAGCTCTCTGCCTTCCAAAAATCAAATGCTGACACGTAGAGTATTAAAACTTTAGTAAAACGATTGGGAAAGTCTGCTATTTATTGTTGACTTTGTACAATTTCAAAAGGGAAGGCATATGCAGTGAGGTGCGACAATAGGAGCGGCTGCCCTTACTGAAGCTGGCATCCCCTGAGTGCTATGTATGTTAAGTAAGTAGTTCTTGGAAGTACTAATGAAAGCTGCTGAGTAAGGACACATGCAGTGGCGGCTCCCCCCATAGGGGAGTGGGGGCGTTGCCCCACTGCTTTCTCGAGGTGCAAGAAGGCAGAAACAAATGGTAACTACTTTTATGTTTCTGCCTTCTCGCGCAGCGAGAAAGCAGAAGTGCCGGGGTGGGCAGTCTCGAGGGCAGGGGGGGGGGGGAGTGGCTTGCCCAATGTTTTGCATACGGACTGTTTGGGCAGCCTGAGGCCGCCCAGTCAGTAAGTATGCACAACAGTGGGCAAGCCACTCCCCCCTGCCCTCGAGCAGGACCGCCCACTCTCCCTTCTTCTCTATGTATGCTGCTGCATGGCAGCATACATAGAGAAAATGACCCGGGTGGGTCGCGGCCTCACCAATCACAACGCTGCCATTGCGACGTTGTGATTGGCGGACGGGAGGGAGGGAAGCTGCCTTTCCTGGCTGATGACGATGCAGCCAGGAATTCAATTTGGAAAAAGCAGGATGTCAGGAGTCGGACGGGGGACCCATCCAGAAGCTGAGGCGCAGGACGGTAAGATACGTTATCCATTATTTTATTCATGTTTTCGTTTTTTAATTAAACAAACCCCTCCCGCCTCCCCCATATCCCGGGATGACCACATTTCCACCCCCTCTCCCCCCACCCGCCTGTCATGCCGGCCGCGATTGAACACAATGCACCCACAGGCCCTCCACGATCTCGGCATTATCTTTCCTCCATGAATTCCTAAAACACCAGCATGGCCAAGGTTAAGTGAAAAATCCATTCACGCAAAGGCCAGGCTAGGGTGCAGCATGTGATAGGATCATTAGGTGCATACATGATGTCATGGATATAATGCTCAGCGTAGGTCAAAGCTACCAAAATCCAACACATCACGCTCCTCTGCCAACTGTTTAACCGGGATTAACAATAAAACTCTGAAATTCCATTTGAACGCATAACTGAGCAACACATGTCCGCACAGGAGGAGAGCACACATGGCTGGCGCTGATTGTGCAAATGAGGAGTTAGTCGGGGAGTTAAGAATAATTATCGGTGACCATTTGCAAAGCACACGTTAGCAGAATATTAACAGTTGGCGCTACATTATTTTCAAGCGCTGCACAGCCTACAAATTGTAGCCTTTTGAGAGTTATGCACACAGTTGGTTTACACAGACAGCAATATTGTAGTGAAACAGTGCGGTGTCGTATCTACAAAACGTGTGTACCCATGATGTGGTCTGTGATGCAAACAGTGCTGCACTAATGTAATGGCCGGCCTGATTTAGTGTTGTGCCGATGAGCACAGGTCCTGATAAAGCGCTATCTTGCAGTTGAGCGTTATCGTCACTTATGTGGCCCCCCTGAGAGTGATTTGGGTGCTATCTGCAACTTCCACAAAGGTTACACATATTACACAATGGAAAAATGACGCAATGATACCCATCCCGAAACATGGTCATTGTTTGGACCTGTTATCTTTTGGCGCTAGGATTCCACGCACAACCGGGTCACGCCACATTGCATGACCAGCTGATGTGTCACTGCATGGATGAGTTTGTGCTGTTTCAAGTCCTAGGGGGGTGTTTGTGCTGTTCCTGGGGGTGTTTGTGCTGTTCCTAGGAGTGTTTGTCCTGTTCGTGGTGTGTTTTTGCTGTTTCTAGTCCTAGTGGTGTTTTTAGTGTTTCTGGGGGTGTTTGTGCTGTTCACTAGAAAGCAATTGCAGTTTTTATCGGTCTATGCTTTGTGTGTTTTTTGGCTCCATCCCTGGGGGTGAACCCCTGGAACCCCCGTAGGTGGTTCAGGCTCGCCTGCTCCGCCTCGCTACTTTCAAATGTCACCAGCCGCCGCTGGACACATGTAAGAGGGCCAGTCCTCGTGGGAGATAACAGTAGACAGGGAGGCACTAAGTAGGCACTAATAACCCTATTAACAAATCAGAAGCCGGCATTTATAAAGGACAATAACATAATGCAATGAAAAATATGGGCGGAGAGTAGGTGGAGCTTCAAGTCCATGTCTTAATACAGCATGCCTCGCAGAGCAGTGCATGCGCTGCTCAGGCTCAACCTAAAAATAATTAAAGCAGCCCAGTCTAGCCACAAGCTGAGCAGAAGTGAAAAGTATCCACCAAGTGAATTATTGAGAAATTGGATGATCTACATTTCTAGGACTGGTTCAACAAAGTTGGACCTTTGCTTCCAAAGTGTTACTTCATGGTTTTAAGCAAATGTCATTTTTTGGGGGGGGTTTGTTTGAGATTTACAAAGGACTTTGCGCAAAACTTAAGGGGATCATAAAGGGCAGTACAGTGCAGGTAGTTAGAAATCATTTTGAAAATAGAGAGATAATTGAGCTAGGTAAATCACCTTGGTCCATTTATGGAATATCTCTATGTAGACTCTTATCATATTTTGGTTGGGCAGCCATTTTTTAAGTTCAGCAGTTTGCAAATTGAACAAATGCTTTCTGTAAAGTTTTTATTGTGACCATAGTTTTAGAGCATTTTTTGTCGTCAACTACCATTAGAAATGTATTATAACTCAATTGATGGAAAAGCCTAACTCCTGTGATCAAATTCTCAGTGGCAAGGTATGGACATGCGGTCTATACCTAAGCTATAAATAAAGAGGAACTAAACAAATGAACAGGAAATTTTATCCAAATTGTCGCCCAGAAGACTTTGAAGCAGATTGGTGTGGTGCTATTATTATCAACATTGATGACTATTTAGTACACAATGGCAAACTAGTTTTAGATAAACACATTAAACGTATCCGAAAACATAATTGGCTGATTAAACCTTTCGTGCTGTAAAGTGTTTTCTTCGGAACCCATATTCTCTTACAAGAGGTGAAGTAGTTTGAGACAATTATTTGAGAATATTATTTGAGAATGGGGGTATTTGGACTGTGACAAATTTAAGACATTTAGAGATTTCCTGAAAGTTAAATCTCCAGCTTATTTGTGGCATTCTACATTGTGATTTATGGGGATTTGTTTAGATCTCAAATGACAGCTAGAAGTATTCCCATATAGAATGTAGCCAATTATGGTTGTGGGCCTATGATTTCCCTGTGGGGGGAAGAAATAGCTTAACATGGGTGAATTTAGACTGGAAAATATTAGATCACTAGCTGCAACGCAATTTGCAGCACTGACATAATATATTGTCCTACTGGTATTGGTGGCATTAGAAGTAGTACATTTCTTCATTAGAGTGGGAGGAATTTGATTATTACAAAGAACTGTGTTGGATCAGTCAGTTTAAATAAAATTAGTCGTGCAACTGAAACATCAAGCATTTACCAGCTTTTTAAAACCCATTATGGATAATGTAGCTGTGTTTTAGGGGGGTTTTCCTCAGATTGTGCCATTTGATGTATTCATTGGTGCTAGATTTATATATTTGGGCCATTAGAGTGGGGTAGGGTTAGGAATGTTATATATATATATATGTATGTATATATACACCGAACTTTCAGGTCGGTGGCAGCGCCTGAGGTTCACTGGGGGGACTCTGTGTCAGTGTGAGCTATTTTTTCATCTGGGAGCTCACTATTTACATCCAAAAAGCTTGTCAGTCTACTCAGTGAGCGCAGGCATGAGTTAGATGCTGGCGCCTAATATCGTTTTAAAAATTGCCACTTACTATTTGTTTAACAACAAGGGGTGGTGTTGGACAGAGTTTCTGAATTAAGCAGAATACTCTCACCCAGTCAAGAGATCAGGGCTAGATCCAACACCGTTTTTTAGCTCACTGCACCATCCCAGCTCAGAACCTGGCTATATGCAACTTAGTCTGTTCCTGTCCCAGTGCATGATGGGAACAGGGCAAACCAAACTACCAAGCCAATTCTTACACTGGGAAGGAAACAAGCTTCCGGGGACCGGTTTCTGGCATTTCAGCCGTCGTCGGACCGGCTTGCTTGAATCCTGATGGTGCAATGAGCAAGGGACTCACATCTGAGTATACCCTTCCACGCGTAGGGTGGACAAAATATTTAACAACAAGGGGTGGTGATGGACAGAGTTTCTGAATTAAGCAGAATACTCTCACCCAGTCAAGAGATCAGGGCTAGATCCAACACCGTTTTTTAGCTCACTGCACCATCCCAGCTCAGAACCTGGCTATACTCAGACATGAATCCCTTGCTCACTGCACCATCAGGATTCAAGCAAGCCGGGCCGACGACGGCTGAAATGCCAGAAACCGGTCCCCGGAAGCTTGTCTCCTTTCTGGTGAAGAATTGGCTTGGTAGTCTGGTCTGCCCTGTTCCCATGATGCACTGGGCCAGGGACAGACTGATTTGCATATAGCCAGGTTCTGAGCTGGGATGGTGCAGTGAGCTAAATAACGGTGATGGATCAAGCCCTGATCTTTGGACTGGGTAAGAGTGGTCTGCTTAATTCAGACACTCTGTTCATCACCACCCCCTTTTCTGAATCGTTTTTGGCCACTATAGGTGTGGCAGGGTATACTCAGACATGAGTCCCTTGCTCACTGCACCATCAGGATTCAAGCAAGCCGTGCCGACGACGGCTGAAATGCCAGAAACCGGTCCCCGGAAGCTTGTCTCCTTTCTGGTGAAGAATTGGCTTGGTAGTTTAGTCTGCCCTGTTCCCATGATGCACTGGGCCAGGGACAGACTGATTTGCATATAGCCAGGTTCTGAGCTGGGATGGTGCAGTGAGCTAAATAACGGTGATGGATCAAGCCCTGATCTTTGGACTGGGTAAGAGTGGTCTGCTTAATTCAGACACTCTGTTCATCACCACCCCCTTTTCTGAATCACTTACTATTTGAGCACTGGTTTTAACATTTGCATATTCAACTGCATCTTCTGCACATTTTCGCTCTTTCTGCGGCCTCCCTCGCGGCTGACTGTGCCGTTTGAGTGAACACACTTATTTAGGCAAGCCTTGTAGTTTCCCTGTTTCCTTTAGCTGACACCTCGATCCTCTCTCGCGCCAGGACAGTTTCGACTAGTAGTGCGCGATATAGGCAACTATATAGCATATATAACATATACGTATGTGTATGTGCATACATATATATACCTTTTCAGGCATAGTGACACATAAATTATGTAAAAAAGCAGAGAACTCTGGGTCAACACCAGCCACACTCTAGATCTCCTCACCTCAAATGTCTGCTTTTCTATCAAAGCTTTTAAGCATAGGATTAGCACAGTGCCATCCACGACAAAATAGAAAGGTTATTGTTTTGACTTATACTGGGTGCTCCCTTGTGTCTGGGCAAAGCTATAGCTCTGAAAAGCTCTAAGAGTGTCATACACGTTTCAAGGGTTGCTTTTATTCATTTCAGATTGGCTTGGTTGATATTTTACCAATTCAAAGCTGTAATACTGTGCCCGGAGTGGTAAAACGCGTTTGTTGTTTTACAGCTCAGAATGGATAGCAGTGTGCTAAGCCTATGCTTTAACACTTTGCTTTTGAAATGGCAGAAGACTTTGTCCCTTTCTCGCTGCGTGGATGGCACTGTGCTTAAACCTATGCTATAAAGTCTTTGATAGAGTGTTCCTGGATTTGAGGGTGCTCTATACAGGAACTGCTCTCCACCTAAACTTGGGAACTTTCCAGAGTTCTCTGCTTCTTTTTTGCATAATCTATGCAGCACACTATGCCTGAAAGAGTATTCTTTATTTGTGTGTGTATGTATATATATATAGATCTATCTGCGTCATGTGATCAAAGGCAGGCTTTGCCGAAATGAGTCGGGCGATTTGTGAAAAATAAAGATTTTGCGCTTAATTGTGGTGTCTGACGTCCTCTGTATGGAATAGACTCAACGGATGTGGAATGAATATGTATGTGTGTGTATATATATGTGTGTATGTCCAACGTAAAGAGTTGCCACAAAGACGGAGCCCACACGGGTGAAGTCATCTGCACCTTCTTATTTTCGAGACTGCAACCAAGTGAATTTACCGTCAGCAGCACTCAAACTAATAAAAGTCAAACGCCAACGCGTTTCGGGCTACTGCCCTCCGTCACAGGGTGACTTTTCAAAATGAGCACTTGGTTGCAGTTTTGAAAATAAAAAGGTGCAGATGACTTCACCCGTGTGGGCTCCGTCTTTAAGGCAACTCTTTACGTTGGATATATGTGTGTATATATATATATATCTGACCAGTAGCTTTTTTTAACTATGGACATATCTGCTTTGTATACAAGCATTGTCCACCCGGATGGTATACAAGCTGTGGAGTTTTATTTGGGCAAAAGACCTATTGAAATGTACCGCCACAATCAAATTTTGATTATGATGATCCATTGGTGTCTCCATAATAATGTTTTTTATGTTTGAGAATGCGGTCTTTCAACAGATAAGAGATGTGGCTATGGGGGCATGCTTCTCCCCCAGCTACGCAAGGCTCCACGTTGCCTGGTGGAAGTAGCATGTCATCAAGGTATAACATGCCACAGCATGGTTTGCTCACATTGTCAAATACTGGTGTTACATAGATGATGTGTTCATTGCATGGCGAGAAACTAAAGATCAGGCAAAAAGTTTTGTTGATAACATTAATGATAATGAATTAAATCTACATTTCACAGCCAGTATAGATTTCACTTGTACCAATTTCCTTGAGATCTAAGTACAAATAATAGATGGTAAGATCGAAACTTGTTTGTACAGGAAGCCTACATCTGGAAACACTGTGTTACATGCAGGGAGTTTTCATCCCCAACACACAATAGCCAGTATTCCGTATGGTGAGTTTGTGCGTATAGACGGAGCACATAGCACTCCAGAAGCTAGACAGCATCACCAATTGGAGGCCAAGAGGAGACTAGAAGCCAGAGGGTATACATCTAGTAGGTTGGAAATGGCTAGGAGCAAGGCTAATGCCCTGAATTGCACTGCCCTCTTAGACCCCAATAGAAATGTTCAACAGGAGGATGACTGTCCACATAACAAAGAAGCTGGTAGTAAATTGGAAATCAGATTAGTGACATGATATAGTAGACTGGCCAAACATATCAAGAAGATCATTAAAAAAGAATGGACCATTGTCCTCACTGATTTAATCTAAAAGAGGTTGTTCCCACCACTCCCACAGTTACTTTTAGACTCGCATACTCCATGCGCAATGAGCTAGTGAGGAATAGCCCGGAAACCAATGTAACTGGTAACTGGTTGTCACCACGTAAGGGTTTTCTTAAATGTAGCTCATGCCGAGCTTGTAAGTTCGGCATAAACACTACTGCCTACGTGACTCCTTTTTTAGATGGACCTATCGCTCTGAAAGCCCACTACACTTGTCGTTCAGAATTTGCTGTCTACGTTCTCAAATGCAGTTGTAATCTATACTACGTGGGCAGCACCAAAATACAAGTGTATGTACGGATCCTCCAACATCTGAGAGCGATAGTGAACCCCGACTCTGCCTACCCAATGGCATGGCATTTTAAAACCATACATAACAACAACCTCAATTGTTTGCAGTATTTTGTTATCGATGCCGTGGCACTCAACAAGAGGGGTGAAAATAGGGAGAGAACCCTACGTCAGCTAGAGTCACGTTATATAGTGGAGCTCGATAGTAAGTCCCAGATGGGGCTGAATTTGGGAGAGGACGTTTACAATTTCCTATAGGTGTGGGCTTTTGTCCTAGCTAGGGTTATCCATGATTTTACAGATTTTCTTCAGTTTTTCTCCACTTTCAATTGAATGTTTATTGATTATAACTCCATTGATATTTTTCTTTTTGAGAGGCCAATTTTTCAGCTAGCAATTTTTGGGCAAGATATGCCTATATCCACGCGAGCTATTGTAGACTGATTTTTGGGCCATTGTTTTTTACTGTCCATAAGGTTGGCCTTTTCGTATGTGCCTGATCTCTATTCTACTTTATTCTTGTAACACTACGCGGCTTGCTGATATCTGGCCTTCTAGTGGAATAAATGGCGTATTTTTTGTGAAGAGCTCCCGGTCAGGTGCAGATAACATATGGATTCATCCGAGCCATTGCGGAGTAATTATCCACTTGATCTAAGGGAGTCTAGGTTCATAGATACCCCTATGTGAAGTTTTTTTTCTATAGGGAGTATCGCTGACACTTATCAAGTACTAGCATTTTTTTGTGTACATATTTTTGTATCTATTTTTAAGCACTTTAGCACTATTATTGCACTTTTTTGCACTACAGGCACATGTTGAGCGTCATTGTCTTAGTTTTAGGCATTATGCCTAAGGTTTTTCAGATAATACATTGTGAGTTAGGTTTGATGGAGTGTGCAATCGGAAGTAAGCTATGCTCATAATGTGTATTCATATGACACCAGTTCCAGCGTATTTGCACAGCTACATTTGCACTATTCAATATGACTATTGTATATTATCCGATATTTGGATTTGTCTTATAGATCCTCGCTTAATTTACATAATTTTTTTGCATCTCTATGGGCATAGCGTTCTTTGCACATTAACCTGCATTGGCTTATGAATGTCTTTTATGCGTTTTAAAAATTATTTTTTTTGCATTGATGAAATTATAATGTTTTAAACATTGCGTATATAAAGTGCAAAGTGCATTTCTATAGACATTGCATTTAAGATACACATAGACGCATATGCATTTGAGCATTGTATATTCGTTTTTATATACCGACTTTTTAATAAGCGATGGGATTAATTATCAAACGTATTTTCATAATTGCATATATATTTATATTTTTGGTGTCAATCCCTAACAAATACATATTCACAATGTTTAGTCTTTGTGTTATAGACGTTCAGCTGGCAAGGAGGGAATATAATACGACGATTGCGAATTGAATGTTTTTAATAGTTTAACTCATGCCACCCTACCCGAAACATGGGCTAGGAGTTTTATAGTCCCAATTTTTTTAAAAAGGAGACTGGTCCCAGCCGAGTAATTAGAGACCAATATCATTGATAGATAACACCCTAAAAATAATGGGGAGAGTTCTCTATAATAAAATTTTAACCTGGACAGAAGAAAACTATATTTTAGAGCCATGCCAGTTAGGCTTCGGGAGCAAGGTGGTCACAGGCAAACAATGCCTCAATCTTAATTTGGTTATTGGGAAATAGACCGGAGACTTCCATGCAATGGTGTATCTGGCATTTATGGATTTGTCCACAGCCTTTGACCTTGTCAATAGGTCAAAGCTGTGGACAATCCTTCTGGCAAATGGGCTGGATGAGCCGTTGGTACACTTTTTAGCGCACCTTCATAAAGATCTCAAGTTCAAGTTCAGAGATT
This sequence comes from Lissotriton vulgaris, assembly GCF_964263255.1. NCBI lineage: Eukaryota > Metazoa > Chordata > Amphibia > Caudata > Salamandridae > Lissotriton > Lissotriton vulgaris. Next base: position 517,982,954 of record NC_141689.1, read on the forward strand.
TGTATCACCCAGAGGGTCTCAAGGCGCTTGGGGGAGGGGGGTATTTTACTTATCGAATATCCATGTTTTAAGTTGCTTTCTGAAGGAGAGGTGGTTCTGTACAAGGCGGAGGTGGGTGGGGAGAGAATTCCAGGTTTTGGCCGCTAAGTAGGAGAAGGTTCATCCTCCCATGGTGGATCTATGGATGCGGGGAATTGCGGCGAGGGCTTGATTGGATGATCGTAGTTGACGGTTGGGGGTGTAGAAGGACAGTCGCGTGTTGAGGCATTCGGGTCCTAAGTCATAGAGGGCTTTGTGTGCGTGGGTGAGGAGACGGAACGTTATTCTCTTGTTGACGGGGAGCCAGTGAAGGTCTTTCAGGTGACCGGAAATGTGAGTTTGACGGGGAATGTCCAGTATGAGTCTAGCTGAGGCGTTTTGGATGCGTTGGAGTTTTTTCTGTAGTTTGGCTGTGGTTCCGGCGTAAAGGGTGTTTCCGTAGTCCAGTCGGCTTGTGACCAGTGCGTGGGTTAATGTCTTTCTTGTTTCGGTGGGGATCCATTGGAAGATTTTTTTGAGCATGCGTAGGATGTTGAAGCATGAGGATGAGACGGTGTTGACTTGTCTGGTCATCGAGAGGGAGGAGTCCAGGATGAAGCCCAGGTTGCGTGCGTGGTCCGTAGGTATAGGTGCTGTTCCCAGGGCCGGTGGCCACCATGAGTCGTCCCAGGCGGAGGGGGATGGTCCTAAGATGAGGATTTCCGTTTTGTCCGAGTTCTCCAGGCACAGGTGAGGATTAGCATGGGTAGAGAGGTTTCGGGAGTTATCAAAGTAGGAAGGGGGGTAAGTCAGGGTTGCGTCTTGGCCCCCCTTCACTTCATTATTTATATTAATGGGCTGAACAGCTCTTTGAAAACTGTAACCCAAGATGTTCCCATAATTAATGGAATAACTCCCTGTGCTATTATACGTAGATGATGCGGTCCTCATAGGCCGTACTCAAAATTCTCTGCGTATTTTAGTACAACATTTCGTAAGGTTTATGGATGGCTTGGATCTGTGTCAATTTAAAAAAATCTTTTTTAATGTGTTGTGGTCCTGGGAAGCAAGAGATGAGCTATATTGCCATGGATAGCCAAAAACGGACATGTACTCATTCATTCCCTTATCTTGGAATTAGCATTTATCCCATTCCAGGAGCAAGTTCTCAAAGGCTACCAATTCCGTTCTGGGTCTCCCCCGTCCTAGGACCACTGGAGCTATCTTAGCTATTCAGAAAATCTCTAAACTACAGTGCACTCCTGTGCCACATATGGGGCTGAGATTCGGGGTATCTTAAACCGTTCATGCATCCAGCAGGAAGAAAATAGGTTTTGTAGGAAACTGCTGAGTATCCCAATCTCTATACCAAAATATATATACATCACTGGGAACTCAATCTTAATTTTATATCTGATTTTATACGTGCCCGACCTGCTCTTTTTTGGCAATCCGTATGGAAGAACCACACTGCCTCCCTTACCCGAGAGATTATTAGCGACTGTGTCATGTGTGAGAAAGGGATGGATATCCCTTGGTTGAATGGAGTGCAACAAAATTTGCGCAGTATCAACAAGGAACATATTTTCTTAGATCCAAGTACAGTTGAAACTGTGTCCAAAAAGGAACCGAGAGATGCCCTCTATTCTTTATACAAAAAAGAAAGGATTGATCGAAAATCCACGAAATCTTCTGTCCTCAAATATATGTCCACTGAACAGTATTATCACCCTTTGCATATATATCTCACTTTACCCATGAGCCGCTGGGATAGGAGCCTATTATTCCGTCTAAGAGCTGGAACTGTCAGATTTGCACTGTGCTTTCCTCTTGGCTACCTCCCCAACCTCAATCATACACCATGTCCTTGTGATGGGAGGACTGGTCAATCAATTATACATTTTTTATTCTTTTGTAAGTATCATATCAAATACTCTAAGTGGATTTTAAACCCTTTTTAGGTCTCGGCTTCGAGACCTATTGTCACGGAGTTCACTCTCAACGGAGCCAGAGCGGTCAACGAGCGCCGATTGCATCTCGTGGATGCGCACGCCGAGCCTCCTGGAGCCGTGCACATCTCTTGCTCCACATTCACACTCACGGAAGCACACACACACACACACACACACTCACTCACTCACTCACTCACTCACTCACTCACTCACTCACTCACTCACTCCCTCGACCCCCACTCACCGGGCTCTTTCCCTCGCAGTGGGTCAGTCATGGCAGCAGGCAGACTCTGTGTCTTCTCCGGGGATCTTCAGCTGATGTGCACGCCCACGCTGCGTCTCGTGCGCGCCCGCCACGCTGTTTCGCGCCTGTTGATCCTCAGCTTGTTGCTTACAGCCAGTGGGTTGAACTTGAATGTACTCGACAAAATATCCTTATATAACTAAAAAGTGAGCATCATCTTCATCTCACGTTTGTAAAGGTAACCATGAACACCAATTGTGTTAAAATATATTGAATACGATAGATCACCTTCCACTCGCCCATACATATACTTTAAATTCCTTATTCATATTATTAGAACAAAGCAACGCAGAAGATAATTTTTGGTTGTCTGTGGGTGGGGAGATGCCCTCTTTTCCTATCATTGACTCTTTGGCGCCTATAGGAAAAACCCAAGCTGCTTATACTTTAGAGGAATTCTGCATAAGGATTATTATAGTGTGAGTGCAGAGTGCGCACAGTTCAGAGTGCGCAGAGTGTGAAGTAGTGAGTGCAGAGTGTGAGTGCAGAGTGTGAGTGCAGAGTGTGAGTGCAGAGTGTGAGTGCAGAGTGCAGAGTAGTGAGTGCTGTTGAGTGCAGAGCGGTGTGTATTGGCAATGTAAATGACAATGCCATTTATTTATGATTTAAAGAAAAAAAAGAAATGTCATGAGCAATGCCAATAGCTCCACCTTTAATGATGCCGAGACCATTGCATTGTAAATGCTTGTTTCAAAAAGATACAGCCTATTAGTTTGGATGAGGCCTATTTGTAAATAGTAACTCTGGACGATGAAGATTTGATCTTTCGTATAAGCACTTTCCTCAGAATTGCTATTAGAGCACGCATGTCCATGTCTGATCCTTGAGACTCTATTTTGGCATAACTGTAAAATGTTTTAATGTTATATATTAGTAATTTATCAATTTTTTTTCACCAATGAAGTCATTTTTAATCGGTAAATTTAAATTATTAAAACATTGTGTAATATTATTGTAAATTTTCGTACCGTTGTGTGTTCTCAAACTGTCATTGTTATTTTTACTTGTTATGATATTGTGCTTTTATGGGTATTAAGGTATCCGATTAAAGTTTCTGAACTGTATGTATATGTGTATATATGTTAATGTGTATATATGTTTGTGTATATAAGGTATTTCTTTATCTCTGGCCTAGCCAAAAGGCAGTGGAGCGCAGTAAATGGTGAAAGACCGGCGTAAACTCCACTAGTAATAGGAGCTGAAACTGGAATGGGGATGGTTAATTCACTTGATGTAGTCTTCTTTGAAGAGGCAAGTCTTCAACTCTCATTAATTGGAGCAGCTCTGCGGCGGTCCTGATGGATATGGGGATGTTGCAGATACTGGGTGCTTAGAAACAAAAATACCACATAAAGCCTTTTCCATCTTTTTTTTTTAATTTTAATTTTTTTATTTGTTTGCTGTATGCAGTCTGGTGTCCTGGCAGTGAAGGTGCAGAAAGCCACCAGGAATGGTGAACTTGTCTGCAAGATAAACTTGGGTCTTGACGTTGTGACTCTGTAAATGATGCAGCTGGCTAGGGGAGCAATGGGGTTCCATCAGTATGGTGGTTATGTGATTCTATGTCTTAAGGCCCTGAATGGGATGAGCTGCGGGGTGTAAAATGCCCACAATGGGAGCTACTGTGGAGCCTAGGAGGCCATGGAGTGTTTGCATCACCACCATCCAGATGAGTAAAAGGAATTGAACAGCAGATCAGAAGTCACTTTTGGGAAGAAACAATTTGCTTTAAAAGAGATGGGTACCAAGCTTTATTTTTTAATTTTTGTTTTGAAAAGTGCATATCGTTCTCAGTACACTGCTTCATGTGCCTACAACCCGGAGGCTGGCAGCGTCGTTTACAATAATACCGGCATCCCAGAGGCCCGGTGGCACAAACCAGTGTAGTTCAAGGAGCGCCAGCCAGTTCATAAGATTGAATAGGAGATGCAATGGAGGATGCAATGCAGTAGAACAGGGTTTTTGCGTTAACTGTCCCCAACATCAAATCAACCCCAGTAGTACAGGTCAAGAAGTAAAGGTGGTCAGTGAGTTACAGCAGTCTCGAGTGAGGTACAACACCAGTAATGCGTCTGCCATTCGTACATTGTGTCCGGTCAGTACCACAAGGGAGAACAGAGCAGTCTATGTCTTCTAAGCCAGCCTGTGGGACATGGGGCGGCTCGCATATGTGACCCCTAAAGTCGTTCCAGCCGGACCAGATTTCTCCCCATTTGCGGGGGCATCCTCTTGTCGTGTACACAGTCTTTTCTTGCAGCATACACCAATCCATGTCGCTTTGCCAGTCCCTCAGTGTAGGTGGATTGGGGGCCCCCCACAGTCTCGCAATGTTTCTCTTTGCCACCATCTGCCCCAGGGTAGCCCAGATCCTCCCTCTTGAAGACAGGTCTGTGGGCTCCCAAATGTTCAGGAGACACCGCTTAGCCTCAAGACGGATTTCTACCTCCCAGACCTCCTGCATACATTGTACCACCCGTCTCCAGTATCTTTGCACTTGTGGACACTCCCACAAAATGTGGAAGAAGGTGCCTACCCCTCCACAGCCTCTTTACAAAGCCCTTCCCCTCCTCTCCCCATTGCTTCCAGCCTGGTGCACGAGTAATAGACTCTGTGGAGGATTTTCAGCTGGATCAACCTTAATCGGGCCGAGATCGCCACCTCCCTAGGTGAGGCGAGAGCATAGGACCATTCTTCCTAGTCTATCTCCAGCCCGTCTGCCACCCATTTTTCTTTCAGGGGGAGGAGAGTGTCAGGGGGATTATTAATCAATTTTTTGTATGTGAGGAGATAGCGTGTTCTGGGATGTGCCCGTCAAGCAGCCTGTCCTCCAGTGGGTAGGCCTGAGGTTTGATAGTGTCTGGTGGAATGTTAGCCAGTAGGTAGTGTCGCACCTGTAGGTACCGGAAATGTTCGGTGTGTGTGCTAGGTCGTATGTTGCTTGCAGGTGTGTGAACTCGTGTACTCCTTTTGGCCCCCAAAGGTCCCTAATTTGTGAGATTCCTATCAGGTCCCAGCTGCGGAACCCCTTAGTGCGTCCCAGGGAACCAAGTTTTTCAAAGGCTCACTGAGGTGTTGACAGAGTGAGGGTATCTGACCAGCCTAATTTCTTCTGTGCAATGTGCCATATTTGTACCGAGTGTTGGGTCGGTCCGGTGAGTTGGTGTCTACCCGGCTTGGAGTAAAGTGCGACCTCATAGTTCCCCCCCCAGGAAGGAGCCATCTATCCATGCCGTACCCGGGGTCACCCCCGTCACTGTATGTCCCCTGGTTAATCGTCGATAGATGGGCTGCCCAATAATATTTACGGATGTCAGGGAGGGCAATCCCACCGTCGTACCACCCCAGAGTAAGTTTATGCAATGCGATTCTGGGTGCCCCTGCCCATAGCAGGCCCCGCTGCGCCGCTTCTACTGCTGTAAAGTAGGAGTTGGGTACTAGGTCAGGATAGTTCTGCAGCGCATATAGAAACCTCGGTAGCGCCACCATCTTAAAGAGGGCTGCGTGGCCCAGCAGGGACAGTGGGAGTTTCTGCCAGGATTTAGCATCTCGTTGGAGCCGTTTGAGGGGTGGGAGTAGATTGCGTTCGTACAGCATCGTCTTGTCTGTGGAGATGAAGACTCCTAGATACTGGAAGCCATCTGTGGCCACTTTTAGAGGGCAGGTGGCGGGGAGCCTCGGGGGTTCCCCGTGTAGAACATAGATGAAGTATTTATTCCAGTTTATCCGAAACCCGGAGTTCCGCCCGAAACTCGTGAGGATGTCGAGCGCCGCCATGATAGATCTACGTGGCCTGGACAGGTACAGAAGGATATCATTGGCGTAGAGGGAGATCTTGTCCTCCCATCCTTCTGTCCAGGCTATGCCTTTGAGGTAGACATCCTGCCTTATCCAGGCCGCGAGTGGCTCAAGGGAGAGCGCGAAGAGGAGGAGGAGAGAGAGAGGGCAGCCCTGTCTAGTCCCTCTCCCAAGGGTGAAGACTTCCGATGCCTTACCGTTTACCACCACCTGGGCCAATGGCTCGGTGTAAAGGAGGCGCACCCATGATATGAAGTTTGGTCCAAAGCCCAATTTGCGCAGCACTGCAATCATGTAGGGCCATTCTAAGGTGTCAAATGCCATGGTGGCGTCCAGGGAAACCACCACCGCATCTTCCTGCAGCCTATGTCGCTGTCCAAGTACCCCATTGAGGCGGCGAATGTTGAGCGCCGTGTTGTGGCGGGGCATGAATCCTGATTGGTCTGGATGGACCAGGGTGGACAGGACCGGTTGGAGTCTATTTGCAAGCGTCTTGGCCAGGATTTTGGGCTCCGCATTAAGCAGCGAGATCGACCTGTATGAGGCACAGGACTCTCTAGGCTTTCCCTCTTTTGGTATCGCCACTATCGTCGCTAGACGCTGGTCTCGTGGCAAGATTCCCTTCTCCCTACTTTCCTCAAACATGGGCTTTAAGTGTTTGCTAAGGGCTTCTGGCTGCAATTTGTAGAGTTCTATTGGGAGGCCGTTGGGTCCTAAGGCTTTGCCCGGGCGGAGGTCAACAATTGAACGTTGCAGCTCGGATGATTCGAGCGGGCTCTCAAGGGCTTCTCGGTCTTCGTCTGACAGACAGGGCATACGGATGTCCGCCAAGAGGGCTACCGAGTCCTCCTCTGGACGATCAGATTCCCGGCTGTATACCTGCTGGTAGTGTCGTGCAAACTCCTCCACTATCTCCCGGGGTTCCATTACCACGGTCCCCGAGGCCGTTAGGAATTCCGGGACCACTTTATTGGCCTGTTGCTGCTTGTCGAGCCATGCTATTAATTTCCCAGCTTTGTCCCCCTGGTCATATATCCTTCCCATCTTGTGTCTGGTTACCGTCTGAGCTTCCTGCGTGACCAGTTCCCTGTATTCAGCCGTTTTGAGCCTCAGCCTGTGATGTGCTTCAGGTGTCCCAGTGTCACTGGCCTCCCTCTCCAGGACTGCCAGATCTGCTTCTACTGTGGCGACTTGTCTTTCTCTATCTTTCCGCCTACCTGCTATAGTCGATAGCGCCTCCCCCCTGAGTACCGTTTTAAAGGCCTCCCATAGGGTGACTGGGGAGTCCATGGACCTTACGTTGCTATTGAAGTAGTGAGTGATCGATTTGGTGAGTGCCTTTCTAGTCTCCTCGTTCTTCAGGTGCCAGGCGCTGATTGGTGCAATGCAGCCCTCCCGTTGAGCCCCAAATGATAAATGCGTGAAAACTGGTGAGTGGTCAGATATGCCTCGCGTTAGATGGGTTGCTTCGTGTACCGTCATGTCGTGGTGCATTAGAGTGAGGATGTAGTCGAGGTGGGAGAATGTGCGATGTGGGCCGGAGAAGAAAGTAAATTGACTGTCTGCCGGGTGTAGCAGCCGCCAGACGTCAGTGAGCCCAAAGGCGTCTAGGAAGTTTGCCAGCCATGTCTGACCCGCTGGTGTGTCCCTGGGGGGATGTCTGTCTAGGGCGCCTGACATTACAGCGTTGTAGTCACCCCCCCAGTACCAAATGCCCATCAGGGAGGGAGAGTAGCATTGTGCCCAAGTCAGGCGTATGCTTGGGTTTGGAGATGTGGGATGTAGACTGAGAGCAGGTTCAGGCGACGGCCTCCCCATCTGCCGGATACCACTGCAAATCGGCCCTGTGGGTCTGACTCAGTGTGGTCTATGTGGATTGGCAGTGAACGACGCAGCAAGATCCCCACTCCCCTGGAACCTGAAGTGAAGCCTGAGTGAACTGCAAGGGTATATCCCCACCTGTTGAGGGCCTGACATGTTTTCCCCAGGAGGTGCGTTTCCTGCAATATTACTGCGTCCGGCTGATGCCTCCTGATGAACTGTAGGACTATGGTACGTTTGAGCCTGTCTCCTAGCCCGTTAACGTTCCAGCTAAGGACTTTGAGACTTTTTTCCCACCTATTAGCCATAACCGTTGCCATGTGGGGGAACTTGTACCTGCATTCTGGTGCATAGGTCGAGACTGACTGTGAGAACTACACTTGACCGTAAAACCTTCCCAAGTCCCCTCCCCTCCCAATCGCCCCCCCAACATTCATGTTTAATGCAAACAGTGACACATTCCATGAACCAGTGGCACACAGTCCCCATCCCACCCACGTAACCTCCCACCTCTTTGAACAACCCCCCCCCACCCTGCTCCCTGCTCCATAGGCTTCAAACTACCCACAACCCCAATTAGCAGAGCGCCTGTCGCCCAACCCCACCCTGGAGAGAGTGAACTACTTCCCCCCCCCGAGGAAAACTCTGTTAGTGAGCACGTGTGCCAGTCCCAACTCCAGCCGCCATGCCCGTGTCCCCGAAAATATGGGTCCCTCAGGTCTACAGCATTGCAGGTATCTGTTCAAAAGTGCAATAGTCATGGACGAATGCGTCCGCTCCCCACCTTGGTGACCTCAAATCTTACCACTGTGGGCGCCTGTGCAGTCCCGTTCAGCACAGCATGATTCCGCAGGGCACTACCTCACCGAGCTGTGTTGTCATGGGGGGGGGGGGGAGTCCCAACGAGGACTGTTAGATCTAGAACGCCATGACCTCTGACTCTGTTCGGCCTCTGCTGATTTCTCCGCCGCCGACCCTGGGGATGGGGCTCCTGGTTCCCTCCAGTTGCCGCGGTTCTGCGTTGCCGGTGCTTCCGGCGTCAGCCCGTCGAGCCATTCCTGGACCGCCTCTGGTGAGGTGAAGAATCTCGATTTGCCCCCCGATATAACCTTGAGTTTCGCGGGGTAGAACATCATGTATTTGATACCTCGCTCCCTAAGCGCTGCTTTCACTCCCGTGTATGAGCGTCGATCTTGCTGAACCTGCAACGTGAAGTCTGGAAAGAAACGGACAGTAGTCCCCTCGTACTGCAGGTCTCCCTGTTGTCTAGCGGCTTGGAGGATGGCATCACGGTCCCGGTAGTTTAGGACCTTGGCGATTATTGTTCGCGGCGGGGCACCCGGCTTAGGCTTAGGGACCAGGGCCCGGTGGGCCCGCTCAATAGTGAAGAACTTAGAGAGTCTCTTGGGCCGCTGGTGGTGGAGGATCAGGTCCTCTAGAAACAGCTCTGCACTGTGCTTCTCCGAGTCCTCCGGCACACCTACGACACGTATGTTACTCCGTCTGGCCCTCCCTTCCTGGTCCTCAAGCCTCATGGCCATTAGGCGGTGTTGGTGGACAAGTTCATTCACCCGCCCTTCCAGTCGTTTCGAGGAGGCCCGGAGTTCCCCGATATCAGTCTCGTTAGTCTTGGACCTTTCGGTGGTCTTACCGAGGTCAGTGCGCAGCAAGTTTACCTCAATAGTAATTTTGTCCATTTTTGACTCGAGTGTGGTGCCTAGTGTTTGTATGGCGGCCATTATTGAGGTCAATGAGGGCTCCATCGCACCCAAGGTACCTCCTCCTTGCGCTCCGGACTGTGTGGGGCCAGCCACCACCGCATATTTATCAAGTTTATTCGTTTGGGTCGTGAGTCCTGGCTTAGGCCTCATCGTAGACTTTGGCGCCAGATCCCGCGGTCCCCGCAACGCAGGCCAGCGGCCGACACATCCTGTTCTCTTTTGCGCTGCAAGTTTGCTCAGGCCGGATGGGCAGCGCGAGCGGGCGGGAACCGGTGCTCCGTGAGCAGTCACTAAAGTTGTACGGTTCCCCAGGCAGGTAAACGGTCCGCCCGCCGGCTAGGCCTTGTGTGGTCGGCCCCTAGAGCGGCCCTGCAACGCAGCGAGCCGCAAATCCGCCCCCGACGGCTGGCACTCTTTAGGGCGCCCCCTCGGTGAAGTTCACAGCCCGGCCGTTAGGGCCCAAAGTGCTGGCCCCCCACGCGGTGTTCAGGGGCCGCGTCCCGCTCCTCCGGCAGCCCGGGCCTCACCTCCGCATGGGCGCCGTCTGTGTGTGGGTGTTCTGCGGGGGGTCCTCGTTCTCCCGTCGCCTGGCGCTCAATTCGATGGCAACGCCGCGGGTCCGGGCCCGCCCAGCAGCCCGTCCGGGCCCTCCGTCACTCTGTCCCGGCGGGCACAGGGATCTCTGTCCGCCCAGCCCGGAGCCGCCCTCCTCTGGGATGTGGATGTCCGGCCCCCTCCCGGCGCCGAGAAGTAGGCCGCAAGCCAGGGCCTCGATTTTGGCAGCGCCGGTCCTCGGGCTCCAGGTCGCGATCTCGAGTCCGGCCGCTTTGACCAATGCGGCGGCGTTTCGTCCCCGCCAGGTGCTCGACCTCCGTTCCAAGCGTGGATCCGCAGCGCGGCACCTAAAGGGGGGTGATGCGCTTGTTTGCGGGCGCTTCAGCCAGGATTAGAAGGACGGATTTTGTGCGAACAGCAGTCGTCCCGGCGGAGCTCGGCTACTAGGCGGCCATCTTCGTTGGCGCCTGGCCACGCCCCCCGAACAGTGTTCCTTAAGGGTGAGGTTGATGTCCAGGGTGAATCAAAGAGACCTGTCCTTCATGAAAGTTGGGTTTTGAAGCGGTCAATGTTCATGTCCTTGAGTTAGGTTTGTACTGAATCTTGTTTGTTCTTTTGAGCAATTAACAAAAATTCTATCTTGGTTGGGTTGAGCTTCAGGGATGTAGTGGACATCCACGCATGGATGATGTGTAAGCACTGTTTAAGGCACTGAATGTCTGAAGCAGAAAAGACTTTCAAGAAGAGTGAAAGCTGATGCTGTTATCTGTGAGTAGAGCACAAAGTGGCTCTATTTAAAGGTTGACGTGGACAGAAGTATAGAACACTGGGGCACTATTGACCCTGAGCCTGCCATTGGCAAGATGAAAGAACAGAATATACACCAAAGGAATCCTTATTAGGAAAGGTGAAGGAGTCTAGTAGTGTTGCACTTTGTTTTTTTTCCTGTCAAATCTTAAATATCTGTACATTAGTTGTTTGATTTCTAGAAACGTGAAACAATATTTGCTTTATAGCAGAAGCCATGCTTGCGAGTAAGAGCAGGAGGACACTTAAACTCTTTCCGGTGGTTTACTCCAATATTATACACTAGTCACACTGAAGACGTGCTGTAACCGTTATTATTTAGAATTTGAATTCGTTTTCCCTAGTAAGCATCACTATAATATCTAAATAATGTCTGTCTCCTTCCTTCCTGGGCCCACATATCAAGGTATCTGGGCCCCAACCATGGTGATTCAAGTTGTTTGCATGTAATGTCTTGGGGGGGGGGGGGGGGAGATCCATCTTGCTTAGGCTCTGGAGACAGAGCCAAGTACTACTAATTTCCATACTTGTCTCTCAGGGGAGCAAGTGCAGGCAGTTGCTTGATACTCAGGGAGGTAGTATGAGGGGCATGAGCACAGAATTCCACAATTAGCAGATAAAATAAGCCAGTGTCCAGCCTGTACCTGTCTTTAGGGGGAAAAAGTAATGTTTGATTCCACAGCAGTATTCCATGCTACACAATTCAATCCAGTATACATGGTCGTAACTCGGATTGTCATTCTTTTGTAGGTACTTCTCCTCTGTGCCCCTGTACTGTCTCCCACAGAATAAGCCTAGTCTGTTCCCTACCGTCAACAAAACTATGGTGGAAGCATGAATAAGGCTCAGATTAGGTTTACCCACAAGTCAAATGTGCAATCAGTTCTCTTAATTACTATGGTTCTTGTCCCATGCCTTGTAGTGAGTAGGAATGAAATATTTCCTAGATATTGTGGAGTGAAGTTGCAATTCTATTAAGTACCATGGGGCAAGGAGTATTCATTTCTCTTGCCATTTATTAACTCTTCAGCCAATCAATAACTTCAGGGCAACTAGAGAACTGCACAACCTGCGAGTGTAGTGAAAATATTGGGAGTCCCAAATCCAATCACATCACACCATCTAGAATACAACATTTCTTAAATAAAAGAATTTTCGGTTTCACTGGTACGCTTGCTTCAGTTGGCTTATATCAACAAAGAAAAGGGAATGAGACTCCTATGAAAATCCTACAACGTTAGCAGATATGCTTATACGTTTCCTGAGATTTCGAAAGAAGTTAGATTGTTGGAACTTTTAATACGTTGAAAAGGTTTTATGTTAACCCACAAGTATTTGACTGAAACTGAACTTCATGCAAAATCGCATTAAATGGTGATTATCGAAAACGTGTTTGTCTCTTTTTTTTTTTTTTTTTTAGGTGGGTGGAGCTGGTACACAGAAGCAGGTGGGATACTCTTTGCCTCTGGGTCCTAAATAGAATTTAAACTTTTGTTCATGTTAGAATGGAAAAATTCCCACTTTGTCAGGGCCGGAGGTGCAGAATATCCATGATTGAAGCTTACTGACATCTGTGATATTACTACTGTAATTTGTTTGAAGTAGAATTACTTAAGTTGATACTGCTGACCAGTCCACTGCTTTCATGATATCCTATTAGCATCTCTCTTAAAAAACAAAACAAAAAAGGCCTTGCATGCAATAGCATCCTTGTAGAATGTGGCCCAAAAATGGAGGTATTAAATCCTGCTTTGCTCCTAATCCATCTGATCTAACTGGAAGCTTACGTGCTGCTGGAGTTCTGATTTCTTCCATGATCTCGTCATACTTTTTGAGACAATTGACTGTGCAGAGTTATCAGGGAGTGCAGGCTAAAAGACACATGGTGTTATTTCTTCAAGATATAGTAAAGGAAACTCCCTCTGGAGTGGAAACTATAAAGCACATATCTAGCGCATTTATGTCCAAGACGGATTTGCAGGAAAATTAAGAACAGTAACACAACCAACTTTGCTGACACTTGCTTTCTAGTTAGAAAGTCACTAGTTGGCTATTTGGAAAGGAACCAGAGGGTGACATGCACATCCCAGAGATGGGACAATCTCGGTCCACAAGCTGGAATCTCGATTTTCAGTATGCTGTGGATTTAAATGTTCCTGTGAATTACTCTGCTGAGGCTAAAATCTGAATGTTGAAGCAAAGTGCCAGAAGTCTTTGGCCAGTTCGTCCAGCGCAGTGGTTCCTGATTGATGTACTAGACTGCCGATATGTTGTCCATCTTCGAGAGCCCTGAAGAGGAGAGACTGTACTTTCAGACATTTCTCTGCGAAGGATCTTGCAAGTAGCTCCAGACAATTGATGAGTAGTCCCAGTTCGTCTTTGGCCCCAGATCTTTTGTTGTAATATCACCGCATTGAGTGCCCCATCCTAACAGGTTTGCGTCCAGTTCTGTAATCGAGTCCAGAACAGAGCCCAACATGGTCGCCCCATTCCAAGCCTCTATGGTCATTCGCTCAGCCACCATTTCTGTTTTGTATGACCATCTTTCAATAGGCTAAACCCCTTCCAGAGCCTGGCTGCTTGCTCTCTCGGGAGAGCTACATAGTGAAGAGGCCCAGGAAATATAACTTGTATTGAGGATGCCAATAACCATACTAACCTCACAGGATGCCTGAAACAAAGGCATTTTCTTTAATTTATTAGGTCTCGCCCTGGCGAAAGCGCGCTCTCGCCGCTAGACTATAGCCGTCGGCTCAGCCGAAAACGAGTGGAGACAAGAGATGGCCACACGCAGCATTGAGAAGCATGGCAGAGTCGGATTCCGATGCGCGCCTTGGGATTTGGTCGCGCGCGTGAGTTTCTACCGTAGACCGCTTACGTCGCGCGGCTTGTATCTTTCAGTTTCGTTTTTACTAGTTACTAGTGCGTGTGGGCGGTGGAGAGGAGCCGAGCGTCTGCGCCCGCGGAGGCATTGGTAAGCGCAGGGGGGAGACAGCGTCCCGGATATCAGCACGTCCCCACGAGGTAGCGACCACCCGGTTGACGTGCACAGAGGAGTCGGAGCCCACCCTACTGTGGGTTTTTCTTTGCTGCTCGCATTATCAGAGGAAGATTGTGCACTGCTGCCGCTGGCACATCTGCCAGCTTCCTGCCTTCACCCGACGCCTTGCTCCACCACTCTCTACCCGGGTCCGACGCTTCCACGCTACTCAGGGACAGCCGCCACTGCCTCATAGGCTCACCAGCGTTGCAGCTGCTGGCCATGGCGTGCTGTTTTAACTTGACCCGTCATACTCTCAGCGCCGGCTCCGGCATCCTGGGTGCCAGGACCCGTCCTACTAATACTCTGAGCTCTCACACAAGCTGCATGCTTACTGAAGCACCAACATCGGCGCCGAACTTCGGGAAGAAGCATACATGCCCTGCGAACCGGAGGCTGAGTGCTAGCACAGTAAAACAGCGAACCCATGGGCGAGCAGTAGCTGCCTGCAGCCCATGCATGGCGTGCTCAGCTATGTTGACCGCAGTTCTGGTCTTCTGTGGCGTAATGGATAGGGCGGCTAATTTGCACGCTAAGAAACTGGGTTCGAGTCTAGTGGGCGGCTCAAACATGCTGTTATTCTGTGTCTGTCTGGAATGCAACTGGTGCTCATTTAAATTACTGCTACCTTCAAGTGGACTTCGCGCTATATAAAACCACCCCGAAAATAAATTGTGCAAGACTTTTTTGGGGGGAGGGGACTGCAAAATCAATTTATTAATGTGCTTGTTAAAATCTGTTCACTCTGCTCTGGATGCATTAGCAGAAAACTCAGAGAAGCACCCAAATACTGGTCACGTGACATGCTGTGCCAAGCACAGTATTTTAGGGCACGGTTTAAGGTACGCACTTCATTACAAAGGTTACTGTTGGAAATCCTGAGGAATGACAGGACACAGTAGATAGGAAGAATACTTGTTTAATGACCATCCACTCTCCTCACTGGAGAACACACCAACATTGCACAGGGAGCTTCAGGATTGGAGAACCCAACAGGGGTCAGGGAGCAGGGGTGGACGGATTGTGCCAACATGGCTAATTGTAACAGTTACCTCTTGCAAAGGCGTCCTTACTATGCTTTTCAGACGACTGCCCTTTCAGAGCCCCCTCCCTTTTAATCCCACTGAAAGCACTGATTAAAAACCATCCCTGTCCGTACCCTAACAAATAATTTTTTAACGCATTTAGTACAAGGACTGTGCTGTCGTTGCAAATCCTCGTCAGGATCTTACCTCTAGTGCACAAAGACAGACAGGATGAAAGTACCAGTTCTGTCAAGTAGCTGGACCGATAGCGCTGACTCAGACTTCCACAACATGACATTAAACAGGGCAACAGACTGAGCCCTAAATGACGCCACTAACTCGTCCTCCCCCTCTTTCCCGAGAAACCGGACACATCCAGACGTCCAAAGTACTTTCTCTTGTATAGTAGCAGACACAGAAGAAGAACACAAACGCGTGCACGCACACACATAGCATCACGGTTTGTTTTTCCGAAAACACGCTTATGTTTTCACAGGTCGGTAAGTGTAAATTAATCCGCTAACAAGCGCGTGGCTGAATTTTACAGCGCAGCTTCCCTCCTCCTCGAAATACCAAACGAGCTAGCAGCAAGGTGTGCGCCTCAGCTCTCGCTCTGTTTACTCACCTACCGAGAGAAATGCTAGGCCCGGCACGCAAGCGAACACACAGAGGGCTTGTGATGTAAGACATTTACTTAAAGAGAGCAATCTGGTGCCCGCGGTTTATGTAGACTAGCATTACTAGGTTATTTCATCGGTTTACGTTAACAAGCGCCATGATGTCGTCAAGAGGCGTGGTAGAAGTCAGTGCTGTACCAATAGCTTATCACTCTAGTGTTTTAAGTTTTTGTTCAGACGTGCATTATTTATTACCCGTAAGAAAAGTAAACATTTGAGAAAAAATTGATCTCCCATGTAATTGCCTAAAAATACATGTTATTGGTTTACAATTGAGTAAGACTAAACATTCTAATCGACCATTCCCAAGAATATCTACACGCCACAGCTATCTATCTAGCTATCTATCTATCTATCTATCTATCTATCTATCTATCTCGCACTCACTCACTCTATCTATCGCACCACCACAGCATCACTCAGCACCACCACAGAATCACTCAGGGGCACCACAACATCACTATGCGCTACCACAGCATTACTGAACGCCACAGCATCACTCGTCACCACCACCACATCACTCGTCACCACCACCACATCACTCGTCACCACCACCACATCACTCGTCACCACCACCACATCACTCGTCACCACCACCACATCACTCGTCACCACCACCACATCACTCGTCACCACCACCACATCACTCGTCACCACCACCACATCACTCGTCACCACCACAACATCACTCGTCACCACCACAACATCACTCGTCACCACCACAACATCACTCGTCACCAACATCACTCGTCACCACCACAACATCACTCGTCACCACCACAACATCACTCGTCACCACCACAACATCACTCGTCACCACCACAACATCACTCGTCGCCACCACAACATCACTCGTCGCCACCACAACATCACTCGTCGCCACCACAACATCACTCGTCGCCACCACAACATCACTCGTCGCCACCACAACATCACTCGTCGCCACCACAACATCACTCGTCGCCACCACAACATCACTCGTCGCCACCACAACATCACTCGTCGCCACCACAACATCACTCGTCGCCACCACAACATCACTCGTCGCCACCACAACATCACTCGTCGCCACCACAACATCACTCGTCGCCACCACAACATCACTCGTCGCCACCACAACATCCCTCGTCGCCACCACAACATCCCTCGTCGCCACCACAACATCCCTCGTCGCCACCACAACATCCCTCGTCGCCACCACAACATCCCTCGTCGCCACCACAACATCCCTCGTCGCCACCACAACATCCCTCGTCGCCACCACAACATCCCTCGTCGCCACCACAACATCCCTCGTCGCCACCACAACATCCCTCGTCGCCACCACAACATCCCTCGTCGCCACCACAACATCCCTCGTCGCCACCACAACATCCCTCGTCGCCACCACAACATCCCTCGTCGCCACCACAACATCCCTCGTCGCCACCACAACATCCCTCGTCGCCACCACAACATCCCTCGTCGCCACCACAACATCCCTCGTCGCCACCACAACATCCCTCGTCGCCACCACAACATCCCTCGTCGCCACCACAACATCCCTCGTCGCCACCACAACATCCCTCGTCGCCACCACAACATCCCTCGTCGCCACCACAACATCCCTCGTCGCCACCACAACATCCCTCGTCGCCACCACAACATCCCTCGTCGCCACCACAACATCCCTCGTCGCCACCACAACATCCCTCGTCGCCACCACAACATCCCTCGTCGCCACCACAACATCCCTCGTCGCCACCACAACATCCCTCGTCGCCACCACAACATCCCTCGTCGCCACCACAACATCCCTCGTCGCCACCACAACATCCCTCGTCGCCACCACAACATCCCTCGTCGCCACCACAACATCCCTCGTCGCCACCACAACATCCCTCGTCGCCACCACAACATCCCTCGTCGCCACCACAACATCCCTCGTCGCCACCACAACATCCCTCGTCGCCACCACAACATCCCTCGTCGCCACCACAACATCCCTCGTCGCCACCACAACATCCCTCGTCGCCACCACAACATCCCTCGTCGCCACCACAACATCCCTCGTCGCCACCACAGCATCCCTCGTCGCCACCACAGCATCCCTCGTCGCCACCACAGCATCCCTCGTCGCCACCACAGCATCCCTCGTCGCCACCACAGCATCCCTCGTCGCCACCACAGCATCCCTCGTCGCCACCACAGCATCCCTCGTCGCCACCACAGCATCCCTCGTCGCCACCACAGCATCCCTCGTCGCCACCACAGCATCCCTCGTCGCCACCACAGCATCCCTCGTCGCCACCACAGCATCACTCGTCGCCACCACAGCATCACTCGTCGCCACCACAGCATCACTCGTCGCCACCACAGCATCACTCGTCGCCACCACAGCATCACTCGTCGCCACCACAGCATCACTCGTCGCCACCACAGCATCACTCGTCGCCACCACAGCATCACTCGTCGCCACCACAGCATCACTCGTCGCCACCACAGCATCACTCGTCGCCACCACAGCATCACTCGTCGCCACCACAGCATCACTCGTCGCCACCACCGCATCACTCGTCGCCACCACCGCATCACTCGTCGCCACCACCGCATCACTCGTCGCCACCACCGCATCACTCGTCGCCACCACCGCATCACTCGTCGCCACCACCGCATCACTCGTCGCCACCACCGCATCACTCGTCGCCACCACCGCATCACTCGTCGCCACCACCGCATCACTCGTCGCCACCACCGCATCACTCGTCGCCACCACCGCATCACTCGTCGCCACCACCGCATCACTCGTCGCCACCACCGCATCACTCGTCGCCACCACCGCATCACTCGTCGCCACCACCGCATCACTCGTCGCCACCACCGCATCAATCTGTGCAACCATTCAACAACTGGATCAAATAAGTTCTCTCAATGTTTCAAGCTTTATTACAAATGTCACAAAAAGATGTTAATATTTCACTTCTGTTCTTAGATTTTCGTCACAATAAAGTACACTGAACATAATCTTCATAAAAGTTATTTACAAAAGTTAAAGCTATTGCCATTATAAATTACAATAACTTTTATTTAAGTATTAATTATTTAAAAAAATTAAAAGCCATTGTTATTTGAAATATCACTACATCTAAGTCACTTAAATACAACACATATTGCATTACAAATGCTATAGGTGTCACATTTGCGAAAGTTATAATTATTGGCATTGTAAATGACAAAGCTATTAATTTCAATAATTTCAAAACCAACACATAAATAAAATATTTGTCATTTACAATACCAATAGCTCAAACTTTCCTAATGCGAGACCTATTGCATTGCAAATGCTTGTTTTTTTTAATCTTAGTTACCTTCTTTGGTGGAAACATCAATGTCTGAGATGATAAATCCACAACGAAGCCCAAGATATCTTTTTGTTCTGAAAGCGAAGCCACTTGCCTTAGTTGATTAGGAACCTCAGATCCTTTAGAAGAGACTTAGTTTCCTTTTCAGTTGATGTGGGCATTTTTTCAGCAGCAGAATGAAGTCTAGATAAAAGAATGAACCAAAGAGTTTCCATCATTGATCTTAGAACCTTAGTGAAACACCAAGGGAGAAACCAAAGCCTATATGGGAGAACAACAAACTTGTAGTTCGGATCTCTCCAAAAGAACTGCAGGAATCTTCAATGAGGAGGAATGATCAGTATTGTCCAATACGGTTCTTTCTAATTCAATCTTGCCCTCCAGTCCCCAGTAAGGAGAAAGTCTCTGAGAAGAGGGAACCTCTACATATTGAAATGTCTGCATAACATCCACTCTTTAAATTCACTCAACTTTCCTCCAAACTTTGTCTGGTAAAAAAAAAAAATATTTTTAACCTGATTTTCTACCCTTCGTGGTTGCGACTCCCTAGAAGTTATGTATTCGTCCACATCTTCTGGTTTTACCACGTGAGTGGAATATCACGACAATTTTCTTGGTCTTGCCGCTGGAAGCCCTGTCTGGAAGGGTGACCTGTATAGATGACTGGGAAAAAGGCTGACTGGTTGATCACCCCTTCCTCTATCGCCCCTCCAAAAACATTTTGGCAGAAATCTCGTGTCATAGATATTTGGGCTTTGTCAAGGGATGACTCACCTTGTGACCTTTTACCTACCACGGTGTTGCAGCAACTTGATACATCTTCTCTCGAATTAATTATGAACCTTCTTAATGCATTCTTACAGAAAGGAAGCACACTACGATCCTTCCGCTCTTGAAGGCCAGCGCTGATCCTGCCCAACCATCCAATTTCAGGACTATCTCCCTACTTCCGATATATTCCGAAATTCTGGAAAAGCATATAAATTCTCAAGTCACCCAGTTTGTTGTTCTTCCAATTTCCTACATGGCTCCCAGTCCGGATTTAGAGACGGTTTTTCAACAGAGACAACCCTACTGGGTGTTACGGAAATCCTGAGACATCATTTGGATATGGGGGACACAACGGCCCTCATATTAATCGACTTAAGCGTCGCTTTTGACACGGTGTCTCTCACCGTGTTAATCAAATCTCTTCAATCTCTCGGTATTTCTGGCTCAGCACTGGACTGGTTGACATCTTTTCTTATCAATTGTACATTTCAAATTTTGTCTTCCGCTGCTACTTCCGAATCTCAATTTTCTCCCTTCCGGGTTATTCAGGGCTCTATTCTCAGCCCGTTGCTATTTAATATCTATGTCAAACCACTGGCGACCATTGCAGAGGAGGCCGGGTTGTCCCTTTTTTTCATACGTGGACGACACAGATCATCTTCTCGCTTTCAACAGAGAAGGTGTCCGGTTCATCAGTTCTTCAGGACGGCCTAAGAAAAATTGCAGCATGGATGCAAATTAATCTGCTCGAACTTAATGGCGATAAGACAGAGGTCCTCATTTTGGGGAATAATAAAGATTTGTGGGTCCCCTAGCATTGACCTACCGAAATGGGAGCTCCACCCAACAAGCCCATAATTTGGGCTTCATTATTGACGATCAGCTGTATGAGACCGCAAGCAGTAAAGGTGGCAGCTACCTGCTTCACTGTATTAAAATGGCTAAAACAATTGTCTGGATGCTCCCCTGCGCCACCCAAATAACCGTGGTCCAGTTGCTTGTGACCTCAAGACTGGACTACGGTAACATCCTCTATCTAGGGGCTAATAAGGATGTACTACGGTGGCTGCAGGTGGTACAGAACGCTGCGGCTAGACTACTGTGGCGAATTCCCAAAGCTACTTCCATTTGCAGCTATTTCTGCAAATGGATCTTCACTGGCTGAAAGTTGAATGCCGTGTCAACTTCAAAGCCTTGAGCTTTTTATTTAAGATCATGTCCGGCACCGCTCCCCAATATCTGCAACTTTTAGCCCAGCCTTACCAACCTACACGCCTGTTGTGTTCCATAACCCCGGGAAAGTTTTTAATTCCCAGGGTTAGACTCTCACGGATGGCCGACCGCTCCTTTGCCTTTCTTGGCCCTACTTTGTGGAAAACTCTTCCAGCACCCCATCGTCATGAAACAAGCTTTGCAAACTTTTGCAAAGGTTTAAAGACATGGCTGTTCAAACAATAATACCATTACTTTCTCTTTCCATTCTTCAGGCTGGCGCTGGGAAACCCTTTTTGGGTAGCTGTGCGCCGTATAAAAATTATTTAACATAATCTAACATGAAAAGGTTGTCACTGGGTTCATAGTCCTCATCAGGATCTTCCCATCATCCCCAGTTTCCAAGTTACCCAGGTGAGGACAATTATTTGTTGTAAATGAGGGCTTACTAGAATTATACCCTGTAAGACATGTAGACCGTTGAGCCTCTATTTTTCTATAAAAACCCATTTGAGGCATTCAGAGGTGTCTGTGTGGACCCCCTTATGTTTTTTAAGTCCTTTGGCCTTACAAGGTTCTTGAGACCCTTGAGGTTTCATGGACATATGATGGCCATGTTCCTTCCCTGAAGTGGGGATCGGGGGTTAATGACTGGACTACGATCAATATCACTAACTGTCTTCCCAAGGGTTTAAGTGCTGCGGAGACTGTTCGTTTGTCTGATGACTCCAGGGTATCCATCCATATGGCCCCTAAGGGGAAAACCCTTGCTCTCAGATCTCCTCATGAAAATTGCCTTCTCATGCTGATTAGAGGCATATTATGCTACTAAAGAAGGGGTTTCTGTCACCCTATGGTATTTAGTTAGGAGGTTGGTCCTCCGGAGGGACTTGCACCATTGACACTTGACTAATTAAGCAACACCCACCTAATTCCAGGACGACTTAACATTTTGCATCAGACTTGGTACGTTTGGTGTTCTGTGGGTGTTTGCAGGCTATTAGACCTGAAATTCAGCCTCTACTACACAGTTCCTACTATTTTTCGGGTCATTGTGCTGTACGGGGCTGAGGGAGCACCTGCAACGCGGTGATGGTTCTACTGCTGAGAAAGAGAGGGTGCTTCTGGCTAAAGCATCTCTGAACCCATAGTACCCCTTGGTTATTCAGGCTTTACACAACACTCAATGAGCCCTCTGCCCACAGGATGTGACGTTGAGCTGCGCCTCCGTAACCTGACCAGAACACACACAGGCTGATAGAAATGTCCCCACTTGAAGCGGATTGGACAGCGTCACTGTAAAGATGGAGAAACAATTAAAAGTGAATCTGTCGGGTTGTGGCCAAGATGGCGGTGGAGTAGGACGTGCCTTCAGTCCCCTCCGGCGCCGCAAATTGCATAGCCTTGGTTATCGCCCGACTCGGTGCCCATCCAAGCCAGGAATAGCGGTGCCTTGACTCCAGGTGGTGTCCGGCGCCCGGAATTCGGAGTTTCTGAGCCTTCGGATGGTGGAGCTGCGAGGTGTGGCCTAGCGAGTGGCGTGCCCCAAGGGGACCTCGTGAGCGGCAGCGTGTGGTGGACACCCGATCCCAAGGAGGTGTAACCTGCCCGGCGGCGGCAGCAGGGACACGGAGGACTCCAGCTGGGTCCCCCGGGGCCGCGATACGAGCGACGAGCAGAGCCAGCACAGAGGAGGGGTCTGCTGAGCCCCCGAGGTGAAGGTGACGTGGCGACTTGGGCGCCGCGAGTGCACTGGAGCGAGGGGGATCCCTATTGCCCGGAGATGGCGCTGCTATAGCTGAAGACCCTGGAGGAAGCATGGAGCGCGGGGGCCCCGCCGGAGGCGCTTGTTCCTCGCCCCGGGGTCGGCCGACGCCTCTAGCAGCCTGAAGTAGAGTGGAGGTGAGGAGTGGTGCGCCCGGCTTAGCAGAGGGTGGAGCGGCTGGCCTATCTACGCGGCCCCCCGGTGACAGCGGCCTGGGACTGCAGTAGGCCTGGGGCCTGAAGTATTTTAGGAAGGCACAGCGCGGGAGGGGAGAGACTCTCCGTCCCCCCCTCACCCACCCTATAGCCGATCGTGCCGCAGGGTGATGGCCCGGTGGGCCCCGGGTCTGTTCTACCACCGCCTTCTAGCTGGATGAAGACGGGTGCGCTGGCCTAGCCCCGGGAGATTTCGGACTGTAGGGCCTGAGAGGAGGAACGACGGTCCCCTGAGGGTCTTATCTGGCCAGGGTGGCAGCAACACACGTGCGGGGGTGCTTGACTGGCTCTAAGACTAGGTCACTCCCCCGCCACGGAGGTCGCCTGGAGAGGATTTACAAGTGAGTGTGGGGCGCTACCATCGACTTACCCCTACGCATAGTAGGCGCTTCAAGAAGAGCTGTGGCTGCCCGCGGCCGGTGAGGGCCTGTTTGCAGCCGATCTAGTTAATCACCAGGGGGTTTCGCCCTGGCACTGCGCCTTACGGGTGTGTACCGCTTGGGGCCTGTGAAGGAAGGGCTGCGGGGGGTGCGGGGGGGGGGGGGGAAGAGATCAGTCGCCCAGTGACGCTCGGCCTGGACTCTAGAGCGCGAAGCCAGGGTGGGGGACCACGGAGCAACCCTGATCAGCTGTGACGACTCCCCCAGGACCAGCTTCGAGGCCCCTTAAGGACGGAGAGGGGAGCACAACGGGCGGTCCACATTGTCGGCGGTCGGTGCAGGGCCGCTTCTGGAGAGGGGGCGTGGGACGGACGTGGTGACCTCCCTCAAGATCTAGCATTGGGGTGCGTGCCAGCAGAAATGGCGTCCACCAGACTGAAAAAAGATAAATCCGGGAAGGATGGGATGCCGAAGGGAGCAGCGCAGTCCACCTCACCAATCCCCGAAAAATCCCAGAGAAGGGGCGAGAACGAAGAACCCGCGACCAAGGCCTTATTGATTGAACTTTTCGTGGCCATTAAAGAGGACATATCTGAGCTGCACTCCCAACTGGCTTCGCGCTCGAGAGATGTGGATGGAGCGGGGGAACGGGTCGCTACGTTAGAAGAGCACGACATGGGAACAGCGGAGGACATTCACCGACTTCAACAATACGTAATTCGCCTGAGGGAGCAAAACCTTGATCTGCAATCCCATACCGAGGACTTGGAGAATAGGTCACTTCGCAACAATATCCGCATCCGCTCAGTGCCTTGGAAAGGAGAGGTGGCGGACTTGCGGGAGTACGTGGAGGCACTATTTAAGCAGATTCTGGATGAGGAGGATATTCCGACCATACGAATGGACCGAATGCACCACGTTTGTTTGCTGCGAGGACCCCAAGCCCCCCCTCCCCCCCCGACATTTTGGTGAGTGCATGATTTCCAGTTAAAGCAACCGATCCTCAGGAAGGCACGCGACCTAGCCCCCCTCCAGTTCCGGGATCATCGCCCTCTGCTATATCAGGACCTAGCGGCCTCTACTCTGCAAAAGCGGCGGGAATTCAAGCCTGTTTATACATTCCTAACGGAGCAAAAAGTGCCCTACTCCTGGGGGCACCCGTTCCGTCTCATCTTCCGATGGCAGAACAAGTTAGTCCAGGTGCGTTCACTGGAGGTAGCATTGGATCTTCTGGACTTGGAGCAACATGACTCCGCGTCCAGGGTCAGCGACTCAACTGGCAGGCGACGACCGTGCTCTACAGAGTGGCAGAGAGTGGGCAAACCCGTGTCGGTGGGGAGGCCTGACCTTTCATCAAGGATGCAGGAGCGGGGTGCAGCGGTCGTTTCTGTGGCCCAGGTCACTGATGCAGCAACGGACCAAGGTGAGGCGTCCCCATGAGACAGAGAGGGCCGTCTGCAGGTGCCGGAGGGGGCTACTATTACGAGGTAATACTTGTGCTTTCTCTTGCTCGTGAGGGTGGTCGATGACACGAACTGGAAGGAAATTGATGGTGCTATGTCCCCCTGTCCTTAAGACTTGTCTTTTGTTCTGAGTATTATGTTTTTCTTTTGGGGATGTTGGGTGGTTGGAGGGGTGGGTTAGGGGGGGGTAGTAGTGGTAGCAGGGGTTTGCTCAAAGATCTGACTCCAGGATACCCACGAGCGGGTGGATCGGTGGGGGGGGGGGAGGTGGGGGGAGCGTAATGGGCGGGGAGGTTCCTCGAAGTGGGTTGGTCTTGGCTTGAGCGGGTGGTTGCATGCTACGCTTGGGTCCTGGCGGGGGATGGGGGTTGGGGGAGCCGTCCACTCGATTACACAGCATGGAGGGCTGGGGCGGGCGGCCTTTGAAGAGCTGTATCGAAGGAACTCCCAATGTTGCCTCTAACCCTAGGGACGTGGAATGTTAAAGGGCTGAATTCTTCCCTGAAGCGCCAAAAGATCTGGAAATATATCATTGATCACCATTTAGATATAGTGAGCCTACAGGAGGACCCACCTGGCCAAATCGGAGGACTCGCGCCTCAAGCACAAATTGTTCCCGCTAATGTACAGATCCTCCGCCGCCACGAAGCAGAGGGGGGTGGCCCTTATGTTCCGCTCGACCCTAAAATTCCAACCTCTAGGTGTACAGAGTGACAAGGAGGGACGCTGGGTCATGGTTAAGGGCCTCCTGCGGGGTAGACTCTGCACCTTCCTTGTGCTGTATGCACATAACACTGGGCAAAATGTCTTTCTACATACCCTGCTGAGGAACGTCGTTGATTTTGCTGACGGGCCGCTGATCGTCATAGGGGACTTCAATCTGGTGTGGCGGAAGGACCTAGATAGCATGCACTCACAGAGGTCAGACATGGGCACCTTCTCCCCCGACACACAACAACAAATTTCTGACTTGGGCCTTTTTGATGCTTGGCGCTTCCTATACCCCCAATCCAGAGACTTCACCTTCTCCCACGTCCACCGCTCCTATTCTCGAATTGATCACTTCTTCCCGAGCCAGTCCCTTAGGGAGGATATCCGGGAGGCCAAGATCTTCCCACTCTCTGTTTCTGACCATAGACTGCTCGCAGTTGGTCTCCAGTGGGGCGCGAGGAATAAGGACAGTCCTAGGTGGTATTTCCCAGCTTCCCTGGTCCGGGACAAACCCTCCTGTAACAAGTTGCGAGGACTTATCACTGAGTTTTTCGCACTCAATGACCCAGGGGACACCGCGGTCTTCACCACGTGGGATGCCTTTAAGGCGTGTTTTTTGCGGGCATTGCATGGCACTGAATGCTGCTCTTAATCGGCAGCGCGGTCGGGAAAGAGAGCAACTAGAGGAAGAACTATCCACATTAGAGAAGGCGCATAAGGAGAAACCCTCCAGATTGGGATTACGGCAGCTAACGGCCGTCAGAGGTAAACTCCGGGCCCACTATAACAGGGCTGAATACACCCTGCTAAAACTACGGCGTCTCTCCTACTCACAGGGAAACAAAGTGGGGAGACACCTTGCCAGGCAGCTTCGGGACAAGAGGGAACGGGAGTACGTTGGGGGAACTCATGACACACGGGGGGAGTGACACATCAGGACGAGGCGAAGGCTGAGCTATTTGGGGACTTTCACAAGACTCTTTATACAGGGGATAACCTTGACGCTGATGCTCAAAACGAATATCTACAGGGATTAGCACTGCCCCAGGTTTCAGCGGAATGGAATGAGGCGCTCTCTGCCCCCTTCACCAGGGACGACGTGTTGGCTGCCATTAAAGCTTTAAAGCCCCACAAGGCCCCGGGGGCAGATGGGTATACGGCCATTTTCTATAAAACTTTCGCCTCTGAACTCTGCCCATACCTAGTCCAGCTGTTTAACGGCATGGCGGAAGAGGGGGAGACTTCCCGCACAATGGCCAAGGCACTAATATCTATCATTCCCAAACCCGGTAAGGACCCTAGTAAATGCGCCTCCTATAGGCCGATTGCCCTCTTAAATTTGGATACGAAACTTTACTCCTCTATCATTGCCCAGCGGCTCCTTGATGCCGGCACTCATAGACCCGGACCAGTCAGGATTCATTAAGGGGCGCCAGACCCATCATAATACACGGCGGGTGATACACTTGATTGAAAAAGCCAATAGGTTAAAATCCCGGCGGTTCTGGTGGGCCTGGACGCCGAGAAGGCGTTTGACAGGGTGGACTGGGGGTTCCTGTTACGCACGCTGGCCACCTTCGGCTTCTCATCCAAATTTTTAACAATGATTCGGGCGAATTACCTCTCTCCCCCCCCCCCCGATCCCGAGTGGCGGTAAATGGCCAACTGTCTCCCTTGTTTGAGCATTCTCTGTGCACTAGGCCGGGGTGTCCTCTGTCGCCGCTGCTTTTTGCCCTTAGCATAGAACCGCTGGCAATAGCGGTGAGAGCCTACCCCGACATTCGTGGATTGCCCTTCACTGGGGAGTCTCATAAGATTACTCTCTTTACGGATGATGCCCTTCTTTCCCTCTCTGATCTGGCCCACTCTCTTCCTCATGTGCAAGCCACACTGGAGCGCTTTGAAGCGGTGGCGGGGTTCAAAATTAATTACGACAAATCTAACGTCCTTAACCTCACAATCCCCCAGTCTGAAGTTCCCCATCTCAAGTCGCTGACACCTCTTCCATGGACTGATTCCTCTTTAATACCTGGGGATCCACTTTACCCCCACGCTGGGGAAACTGTACTCTGCTAACCTCCCCCCGATCCTGACTAAGATACAGTCTGACCTTGCCCGATGGAAACCCATGTTCATTTCCTGGCTAGGGAGGATTCACGTGATTAAAATGACCCTTCTCCCCAAGCTTCTGTACCTCTTCCAGGCCCTTCCTACAGACCTCGGCAGGGAATTCTTCAGGCGAGTGAAGTCCATGATGCTGCGTTTCATCTGGCAGGGAGGTCGGGCGTGTTTTTCCTTTGCCATCCTACGCAGACCGAGGAAAGAGGGAGGCGTGGGGCTGCCTGATATTCACTTGTACTTTAAAGCTGCCCAACTCCGTATACTAGTAGAGTGGTCACAACAAGAATCAGAAAAACACTGGCTGCACACGGACAGGAGCGTCGCAGGGAGAATGATCTGGGACTTGGTGTGCCGGCCCAAGTGTGATAGACCCAAGAATGCGTATGTCAGTTCCCCCCCACTAGCACCACCCTGAAGGTCTGGGATTCAGTCTCCAGAGATGACAGGTGGACCACCTTACCCTCCCCCTTCACGCCCATACACTTTAACCCCACCTTCCCCCAGCGTTAATCGAGGGCCCCTTTGGAGCTTGGAAGGAGGGCGGTTGCTTAGCGCTCACGCACCTATTTCACAACTTTGACCCACTCACCTCTGAAAGCTGTAGGAGGGATTACGGGGTTCTGGAGAATGAGCGATACCACCATGCTCAATTACTACACTGGGCACTCTCCCCCCAGGTGAGGGAGGCGGCCACTCGGACCCTCACGAGGTTCGAAGCCTTCCTGACAAAGACTTCCTCCATGAAAGGGGTCATAACTTTCATATATGGGTTCCTACTTACCACTGCAGTTGCCCCTAGGCCTAGGTATATGACTATGTGGGAGGGGGGCCTTCAACAGGACTTTTCAGTCACCGAGTAGACACACTTATGGTCCGACATTGCCAAGTTTAATCATTCAGTGGAACTTAGGGAGGCACATATGAAGCCCATGATGGACTGGTACCTACACCCCGCCAAGCTGAAATTGATCTTCCCGGACACTTCCGATAGATGTTGGAGGGGGTGCGGGCTCTTAAGGGACTTCCTTCACATTTGGTGGGACTGCCCCATTATCCGGCCGTTCTGGGAGGAAATTCTCGCTCAAATTAAAGACCTGTTGGGATACCCCATACCTACCTCGATGGCTTCCACACTGTTGGGTCTCCGTGATCCTTGTCTCGAACACCAGACCAGGGCGGACAAGAGGATCATATGGCTCAGCATTTTTGCGGCCAAAATTACTCTGGCCGCAGCATCGAAGAAGAAAGAGGCTCCGGCCACCTATTTGGCATTTGAGGCTGTGGAAATTGTTGTGTATGGAGAGGATGGCAGATATTTTTCTGGATGATTTTAAGAACTTTGAGTTTCGCTGGGGCACGCTGGTCGCTTTCCTCTCCAAGGGCCTACCATCCGCAGTGTGTCCTCCTAGCGCTAGAGCTCTCCACTTGTTCCAACTCTGAATCCCTGCCGCTGCACGTCTGGTACCCTGTCCTTTGCTTGTTGCTACCACAACTGGGGAGGAGGGGGGGGCTGGGGGGGAGGAGGGAGGGGGGGCGTGGGTGAGGGGAGGGGGTTTGTTCGTATTTTATGTTCGTTATGATGTCTATCATATTGTTCCCTTATATTCATGCATGCCAAGTCACGTGCCCGCGGAAGGGTCTGTTGGCATTACTGTAAGCTGATTATGGTCAACTTTCCGGGAGGCTCAGGCCTTAGTTCGCTTTGTCAGGAGCTTGCACAACCGGGACTCTTAGCTAGCCTCTACCTCCACTGCATACCGAATGGTGGCTCACGTGTCGGTCGGTCGGCACCTCCTAGGTCACCGCGCTATATGTAGGAGGCTTGATCACAGGGACCTTTCCCCAGCCCACCATGCTATCCTTGGGCTGCTGCTATTGCTACCTCCTGCGTGGGATGATGTGCGGGATTGTCGCATGTTTCCTTTTTTACTGTTTCTCACTAAAATGTCAATAAAAATACCTTTGACAAAAAAAAGTGAATCTGTCCTGCAGACTGTACACCTTCCTGCAATTCCTGCCCACAAATAAAGAGCTGACAACCATATCTATTTGGAAAATAAAACACAATGCAGGCAATCTCTTTACGACATATAGAGCTAACTATGCAGTAATAAATAAGCAATTATCAAGAAAAAGCACTTACATGGCTGCTAAACAGTGAAGAAAGATGAAGTGCTGTTTCTTGAGGATTGTTCTACTACTGAATGGCGAGACGTGATTGGATATGGGATTCACAGTGGTTAGTATTTGGCTGCTGAGTTAAATAAGTGAAGAAAGAAATGCATAATCCTCACCTGCGGTACCGACATAGAAATCGGTATTTACTGCTTTCTGTTTCCTCCCTCAGCTCCTCACTACCATTGCATGCTGGGGCCCCCTGTGATCGCGTGTAGTTACAACAGCTGCTGCAGAGGACATCAAGCATAGCTTGCGTCTTCTCAGAGCACAACCACCTTGGATTATCTGGTGTTACTCTGCAGGCATTTGCACCAATTGGTGGACACTTGGCCATTGCAGACGTATTATGGGCTGGCATGAATGTTAGTCATGGCAGTTGCGACCCTCCCCCTGGTTGATAATCCCGTTGTATTCAACCTCAGGCCAGTACACATGCTGCGGCAGGTGCAGCCCAAACCTGGGCTGCTAAACATGGCAGAGTAGATGCAGCCCACCTCACGCAGGTGTACAGATGTTAATTAACTCATGATTCTCACAGGAAACATTGCATAGATTGAAAAGCCCTCTGCAGCACAGATCGCTGTTGCTTTGCTCTCATAAAATTCACTTTGTCTGGGTGTTGCTCAGGCCAGGAATGTGCTAGTCTTCTCTTGGTGAGTCTTTCCTTTTGCAGGGCCTCTGCAGGCAGGCTTCTATCTAAGCTCTAGGCAGAGCCTCAGCTTCTCCAGCTAAACTTCTGGTGCAGACTTCTGGCAACGTACCCTGGGAGACAAACCATCAGAAATTCTTCAAGTACTTTGCAGAACACTGCCTTCCCTTGTCACGAAAGATCTGGAATAAAGTGGGGTTGATTGGGTCTCACTTTTATACACATTTTCTAGGCTGTGGTTGTGGATCTGCTGTGTCTAACTTAAGAACCGATTTTGGGCGGGTCTCTTTCAAGTCTCAGGCACCAAAAGGCAAATCTGTCCTAGAAACGTTCTTATGTTGGCAATCAAAACTGCAGTCCCAGCCTCTACCCTTACCATCTACTAAATAACAGTCCTCAGCAAGAACTAATCAACCACCCCACTGAAAAAAAGTGATAATGTAATTTCTAACAGCAACCCTATTTCCATCCTCCTAACTTCAGTGTCTTGACCGCCATCCTCCACCCACAGGCACGCAGGTGATAAAGGTCCATCGTCTGGAGAACCTTCCCTCATCCTCTATCTTGTGCCATGGTAAACCAAATCATCAAGGAAGGAATCCCCTTGTTTCATTACTCCGACGCACACACGCAGTCCTACTACTGCATGTGTGCTACACTCATTGGACATACACACAGGATACAAGAACATGGTTCTGGTTTTTCTCAGAACTGCATATCTTTTCTCAAGAGGGGCCATTAGGGAACACACCCATGACACAGATGAATAGGATGGTCCGATGTATTTAATTACAAAACACAGTTTGCTGCCATCCCCACCTTATGCTTTAAACCCAAAACGGGGATCGTTGCCCTATGTTCACTCTGAGGGTCCTCATGGTGCGCCCCTCCAGATCACAGGAGAGGTCCTACTCTTAGCATTGTCACAGACTGGCCTTGGCCTATGCACACACACTAGATGGTGTGACACCAGTTTAAAAAATAAGTTGGGATACCAGCTACACATGAAGTCAGGCACTCTGCAGGGTTAAACGCCCATATAGAATGCTGGGGGACGTTCCCACCCAAACATATATGCTTTTAAAAGTACAGTGTTCGTTCATTTAAACATCTTCAGTTTAGTGGGATAGTTGGTGTGATTCTCTTCGGTCAAGCATGACCCTGTAACCGTAGAAGATACTGGCATGGGATCTAATACCTTGCATCATCTCATACCTCTTTTTACTATTCTGATCCCCCAAAACAAGCCTTTCTAAACCCTCTTTTACTCCTCCCCCACTTCCCTTTTACTCATCCCCCTCCAACTAACTTTTACTCATCATCCTCCCCCTTCCTTTTACTCATCTCAAGCCTCCTCCTACTGCTGTGAGCTCCAAAAGAAACATCATTTTTTTAAATAAATCCTTCCCATCTATACCAATTGTCTTTTTCAATCCAAATAACAGACCAACATGTCCACCACTAAAATGAATTTCATATTTCACTATACCAATTCACCACTAATCCTTTATGGGTTCCTGAGTAGCGTGCTACTCGCCAAAAAGTACTTGACCACCTCATCCGGGATAGCATGCGCTATACAAATGCAAACCCTTTTACCTCTTCAACCCTTTTGCTATCCTTCTCAATCCAAATAACTGACTAACATATCCATCTCTCCAATTACTTTTAATATTTTCACTATACTAATTCACCACTAATCCTTTATGGGTTCTGGAGTAGCGTGCTACTCGCTGAAAAAGCGATTCGATGCGTCATCTTTGGTGGTAAGCGCAAAATAAATGCAATTACAGTACAATATCTTTTCTCCTCCCACTTGGGCCTAGACAGAGTTAAGTGACACACCTTTGAGCTCTGTGTATTCTGTGCTGCACTGGCTTGTCACAGCCTGGATTAATTACCACTGCTATTCTTTCCGGGTACTACCTATCATTCTGAATATTCCAGGTGGCTCCTGGCTTCTGCCTGCAGCCTCGCTATGGTAGCATGAATGCCTACTCCGCCATGTCGGTCAGATCTCCATGACACTGGTATGGAATCCTGGGAACGGTTGTAACTTGTCTAGGCCTCCGATGTTGGTTTTGGTTGCTCCTCCTACTGTCTGCTTCGGGGAGGCATTTTCTTTAAAACATCACTACTTTATGCAGCATTTGCAATGCAATAGGTACCGCATTCATTAGAGTTTAAGCTATTGGCATTGTAAATGACAATGCCTTTTATTTTTGTGTTGCTTTTCAAACCGATAGATAAAAGGCACTGTCATTACAATGCTAATAGTTTAAACTCTCTCAAATGCAAGACCTATTGCATTGCAAAGGCGTGCTATACATTTTTTTTAAATGCATTAGAAGAGAGTGTCATGTCTGCAACAGCAGGCAGGACAAAGCTATTTGTAGGTTTAATAACAGCCTCTGAGCACTATTTTCTCAGAGTACCAACACTCGTAGCAGGTGGGGTCGCAATGGGCGGTTACAAAATGAGACAAGGCGGTACTAAGGAGGGACTACTAAGCCTTTTAACCAATGAAAAGCCACAGTGGACAATGACACAAGCCAATGAAAAATATGGGCGGAGAGTGGGTGGAGCTTCAAATCCCTACTGCAATACTCCATGCCTCACAGAGCAGGGCATGCGCAGCCCAGGCTCAACCTAAAAATGTCGGGGTTTCCTAGACAAAACTATATGTGTGACTGTTTCCAAGTGGGAATTTTCTGTGCAGTTCATTAATTTTTGTGCATCTGTATTACTTCATAGTACATGGTTAGCTTAGCTCACATTCAATATGTATTGTATTCTACTCGGTTACTTTTAGAATTTAATGTACCCCAAATTGTGCTATGCATATTAATTTCTTGTAATTTTATCTGAAAATGAGTAAAAGTTTACCATATGTTACAAATGTTATGTAACCGTCCACACCAACCCATCGCTCCATCAGCACAAATAATTAGCTTCAGGGAGACATGCATGAGATTAAAGCAGAAAACTAGTCTCAGACAACTGAGGTACAATTCATTATGTTATTACAACAGTTTTAGGTGGTTTTTCGTTTCAGTTCTAAGGTGGGGATGTTTCCACACCTTTTGTTGTTTAGAGACTTAGCGCTGGATCCTGAAGATGCTCGCTTCATAGCCGTCTAGCTGCTCCTTTTTGTCCTCATCGCAGTGATTTATGTATTCTCTTTGTATTTTATCTCCCTCAGCCACATGAGTTTGACGAGTGCCGATTTGATATCAGCGTTAATGACAGTGTTTGGTACCTTCGAGCTCAAGACCCTGACCATAGACAGCAATGGATAGATGCTATTGAGCAGCACAAGGTAGGGGCTGTGTTGGATTGTTCTGACTTTGTTCAATATGGAATGTAAGCTGGGGTTGGGTGGCTGTATGCATCTATCCGTCTTTGCAAAGTCTTTTTTTTTATTGTACAAAATCCTTTTTATTGATTTTTAAATGCTATGCCTGAAATAACTTGAAAAATATACATCATCAAATAGAAAATTCCGCCTATACATCCACCTGCCTTTGTGAAACTCGACAAACGTCGTATATACAGGTGTCACATATGTTTACACAGGCATCCGTATTTATAGTTAGACTGCTTAACTTTTCTAATCAGTACTTTCTGAGTTTTACAAGCAGCGTTAAGCGTGCAAGATTTGATAACCCCTTAATGTTGTGCCGATTTTGGACTGATTATTTTCTAAGTACCGTATTGGTTTCACCAGACTTTCCGAAAAGATGGTTGATCTCCAGTCCAGCCGGTTTGTTTGCGTCAATCACACAGCTAGAAAATGGCCATTTCTGAACGGCACTGTAACCACAGATTCCTCCTCTTTTGAATCCACCTACACTGCGTCTGAAAATGGAACTGCAGCAGCTCCTTTGTGCCAAAGGGGGGTGCCTTTCGAGTCTGTGATGCCCTTATTCTGTCTCCTTGAGGGATGACATGGAGCCTTATATAGGCACTGATGCCAGCTCCTTTGTTCTGCACCCTGTCTCAAATCTGGAACTCTGCTCTCAGTTTTTCTCGGTGTTTTGCTCACTTACAAATTATTTCTCTTAATGGAACAGTGCACTAGGGATATTTCTTCGGAGGGAGGGGCAGGGGACAAAAGGTTTTTAAACCAAGCGGCCCCTACAGGAAGCAAGACTTGTACACAGATTCTTTTGAGGTCTACTTTTGGTATTTAGAATCCAAGCAAAAACGTAAAGTCCTGCAACAGATCCTTCCTGATTCATCCCAAGGCCATCGGAGGGAGAGGGGGGCGGGTGGGGACAAAGTGAAACTATGTCCCGCTGAACACAAGGAGCAGGGTTGATCACGCTCCTGGGGCCGGTTTCGCTATGGGGTTCAGGTGACAATCCTCTGGGAAGTCCAGAATGAAATCGAAGGATAAGGCGAAACACAAGAAATCCAAGCAGCATTTGACTTTTTCCCACCATTCCTTCTCCAGGGTACAGTGGTGCAAAGAGGTGAGACTGTTGGCATCTTCCAATTTCAAACCCATTCGAGACTGGAGCCAATGCATCCCGAATTTCCTGCGCCATCTTGGACTCTTCAGCAGAGTAAGGCCTTCAAAGAGGCAATGCTGCAGCTCTTTGGGACTCTTTCAGGTCCTTCTGAAGTGTATTATGGCCCATCTAGATCCTTTGGGTTCCCCAGTCAAAGTTCAAAGTTCAAAAAGTACTTTTTTCGGTTAAAAAACAATAACCATAAAAGCATCAACATGAAATTTACATTTTACACAGGACAGTTTAAAAATAACAAGTCTATTATATTACATTAGCACCAATAGATTTCCGTAATTTCAATACATATTTAAAAAAGCTTAAAAGTACAACGGTTAAAACTGTGTCCATTCTCTGACATTCTAAAAAAGCTGGGCGACATATGTTTAAATTCATTTCTTTAAGGAATGGGATTATAAATTTCCTACGAGGCATAATATAAAATTTACAAAAAAATAAAATATGGATATCAGATTGGGGTGAGGAATCATCACACGGGCAAGTGGGTAAATTACGCGACCATGAATTCATTTCTGGGAAGGACAAGAGTCTAAAAACAATATTTAATCTAAAACGGGTCAAGAGGAATCGATCATAATTAGACATCGGCAGGGTTAAGTAAGGCTGTACTTTGACACCAGTTAATATTTTAAGTTGTGCAAGGTAACTGTCTTTTTGCTCATTTCCACTCGCCTTCTCTTGTCTTCAAGGTATTCCAAACTCAGTTTTTTCAACAGTTTTCTGGGTATGTTTTCCATTAAAAGTGGGTCCTCGTAGTATTGTCGGCATCCAATTTCGCTCATAAAACGTTTAACATATTGTAGCCAATCAAAACTACCCACATTTTCCATTTTTAGTGCATCCTGTAACATAGCCCGATTCACTACACATTCATTAGTTGTCCATACCCTGTGCCACAAGAGAATGGGTTGTATTCTAATTTGAACTGGGTCAACCCCATATTTCAGATCTATGTGACAAATGTAGGTCGAAACACTCTGTGGTACTGCTAGGACATCCCTCAAGAATTTATTTTCAGCTATTTGTAATGGTTCTATATTAGAATACCCCCAAAGACCCGCACCGTACAAGGCTACTGATGTGCATGTGGCGTTGTATATAGTCAAGATTTCTCTTATTGGTTTGTTACCCAACTTTTTTATGGCCATTATTGTTTTTTGGAACAAAAGAGTTCTGGCCTTTACAGCACTTGTCCATCCCCCAGAATCATGGAACAAAATACCAAGGTAAGGGAAAGTGGTGGTGTTTTCCAGAGGAACGTTGTTTATGAACATTCTTTTCATCTGTTTCCCAGACCTTGTGCCACAGTTCATGGAGTAGGTTTTGCTACAATTGATTTTCAAATCTAAGCTCAACATGAACTTCTCAAAGGATATTAGCAATTTTTGTAGGGCCAAGGGAGTACGTGCCATTAAGACTGCATCGTCCGCATACAGGAGTGCAGGGATCGGTCTCTTACCAACCCAAGGCATATCCCTGCACTCCTGCAGGAGACGACGCTCAAGTCCATTTATGTAGAGCAGAAATAGAAAGGGGGCCAGAACACACCCCTGGCGTAGTCCGCGTCCCACTCCAAATTTCCTGGTACTGCATATCGTACAGAAGCTGTGGCTCCTGAGTATAATTCTCTCAGAAAGCGGATGATGGAATCTTCCACGCCCAGCTCTTTCAAAATTTCCCACAATTTAGTATGTGACACACAATCAAATGCCGACGAGAGGTCGACAAACGTAAGATATAACCGTTCACCTTTTACCCTAGTATACTTTTGCTGAACAATCATTAGATTTAAACATTGTTCAACAGTTCCCATACCCTTCTGGAATCCAACTGTAGGTCGCTCATTATTACATTTTCCTCAGCCCAATTCTGGAGTCTAGCCAGGATGATTCTTCCAAGGATTTTTACGGATGAATCAAGGAGGGAGATTGGCCTATAACAAGCACAGTTTTGTCTGTCTCCCTTCTTATATATCGGTACAATGACCGAGGTAAACCAGGATGGATTTAAACCCTTAGCAAGTGCAGCATTAAAAAGCTGCACCAGCATAGGGCCCCACATCTCATTGTTTGCTTTATATAGATCTGCTGGGATCCCATCGGGGCCTGCGGCCTTGCTTCCCTTCGTAGCTTTCACACCCATCATGACTTCCTCCAGAGTTATCACCAGTTTTTCATCCCCCAGTCCACCATTACCCATTTTAAAAGCATCTATAGTATCAGATTCATCTTGGGACCTATAAAGATTTGAAAAATGCTCCACCCAGTCATCCTCTGTGATCGCTATCTCTATGCGAGCCTTGAGGTTATCAAAGAGGAAAGGGGTGTTAACGGCCCTCCAAAATGCAGATGCATCCTTCGACTGGGAGGCCTAAAAAAAAAGAGTATTTATTTCTCCAGCACAACCTTCGCCAGCATCATCTGATCTTGCTCAACCTTTGCCCAGCATCATGCTGACACCAGGCCATATTGCAAGTTCTTTTCTGTAGATCACACTGATAGCAACTTGTTTGGCGCTGGCTGTGGCTCAGAAGCACCAGGTCCAGGTCTGTCCCTGACTCCAGATTCCGAACAGACTTCAGCTAGATTTACATGTTGCACCATGAGATCATAAAGGCCAAACCAACGGTTTGGGCCGTGTCCACCCCAGTCCCTCTGCCTTGACATGTATATTGCAGACAGGTGGCTGGCTCTGATAACATCTTGTGTCTTGAACATGTTTGCAGAAGATGATGAGGTGGAAAATTTGCTGCCCCATCACTGTAATGATGTAGAGCTATCTATATCTTTTGATTTGGACTCTCCCCGGAGCCCTCTACTGAGAAGATTCCCTCTTTTGTGATGGGGTTTCACAGGCTAGCGGAGGTCCTGGATTTGACGTTGTCAGCTAGGGCAAATTGCTCATTGAAATTTCACTGCCAGGTCCTTTCACTTCTGTACATTTGCTGCTTTTTAATGAGGCCATTATGGAGGCTTTCGGGGTGGCTTGGCCCAAGCTTTTCTCCGCATCACTGGTGAGCCATCCAATTGTAAGCCGCCATAGGCTTGACTGTGGGAATCCATCCCTCTTGACACAGCTTCTAATATGTGAGCGCATAGTTGTTTAGGCGTTAGTCAGTACAGTAAACTCCAGTTCCTTCTGCAAGGTGTCCCCAGACATGGAATCAAAACACATTAATGCTCTTGGTTTAAAGGTGTTCTCTTCCAGTTTATCACCTACATTCCAGAATGCCAAGGAATGTTACACATATACTCTCTGGGGCATGGTGAACCAGATTTGTCCACTCCCCTAGAAGAGATTTGCACTACTTTTGCACAAACTGTGCATGATGACAAGGATCCGGTAAGTATACCCTACAAACCGTTCTGGACACCACAGGCTATTGATGGTGATATGGGCATCAGTCTTATGGTTTGATACCATGTCCGAATGTGTACCGCTGGCTTTTCAGGGGCCATTCAGGTGTCACTGATGGACATGCTGTTTGATGGCTTCATAGAACAAGAACAGTGGTCCTTGGGTTTTATTTAGGTATCAAAAAAGGCTATTTACTCAAACACTTGTAATTCATGTACCTATTTTAGACAATGTATTCCTTTTGAATCTTTGGATAGGTGTTTGTTGAATAGAATGATGCAAATAGTTGGTGCGTTGCTCGTAGGTGATATAAACAGTAAAATTATATACACCCACAATGTATAAGTGTACAAAGTCCAGGGCAGATTCAGTTTTCTGTGTTGAAGTAAACAAATTGGATAATCCCTAAGAAGGTGTTGAAGTTTTTCTGTGGTTAGTTCTGGGATCAGAGGGTGGGTAGTTACCTGAATGAAGTGGAGATCCTAGAACTCTGGTCTCAGGTGGAACATCTCACCACATCAACCTTATGGAGCTGCGCACAATCAATCTGGCCCTCGAGGGCACTCTACCATTTATCTAGGATAGCTCTATTCAAGTTCTGTTGTCCCAGGCTGAGGCTGTGGATGGACCTGCACCGATTATCTCCGTGGGACCCCTCCACATCGGAGCAAACTAACTATTTAGGCTACTTGCTGACCACAAGTGGCATCTGCCCCCTTTGATGGGTGTAGGTGTTTTTGTCCACTTTGGCAGATTCTTTTTGCTACTGCAGAGGATTTGCAGTGTCATGCCATTTGTGCCCTAGAGCTTCTTCTCTCTGAAAAATGAATTTCACCTTCAGTGGGTATTCTCCCCTCTGTCCCCAAATTCTAAAGAAAGCTAGGAGTGACCAACCACAGCTTATGCTAGTAGTTCCAGCCTGGGTGAGGAGAGTGTGCTGAAACTTAACATTTGCCCTTCACTTCGACTTACTCTCTTGAAAGATCTGTTGAACCAACAGGCCAAAGTTATGCACACTAGCATCCACAGTCTACACCTACATTTGTGAAGATTGAGTGATCCAGCTGAATGGTTTTGAGCTTCCATTGGAGGTGGTGGATGTTATGTTGGATGTTCGTCCACGAGGTTTATCTATTTTGGCTCTTTGGTAAGAGAGTGGCCCTGTGGGAAGACCAACATGTTGACCCTCTTCAGTCTAGGTTATTTGATTTTCTTATGTTTTTGTTCCTGGTACATAATCTTACTGCTCCATTCAAGTGAATGTAGTGTCCTCTCAAACACATGCATTTGATTTTAAAATTGTGTTCGCAAGGCATGTGAAAATGAGTAAGGAGGACATGTGGGAAGGGTTAGACAACTACCCTGTAATTAAATCTTAACTATAGTACCCCACTTTTAATGACTACCTGATAGCGTGTGGTGTGCACAAGTGGTGATGGGGTACATCTAATAACAGGTTTATCAGGAGCGTTTATGGAGGAAGGAATATTGTCCGAATCAAAAGGTCGAATACGAAGAATTGCTTGTACCTTAAAAGAGCCTAATGAAAATAGCCAAAACCGAATTCTTTTCTGAAAGTATAAGGTCTGCAAAAAACTCAAAGAACTCTTTAAAACAGTTTAATCGTTGGTAAAATGGAATAATCGTTGTTCTTTTAGTCCAGATGAATCCGTTTGTAATAAGCTAGCAATCTTTTTTTAGTCTAAAGTCAAAGCCATTTTTCAAAATTTCTCACCCCATTCAAATATGTTAAGTATTGGTGATTCTTCAACCTATGTTAAGGAGCTGGACGCACAGCAAAACTCTAGCCCCATAGCTAATCCACAATTTGCAAGTTTTTCTCCTTTTACTATTAAAGGCGCCATCGGATCCTTGCCCACCCTAGTTTCTTAAGCAGGTAGCTAGTGCAGTTATTGGTCTGCTTATGGAACTATTGAATGAAATATTGATTACAGGGCAATTCCCGAATAAATGGCAAAAGACATCTATCCTTCCATTGGTGAAATGACCCACCTTGGATCCAACGAAGATGGAAACTATAGACCCATATCTCGCCTACCTTTCCCTGCTAAAATACTTGAGAAAAAAATGAACGAGGAGATGCTAGCTTTTTTGGATGTTAATTTGCTGCTAATTGCCTCAGAGTATGGCTTCGGAGCAAATCATTGCTGTGAATCAGCCTTGGTAGCAGCTTTTGAGGATTTAAGAATGGCAATCGACAAGGGTGGAAAAGCGACATTGATTCTATTGGATCTATCCGCCGCTTTTGATAGGGTTCACCATTCTCTCCTTATAAAGCAGCTGCGCTCGATAGGCTTCAGAAAATCGGCATTGACCTGGCTAAGCTCACTTTTTAGTAACAGACGACAGCGGTGGAGATGGGGGTGCGAGTACTTTGCCGTTCTCCCTAGTGTGTGGTGTTCCCCAGGGGTCTTCCCTCAGCCCCACACTATTTAATATCTGTCAGCCCCCTTATTTATTTGTTTGTAGAGTTTTATATAGCGCTAGCTATACCCGGGGGTATCAGAGCTCTTTACATAGATGTGCAGTTATACTAGTTGCGTTGGTTACAAGAGAACAAAGAAAAAACACAAGAACACAAAATGTATACATCAGGGTCGGCCTTTAGCATGGTTGAGCTGGGCCCAAGCCCAGAGCGCAATTTTCTGAAGGGCGCACAGGGCTGTGTGCATTAAGGTTATGCCTTATTAATCTTATTCGCAGCTTTGGCTTAGCTGTGTTTTCCTACGGTGATGATATTTGGATAGTGGTATCTATTTTATCAGACGTGAACAAAGTGGCAAGAAATTTCTGTAATTGCATGTTTCAAGTTGCACTTTGGATGCAAAATAATTGTCTAAAATTGAATTCAGATCAATTAGAGGTGCTGCTTTTTGGAAAAGAGACTACTTTCTGGAATGATTCATGGTTGCCGGCCATCGAGCTTAGGCTCATTACCAGTTCCTGTCCAGAAAGGAAGAAATCTAGTAGTTATTTTTGACACAAAATTATTCCTTTCTGAACAAATAAATTCAATCACTTCTGCTGGCTTTTTTGTGCTGAAGGTCCTGAAAAAGATTCTTCGGTGTACTCCCCTTGACTTGCAAAAAACAGTGGTAACGGCTCTCATTTTCTCGGAGCTAGATTACTGTAATGCTCTGTATTTAGGTGCTCACAAACGTGATAAAGAAACTGCAGGTTTTACAAAGTGCAGCGATGAGACTGCTGGTCAAAATTCTTAAGTTTAACCCCGTAGCTCAATCATTGCAGGGTCTTCACTGTCTTCCTGTGAGAAGGTTTGTTTTTAAGGCTATGTGCATGGTATATAAGGCCCTGCTTCGGACTGGCCCTATGTACTTTCGGTACATGCCGAGTAGGAATCTTGGATCCAGATCCTCACGATATGTCATTATTCCTAGATCAAACAAAGCAAGATGGAGAGGTAGGGCATTTTCCAAAGGCGCAGGAAAATGGTGAAACTCATTACCTCTTATGCTGCGTTGTCAACCTTGTCTGTTGTAATTTAGGACTCCGCTAAAGACCTGGCTGTTTACCGAAGCAGTTGACTAAGTCACTGTTAGATTTCAATTGCATTCTAGCCTCTGATTAGCCCTGCTGTTCTGCCTTTAGCGCTAAGACTCCTGAGGGTAATTGCTCGCTTTATAAAATCTTTTCATTCATTATGTGAATTTGCACAAGAAGAGCTGGTAAGCAGTTTATCAGCTTTAATTCTCGTAAAAAGACATGATAATTTATTAGCTGCCAACGGATGTCATTTGCAGTATGGCCTAGTCTTATGGAATGGTATTTACTAATTTTAAAATGAGTACTACTTTGAGCCCCCGCCCCAGAGTGCAGGAGCATTTCTTACCTTAGCAACCAACGAGAATACCTAGAGCACCTCTGAAATTACATGTAACACAAGCTTACTACACCGGAAAACATATTTAGGCCAACAAAAAGATGGCCTTGTAACATCCTGCTCCTGATTGTGTCATAGACATTCTGGTGTTTGTAAACTGAAGTAAACCCACCACCATAAAGAAGTGGTGTGCTGGCAATGGTCTTTACCCAAGAGGAGCAATCTTTTCACTTTTCCATTTGCTTGCTTTGTAATTATCTCGGTACTTGGAACAATCTCATCTTATGTTATAGGGGCTTCTAGTCCCAGATTCCTTACCTTTGAATTTTCTCACCTTTTTTAGACTGGATCCAGAAGATTTTTTGTGATCAGTACCCCGCGCGCTGGTAGGTGGCGTTGTTTGGCGTTGCATGCATTCTGCGTCCGCGCAGGAAATTACATTGCGGTACCTAAATAGGCGTCATATAGGCATGCTGGCTTCGGTTCTTTTATTTCTGCTCCAGCCAGGGATGATCCAGAGAAGAGCTACCCATCATTAACTGTTTGTCTGGTTTGTTTTTAATGTTTGTAGAGAGTTTTGGAGCATTTTCCTCCTAGTGCGTTAGGAAAATGTCATCTAGGAAGACCTGAATCAGTCAAGGCATAAGAAGTTATCAAAGAGGTCTTCTACTTCTTAGAAAAACATGTTTTTATTAATTTTCACTCAGTACATCTTTCATGCACAAATATTACATAAATTCAAACACACTCTTCATGCCATAAATGTGTAATATTTGTAATCTCCCACCCTTTCGTCATCTGATGTTACACACCTGGGAAACTGAGATCTTCACTTTCCATATTTGTTGTATGCCTACTTTGTTTCCTCTTTTGGTACTTTATACTCTTTTAAATTCCTCTGTACATATTCCACCGCCCCCATATTTTGTCCCATTTTCGTCGGCTACCTTTGGCTGTGTATGTTACCTTTTCTGCCCCTGAATCGAAGTCTTCCTCTCATTCCCGGAGGTCCAGCGATCTGGATGCCCCCTACATTTTGGCAATATTCTTTTTTGCCACTATTGTTGCAATTGTGAGCCATATCATTACATATCTGGGCCATTTGATCTCACCTGTCACACACAGTATTAACCATTGCGGTTCCAATGGGTTCTCCACCTCCGAGACCTCTGCCATAATTAGTGTTACTACCTTCCAGTAGTTGTGAATGTGCCTACACTCCCAAAGAATATGAAAGAAGGAGCCTATATCCCCGCACCCTCTTGTACAGTACTGAGATGCACCATGGCCCAATCGCTGTAGCAATGTTCTGGAGGATACGCAACTGAATGAGACAGAACCTGGCTCTTACCGCCACCTCACGTGGACTCTGCA
The DNA here is from genome assembly GCF_964263255.1 of Lissotriton vulgaris. NCBI lineage: Eukaryota > Metazoa > Chordata > Amphibia > Caudata > Salamandridae > Lissotriton > Lissotriton vulgaris. The sequence continues at coordinate 518,026,600 of NC_141689.1, forward strand.
CTGCCTCATCCCAGTCATCGTTCTCTAGGAGTCCCAGTTCCATTTCCCATGCCCATCTCAGGGGATCGATTGGGTATACAATTTTTCTATACGTTAATGAGGTGGATTTGGTTGCCAGGTGGTCAATTTATAGTATATCTTCTAGTGGGGAATGTTCCACTAGGGTTTCCCCTTCCCTAATATGTTAGCGCAGGGCATGGCCCAACTGTAAGTATTTATACTGTTATGTTTCATCCAATTCGTATTCGGTTTGTAGATTCTCCAACATAAGTAGTGCATGTCCCCTCCAAATGTCTCCCATGCTTTCAATCCCCAGTAACTCATTTTTTACACCCTACCAGGTTCCCCACCTCTCGTAGCCGATCGCTGCCCCAAAGTGGAGTCCTCTCTGTCAACTTCCCCTCCCATCCTAGGTGTTTGACGGCCTCTCGCCAGGCGCGCACTGCTGTCTGCGTTTGTGGTCAGAGCAGTCTTTCTTTATTTCTACAATATAATGTGGTAGGATAGTCCCATTCTCCCATAGCCCAATGATCTCCCTCAAAGGCCGGGTCGTTACGATCTGAGAATGCCCAGTCATTCACCACTATTAGTTGCGAGGCCCAATAGTATTTTCGGACATCTGGAACTACAGGCCCCCCTTCATACACACCACTTTGTAACTTACACAGTGCTATTCTGCAGCAGCCTTCATCCCATAGGAATTAACGCAGTTCACTATCGATTCCCTGGAAAACCTTTTTTGGTATTCTGCATGGGGTATTTTGCATGATATAAAGCAGTCTGCGTAGAGACTTCATTTTAAAAGCACCGCCATCCCATCAGTGATATCAGTAGTTTTCTCCAGCATTCTGCATCACTCTTCAATCGCTGCATTTGAAGATATATATTTCCTGCCAGGAAATCTTCTTCATTCGGTGATCTTCTTAAGCCTAGGTGTTTAAATGTATGTTTGACTACTAGGTCTTCAACTTTTCATAGTCTGTCAGCCGGCGAGACGAGGGAGCATTGACAGTCAAGGCTTGGCTCCACAGTAGTCTGTGCCGATTCCGTGACTCCCCAGTTTTGAGAGCCGGAGCGACCCCCCGCCCACATTAGAGTTCTATGAGGCCAAGCACCTCGTATTTGGGTGGCTAGACCCTTTTGATGTGCCTTTGGGCACAATGGGGGGACCCAATCTGATTCCGTCCTGGCAGCTCCGGCTCCAGTGGACCTCCGTAGTTCCATTCCTGCATCCCGACCGGTCATACCAACTTAACCTTCCCAGATGCCGCTGCCAATGCGGACTCTCCGGGCACCCACGGTGATGCCATACCCATTGTGATCTCTGACTCAGCTACGAGTCAGATGGGCGTCACCCGACTCCGGTGATGACAGGAGCTTTGCCTCCTAGTAATTCCCTAGCATGACTGGTGTGAGGACCTGGGTGAGGCCAGTAGACTGGATACCTTTCCATGTACTGGTATGGTTTATGCCCCTACCATTGCTTTGGAGGAGGGAGCTTCATATGCAGTGGTGGTGTGGAGGTTGGCTGAGGTCCTTGACCTTCAGATGCCCATGATGGGAGTCAAGACTAGTATCGTGACATGGGTGATGCAGCCGGTACTCTCCAAGTCTGAACCGCTACTTCCATTTAGTAACACCCTCACTGACGTCCTTTTAGGGACCTGGTCCAAACTCAACACAGGGTCTCCTGTGAATAACGGAATTGGCCACTGCCTCGCTCCCGGGGACCCAAACTTCCTCACCCAACACCCTACCCCAGAGAGCTTAGTAGTCTAGACCTCAACATCCCATTGCACATTCCCTACTGCTCCCCTGGATAGGGAATACAAGAGGCTCTATTCTTTGAGGAAGCAAATGTTTTCTTACGCCAGCCTGGCATTGCGGTCTGTGAACACTGCATGCCTTTTGAGCTGTTATTCCCAAACCCTGTGGGACACAGTTTGGCTACTACTGCCATAGGTCCTGGAAGAGGTCCGGACTGTATTCTCTCAGGCTGCTGCCGACAGGAGAAATGTAGCAAGGTTCACAAAACGATGTGAACATGACACGACTTGACTCACTGGGCAGAGCGGTTTCATCAGCGGTGGCCCTGAAGCACTATGCATGGTTGAGAACAACTGGCTTTTCAGATGGTGGCCAGGCTTCCCTTCTGGACATGCCCTTTAATGGCACCAGTCTCTTCGGAGACCAGGCGTATTCGGCTCTCGAGCACATAAAAAACAGTTGGGCTATGGCGAGGCCCTTGGGGCTTTCTATGGGCCCACGTCACCCCCAATCCGCTTTTCGCCCCTTTTGATGGCTAAGGAAGAGGCTTCCAGCTGCATCAGTTCCCTCTCAGCCACGAGCTGCGCATGCTCCCCAGCTTCTGTGTGGGCAGGACGTGGTACCCACAGACCAAGCCGGTCAGGTAGCTAGCGATCTGGTCAGTCTGCCACCCACCCCTGGCAGCTGCAGCCTACAAACCTTCCTAACCTGCTCTTTACCACTATGAGCATTCAGTTGACAGCAGGATTAGCCATTACCTGCCCCATTGGCAGTCCATAGCATCGGACCGTTGGATTTTGCAGAGTGTCCTAAGGAGGTACTCGCTCCCCTTTGAAACAACTTTTCCCTTCATGCAACTATCTCATGACCGGCTGACGGAGGATCATCTGTCCCTTCACCACGAGGAAGTAATGGCTCTCTTGGCCAAAGGTGCTATAGAGAGGGTTCTGATGCCAGAAGTAGGCTGTGGTTGCTATTCCTGCTACTTTCTGGTTCCCAAAAAGGAAAAAGGCCATGGTCTTATTCTAGATCTGCGGTCCCTCAATCTCTTCCCTTAGAAGAAAAATTCAAAATGCTCATTTTGGCTCAGGTGGTATCTGCCCTGGACCCAGGAAACTGGATGGTAGCTTTGGACTTGCATGACTCCTATTTCCACATTCCTGGCCTGCCTGCCCACAAGCGTAATCTGTGTTTTACGGTAGGCCATCTGCATATTCAGTTCACAGTCCTCCCCTATTGCCTTACCAGCGCCCCTCAGGTGTTCTCTAAGGTGATGGCGGAGATTGCATCTCATCTGCGGAGATCAGGTGTGACGGTCTCCCCCTATCTCTACTACTGACTGTTAAAGGCTGGCTTACCTCCGCTATCATCTCTCACCTCAAGACTACAGCAAACGTCCCGCAATCGCTGTAGTTAACTTTCAACATGCCAAAGTCACACCGGACTCTCTCTCAGATGCTCCCTTTCATCCGAGCTGTACACAGTGCAATTTTGAGCTTACCTTCCTGATCAGCGAGTCCAGGATATTCAGACTATGATACCGATGTTTCAGCACTATCCTGAGTTTCGGTGAGACTGACTCTGAGGATGTTGGGCCTCATGGCCTCCTGCATCCTACTTGTGATAGATACCTGCTGGCATATGCAGTGGGACGTGGTTCAGATCTCGGAGGAAACTGCAAAAGATCTGCAATGGTGGCTAACAAACCATGATTTGGTCAGAGGCGGACCCCTCACTGTTTCCCCCAACCAGGTCTGATAGTGACTGATGAATTACTCCTAGGATGGGCTGGCCATCTAGGAGAGGTGGAGATCAGAGGACTCTGGTCTCTGGAGGAATCCAGACTCCACATCAACATGTGGTTTTTCTGTGTCATCTGATTGACATTGAAAGTCTTTCTACTGTCCTCCATGAGAAGGCTAGCGCAGGTGTTCACGGACAACACCACTGCCATGTGGTACTGCAACAAACATGGTAGGGTTAGGTAGAGGACCCTTTGTCAAGATTCCCTGCACCTCTGTACTTGGCTGGAACAGCGGGGCATATTCTTGGTGGTTCAAAACCTGGTGGGCTCTCTAAACACCAGGGCAGACCAACTCCACTGTCACTGCCTAGCGGATCCCTCATGGCGTCTCCACCCTGAGGTGGCACAATTTCTCTTTCGGCAGTGGGAAGAGCGTTGGTTAGATCTATTAGTCTCCGCCAAGAACTTACAATGTAAACAGTTTTGTGTGCTGGAGTTTCCAAGGTGTCGATCGCTCAGAGATGTCTTTCGTCTCAAGTGGAGCAAGATCTCCTGCAAGCCTTTTCGCCCATACCCCTCCTGCCCAGAGTTCTCAAGAGGATCATATATCACTGGGCCCAAGTCATCCTTGTGGCTCCAGACTGCTCACAGAGAGTCTGGTATCCCGAGATACTAAGCTTGGCCATCGATCCTCCGATCAGGCTGCTCTTTCGGGAGGAACTTCTGCCACCGCAGCAGCAGGGCAGGGTCCTTCGCCCAAAACTATCTACACTCCACCTTCTTGCGTGGAGATTGAGCAGTGACAGTTGACTTCTTTGGACCTCCCTCCCGAATTCTGTAACCTCATCCTGGCAGTTAGGCGTCCCTACACTAAGATGGTATACGCCTGCTCTTGTAAAAAAAATGGTGGCATGTTCCGCAGAAAAACACATTGATCCCCTTTCTACCCCTATTCCCCCCCTTCCCACTCTTCATTCTTTCCCCTTCCCAGAAGGACTCTTCTCTAGGCACTCTTCAGGGCCATCTGTCTACTCTTTCTGCCTTCTTGTGGATGCCTGACGATACCTCATTGTTAAAGTCCCCTATTGTACATAGGTTTTTAAAAGGTTTTACACACCTTTTCCATTCTTCGCCATTTATTATGCCTACGTTAGACCTTAATCTGGTTTTGACTTTTTTTTAAGTGTGCTGCTTTTGTGCCGCTCCATAATTGTCCCCTCAGGCTTTTTAAACTGAAAACAGCCTTCTTTGTGTCAATTACATCTGCCTGTAGAGTGAGTGAGCTGCAGGCCTCCTCATCTAAGCTGCTTTACCTCTCCCGACTAACTGGTGCTTTGCACAAGACCCTCCTTTCTACTGAAAGTGATCATCCCATTTCATGTAGGCCAATCTATCACCCTGCCTACTTTTTAAGTTCCTCCACATCCCTCAAAAGAAAAGGAACCACTCCACTGTCTTCACCCAAAAAGAGTGTTGTCGTTCTACCTTGACCACATAAGTGTCCTGGGTGGACAGCCAACTCTTCATGGGGTATTTTGTTGTGCATAAAGGTCTGAGTGATGCAGAAGCGAACCATCTCTAGATTGCTCGTGCTCTGCATCAAAATCTGCTACTCACTGGCCAAGAAGCAACCTCCTGAAGGCTGGCACGCTCTTCCACCAGAGATAAGCCTGCGTTGGCATGCATAGTTACTTTCCTGGACATCTGCCAAGCAGCAATTTGGGCTCTCCTGCCCACGCTCCCCAAACATCATTGTCTGGATAGTCAGGGCCGTAGAGATGGGCCCTACGCCCGTTAGGTTCTGCAGGACTTCATTGTGTGTAATTGGCCCACAGACCCACCTGGATGGTATTGAATGGGTATCTATTCAAAGATAAGGAATCTGTGGCTAGAAGTCTCTTATCAAATGAACAAGTTTCCAACTTATGTAACACCTTATCTGGTAAAGACTCTTATCTAGCCGCAGATTCCTTAACTGAACCACCCATACTCTCTGCTCTGCAAACAAAATTTCTAGGGACATGGCTGATCCCTTTCAGGGCCCTTGTTTTACACATCAGTGCTCAGTGTACTTCATGGCTTTGCGCTTCTGGAAAGTTGTGAAAAGAAACTGACAGTGTGCCTAGGTGGCACCACACAATCTAAGTTGATTAACGCCACCTATTGTCGCGCAGGGGTACTGCTCACAAAAAATCTTCAGGATCCAGTTTGATACCTGGGGAAATTCAAAGTAATGGAATCTGCTTCAAGATAGTTTCTACCAGAGAAGGCATTACCGAAAGTAATTAACTTGTTCTACAAGGCCATGAGGTATTGCCCGATGATACTCTTGCAATTCTGGTCTGAGAAGAATGCCAGCAAACAGTAGGAAATGAATTGAGATCTGTCTAATGCATAAACTATTTGAGCAGACGGCATGATTTAGCTTAAATATTCTCTCCTGGAAGTTGGCTATTCTGGTGAACCACCATACCTGGTTAACACGTCTCTGAAAACGTACCCATACTTTACCGTAAAGTGCTTTTGAGAATTACATTTGAATGAGGAAAAAATGTATTTTTTCTGTGTTCCGGTGCTCCCTCGCCTGAGGAACTCTTGCCCATGCATGCACGGTAACTAGTGCTCGAGCTTGTTTCAGTGGCTTCTAGGAGCATTGGGGATGGTATAAGGTTTGTGACGTTGTGTGAAGCTAAAAAACTAATGATTGACATAGCAACTAAAGAAAATTCGGATATACATCAAAGTAGATTTTCAAAAACTACACAAATGCATTTATTGTACTATTATAGAAGGGGGGCTGGGTTTTTATTTAAATTACACAGTATTTTGTAGTCTGTTGGACGTTTTACAGATAGATAATGGGACCTACATTAATTTATACAAACCTCCAGTAATCCTTTAATGTGTGTAATGTCTTTTGTAAGCACTTACCTAATCCGTATCTAAACCTATTCGTCCATGTATGCGGATGCTGTGAAATGGAGATCTACGATGGCTTTCTGTAGCTTTCTTTTTAAGCTTCATAGCAGTCTATTCCAAACGCATACATTTGTTTTAGTGTTAAATTGCTCAATGTTTGGAGTGGTCTAGATTTGAAGTATAATTTTCCATTAAAAATGAGCTCTGTATATGTTGAAATTACTCTTCAACTCAATAAACGGTATGACATAGGTTATTTTTTATTTAATATTTTAATTTTCTTTCTCGCTTTTCCCATCTTAATATACAGTGTTGCATCAGTAGAATTATTTTTAAATAAAACTACATTTTAGAGAATACAAGTTTTTACTGCAGCATGATTTAATATTTTTTGTAGGGGTATATAATTTCATGTAATGTTTAGGTGAAACCATTTTCAGTATTTAATATGTTTCCCTTTAATGTCCGTTCTTCGTTCCAGTAGCAGGTTCTGGTTTAGTCGTTTCTAGTTTGTTCCTGAAATTGGGTACTTTTTCTGTACTGCTTGATCTCGTAGGTAAAACTCCAATTAATTAGTCCAGTGAATTGGATTTAGAGTTGCTACCTTAATCTTATGCTGTTCCCTAGCCATTCATAGGTCTAGAGTATGTTCTTTGATTAATTAGTAAGGCCCTGGCCCACAAAGAGTGCCTCTTCTAGATAAGAAGGCAACATTTTAACCCGAACATACGAGTCATTTTGGTTAACCTGTATTTTCATGTACAATTCTCTCAGCCTAATCCGTGAATTCACACTGACAACCAAATTAGCCACTTTGCATGTAAAATTCTCTATGAAGAAGGGGGGGGCCGTTTACTAAAAGAATGTTATGTGCATTGAGTAAGCATTAGCTTCAGCTTCCAACTCTCGAGTACAATACATTTTACGTTAAGCCTTTCTCATAAAATTATAGCTGGACCTTACCTCTGTATCTCAAATTGATTTCAAAAAGCATTTTATTCCAATGGGTCCGTTTGTTTAAACGGGAAGAAAATCTCATCCATATGTCAAGACCAACGGTTCTTAAGCTTTTAACTTTTGTCGACCCCTGCTGAATCAGTTGGAAGCCAAGGCTCACCACCTAATCATTTTCTGTGTTTTGAATCTCAAAACAATGCAGATATAACTACAGACCAAACAAATACCCAAATTATGGATTATTTTTATTTACTTTATACATTTAAAAAGGGAACATTGAAATTTTAAAGAGAAAAATGCAGCTTTTCAGAATTTTGTTTTGTTTCTAAAAGGCATTGCATTATGCTAGCCTCTAGTGTGTCACTGTCATTTTTCCATCCCAATTTACTGCTTTTTGTCAGTACATAGCAGTGCTGCTTTAATTGATTCCACCAGTCGCCCATACTAAGTTTGATTTATTTGCTGTGCTTCCCACAAATCGGGAAAAGGATACCAACTTAATTTTTAGCTTCCAGTCTTAAATTCCTTCACATTTACAAAGCTTTTAAATCTTGACATTTCAGTTTTGCATTTTTATGTGTATGTACTTTAAGAATCTGCAAATATTATTTATAAACAGTCACAGGCGGACACAGGTTAAGAGCCACAGATGTAGACCGTTTTTTTGTTTTGTTTTTTAAATCTCGAAATCCATTTTTTATTTTTATTTCACCATTGAGTCACAGATTTCAAGGTGGTGTTTGGTTGTACCATGTCTGGAGCGCAGTTCATTCTTGCTTGCTAGACCGGCATCTGTTGGGTAGTTTTTCGACAACCTTGCTCTGTAACCTCACTCTTGATTAACTCCCTGATTAAGCTTAAGTGCTTAAGGCCACAATTGTTTTGTGCGATTTAGCACCAATATGTTATGTGCTTCAGTTTTTTCCAGTCTGTGTTTAATTAGTCAGAGGCACTTTGGCTCTACCCTCGTTACTTGATCCTAATTGGTTAAATAAGGACAAACCAAATGCTTATTATCTGGCCTGGACAAGTCCAGAAGGGCCTGCCTTTGGCATAGGAATATGCCAACAATCTCTTTAGATACAGTCCGAGTGGTGTGCGACAGCGTGCAGCAAGCAGGGGGGCCAGTAATCAATTCCAAATGTTTAGTTTCTGTCGCATTAGCTTTGTGACCCAAGGATTACTGGTTAAATCTTCCAATATACAAAGGCCAACTACTAGGATACGCATCAGAAAAAGGCAAAGGAAGGGGTAAAGTCCAGGAGCTGTGCTACTATTAGATGACTATAATTGTAGTATAACTGGTCATAATCTAGAGGTGTTTAATACCCTTTTAGCTCACAAAGTAAACCTACGTAGATATTTTAAAATTGCCAAAACTGTCTATCCTAGATATATGTTAAATAGATTAAATCTCTACTCAGTGATACGTTCATAGAATAGTGGGTTGACATTTATTTAGCCTGATTTGAGATTCTTTAAAGATAGATGAACCAGCCGCCAAGAATAATATTGTGTTATTTGCTTGATATCGTCTGATCCATTGTATACACCTTTTTACTAAAAAGTGCCACTTTATTGGTAAACAACTTGGATCACCTTGACATCCAATTACAGCAAGACTAGTAACGACTCATGAAAAGTCAAAATGGCGACATCAACAAATCCACCAACAAGACCACTGCTGTTCTTCACATTAGCCTGTCAAACTCGTGCCTTATATATTAGGTCTCATAACTTTCAACACTCAAGAACCCCGGTAAAATACAGGTTACTTTTAAGGTCAACTAGGATAAACAGTTGGTTGCTAAGCGCTTGTAAAGTTATCTCCACTATGCTGTCAAACCCAGCAGAAAGAAATGACAAACTAAAGCACCCTTATTGCTCCAACTCAAAGAAAGGTGCAACCCTTTTAGAAGAATAATGAATTAAGTACTGCCAAAGGCACCTCCCTAATGGATCTTCAGATTGCATATTATGTTCCATTCAGTTGGTGCCATATGAAGTTTCTAAAATGTTTTGCAACAAAGGGGTATACGAACACTTTTGATTGAAGCTATGCCGTTTGGTCTAACACTTATGGATCGAGTTTTCACCAAGTTCATGGCCGCAATATTGGGCACCTGCTAAAGGTGCCTTTCAGGATTGGTTCATTGTTCTGCGTGGGTCCAACTCTCGACACCCCAAGTTTCTGATAACTATTATAGTTCAGAACATTGAGGTGATCAGGTCAGGAAAGGTAAGTGAGGGAACAGTGGGGAAGGAGACCTGAAAAATAGCAAAGCAATATAAGACCATGTATTATTTCTTGAAACTACCACAATGTTTCTCTTATATTTCTTTGTCTGTTTACAAGCATATGTACCTGTAACAAAAGAGAACTTCCAAAACAATATAGTGGATCCGTGATATGTCATTTCATCATGCATTGCTGTGTTTTTTCTAGTTTGTTTAGATTTTGCTTACTTCAAATGTGTGGGCTGAAAAACCAGGACAAAAAAGATTACTATACACAACTATCATAGATTATTCCTAGAGAGATAGTTGTGAATGTTAAATACAACCTTTCTATATAATATATCAGCCTCATATCACAGGAGGGAGAATCCAACAACCAGAGCTGTAGGAGCCCCTGTTGAAAATGTCCAGAAATACTTTCATAAATAAAATACAGCGTGATGGACATATTAATGATCATAGCGCAAACCTTAATTAGCTCAACAATCGCTCTGAATATCCAAACTTAGGTTGTATACATTGCTATGAATAGTTCCGGTTTGTATGGAAACTGAAACCGACTGGTATGCAATAATATGGAAATTCCCAGTATTTCCAAAGATTTGTATAAAATAAAATAAACCAACTTAGCACTAATTTGACTGTCATTTTTGCATCAATTCCGCTGGAAACTTTTGAAGAAGATGAACCCACATGAGCTTTTTCATACACACCACCCACTTCAAGAAGTATTTAAAATCTGATCTCCTTAAGACCTAGGCAAGGCAGCTCAGCGGTAGGTATAACAGTCTAAAGAAACAAGTCTGAACTCATTTTGTTCTCTGAGCTCAGTAATCAGTAGTAAACAAATCTGTAGGACTAAAAGGTGCCCACAAACACCCTTACCCCACCGGAACCAGCAGAATCCTTGAAAGGCTCTCCGATGTATCATGGTTTCCAAACTAATAATCTACACCATTATGCGTACTGACCCCGCTTTATCTCTTCTGTTACAGACTGTTATTACAAAGTGGTTCCGAACGCCTACAACACACTAGGAGGAATGAGAAATGTAGTGCATATTAATTGTGGGAATTTCTCCCCTCTTCCACATCTTGCAGTCCACCACTCTGCTAAAGAATAAGAAACACGCATATATTCCTTCATACACATTTTTCCAGGATCATCTCTCACCAATGGGTAACCACCAGACCATATGGCAGCGTTCATTTGTTTTCTTTATGGACGTGCCGCACAAGTTGTAACAGCTTGTCCATAATCAGTGCTGATCCGTTCGTTGCGCAAAGACTGTGTGTTCAAATCAAGCCACTCTTTGTCTCATTAAAACATCTGCAAAACGTTTGTGTTCATCTCCACATCCTATGTGTTCCTCTTAATGGAGTTAAATTCAGGTTTACTGTAGTACTTTAAGGAATCGCAGCATATGGAAACAAAACATTACATTAATACAGATCTTTAACTACCTTAGCAAGCATGGGGAAAACCAATAGATCTGGCTTTAATGCATCAACAAATGTAAACACAGGTATTTGCAAATGCTGTTTGTATGCATTATATACACACCTGTATTGTATAACATTAACACCTCCCCTAGTGACTTTCCAATGCTTGCAAAGCAGCAGAAAAATATTACTTTCTTGGTAGAATGCAAATAGGCGAAAAATAACAGAATGTGACAAGCCTCGTAGTTTAATTTATTTTCATTTGTAGAATAGTGCCTTGTGAATTCTAATGGAAAATCTTCTTTGAAAGTGGAATGATACTTCACAATATAATAGCATGAGGTAAAAAGGGAATACTCCTGGGTGAAACTAAGGCAAAGCCCGCTCCATGCTTGCGTTAAAGAATTAGTAATATAATTCACCATCAAAATAACGGTCTTAGAAGACCAAGTGAGTATGCAATTCCTTTTAAGAAGAGGAGGAAAGGTTTCTATTCAAGTCAGACAAGCCCTAAGGGGTCATCGGGGAGCATGTCTCCTTAGGAACAGTTGCCCACACACACCTAGGTAGGTGTCATGCTTCATCATCAGACTTTTCTCCACCTCAGGCTTGCGCTGCAGTGCCTAACGGACACCCTCAAGGGGGCACCTTACCAAAGATCTTTTAATAAGCCTTCTGTTAAGGATGGGTGTATGGGTATTGGTGTAGATTGGAGTGCTTTGTGTATAAGTGCAATATTTAAAATGGGGCAAGGGGTACTCCCACAAAAGACATTTTATTGACTGTCTTCCTGACTGTATTAAAAAGAGTGGCACTATCTGCTAGAACTAATCGTCTAAGCTAGCTACTGTCAGCACCTTTCAAGCTTTAATTAGTGATATAAATGATCAGGCAGCTCTTCATCAGGATCAGTGTAATGTACATAGGGGTTAGAGTATTGGTAAGTGAATTCTCTGTAAACTCCCAATCACACGTACTTCTCTGGGTTTCTAAAGTTCTTAACATCGACCTATAGTTTAGAAATAGACATAAAAAATTAATCAGGCACTTATTAGCTGTTGCATGCCTGTAAACTGTGATAAAATGCATGCATTACACTACAAACCATGCCAAATCTCAGGCGACTACGATTGATACAAGTTGGCAGAGACAAACACCACACAACATGTGAAACACATAACATAGAGTTCCAAACACTGTGATTGTAGTTCAACTATTGTTGTGTTCATAACTCCTTGAGTCAAACGTAGCAGCACACGAATTTGTGTGCTAAAAGCACAGAAAACCAAGTCAGGTAAAACATAATTAAGATTGAGAGATGGGTGTAAACTACCGACCACGCTCATAGAGTATGCAAGCCCATTTTTCATACTGTGTGTCCAATGTCACTTTTCGAGGGACGACCTACTCTCACTCGGCTGACTTGGAAGTGCCGGTAGGGAGCCAGTGTCTGGCCTTTTATCCAAAGTCCCATTACGTGAATAGGATTCATGTGCCATCCCGAGAAAATAGATGCATGTGCTGCAACTAACCCAATGTAGCCTCCCGCAGGAGTATCTAACTGGTTGCCATCGTGTAGTTCTAGTTGGGTGTGAGGGAGGGACTTGCTCCTACTGATACGAAAGCGGCCGTGATGTAGGGGCCATGGGAATTATCTCCGTGATTTGGGCATTATATGGTGAACGAGGGTTAGGAGACCCAAATGTCTCAATCATTTTTGGTCCTAGTACCTAATATGTGGTAGATGCTCCCCACGGTATGGTTTCATATGGAAGGCCATATTTAATCTACCAAAGTGAAAGTTTAATTAGTATATTCCCATCTATGTTATCTGTTTTTTAAGTCTCACCTGCGTGGGCTGCACACATGCGTAGTCTCGCTGGCGAGGGTTTATGTTTTTGAGGAGCTTTGAGTATCAGGCTTTAAGCCCTGCCCCTCTTTCCCATTGGCCGGTGTCACCGTTCATGGTAAACGGTGGCCAGCCATTGGGAAAGAGTTTTGTCGGACGTAGACTTTTCTCTTTTTCTGCCGTCCCACTTGGAATGCCTCGCCTGCTTTCCTTCTAAAGTAAAAGGTTTCTTATCTTCATGGGCCAAACACATGGCCCCATAAAGATAAGAAACCTTTTACTTCAGAAGGAAAGCAGGCAAGCTCGTCCAAGTGGGACGGCAGAAAAAGAGAAAAGTATACGTCATGGCGAGCGATTGTCCTGCCATAGGAGCGGGGAAGAGGCGCAAGGACTCTATTTAATTTGCACTGTAGGCAGCTGCACCCCCAAAACACTCGACTGCCAGGAGGAGAAATATGCTGCTTCTTGGCGATTTCTTGTTCTTCCAGAAATACTAAGTTGATTTAAGATTTTTCCTTCCAGCGAAGCCTTTGATTACAACTAAAATCTCCGTTCCTTAACCTAGTAAACACATACATGTGAGCAGTATGTCGAAGGAATAAACATACGAAAACGCACTGCATATGTTCGAATCACCATCAAAATCGAAACATCCCTCTATGAAAGACATACACAAATACAAGACTAGTTATTCTACATTCCACCAGGGGATGTAGCTCAGAGGCATCTTCAGGGATATTTTTTTTCTCCACTCTGCTCCCTCACGCCTTTTATATTATTGTCGCTGTGCACATAAGTGCAAACTGCTTCCCCATTACTCCTCTCTCACGTGGACTCACTGGCCCCCTTGTGAAAAACGTCATTATCATGGGAAGAAACCCGCGCATGCGTAATGAATTTCTAATACACTGTTCCAACAGTCTCTGAGTGGTGATCACTAAGGGTGAGGCCATGAGGGCAGGAGGACAGCCAGCCCCCCTGGCTCAGGCCACGCACGACCAAAACCAATTGTATTTTGTATATTACAAAACGTAGCTCAATCTGCTAATTAGGGTTTCCTCTTTTCTTTGCAAAAATACCGGCCATTTATTTACGTTTTGCTACTCTAGAACAGCTAAGTAATGGCAGGTGAAAAATAATTATTCTAAAATTGCCAGCATTGTTATGTAAGGTAGCTATTACGCCTCATTTGACTTGAATAATCACCCTGAAACAATTTAGACAGCTCTCAAATACTTTGTAACTGATTTCTTTGTATTGTCTGATTTAGGTTTATGTTTCAGGTGGTAAAAATACAGCATTTCACTGCTTTATTTCATATTTTTTCTAGCTGGGTGAAGCTCCAGTGTGGCAACCAACTCGGAGGTGTGCAGTTCTGCTCTGTGTCCGCTGACGTTTGGGTCCGGCTGTTTAACCGGGAAAAGGTGTCACTGCCAAAAGAGCCCCCTCCCCCGGTTTCCAACTTGTTGACTGTTGGGGCAAGGCTCACGCGTCCACTGGGAATGGTGGCAAACACCCCAACCCCCGTCTCACCCCTCCGCCCCAACGGAGTGGATGCGGGAAAGGGGGTGACGCGCCTTTAACTGTACATTACAGGAAGTCTTCCATAGCGGCACTTGGTTTACGTGATGCGGTTTGATATTTTGTTTTCTTTTGGAACGGAGCTCCCAATGACCCTAGGTCCATGCGTGAGTGATAGCCCAGTCCAATTTCTTTGCTCTGCCTTCTGGGGCTTGTAGTCCTTTTCTGTACTGTCTCGTGGAACCTGGGAAACATTTCTATGACGTATTACCTATCACTCATAAAGTGGCCGAGGTCAGCTCCTCAGTAGAAGTGGGTGAGCTGATTGGAACTACCGGATTACGTTACTTCTGGTACGAGGGTTCATTCCAAGGATTGCGGCTCATTTGAAAACATCATGAATAAATTAGTGCGGTCATGACACAAGACCAACCTCTGTTGCATTCGGAGGAAATGGCCCTTGGCCGTCCAAATCCTGCAGATTCTGCATGAGAAATCGTAAACTCACCTCGCCACTTTTTCAATGAGTTTTAATTCGGTTAAAGCCATTTGCTTTGCTATACAATACCATTAGCAAAGCAAATGGCTTTAATTAATCAAAGGCGAGACCTTTTGCATTTTCAATGCTTTATTTTTATCAGAGACATGTAGTCCTCCAGAGTCCATCTGCCATTCAAATGTTGTCAGTGGGATCATGATCCTCAGAAATGTATCTCGTTCCATTGGATCTCATCATTGAGACCATCAGCATTGGAGGACAGACTAAATATCCATTGCTGTCCCCTTCTAAAAAGGGCTTTCTGATTCGTATTTAGATGTGCTTTCAGCACCGTCCACCGTATATCATCTGTAGCATGGCCCTCGTTCAAAAAAAATGCACACTTTTCATGTTTGATTTTTTTTTTTTTTTTTTTTTTTTGTGGCATACAGTGCTGTGATGTTCATTGATTCTTAATTTGATTGGCTGTGTGGTCATCCCTACATATTGCTCGCCACACGGGCACATGATCAAATACCGTTCTTTGAATTGCACTTAGTTTGCGTTTTCTGTTTCCACGTCAAATCCGTATTTAATCTTACCTCTGTTGTACTCTGTGTAGATACAAGCCACACATGACCCACAGGGAAAGTGTCCCTTTACCGGGAGAATGTCCCGTAAAGGTTTTTGTTCTGGTCCCTTTAAATCTTGTGGTTGTGCATGTATTAACATGTTTATCAAATTAGAGGTTCGTTTGAATACGAACCAGTGTTTTTTAGTGATATTACTTATTTGCTTTGATTGTGGTGTGTATGTGGTTATGCATGTCTTCACGTTGTCTTGTGCATGGTTCAAGCAACATGTCCCTGTTGCAGTTCCTCGCACGCTTATGTGTCGTTCTCAAGCAATGTGAGATGCTATCTATTGTCCAGATTCTTAGACAAACATTGTACTTCAGTGTCAAAGTCTTGTATTGTGTTGCCTTGAGGGTACCGGGCGGGCATTGCCGACCCGACGTAGAGCTAAAGCCTGATGATGAATCATGACGCCTCCTAGGAGTGTGATGGCAATTGCCCCTAAGGAAGTGCGTTCCCTGCTTACCCCTTAGGATTTGACTGACCTGAGTAGAAATGTTCCTTATTCCTAAAAGGAACTGCATCTTCCCTTGGTGTGTATGATTTACTTGAAGCATGTAGGCTGAAATTTAATGTGCTCGGAGTCCACTATTTTGATGCAACTGTGCTGTGAAGCCAGACTTCAAAAGGGAAGTTTACCATACATAATTCAGCTAATGTTCTGAAAAATTTAGAACAGATGTTCACTAAAACTTGGTAGATTGTTATTTACTGACGTACTACTTTGGGAATCGTTTACAGTGTGTCAGAAGTTGCTGAAACAATCGTGGAAAGTGGACTTAAGTGCATTATAACATTGCATGTAGAGAAAAGAACTGCATTCTGTACCTATTGGTACCAAAGCCTAAACAAAATCTTGTTGCTAGTGTTACACCAATAGTTGTGGAAAAACAGACAATGCAGGCACAATTATCTGTAGTTTGGCAGGTACTTCATAAATACTGGTAATGGTAACGCTGTTATTGGATTGTGGCGTAGCATTAAAAAAAACTGTAAAAATAGAGGGTCCCTGTACAATACAATGATCAAATGACTAGCACATCATTTCTAATACTAAAATTCATAGGACAAAACCTCTATAGAACATAGTGCCTCTCATACATCAAATGTACTAGACAAACAGTGCATAAATGAAACTAAAATGACACGACTCAACAAAAATAGTAAAAAAAGTTCGTACAAATTTAATATATTAATACATTTTGGTATTTATCCAGTATGTCAAATATATATACACACAATGTGTTGACTCACAACAATAAAAACCAATTAAAAAACATTTAATGTTGGGCTAAAAACAAGTGTCGACGCAGCGTTTCGGTTAACTTGAAGATAAAAACACCTTCTTCAGGACAGTTCTTTCGTTTAATACAAGTACGGTAAACATATGGTCTCCTAATCACGATCTTTGGGATCACCGTAGACCAGCTAGGAAAATATGGCTCCTATGATGTGTTGATGCTTTCAATCACCCTTCAGACACATCTCGTAGCTTTTACCAATATTTAGGGGGAATATCCGCTACTTAATTCGGGATTTTTGTCCTTGAACCTAAAAGGCAGGCGGCGGGATAAACTAATAGATACTGCCGATAACAGTCTCAGTCCTGCTAGTGTCGCAAACCACGTATGTGTGGGGGACGTCCTCCCAAGACTCGTGTATATCTGCGATGGCAGTCTGTCTCAATTGTGTAAAGCCTTCCTGCCACAATCGATGGCTCGTCTGGTGGCGTCTTACGTCAAACCCTCCCATATTTGATGTGCACTTACTTTGAGCCACTTCACAGCTGCCCTTTGCAGCTCTTCACCCTCAAGACTTGGTTTCTCGTTGCCATAACATCGGCACCACATGCAAGTGAGCTTTAAACTCTGTCAATCCAGCATAGACCAGCTTCTTCCCAGACAAACTGGTTCTACGGATACAAGCGTCCTTCTTGCTGAACGTTTTGACGCTATTCCATGCTTGCCAAAAAATCACCTTACCTGGGTTCTTTGCTCCTATTCATCCATCTGAGATGGAGACTCCTTTGCTTTGACCCCAAAGAGCATCGAGTTTTTACATCTATGCTACCAGAGACCACCCAGGGGATGATCAGCTCTTTGTAAGCTATGTCTGAGCAAAAAAGGCAAATCCATTCAGAAGAGGACTATTTCCCACTGGATCATGCTCAGCAACAAGATCTGCTACATGTTGGCCAAAAAAACAGCCTCCGAAAGGGTTGCGTGCCCATTCCACCAGAACCAAAGCTACTTATTCTGTACTGGCCTGTGAAGCACCTGTCCTAGACCTCTGCAAGGCAGCTACGTGGGCATCCCACCATATGTTCATGAAGCACTACTGCCTGGATAGCCAGGTTCACTGAGAGGAGCATTTCACCCACTCAGTCCTACAGGAGTTTTTGGTTTGAGTTAATTTACAGCCCCGCCTCCAAAAATGTTTTGCTTTGATGCGGAATATGTAGTTAGAGGTCTCCATAAGAAGAGAAAGTTGCTTACCTCGGTGACCCCCTTTCTGGCAGATTATTTTCTAACCGCAGATTACTCACCAATCCTCCTTATTCTGTTTGGACTCTGTCCATCAATAAGATCCCAAGCTAGTAATCTGCACACTTGTCAAAGCCAATTTGCTGTTGCGGCTCTGCCCCTGGGAGCATGGACAGCCTCGAAAGCAACAATCTTCAGCATGTGGGAGTGTGGCCTATATAGGCACCTCACATCATTCTGGAGCGGAATGGCATTGGTGCACATATCCAAGGAATATTCATAAGGCAAAGAATCTACGGTAAGATAGTAGTTACTCAAGGTAAGTTACTTGTTCGATGGTGCTCAGTTCGCTTCAGGTAATAAGTATTGGTTTTCATTTTTTGCCAGTCTGTTCTCTTCTCTCAATTTCTAGGTTATGTTTTTCAAAAGCTAGAAGTTGATGTAATAGAGGGAACCACTGTGTTATGTTTGGGTAGTCCTCCTTCCAATGTAGGGCTGTAAGAGATTTTATGACTCCAGCATTTGAAGCAATCTCGAGCACAAATTTGATATGAGCTGTGGCCACTGAATACTGGTAGTATAATCCCTGGCTCATTGTGTATTAGATACCCCTATATCTCTTTGACGTGGCTAAGGAGGTCTAATGTGGCTTAGGATCTCTTTCCAGAATATGGACATTACATTTCTGATAACGACACTGATCTGAAAATTATACAACAGTCACCTTTATTTCCATGTTCCTGCAACCTCAACAGTCTTTCATAAACACTATTTTGTTCTCGGAGTACTGTGTACTGCCAATCACTTGGAGTCCGAGGAGAAAATCCTTATACCTTAAAACACTGGAAGAGTGGGACATCAGTTGATACTAAAGCCGAGTGAGTGATGAAACAGGGTTTTAGGAGTAGGAAAAGGCTAGATTGGACATGGGTCTGGAGTTGCACTTGCTTGGTCTGGCAAAGGTAAAGGTTATCTCATCCAGGGTAATAATTGTGCCTGGCAAATCTAGGGCACTGCCATCTTAGTCTACTGCAAGAAATGAGGCAAAGCTGCATTGTGATGATTGCTGATAGTTCCAGTATCAGAAACAGTTGAGAAACAAGTCCCAAAGTAAAGAATACTTGGACTTTGAGACTCTAGATAAGACTGCCCCTCAGTAACTTTCAAATCAGTGGAATTCCCGCAGATCCAGCCGCATTCACTGATCTGAAAGCCCAACATTTCTCAGACAACTCTGTGAGAAAATTCACTGTGTGGACAAGTCAGGCCCCCACGGCAACCAGGACTTGTTCCAATCACCAACTAGACTACCTTCTCCAGACTGATCTGTATCACTTACTGGAACTGTCTGCCTCGGCTCAATTAATAAGCCTGTCAGTCTGTCTCGAACGGTCTGTGAGCTATCAGCGCTCCTGAAATCCTTGACACCATTAGGTAGAGCGAAACTTACTAGATCAATTAGTGCAAGAGTTCCTTACAGTCTGTGTGAATATTCAGATTGTGGGGAGAGAAGGATCCGAAAATCCCATGAAGTTTAGGAAGAACTGGAAACCATACATTAGCCTTCAGCAAGGGGGCTCAACAGGCTTGACTCTCCTCATTCTCTCCTCTGTTGGTCAGTGTACTTGTGATCGTGGGATATGGCGGTAATTTAACTCCTACCCCAATCCTGGAGAAATGCATTCTCACTAAGCCCCCATTTCTGGCACCATCTGAAATATTTCTCCAACTGATGATTCAGACTCTAGGCAAAGACCGATCGTGCAAGGCTTCTACTTGACCATTGGCTTCTGGAAGGCGAATGGGGTCAGGTTCCGGTTACTTGAATTTTTCAGGTACCTGAAATTCCAATCACCCAATACATTGAAAGGCCCTAGGAGGTGTTCGCCCATCAATTAAATCTCCCTTTTTAGGGAGGAATTTAAAAAAACTTTGCTCAACTAAGCCAACATCCTTAACATCGCAGACCGCAGCAAATGTGTACTTCAACAGGATGTAGCAGGTTACATGTTCCTTCGCCAGTCATTTTATTGTGAAGAATCTTGCCAGCAGCTCAAGACATTTGATGTATACCTGCATTTATCCACTTTCCTCTTGCCGAGGTCTCCACAGTAAGTACTCGAACTGGATCAGCAGGCGTCCAACTAGATGAGCTGCATCCCAGAAAACTGATTTCCTGTTCAAGGCCTCCATTTGGTCTTCTCTTCACTGGAGTAATGTTCTGGCACCTCCCAGAAGGGAGTTCAGATCAAAGTGCCCCTGTCCTCTCTGAAGATGGACGGCCTTCAATCTCTGCAGCAGTCATTAATGGGGAGGACTTCTGAAGGTTGCCTGAATGGAGGACAACAGATTCCCACCCAGTTAAAGCACCAGGTGGGGCTTCCAAGATCAGTCAGATATAGTTCTCCACCAGTCCATTCCCTTCCTGGGCTTTTTGATTCGCTCTGCTTCTGCAACCTTTCATGTTATGTTATGTTATGGGGGTGCTTTTATAGCGCACAGCTACTCCGAGAAGTGTCCCGGCGCTGTCGGAGCCTCACAGGTCCAGAGTGGAGAAAAGGGACGAGCGAAAAGAGCGTAGCTTAGAGGGGGCGGTATTATTGCATAAAAAGCAGGGTCTTCAGATCTTTCCTGAATGCCAGCAGATTGGAGCTGGATCTGAGAGAGAGAGTAAGATCATTCCACAGCCGGGGAGCAAGATGTTTGAAAGAGCGCCCCCCACAGCGAGCATGATTGATCATAGGAGTGACTGCCCTGGCCTGAGTGTAGGAGCGCAGGGATCTAAAAGGAAGATAGAAACTGATCCATTTCTGGAGATAGCGGGCACCTGTACTATGAAGGGCTTTGAAAGCAATGGTCATGGCCTTGAAAGCGATCCGCTTCTTTATGGGCAGCCAGTGAAGAGTTCTGAGGAGCTCGGTGGCCCGGGCTCTCCTAGTGAGGCCAAAGATGGCACGGGCCGCAGAGTTCTGCACAACCTGGAGACGCGATAAGAGGTAGTCCGGCAGACCTAGGTACAGAACGTTGGAGTAGTCAAGGCGCGAGCCAATCAAGGCCTGCACCGTGGTCTTTCTGTGCTCTAAGGATAGGAGCGGCAAGAACTTCCTCAGCATCTTCAGGATCGCAAAGCATCTGCCGGCCAGGCCCGACACCTGGGGCTTGAAGGAGAGGCGGTTGTCGACCTGAATACCCAGGTTTTTCGCAGCCCCAGAATCGCTGTCAGGAGGGAACATGGCGGCAGGCCACCACTCTTTCCATCTGGGGTCTGCGGGGCAGCCGAAGAAGAGCACTTCCGATTTTTTGGAGTTACACTTGAGGCTGTGACGACTGAACCAGTCAAACACAGCCCCAAGGCAGCCCCGAATAGACGTCCCGTCAAAGTCGTGGCCCCTGTCGCAGGTGAACAGGAGTTGTGTGTCTGCGTACGACACGATCTGGGCCCCAAAACCCTCCACGAGTGCCGCCAGAGGGGTCATATAAATGTTGAAGAGCGAAGGGCTCAAAATAGAGCCCTGCGGAACTCCGACCTCCAGAGGCGGCATCGCGGCAGAAAAAGGTGGGGCCCAGATAGTTTGCTGGCGGTTGGAGAGAAAAGACCTAAACCATCTAAACACCGTCCCCCTTAGACCCACCTCCCAGAGTCTAGATAGGAGGCGGTCATGGGGGACGGTGTCAAAGGCTGCAGAGGTCAAGCATCACCAACATAGCTTTTCCTCCCCTGTCCAAGGTTTCTTTGATCGCTTCGGTGACCTCAAGCAAAGCTGTTTCGGTGCTCAGATTAGAGCGGAAACCAGACTGAGATTTGTGTAATATATCATTCGTCTCTAGAAAGTGGGACAGGGTAGTGTGGACGTGTTTCTAAACCACTTTCGCAAGAGCAGGCAAAAGGGAGATAGATCTGTAGTTGGCATGGGATTCAGGGTTCAGGTTGGCTTTCTTAAGCAAAGGCAAAATGAGTGCCTGTTTCCAAGGCTGAGGAACTTCACCTGTGTTGAGTGAAAGGTTGAGGATCGGGTTGATGAGGTGGTTGAGGGTGGGGGCCATTTGCGCAAGGAATTTGGCAGGACACGGGTCGAGAGGTGAGCCAGATTTTAATTTGGAGAGGAGGTCTAAGGAGGACTGGAGGGACAGTGGAGGAAAATTCCAGAGGAAGGGCCCTGACGAGGTCGGAGAGGGATCAAGAGACCATAGAATTGGAGTGTTACTCATGTTAGAGGTCCCAAAGGAGGTCTGGCTAGTCCTAATTTTGCTGGCAAAAAAGTCAGCGAGTTCACAGATCCAAGACTCCAAATGCGAGATTTTGGGAGTGGACCAGGGAGGGGAGATAAAATCCTTGACTATCCTAAAAATTTCTTTGCAGGAGTTAGAAGCCTCATCTATTCTGCTAGCCAGATAGGACTTTTTGCTAACGGTGATGTCTTGGTGATAGTCTCTAATCATTTCCCTGTAGGTTTCCTTAGAGCTGGCGTCATAATGTTTACGCCAAATCCTTTCGGCTTTTTTACATTGCCGTCGTTTGTCGGCAAGTGCCGGGGAAAACCAAGGGGCAGAGGATTTCACCGATAGTGTCCTAGGAGGTAGAGGAGGGGCTAGGTCGGCAAGTCGTTGGGTCAACCAACCCTGCAAGTGATCAAGGTCCGTTTCCAGAGAGCCTGATAACAGGCCTGGGTGGGTCTCTAGGGCCTTCGACAGCATAACTGGGGAGATTCGATGGAAAGCTCTGGAGGGAAGCGCTTCGCGCCACTGTCCGCTATCTACGCTCTTTTTTATGAGAGGGATCTCAAATTACGCTAAAAAGTGGTCCGACCACAGGACAGGAGCAAGGGCGGTCAGGACTACCTGACGGTAGAAAAAAGTTGATCTAGTGTGTCCTTTACAGTGTGTGGGGGACCGAAGGTACGGAAAAAACCCTAAGGATGAAATTATGTCATTAAGCTTAATACTGTCAGGGTCATCCACCTTGTCCATGTGAATATTAAAATCGCCAAGGAGCAAACAGTGGTTGGACCCGAGACCTAGTGTGGAAATCATGAAGTGGAGTTCTTCAAAAAAAGTGCCCGTAGGGCCAGGGGGCCTATAGACCAACAACCCTATACATGATTGCTGAGGTGATAGGGAGAGGGAAAAGGCAAGAACTTCACATCCCGTGATGTTATCCGAGGGAAGAATAGAGCATGCGATGCGCCTGTCGATAACTAGGGCAACACCACCCCCTTCCCACTGGCTCTGTCTTTCCTATAGATAACATGGCTCGGGGGGATGGCATTGGCAATATCAGGTCCTGCTCCCTCGCCCAGCCAAGTCTCTGTCAGGAACAGACAGTCAGCTCTGGAGTCTATTAAGAGAAATAAATTGTTAGCCAACAAAGAGAGACCTAGGAAGTCTTCCAGCAAAAGGTCAGGATGAATCCCCACCAGCCTCCTAAATACAGGCTGGCGGGGTATCATACTTGTAGGACATTTATTTATATCAGGAAAGGCAACCAGTTGATGAACTATGCCCACTCGCAGTTTGGTTAGGACAAAAAGACGTTCCCTTTTGGTTACCAAAATAAGGTATGATTGGCACCTGACTGGCAGATCTCTTGAAAAATGTCATAACTGTTTGCTTCCTGGATTCTACCTGCATCCTTCGCTCCAGTCTATCATTCATAAAGGAAGCCTTGATTACATTCATCTTGATGGAGAAGCTACTTTTCGGAAGCTCTCAGCATAGGTAGATCAAATATAGAATACTGCACCATTCAACCCATGCCCCTAGTGCCTGCAGGATAAGTGCATTTGTGACTGCCTGTTTAGTAGTAAAATATAGACATATTTGATGTTTATAGGAGTTATGACCACTTTTGCTCCCAGTGCCACTTCACCTGCTACACCATTTAAATCAAGCTCCTTTTAATTGCAAGGTAACTGCAATTGTGACTTTCTGTATAGTAGTTAAGTATAGCAATATTAGGTGTTTATTGGGGTGCCTAGATTTTCTGGCCCTGTGTCACTGCACCTGCTGCACCATTAAAATCATGACCCTGTTGTCTGCAGGGTAACTGCACTTGTGGCTGTCAAGTTTCAAATGTTAACAATAATCTGTGTCTAGTGGGGTCCCTAGAGCTTTTGGTTCTGGTGCCACTGCACCTTCTGCACCATTCAAATCATGACCCTATTGTCTGCAAGTTAACTGCACTTGTGGCTGCCTGTTGAAATGAAATGAGGCATTTATAAAGCACGACATAACCCGGAGGTATCTAGTCGCTGGATACACCAGAAGTTTTTACAAGAATTATGTCTCTAGTACAACCAGATCTTTCAGCGCTTCATGGATTGAAGCAGATTGTTTGTTTTTCAGGCAAGAGGACAGGGAGGAGTTCCAAAGTTTAGCAGTGGTATAGGAGAAACTTTTGCCTCCCCACTTTTAGTAGTAAAATATAGTATAGCTCTTGTATATTAACTTTATTTCTAATGGGGAATGTTTATTACAACATTTAGAGTTTGATTATAATGACCAAATAGATTATGTAGAAAAAATCAATCAGAAAATGCCTACAAAGTGCAAAGAAAGGTACTGAGGCATGCATATGAAATGCCACAAAGGTTCGAAGGCTTAAGCATCTGCTTTACACAACTAAGTAATGAAAAGCAAGCATTTCAGCATACTGTTAGAAGCTGTCTGCATTTTTACCGTGTGAAGAGGTCTTATCTTGACAGTGGTTGAGGCTTAAACAGTGTGAACAGATTTAGGAGAAGTATTGTATTGTAAATGCTTGCAGCCAGGGGAAGTTAACATAAAAAAGTTCCACACAAAAGTGAATGAACACAGTAATTTGGAAGGGAACTAATAAAAAACCTCCTTTTAAGATTTACTAATTACAAGAGATTTCTCAAGCACAGCGCAAGTGCTGTGCAGGCGAAACATAAAAATTAAGTGGTGATGAAGCAAGGGAGGTAAAAAACAACACAGAATGCAGAAGTTAACTGCAGGAAGAAAAGAGGACCTCGCAGGAGAAGTGGAGAGTGATATGGGTAAAAAGAAGGCTCTAATTAGTGGGCTCAGGCTATATGAAACAAAGACTTTTAAGATATGTAGTTTTGTCTTTATGGTGATAGTGTTTTCTGATTCCGTACAATATTGAGTTTATGGAGCTTGTTGACGCTTCTGGAGTTTGGGACTAAAGGAGATGGCTGTTTTATAAACTAAAGAGGTTCTAGCCAACAGACGGCATCTTTCAAAATACATTTTAAAGTAACTGTAGAGAGTTTTATAAGGCTTTTCATAACGTAACTTGTGCACCATCTGTTTAGCAGAGTTAAGTGTTTCACTCTTCACAGCAAAATCAATTGCATTTTTATTAGAAATGCTGTTTTAGTAAAGGCTATTCATAGCTACAAGAGTGGCTATAGTGAATAGAAGCAAAAAGAACAATTGATGGACCTAATGCAGAACAATGTGATACATTCACCCTAGTACAGAGATCTGGGCCTAAATCCATTGTTTCTTTGCATATGTCGCCCTAAGTGGGATGAGTATGCCGAGACGTGGGTCCCATGCTCTCTACACCACTGGATTCAAGCTAGCCTGGCTGGCTGATGAAGGGTGATGCCCTCAACTTGATCCCAGGATGTTTGTTTCCGGTCCAGGGAGGGCCTGGCTTGGCAGTTCGGGCTGGACTGTTCCCACAAGGAACCGGGTTAAGACTGATTTGCATATGGTTGGGTCAAAACTGGGGTGGTGTGGCGAGCAAAAGAATGATGGATTAAACCCAGATCCTTGTGACTCGGTGTGAATGTTTGCATTGTCCAGCATTCCGTCCATCAATTGTTTCTTTTGCATATAGTGAACAGAACACTTAAAGATATGATGATGATTTTATTTTTGTTTATTTTAGTTTAGCATAACCCTTACCCTGTCCAGGGGTGCCAGAGCGCTTTACATATTTGAAATTTGTTTGATGGCGATAGTGATTTGTCAAAAATCTCAAAAATGTATGGTAGCATTTTCAATTCATTTTCATCTTATAATGTAGACCGAAAATTGACTGTTAGATAATGAATCAAACACAGTTGAACGCCATGTAATCATAATATCTGTATATTTTAAATTGATAGTAAATACAATACAAAACTGAGACAACTAGGTACGTGTGGTGATCATACAGTTAATTAGATGAAATAAAGGTAAACATTTTTCATGTGTGCATCAAAAGGGAAAAGGTGTTAGACTAAAAGAGATAACATATATTTGCTCAGTCAGTAGCCAAGATCATGGTCCGCATTAAATTCGTAGCCTGAGTAGCCAAGATAATTGACAACGTTTTGAACTGGATCAATCCGAGCTTAGTGATTAAAGTGTCCTGTAAGGTCAGAATGTTCCAGCATGAACCACCGCAGGAGGACACAGATGATTTTGTATGCCTACCTGCTTCCAATGTCCTGAACCATGTAAATTGACCCGCTTCACTCTGAAATAACATAATGCCTCTCCACTGACCTGTCTTTTAAAGTATTGCTTGTATTTACTGTTTGGTTCTACTGAAATATTATTGGGTTTTATGGTGTCTGTGAACTTCTTTTGATGCTAGATGAGCAGCTTAGTTAGCTGAAACCTTCCTAATGATTTGGTACATCTCATTTCCAGCGTGGAAGGATTTTGACATGTTAATGAAATAACAGCACTTTACATATTATGCTACATTGTACTTGTATTGCACAATTTGCTGCACTTAAAACACTTAACTCTAAATGCTATTTACCCTTTGGCAGTTAATGATGACAGACTGACCAACCGTATGATATGGTTTTACTTGTGACCTCTTGTTGCATGTTAGTATGATGAAATTTTAAATTTGGTGGCAATATTTTTTAGGTCTCTGAGATATGCGGTATTCAGGATATGGGCATAAAGCTCCGCCCATCTTTTTAATTGCCTCCTGTCCGTTGTAAATGGTGGGTTTATAATGCCAGAACTCCAACTTTGTAGACAATCAGTGCTGTTGCCTTGCTCACTTGGGACCTCTGGGAGCAGCTTGCTGTACTGCACCTACACATGCAGTGCCTGTGCCTTGCTCACTAGGGACCTCTAGGAGCAGCTTGCGGTTCTGCATTGAGGCATGCAGTGCTGGTGCCTTGCTCACTAGGGACCTCTAGAAGCAGCTTGCAGTACTGCACCTAGACATGCAGTGCTGGTGCCTTGCTCACAAGGGACCTCTAGGAGCAGCTTGCGGTACTGCACTGAGACATACAATGCTGGTTCCTGGCTCACTGCGCAAGCATTTAGAATGCACGAGGTCTCGCATTACTGAAAGTATGAGCTATTGGCGTTAGTTTGAGGTATTGGCGTTGCAAATAATAATGTAACGCCAATAGCTCATACTTTCAGTAATGCGAGATCTTTTGCATTGCAAATGCTTGTTTTTTGTGGTTGAACACAATTTTATGAATTTTGTATGCGATTCTTTAAAAAATGTGGGGAATTTGCGATTGGCTTGTATAGAATATTGGTAATTTTTTAATTATGCGACAGTTTTAATGTCTGTCTTGCCTGAATTGGCATAGCACCAAACGCAAAGAAGCTTAAAGCTTATTTCAGTTGATGCAGTAAGATTTGCCTGGTTCCTCACATTTAAATTAGTAAAATCATTTTCTCTGCAGAAGGATCCTATATTTGTAAACCTTGCTGGTGATATTATCCCCATGCTCCAGCGAATTTTAGACTCTAAAAACAAATGTAGTTGCTTTGTACATTAAAATCTTCATGTCAAGACAGCATAGGCTTCTAGGAAAAACTGGTTTTGAATGCAGCGGTTTGCTCGTGGGCGTTTTTTCCCATCACGTGGCTGCTGTTGGTGCTGCGAAGATGAGACTTGGCTGTGGTAGTGCTGGGAGTCCCCTAGTGCTCAGACATCGTGGGAATAAATAAATAACCACATTCAAAGTTCAGCTATGAGAGATGCATACATTGGCAGTTGGTAGGTGCAATGTCGCCGGCTGGAGCGAAACAGAGTGGGTTAATACTTGGACGTCATTGACTTTCGTCCCCCTTCTCATTGATCGGTACATTCACCTGTAGAGCCCAGACGTGGATGCAGGACAGCAAGCGAAGCCGTGGCAGCCTGAGGTGAAGCTTGTACAAGGACAGGAGGTAAGGGTTCGACAGACAGGCTTTCGATCACGGAGGTCTTGAACCTGGGAGAAATTCAAGCTCAGTGAAGCTCTGGTAGAGAAGTTGCCGACGGGGAGGGTTTCAGGGTAGACTGAAAGAGGTTTTTCTTGGGAGTAGTTAAACGCATGAACTACAGAGTACATTGGTGCGTGCACTGCAGCTTTTTTTTGGACCGGGGTGAAGTCAGGTGGAGCACCTCTAGAGCATTTCATCGCTTGGCACACCCACGGTGGCCACCAATGCACGCCATGACAGCTTCAACAGCCACAGGCAGGGCCACCTGGGAAGTAAAGTTACATGAATAACAACTTCAATCACATCCCCAAATTCACCCAAAAATCAAACGATTTTGAAGTTCACGTTTACTTCTTTTTTTGTAAAGTTCCACATGCCTCTTCTCTTACGTGCGGGCAATCCATGTTTGTTCTTGGACAACAGACCTCCCTCAGTGGGCAGTACATTTACAGTTCGGGTTTGATCAGTACTTGTTCAAACACAGCAAGGGCAGGCGGACAAAGCACATTTCTGAAGTGTAGAAATACCGGATGGCACGTGCTGAAGCAGACATCCAATCATCTACTCGATCACATGCCTGGCAGGCTTCCCAGGACTGACAGCCGACCGTACACCCAGCAGGTGTTTGCCTACACTAAGACTAACCGCAACCAAAATGTTTTTTTTGCAAACTAAAGCTAGCTCTGCGAAAATGAGCGGAGGTGACTGATACTTGACCTATTTAATGGAATAAATAAAAGGGCATCTGAGTCGCCTCGAAGGAAGAGTTATTTTAATGAGGCATGATCATCATGGTAAGCAGGTTTAACTGCTCACTAGAGACCGACTCAAGCTGAGAGATGGTTCTAATGGACGCCTTCCATTGGGAATTCCTTCTGTGACTGTGGCGGGTAGAAGGCATTCAGCAGTGTAGCCTCAGCTGGCCCGGATTGTGTGAAAATAGAGGCAAGTGTACTGTGTTGATTCCCTGCTGCCTCAAAACGTGAGAAGTGAACAGGTCCCTCCAGTGTTCATATTTTATTACCTCGGCTAGCATATTGCACCACCTGGAAGCAAAAAGGAATCCTTCGATACAATAAAACTTTTTGGTTCGTTTTTAAAGCATGTGGCAAACGGTACGCTACAGACCTGATTTGGTACGGATTGTAAAGTACGTAAAGTGAAGCTCCTGACATGCATAAAGCCAAGTGGATTTGGATGATGGAAAATGGTGCTCATCCAACAATAGAACTGGTCTGGGAGGGCGAGTATGACTGAGTGTAACTATGAAGAAATCACTACACCTGCAACAGAGAAGTATAGCAGTTATGGAGGCTGAGTGCATCCTCCTTAGGCTACAATTTCTGAACAAACTGAATGTGGTATAGTTCAGAGTGCTTAGTTCACCATTTTTCCTGTGTATAATCCCACTGCAGCGAATCCCTCCACTTACTCCTATATCTCGCATTGAGTTGCTTTGAAGGCTGTTTTAACGAAGACTTCACAGATAACCTTGTATTAGATCCTTCATGTAGCGTTATGGTATGATGTTATGTTAAAATCCTTTCTAAAGCTCTCGACCACCGAAGCTTGTTGATGCTGAGCAGAGTTAAACATAATACTGTGAGAACTATTACATGAAGTTGTAAGTAATTCTGTATAAAAATATTGTGCAACTCCACTCTAATACATCCTACGGCACGCTGCACCTATCTAGGCCGCTCCACTCTATGCCCCTCGACTCTGCTCTGGGATGCTCTACTCTGTTCCACTCTGCGTCACTTCGCGTCACTCTGCGTCACTTCGCGTCACTCTGCGTCACCCCGCTCCACTCTGCGTCACCCCGCTCCACTCTGCGTCACCCCGCTCCACTCTGCGTCACCCCGCTCCACTCTGCGTCACCCCGCTCCACTCTGCGTCACCCCGCTCCACTCTGCGTCACCCCGCTCCACTCTGCGTCACCCCGCTCCACTCTGCGTCACCCCGCTCCACTCTGCGTCACCCCGCTCCACTCTGCGTCACCCCGCTCCACTCTGCGTCACCCCGCTCCACTCTGCGTCACCCCGCTCCACTCTGCGTCACCCCGCTCCACTCTGCGTCACCCCGCTCCACTCTGCGTCACCCCGCTCCACTCTGCGTCACCCCGCTCCACTCTGCGTCACCCCGCTCCACTCTGCGTCACCCCGCTCCACTCTGCGTCACCCCGCTCCACTCTGCGTCACCCCGCTCCACTCTGCGTCACCCCGCTCCACTCTGCGTCACCCCGCTCCACTCTGCGTCACCCCGCTCCACTCTGCGTCACCCCGCTCCACTCTGCGTCACTCCGCTCCACTCTGCGTCACTCCGCTCCACTCTGCGTCACTCCGCTCCACTCTGCGTCACTCCGCTCCACGTCACTCTGCGTCACTCTGCTCCACGTCACTCTGCGTCACTCCGCTCCACGTCACTCTGCGTCACTCTGCTCCACGTCACTCTGCGTCACTCTGCTCCACGTCACTCTGCGTCACTCTGATCCACGTCACTCTGCGTCACTCTGCGTCACTCTGCTCCACTCTGCGTCACTCCGCTCCACTCTGCGTCACTCCGCTCCACTCTGCGTCACTCCGCTCCACTCTGCGTCACTCTGCTCCACTCTGCGTCACTCCGCTCCACGTCACTCTGCGTCACTCCGCTCCACTCTGCGTCACTCCGCTCCACTCTGCGTCACTCCGCTCCACTCTGCGTCACTCCGCTCCACTCTGCGTCACTCCGCTCCACTCTGCGTCACTCCGCTCCACTCTGCGTCACTCCGCTCCACTCTGCGTCACTCCGCTCCACTCTGCGTCACTCCGCTCCACTCTGCGTCACTCCGCTCCACTCTGCGTCACTCCGCTCCACTCTGCGTCACTCCGCTCCACTCCGCGTCACTCCGCTCCGCGTCACTCCGCTCCGCGTCACTCCGCTCCGCGTCACTCTGCGTCACTCCGCTCCGCGTCACTCTGCGTCACTCCGCTCCGCGTCACTCTGCGTCACTCCGCTCCGCGTCACTCTGCGTCACTCCGCTCCGCGCCACTCTGCGTCACTCCGCTCTGCGTCACTCTGCGTCACTCCGCTCTGCGTCACTCCGCTCTGCGTCACTCCGCTCTACGTCACTCTGCGTCACTCTGCGTCACTCCGCTCCACTCTGCGTCACTCCGCTCCACTCTGCGTCACTCCGCTCCACTCTGCGTCACTCCGCTCCACTCTGCGTCACTCCGCTCCACTCTGCGTCACTCCGCTCCACTCTGCGTCACTCCGCTCCACTCTGCGTCACTCCGCTCCACTCTGCGTCACTCCGCTCCACTCTGCGTCACCCCGCTCCACTCTGCGTCACCCCGCTCCACTCTGCGTCACCCCGCTCCACTCTGCGTCACCCCGCTCCACTCTGCGTCACCCCGCTCCACTCTGCGTCACCCCGCTCCACTCTGCGTCACCCCGCTCCACTCTGCGTCACCCCGCTCCACTCTGCGTCACCCCGCTCCACTCTGCGTCACTCCGCTCCACTCTGCGTCACTCCGCTCCACGTCACTCTGCGTCACTCTGCTCCACGTCACTCTGCGTCCTACATCCTACGGCACGCTGCACCTATCTAGGCCGCTCCACTCTATGCCCCTCGACTCTGCTCTGGGATGCTCTACTCTGTTCCACTCTGCGTCACTTCGCGTCACTCTGCGTCACTTCGCGTCACTCTGCGTCACCCCGCTCCACTCTGCGTCACCCCGCTCCACTCTGCGTCACCCCGCTCCACTCTGCGTCACCCCGCTCCACTCTGCGTCACCCCGCTCCACTCTGCGTCACCCCGCTCCACTCTGCGTCACCCCGCTCCACTCTGCGTCACCCCGCTCCACTCTGCGTCACCCCGCTCCACTCTGCGTCACCCCGCTCCACTCTGCGTCACCCCGCTCCACTCTGCGTCACCCCGCTCCACTCTGCGTCACCCCGCTCCACTCTGCGTCACCCCGCTCCACTCTGCGTCACCCCGCTCCACTCTGCGTCACTCCGCTCCACTCTGCGTCACTCCGCTCCACGTCACTCTGCGTCACTCCGCTCCACGTCACTCTGCGTCACTCCGCTCCACGTCACTCTGCGTCACTCTGCTCCACGTCACTCTGCGTCACTCCGATCCACGTCACTCTGCGTCACTCTGCTCCACTCTGCGTCACTCCGCTCCACTCTGCGTCACTCCGCTCCACTCTGCGTCACTCCGCTCCACTCTGCGTCACTCTGCTCCACGTCACTCCGCTCCACTCTGCGTCACTCCGCTCCACTCTGCGTCACTCCGCTCCACGTCACTCTGCGTCACTCTGCTCCACGTCACTCTGCGTCACTCTGCTCCACGTCACTCTGCGTCACTCCGCTCCACTCTGCGTCACTCCGCTCCACTCTGCGTCACTCCGCTCCACTCTGCGTCACTCCGCTCCACTCTGCGTCACTCCGCTCCACTCTGCGTCACTCCGCTCCACTCTGCGTCACCCCGCTCCACTCTGCGTCACTCGGCTCCACTCTGCGTCACTCGGCTCCACTCTGCGTCACTCGGCTCCACTCTGCGTCACTCGGCTCCACTCTGCGTCACTCGGCTCCACTCTGCGTCACTCGGCTCCACTCTGCGTCACTCGGCTCCACTCTGCGTCACTCGGCTCCACTCTGCTCCACTCTGCGTCACTCGGCTCCACTCTGCGTCACTCGGCTCCACTCTGCGTCACTCGGCTCCACTCTGCGTCACTCGGCTCCACTTTGCGTCACTCGGCTCCACTCTGGCGCAGCGGTTCGAGGTGCCGCTGCAAATTTTCATTAACGGCAATTTCTGAGAGGGCTCTGAAGACCCGAGACGGCAGAGGACGCAGTGCGGGCATAGCGGCATATTGGGGAGAGTGAGACGCGCAAGGACTGTAGCGAGGTAGGGCGTGCCGGCCTCAAGGCACAAAATGGCGGCGGCGCAGCTCGGATAGTGAAGCCTCTTCCTCCGCCTACCCCCATAGTTTCCAACTTCCCGCGCCCACACTCAGCTGTGGCCCGCTGCGGGCCTGAATCCAAGACACACAGCAGCTTCACCCTTTATCACCCCGCAGCGATGTCGGAAACCAGAGCGCCGCCACCACCCTGGCACGACTGTGGCTACTAACGAGGCCCTCTCTATGCAAGGCAGCAGGGGTGTTCGCCGCCCCATAATTGATGTGCTAGTGCAGTCCGACAACACAGCTGTTGGAAAACAGGGCGCGCCGGCCACAGAGCAGTTGGTAGCGGCAATGTGTCCCTAATGGTGGTATCACTCCCTATGCCTGCTTTGTTATTGCTGACTCCCATTGCCTTTTGTGTATTGCGGCCGCAATGAAGCCTGAAGCCGGGACCCACGGCACTTGATCTCCCGGAAAGCAGCCCCAAGCATCCTGCTGCTTCACGGCAGTGGCGCCGAAACCATACGACGTCGCTGCGCTCCACACACACACTGTGAGTGCCTGAGGGGGGGGTCACCAAGAACAACGTCAACAGCGGCGATTGTGACCTCGCCGAGGTGCACTGGTGACATCAACTTGCACACTGCTTCAAGGAGAGACGGAGTTTGCCGACTGCGAAATGATCAATGGTGGCGGCACTGCTCCATAGGTGAAACCTTTGCTTTTCCCATTGTTGTTCCCCCAGGATCCCCCACACCCTGAGGATCGGGTGGCCCCCTGCGCCTTCTCCTCTCGCTGGTGGTTCCAGTGTCCAGTGAGACTCACTCTTCGGGGCTGGGAGACGCCTCTTGGCTCGTGATCCCCTTGTTCCGACTAACTGCTGTGGCCCCAGCCTGGTGTTGGATGGGGTTTGGTGCGAAACTCTGTGGTACCCACATCAAACCTTCCTTGGAGTCGAGAGCTTGCTTCACCCGGCCTCTCCCGATACCCTGCATCCATCAGTGACTCACCTTTGCTACTACAATGGAACGCTCTAAGGGATCCGGGACCAGGGGACTGAAGCCAGTCCAAACGAACAAGCTGGACCGGTACATGGTGTTCAAAGACCAACAGCGGGGCCGTCCGTCTGAGGAAACCGCATGAGGAAACCCTGGGGAAGAGGAGCAGGAGCTTTCCCTTAAAGTCATTATGGAGGCCATCACAGGTGTCAAGACCTCCTTGGACTCTGTGGCCATTGACATTAATCTTATCAGGGCTGACATGGGGAAACTAAACGAAAAGGTGAAGCACGTGGAGATTACGACCACTAGCCTAGTGAGTGATGTCAAACAGTTCCCAAGGGAGGTCCAGGAACTACAAGACTCCCGGAATCTCACAGACCTCAAGTTGGATGACTACGAAGGCCGACTTTGCCTCAACAATCTCCGCATCCTCGGAGTCCCGGAGAAATCGGAGGGGCAAACTCCGGAACTATTTGTTGAGGACCTTATTCTCAAGCACCTGCAACCCAAGGGCCTTAGTAAATTTTTTGTGATAGAACGAGTTCACAGGGTCCTGGATGGCCGACCCAAACCGGGCGCTCCCTTGTGGCCCATGCTGGCTCGTATCCTAAACTACCGGGACAGGGACGTGCCCCCCTCCGCTATAAAAACGCAGACAACTCCTTTTTCCCTGACTTCACGCAAATGGTGCAGAAGCAAAGGAGATCATTCCTGTCCGTTAAACGTGACCTGAGAGAGAGGGGCCTGAAATACTCTATGCTGTTCCCGGGGCGCATCCGGGTCGAGGTGGAGGGAAGAACGTGGTTTTTTGATCGACCGGAGGCAGTTGCGGACTGGCTTGACTACCAAGAAACTAAAAACCCAGCAGAGCGAGGAACCGGGGGCCATGCGGACAGTAGACCGGCTTGAGTTGGAGTCTCGGACAATGGCAGCCTTTTTGATAATAAAGGGAACAAGTGGTGCGGGGTGAGTTGGGGAGGGGGGGATATACGTATCTTACTTAAAGCGGACTGCTGACTTATCTATGTCTCATGTTAAATGTTCAATGAGGGTGTGATAGTGATGTAGGGCAAGGACACAGAGCCCACTGCTCCCCCCCCACCCCCTGTTTTTTCTTCCTTTGAAGTTTTAGGGCAGGTGTCTCCAAACCGGTCCTGCAGGGCCGGATCCATGCCAGATTTTTGGGATATCCCCATTGAGATACATGTAGTTATTTTAAAAATCTGGCATGGATCGGGCCCTCCAGGACCGGTTTGGAGACCCCTGTTTTAGGGAGACAGGCACTCTGCAAGTTTTTTTTTTATGGGCAGTTTTAAGCCCAGAGGGCAGGGCTGCAGGGTGGGGGTTTGTTGGTTTGGGGTATTTTGTTTATTTATTTTGTGGTTTTTGGTTTATTATTCTCTGCATTATCCGATAGTGCAGTCCCAGTCCGTAACAGAAGCTGGTGCTACGCTCAACGTACAGGTCAATGGGTGTACAGTGTAATAAGGAAGTTAAAATCTTAAGTTGGAATGTTAACGTATTGGGGGACAAAATCAAGCGGAGTATTGTATTGCAATGTGTCAAGAGATTGTCGCCGGACATTGTGTTGCTTCAGGAAACTCACTTAATTGGTAACACTTGTAAAGCTATGCACAGATGGGGCTACTCGATGGTTGTGCATGCAGGCTTCGCGTCTAATTCCAGAGGGGTGGGCATCATGCAAAATAAGTCATTCCCCCTTTCACCTAGATCCACTTCAGTGGGTGACCGCGGCAGGTATGTTGTTACTACAGGCACCTGTTAGGGACGAACCATTACTTTAATGTTAGTATATGCACCTCTAGGATTACAGGCCGCAACATTTTCTGACCTCCGCACGGTGCTGCTAGCACTACCGGAAGGGCACCTTGCGCTCGCTGGTGACTTCAACTCCATAATATCGGGCGCACTTGACAGACATCCCCCTCGCACAATCCCTCACACTGCACACTCCTTTTCTAGCTTCTTAGAAGCAATGGGGTTAGTGGACGGCTGGAGAATACACCACCCTGATAAGATCCAACACACTTTCCACTCTGGGGCGCATAAAAGCCTCTCTCGTTTGGACTATATAGTTGTCCCTGCCCCACAGGTTACAGATATCCATGATATACGGCATCTAGCTGGGGGCATTTCCGAACACTCCCCCCTTTGGGTCCATATTGTTCTTGACTACTCCCAGGTTGGACGCGTTGCCCCAATCACTCCCTGGTATCTAAAAAACCCAAAAATTTGCAAAGATCTGAACAAATCCATTGACAATTACCTTTTAGAGAACGACCATACGGTTGACTCACCGCAAACATTATAGGAAGCCTTCAAAACAGTGGTTCGGGGCCAAGCTCTCCCCCTAATAGCGGGATCAAAAAAAGACAAACTAAAAGACATCTCTGACGTAGAGCAAGAGATTTATCGTCTTGAGCAAGACGTTATTTCAGATCCCTCACCTTAGGCTCATCATACCCTCCGCCAGGACAAATACAGGGCTCTGGTCACTGACCGTGCCAAACTACTTGGGCAGGACAGACTGGGCCGACTCTATGACTGGGGGGGATAAGGCGGGGAAATTAATTGCCTGGTTGGATAAAAAAAGACCACACCATCAAGCTTGTCTCAGAACTTAGTAGCACTGAGGGATCCCCATAACCGATCCCTAGGACATAGTTGACCAATATGCAACAGACTTTCACACAGTCTACAGCTCTGTTGCGCCATACACCGAGGCGGACTCTTCTGAACTACGAGATATCTCCCTTCGAGTTCTATCGGACGGTGACCGGGCCTTCATGTATAGTGCCCTCACCACAGACTAAATAGCAACCGCAATTCGAGCGCTTCACTCTGGCAAAGGCTTTTGGCCCGAACAGTATCCCGATCGAGCTTTACAAGCTCCGTCCGGAAAAATTAGCTCCATACCTGAAATCTATGTTTGAAAACAGTCTAGAAGAGGGATCGCTGCCCCTGGACCTAAGAATCGCAACCATTGGCACAATACACAAGGAAGGGAAATCCAAAACTGACTGCGCCTACTACCGCCCTATTTCATTGCTTAATGCAGAACTTAACATCCTAGCCAAAGTGCTTGAAAATAATTAAGTTAATAAGTGGACTGGTACACCCAGATCAATCTGGGTTTATGCCTAAGAGAAACACTGCTCTGAATCTGCGCAGAGTCCATGGGGTCTTGGGCAGGGCGCCGACCATCCGGGAAGATGCAGTCTGTCTCCCTAGATGCCACTATGGCTTTCAACACAATCGAATGGCCTTATCTCTTCGCTGTGTTCACAAAGTTGGGATTGAGACCTGGTTTCAGCAGGTGGGTGCGCTTGCTGTGCAGCTTTCCGATGGCACATGTAGTAGTGAACAACAAAAAATCAGAGACCTTTATACTTAGCCGAGGAACCCATCAGGGATGTCCCCTCTCTCCCTTATTATGCGCTTTGGCCCTTGAGCCCTTGCGGCATTGATTAGTAAGGACGCAATGATCCGTGGTCTACGGTGGTTGGCGGATTGGGAAGATCGTATCTCCTTATATGCGGACAACATACTCCTATATCTTGCATCCTCCAAAAGGTCCCTTATTGCTATATTTGACATCTTAGCCATTTATGGCAGATACTCCGGGTTGCGTATTAATTGGCAGAAATCTCTCCTATGTCATCTGTGGGGACCCTCCCCTGATACCTCGAAACGGCCCCATACCAATAGTCTCAGAAGGCTTTAAATACCTAGGTATGTTCATTTCTCTTGATAGCTCACTCCGATATGCTCGTAACCTTGTCCCTCCCCCCCCCCACTGCAAAGGCTCAAACATGATATCACAAATTGGAAATCACTACCACTCTTTGCTGGACAAGGCAGCCCTTTTTAAAATGATGTCCCTGCCCCGCTTCCTTTATGACCTCCAGAACTCTGCCGACCCTGTCCCAAATTCGCACTTTAAAGAAATAGAATGTTTCCAGCTGGACCTTCTCTGGGATGGGAGGCCATGTATCACTTTACAAAAACTTACGCTCAGCTGGCACGATGGGGGCATCGGTTTGCCCGACATCAAGAAATATTACTGGGCAGCACATCTTATAGCAATATATCACAGCACCTATGGCCGGCCTGACGACCCGGGGTTCAATATGGACAGATGGCTTCTTCCAAATGGTACTTATGCCTGTGCCCTATACTCCAAACCGAACAGGTACCCACTTACTGGTCCCACCAACCACACAGTCAAGATCTGGCACTTGGCGACTACATCGCTAGGATGGAGCAATAGACTGACTCTTGCCACACTGACTCTTACCACTCTGTTGTGGGACTCCCAGAGGCTAGGAGACCTGGGCAACTCCAAAGGCTTTGATAAATGGGATCTAATTGACATTTCCTACATTAGGGACCTTTGGGACAAAAATGACGTGAAGCCCTTTGACACCCTCCAACGTCAATCCGCTGTGGCAGATTCAGAGCTTTTTCGTTGCCTGCATATTCGACACGCACTGCGAACAGCATTGCCCCGTGACTACTCCCCACCTGAATATTCTCCAGTAGAGGACAGGGTACTAGACAGCCATTTACCTGAGAAAGCGATCTCCCTGACTTACAGAAAACTCATCAACAACATGAACGACCCCCTACTGTCCCTGCGGGAGAAATGGGTTGGAGATGGTATCAAGTTAGATGACAAACTGTCAGGCATCGGTCTCCTCCCCCAAAACGGTCGCCATCCCAGCGCGTCTCCGCCTAGTGCAACTAAAGATTCTATACAGAATTTACGTCACGGGTCCCCAAATGACACACATGGGTGGTCCGGCAGATTGTTCTTGCAGGAGGGGGTGCTCCCAAATGGGCACGTATGGCACTGCGACCCAATCCAGGAGTATTGGCACAAAATTCACGAAATAATGAGCGAAACACTGGAGGTCGAAATTATGCCAGAGGCCCCTAGATGCCTCCTCAACATCTGAGAACCCACCGACCTTAACGCACATGCCACACAATGGGTCACACTGGGCTGCATGATTGCCAAGAGAAAAATCGATCAACTCTCGGCGGCACCGCATGCTCCTAAAGTTGCAGATTGGAAGAAAGATCTCGATTGGTGTATGTTGAGGTAATGGACAGTATACACAGCTCGGGGCTGTCCCCGAAAGTGGTTGAAGATTTGGGCTTCCTGGATTGAGTACCGTGGCAATATATGTACTCCCCCCTGTAACTCGGATTGTGATGATCCCCCTCTCCCCGTGATTTCTAAAGCATTATCCTACTGTACCTGTATGTATCTTGATTTCACTGTGCTCCCTGTCATTGACCCATGTAGAACTGTACCTCTATGTCAAGTATGTTTAATAAAAAGTAACAATGGAACCAACCTCCATACCCGTCCCTCATGTAAGGGAGTGTAATTTGACCACCACCCACTAAAAGACAAGAACCTCCCTTGCGTAATGGAACCTATTCTTTCGCATCACTAAAACAAAATGCAAGAGATGAACAGGACTACAATATAAACTGTAAGTCATGCAAACACTTTTCATTGTCTCTCTATTTTTTTTTTTAACTGAACTTTACCCCGGCCAAGCCCAAAACACAGAAAAACCACCTGTGAGCGATGTCTCACACAAATTTGCTACAGTCACTGAGCTATTACCTGAAAATTTGACGTGCGTACACTGTGATACCAAAACATCACACTGTGAGCCAGATGTAGGCCTCACATGACGCAGTTTGAACAAAATGTGCACGCATAAGACACCTGAATTCAATTACTATGTTTGAAGTGCTGTGAGTGTCACTGGCACCATGCGTTTCCAGGAGAACATTTGTGGCTGCCCCATGACTGTGCGCTTGTGTTACGTCGTAAACATGCACCCGATGAACAAAGAGGACCTGTAGTTTCCCGGTACTTAACCAAATCCTTCTGAAACACATGAATGAGATACAGATCCTCAGTCAACATGGGTACAGCAGCATCCCTGGTCTCCTTCAAATTTCCGTTCAACTTATTGGTAAAACACTTGGTTGGCAGTTAAGAGACCAAACAGGCTAGACACTACAGGACACATGGTAGCTTCAGTGCTTGTGTGGGGCCTCCAATCCCAAAATGGCGGCACGCAGGATGCGCAGGGCCAGATGGCTCAAGTCGCGTTACTGCTAGCAAGCGTCCCGCAGCAGAGGTTGAATACGTCATTGGTGCATACAGTCATAGAAGATCCTCGAGATGGATCGCGCGGCTACAAGGTGCAGTTAAGATTCCGCACGCTGTAACCGACTTGTAGCACCTTTTGAAAGTACAGCTTGGACACTGTTACCCCAACGCTTCAGTTCTTCATGGGTTTCCAAAAAATAAAAAGTCACAGACCGTCGAGCCTGATGGTCATTATACAAATGCTGCAGTCTGTAAAGAAATTAAATAATACATGCTTATACATCTATATTGCCTGTGTGGCCCCATTGACGTCCTCCCTCTGAGAGTCTTTTTCCACAAGGCAAAGTAAAATGTATCCATAATCTGCCTCTGTGCAACCACACGTTTCTTTCCATACAGATGCTCCATAGTGGAAAGCTGTATCTTGTAGCTAAAATTTAATTTTAGGAAGCTTTCACCAGCATAGAACAATTAAAGAAGATCAAAGAAGCATGCCCAGGCTGGGGCTGTCCGCTGACAAGGACACTGGTGGGGATTGGCTTGCCTGGAGCTGCATTCTTGACGCTTTCCTCTGTTTCTCTTGGTTTCATTGGATTCTTCATGTCCATATCATGGATCGGTTCTTTAAATCTTGTAGCAAGCTTGAGTCTTGGTCCAGGTCATCGCCAACATATGTTGTATCATACAGACGTAGCCGAGTTGTATTTTAAGTATTTCTTTATTGACTTCATGTTGTAGGAAGGTAATTACATACATTAGTCCATCCGCCTGGCGATCCTGGTACCCCAGCCCTACCAGCAACAGCCTGCCTGCTGCTCAGCCCATCTTCCAACTGTCACCACTCATCCACACCGGCACCCAAGCATTCCAAGCATCAGTCACACCAACATTCCACTGTCAATACTCACACTGGCTGAGCAGCTAGGAGAAAGGTAAACTGTAATACATAAGATTAAATAAGCAGAATATCACACAATAGCTCTTGCATAGGCAAGACCTAGGGGCTTTGCCTATGCTTGTTGCGTATGAGCTTATAACCTCGGTTTATCCATATTTTGATAGTGTTCTATTGGCAAATGTAGTTTTTATAGTAGTCTGTCAGCAAATTTAATTGCAGGGTTACTGTTGAGACATTTTGGGTACGTGTTTCTTGCATAATAGCTTGGATAATTTAAATCACAAATTACAAAGCATCTACTTAAAGTAGACCAGCGGTTGTATTCCCATACCCGGTCAGGGTTAAGTAAAGAAATGGTGGGCAGGCTATCTAAGGTGCACACGGGGGAGTGAGTGACTGGTCCACTGAGAGTAGTTTGACTGCCCCATACTCCGCTTTAAGTAACTTTTCACTGCTATTGACGCATGAACTCATTGTTTGACAATGTTTTGCTAATGTTTTATCGTGAACTGTGTGCCTTGTTGCAGTGTTTTCTAATGCTTTTCCGTGAACCATGTATATACTCTTGTTGCGACACTCGTTTATTGCCCTCGACCTCTTTTCCAAGGCGGTTATAGAATCCTGGGCGACTTGCGTAAATCTGGCAAAGATGGCTGAGTGATCGACGGTGTGTCCTTCAGCGTCTTTGGTCATTTTAGTTAAATAACACTTAAATATAATTGCTGCCTCTATTAATGTACTGTTACGTTTGTGTTGAGAGAACCCATCTTGGTGAACAGCTACGTTATGTGTGGCGACTGACCGACTCAAGTTTGTGGGATTTACCCCATTAAATAAACAATCTGCGCAGGAAGCAAACTTTTCCCCTTGCGATTGTCTGTAGCTATTCCTTTTGTGCGGAAGTCTTGATTTTGTCTTAATGGTTTGCAATCTCCACCATCCTCCACCACCATATGGAATTAAGTGAGTTTCTGAATTTTACTATCCCTTATCGCGAAGTGCTCCATCGCTCTCAATTGGCAAAAGGATATATTTCGCAGAAGAAAAAAAAATTTTCACCAAATTGTATGCGGTTTATGGGCAGATTTGTTACATTTTTCATGGGCTGAACAGTAGAATTTTTACACAAGCTAAATTTTTATTACGTGAAAACAACTGTGACGCGAGATGCCAGAAATTATATAAGATAACGCCGGTCTAAATAAAATATCACCTGGGCTTATTCTGCATCCATGTATATGCCAGTAGCTATGTACACTTTTTTATTCGGTTTCCCAAAATAAACCATTGTGCCGCTCTTTGTGTTAAGACAAAACTAAACAACTGCCAATACTGCTACTTTACTTATATCCTTATTCATGGGGAAACACATTGAAAATCCAACAACATGTACCTTAGACTTCTTTTTCTGTCAGAAATAAATCTTTTTTTCTTTTCTTTTTAACATTCTCTCTTTCCCATACTCTCCTCACGCTGACCAGTTTGTTTTCCAGCTATGGGAACTCAAAACGGAGTGCAACTGTGTTGAATTTATTAATCCATGTGTTATATCATTTACCATGGCTGTTCTTTCAAACAATAACTAAAAAGTTTTCAGAAACTGAGACTTGAAGAGTGTGAGTGGGTTGTGTGGTGAATGAAAGAAAAGAGCGTGAAGAGAGTATGGGAAAGAGAGGATGTTAAAGGTGATAAGTTTTTATGAAATAAGATTTTGTTTTGAGGTGCAATGTTAATTATGTGATGGATTTGTAGAAAAGGTTTAATTGTGATATGTGAAAAATCAAATAAAAGAAAAAAGATTAGGTACATGTTGTTGGATTTTCAATGTGTTTCCCCATGAATAAGGATATAAGTAAAGTAGCAGTATTGGCAGTTGTTTAGTTTTGTCGTGTAGAGAGGCT
Organism: Lissotriton vulgaris; assembly: GCF_964263255.1. NCBI lineage: Eukaryota > Metazoa > Chordata > Amphibia > Caudata > Salamandridae > Lissotriton > Lissotriton vulgaris. The sequence goes on from NC_141689.1 coordinate 518,069,652, forward strand.
TGGCCTTACTGCTGAGAGTCCAAACCCAGTGCTGTTATCTTTGTTTTAATGCATAGGAAACCGTTTTTAACTTAAACTTTTAGACCCATTTCGAGAGTGGTTTGTATATCTATTAATTTCTGATGTTGCTTGGGATTTCCCACAATCTTAAATGTTTTAGACATTTATTTTTATAGTAATAGCGGTTATTTATAAGCAGTTAGAAATTTAATTCAACAAAGATGAGATTGTGAACAGGGAAATTTATATTGGTTGCTCTCCAGCAGTCACAGTTTCAGAGTCCAACCCTGTCCAACTTTATGTTGGTCTCCAACTGCACACGGTAAGGATAACACTTGCGTGTTGTAAACCTTTAAAGCCATACCCTGCAACCCTTATCCTGGTCAGTGAATGATCATTTTTGTACGGAACAGTGCAGACGGACTAACTTCGAGGGCCTATGCAGCTTTGGTGTATGGTATGTATGTAGAGATTTTTACGAGTCATTGAGAGATTTCCTTTGTTGTCCCAAATAGTTGTGCACTTTTTGCCAAGTGCTTAACTAGTGGCTTACGTAACACAGGCCCCTGCAGAGCTGGGAGAACCATTTAGGCCAAGGCCAATGAATATCTGTGAGCTATGGGAGACTAAAGTCCCCTCTTCACATCCTGCAGGGATCTCATTTTTTTGTTAGGTCACGGATTACCAATGCATGTCACATTCCTAAAACAGGTGAGATTGTAGCTCATACTTTTGACTCACCCAGGTATCTGTGCCACTGTGTTTAGTGTGTAGCCGAGCACTGTCAGAACGTTTCAAAGATTCCCAGCAGCCCTGTAATCATGAAGCTTGGACAGGACACATACAACAAGATGTCATCTGTGTAGAGTGATGACTTATCTTCTGCAGTGGGTTGCTTTCCAAAGCCCACTACTCTCTTGCTCTGAGATTCAGCATGCTACGGACTCGACTGCAAGGGCAAACTGGAGAGGTGACCCTTTGAAATTTGAAGCTGTGACTTTCACCCTGACCACTATCGGATTTGTGTACGGCAGTTTTACCTGTGATATAAGGACCAGGGCATTCCTGAAGATCTCCATCGTCCAGAAAAGGTAGCTCCACTTGATAGCCTGGTGCCTCAAGAGCATCAAGTTGGCATCAAGAGACGGGATGGCTTTCACTTCATCTTATTCTCATCAACTCTCAATACAGTGTTGCATCCTTGTTTAAAAAAAAACTTTATTTATCATGTTTTTCAATTTACATCTCCAGCACATTAAATCAAGTAAGGTACAAACATACATCATATTCGCCCTATACATATACATCCTCATCTCATTTCCAACAATCGGCCGGCTGCAGAACAGTAGCGAGGATGATAGGGGGCACGTGGCTGCCTCATATGTAGGTGCATTGTCCTTTAAAACCTTACTCAGCTGTAGAGGAACTCTTCCCCCCCCCCCCTCCACCCCTCCCCGCTCCCCCAACCCCTATTCCTTCCCCAGACTTCCCCCCCCCCCCTTCCCCTGCTGCCGGGTCCAGAAAAGAATACAAATAGGGTGTATGGCATCTGCTCTCTATCGTGGGTCATCATGTATCACGTCGTCCTGGGTCTGAGCCTCCCCCTGCCCCAAGTTGACCGATTCCGAACTGTTTTGCGTCAACGGGACATCCTGTCCCACCAACTCCTGAAACATTACCCCCCAAGCCTGTAGGATCTCAGGCAGCTTCCCATCCCTCCTTGTATGCCTCATGTGCTCTTCTTCTGCCAGTGCCCATTCCCTCAGATCTGCCCTCGACTTCGGCAGCGTCGGGCCCTGTGGGGACAACCAGTGAATTGCAATACGCAGTTGAGCTGTAACCAGGCCTAGCATTAGGAACTGTCTGCTCACCCTTCGTTTAAGGTCTCGGGGGGATTAAGCCCAGGAGGCAGGGGCGCGGGTCCAAATCTATTACCCATCCCGACACCCTCGCCAAAACCTCCAGAACCGGCACGTCCACACCATGTGTACGAAGTCTGCCAGGGGACTGCGGCATCGCGGGCAATGGGAATCCCTGGTATTGTCAATAACCTGGAGACGTTTAGGGGAGAGGTAGGTCATGTGTATATTATTATATTGAATTTGTTTAAAGCGGTTGCTCACTGACACCTTCCGCACACTTTCATGTATCTTTTCCCAGTCACAGGGAGTGATTTCCTGTGGACACGCCCGCTGCCATTTACCCTCCATCGCCAAGGGTCGTAGCCGTTTATCCTCCCTCAGAGCTCTGTAGAGGTGAGTCACGAACTTCCGGCCCCAGCCATTGCCAACATAGTGACTAAAGTATGGGTGTGTGCCGGGGGCTCCGGAAACGTGGGCCACAGCTGCCACGCAGTCGCCACTAGTTTGGTTTATTGAAGGAATTGCCCCGGTCCAAGCTCGAAGGCGATGACCGCCTCCTGATAAGAGATAAATTTGTCTTTGGGATATAAATCAGCCAGCATAAGGCAGCCTCCCCAAATCCATTTATCCGTGGACATGACCCGTGCCATCCGGGCAAAGGGTGGCATCAGCCATAGATCCAAGTCGGGGGCGAACAGCTTGCTGCCACTCTATCCCAGCCACCAATCGTATCAGTGGGGGATGTGATCTCGCCTCAGCCCACCCCCCACCTGCCATAGCAGCGCTCCCAGTTGCCCACTCCCATAAGTCCCTGCCAGCAAGGACCGCTCCCAGGAGGGGTCCGTATCCAACCATGCAATTTTATGTTGCAGTTGTGATGCGAAGAAATACAGCTCCAGATCGTGGACTTCTAATCCTCCTGCGCCCCACCTTGGCTTCAGGACTTCCAGACTCACCCTGCATCTCTTCCCGTTCCATAATAGGAGGACTAGGAGGGAATCCAGTTCCCAAAAAACCCGGTGCGGCAGCTCATAGAAGGACCCCTGTATAGTGTACAGACAGCTCGGGAGGACCACCATCTTGATGAGAGCAATCTTACCCATCAAGGAGAGCCTAAAGGTGTTCCAGAAGGCAATACTTCCCCGGATTATCCGCCCCATGTTATGTTGGAAGAAAGCAGCTGAATTTAGACTAATCCAGATCCCTAGATAGCAGAGTGTGTTGTCTACCCATGGGAGTCCCATCTCCGGACGCGGGACCCCCTCCCACTCAGACTGCTCTCCAATCGCATAGAGCTGGGATTTCGCCCTATTTACTGCAAGGCCTGAAGCAGCTGTAAAATGCGATAACTCTGCCATCAAGATTGGCAATGACTGCGTCTGCTGGTTCAGATAAATCAAGGCGTTTTCCTCATACAACGACACCACATGCTCCACTGCTCCTATCTCAATGCCCCGGCCTTTAAGCACCGTACGGAGATGGCATGCCAACGGCGCCATCGCTGGGGCAAAGAGCAGGGGAGAGAGAGGGCACCCCTGACATGTTCCTCTCGATATGTGTATCTCATCCGAGACATATCGACCCGTACGGACTCTGGCCACAGGCCTGGTGTACAAATTAACGCATTTTACAAATCCTTCCCCCAGTCCCAGTTTTGAAAGCACCTTCCAGAGGTTGGCCCAGCGGATTGAGTCGAACGCTTGTTCGATATCCAAAAAGACTAGCGTGCTTTGCTTGCCCGTCCCTCCAAGGTTTGCATGACGTGGGCCAGGCAGCGGATGTTCCGCAAGGTGTTCCGGCCTGGAATAAACCCCGATTTGATCATCATGGACCAAACGTCTAAGATGGGGAAGGAGTCTAGAGGCCAGCACCTGGCTGATAATTTTTAAGTCCACGTTCAACATGGATATCTGCCTATAGGATCCGGGAAGGAGAGTATCTTTACCTGGCTTGGGGATCATGACTATCGTTGCCGCCCGCATGGAGTCCGGGAGCAAGCCCCGGTTGTAGGCCTTCATTGCAGTTTCAAGGAGTTTCGGGACCAAAACCCCCTTGAACTCCTTATAGAGTTCAGCCGATAATCCGTCCATCCCTGGGGATTTTGCTGTTTGCAGATGGGCTATTGCGGCACGCAGTTCCTCCTCTCGAATTGGCCCTCCCAAATCCTCCTGGCTCTCCACTTCAATACCGGGCAGTTGTATCCCCTCGAGGTACATCTGTGTCCTCGGCGTCTGTGAAAGGCTGTGATTCCGAGTATATTTTGTATAGATGGGATCGGAACACCTCGTTAATCGCCTGCTGGGTATACACCATCTGGCCCAGTTCATTCTGCAGTGCCAGAATCGGGTGGGGTTAGGTTTCTGTCCGAATCAAACGCGCCAACAGCCTCCCCGCTTTGTCGCCCCCTGTGTACCATTTCCGCCTGCTGGCTGTCCTATTAAATTTGCCAAGCGAGGCCCAGGTGTCCCCCAGCTGTTGTCGCATGGCCGTCCATTCAGGCAGTTGCTCTTTGTCTGTGGGGAAGTCACTTTCCATCTCCGCCAAGCGGTCCTCGTGTTGTCGGAGTTCCCGTTCCAGTACCAGTCTTACCCCACCTCCGTGGACAGACAAGTCCCCCAATAACCACTTTCATTGCGTCCCATTCAGTCGCCCGTGTGCTAGCCGACCCCCAGTTCAATTCTAGATATGACTCGAGCCCCTGCAAGATAGCCTCCTTGTAAGTGGGATCCCCGAAAGCCTCCGTGTTGAGCCTCCAAAGCGGGATCTTGGGCCAAGGTCCAACCACCAAATATGTAAGCAAGAGCGGGGAGTCGTCTGATAGGTAGCACGCCAAATAGTGGATCTCTTCTATCCTGTCCGTTACCATGCCCTGAAGAAAGAAATAATCCAATCTACTGTGAGTGTTGGCAGCAGGCGTGTAACACGCTATGAGCAGGGTTACGGTGCCTCCATGCATCGATTAAGTCATAACTTTGGAGCATCTGGGTCATTGCGTCTCTCATTTTGGGTTTGGCGTCTAGCTTTGGTGGGGTTCTATCCAAATCCCCGTCAAATGCACAATTAAAATCCCCTGCTATGAGGAGCTCTGTGTCTGGGTCTATATCCAACTGTCCCATCACTCGGCCCAGGAACTCCCCATCGTCAGTATTTGGGACATAAATGTTCACCAAGCATACACTACGCCCATCCAGAGTACCCACCACTATTACAAACCTGCCCTCTGGATCCAGTTTTGTGTGTATGGCCTTAAAGGGGACCCCCGGTGCTACCCAAATTAGAGCCCCTCTGGTAAACCCGGAGTAAGATGTGGCAAACCACTGTCCTCGCCATCTACGCTGGACATAGTCCCCCCCCCCCACTTAAAGGTGTGTTTCCTGGAGTAATGCAAAACTGACCCCATAACGCCGGAGATAGGTGGCCACCCTGATCCGCTTAATCATATTATTGAGCCCCCTAACATTCCACATTATTAATTTGTATTTACGTGTATCGCCCATCATAAGTTAACAGTTTTCGAATTCGCAACGCCACATTGGTGCCCATTGGAACCCTCTCCACAGTGCGAAGTGACCCTCCAAAAAGTAAACAACTTGGACATTTCAAAACAGGATTATAAATTGACCGGGCAGCATCCCTCCCAGAACCAAAACAAGGATCCCCAACATCACCCACCCACAGGCGGTAGTACCGCATCTCCCAATCCGAACCTGGTCAGGAGACCTCAACCCCGCCCCAAAAACACTCCAGCCCTCAGACCCTCCCCTTTCAACTTGCAATTAGTGTAAAAACCAAGATAAAAACAGCAATTGAATACGCTAAAGTCCAGAAGAATCCCTTCACCCCGTAGTTGGATCTTCAGCCGACTGACTGGTACCGCGCAGCCCTGCCCGGCCGAGGCCTGCCCCCCCCTCAACATTATACTCCCATTTCTCCGGGGAACAGCCCTATCTCTAACTCGTCAGGCTGCATTGATCCCCCCCCAGGTTAAAGTATAGAATTACTCGGTGTCCAAGACCCCCTGCATTACATCCCGACCCACTGGTTTACCTGTCAGTTGTCCTGTGCAGGTTCAGCAGCTTGGCCGGCGGCACCCCCTGAGTCCGACTGCGTTTCCTGCACCAAACACAGTGGGGAGAATTGGTTCTTGGTTGAGATCGCCTCTAGTTCTGCCCGGAGGGTGCCATCCGGGCCCATCGTGATGCGTCCGCTCTCTGCGACGGTGCGCCCTCCCGGGGGCTGACCTCCCTCATCGCGTCGTGCGCTCCGCCATCTTTGTTCCTGTCAGCCTTGTGTGTGGTCGTGGGCCACAAGGCCCAGCGAGTCCATCCAATCCTCCGCGTCCGATGGGCGGTCGAAGAAGTGTCCTGTCGCAGTGCTGCACTCTGAGCCTGGCTGGGAAAAGCAGACTGTACTTGACGCTGTGTCTCCGCATCCGCCGTTTAACCTGCAGGAAGTCGTTCCAGAGGTCCTGTAATTTCCTAGAGTAGTCCGGGAAAATGTGTATGTCGTGGCTATCATACCTGGGCGGGACGGTCTTGTGGATATGCTGTAGGATCGCGCCCCGGTCTCTAAAATTAAAAAACAGAGCTATTATGGCCCTAGGTGGAGATCCCGGCTTCGGTGGCGGCCCCAGAGTTCTATGGGCCCTCTCTATTGCGAACATTTTGGACAGTTGCAGGTTCGGGAAGACCTTGCCAAGCCAGTCCTCAAGAAATAGGTCCACCGCCGGCCCCTCTGTGCATTCAGGAAATCTTAAGAAGCGGAGATTGTTCCTCTGGGACCGCCCTTCTGCATCTTTAGCCCGATCCTCCAATCGAGCCGTATGATCCTGGAGAGCCGCAATCGTTTCCTTCAGCTGTCGGACCTCAGTTTGTAATACAGTCCGATTCCCTCCGTGCTGGTGACCCTGTCAGCTACCTTCCTGAGGTCAAGGCGTAAGTGGTTGATGTCCATGGCCATTCCGTCCATCTTGTTTTCCAGCGCTACCCTGGAGTCACGGATCGCCGCCAGGATATCAGCTTTGTCCCGGGCAGCCGCATCTGGGTGGGCCTCTATCCTCCGATCCATTCCAGGGCGCTCCGCCGCTGTAGGGCCCGGGACCGTGTACTGTACGAATCTGTTCGCCTGGGTTCCCCTTGTCAGTCGGTCCTTTCCCATAGTAATGTGGGCTACCAAGGGTGATCCTCCGGACACCTCCCAGGAGGGACTTGTGTTCCTGGCGTTATCTCCCTCTGATTTGAGGATCAGCCCTGACAGTAGCAACCCAGGGTCCGGCTGGTCCAGCCACAGGGCACCTACAATTTAGGCCTCCGGTTGGCCGCGCTACCGTTGACCACCGGTCCACACTGGTACCACAGCAGGGATACCCCGGTCGCCACAACACCAAAGAGCGAGGCGGGGGCAGGTTCCAGCGTTCACAGTCCAGCCTGCAGGTCACCGCGCCACTGTCTGGCCCCAACCTCGAGATATCACACTACCTCAGCCAGACCGGGAGGGCCAATTCCCCTCTTCCGGTCCACTCCTCGCATCCGCCGGTCACCACCTGGTCTCCCCCGCAGCAGGAGCTCCAACAAATTCAACTGCCAACTGTGGAGGGGGAAAAGGCACCCAGGCCGCCCGGTCCCAATTAGCGTTCCATCCTCTGTGGTCCCTGCGGCGTCCTAGGGCCGCCGTAATGTATGTAGGCCTCACCTCCCTGACTTCACGCACAACTCTCGTGCCGGGACCACAGTGCCTTGTCTGCCAGCCGCACCTTGTCGCCGTCAATCGCCCCCACTATCACCTTGAGGATCGTTCTGTACCTCGCTTCAATCCGCAGGGGGGATCCCTCTATTCACAGGGCCTCTCGCCTCTTTAGCCATTCGGGGGGCCCAGAGCCCCCCTAGACCAACCTCACCGCCGTCCGCCACCCGGTCACCCCCAGGTCCGAAGTCCTCACAGAGCCAGTCGGGCCCTGACGGGGCGGGGGAAAGGGAAAACGACACCTCAGGGCCACCCAGACCTCACGAGCTCGGTCTTCGGCCTCTCAGTCGGCGCCCCGGGACGCGGGAACGTGCATAGGCCGCTCCTCCCCGGCCTCGGGTAGGGGCGTACTCCGAGGTCCGCGGCGGTACCCCAGTCAGCCGCACCTCGTCACCATCGGCTGTTCTAACTGTCCCGCCGGGGATCACGTGCCTCCTCGATCTCCTCCGCGGGGGGCCCAGTCGCTCCACAGGGTCTCTTATCTCTCTGCGACTGTCTCAATGCGCGGCGGCCGCCATTTGCTGGTCGTGGGCGCAAACAGATCCGCAGCGGTCCGCCGGGTCCCCCGCCGCCACCAGCGGCGATCTTTACTCAAATTAGTTGCGTTCGAGGTCCGGGGGGGGGGACTCCTCACCTCAGAAGCACCGTTTTAATTAGAAGAGTGCCAGGATATTAAAGGATTTTAGGAACACTAGGGCAGGAGCTGGACGAAAACGCGTCAAGCCGGCCATTTTGTTAAGCCACGCCTCACTTGTTAGGTTTATTCTGATAGATTGATTTGGGATGAACCTGTTTTGATTTGCGTGTATCAGGAATAGTATTTATTTTCAAAGATTTTTGCTAGGAGTTTAACTTCTGTATTTAACAGAAATATCAGCTGGTATGAGGAGTACTTGCCCACCATCTTCCCCTCTGTGAATCACAACTGTAGTTGCTTTCCTGAGATCATGAGGTAATTTGCCAATTTCTTTATTTTCATTAAACATGTCTAGCACGTGTGTGTCCAGTAGTGAGGCAAATGTCTTTTTTTTTTTTTGTGAAAAACTTTATTGTGCAAAAAATATCATTACAAGTATGGGCCTACAACCACTAGGGCCGGCCGCTAGAACATGTGAGGCATTTATGCAAATTCACAAAGCAGCGACCGCTCTCCAGTGGTCCGACTTAACACAGGATACCTTTTCGGCAACACAGGATGTAGGCAGGATATAGAAATTTTTAATTTTTTTAGAAATAGAACGGAAAAGGAAAACAAAGGAAAGAAACTCAAGGCGAGAGGCGTTATAGACCATGTCAAGCTCCGATGGGGGGGACCCACAGTACCAAATAACGAATCAGGAGAGCATGAAAGATGGGCAGGGGGGGAGGCAGTGGGGAAGTCAGACAATAGGAGAAAAGGAATAAATCGTTCCAGGAACCTCCGGATCCGGGGGGAAGTGGAATGCCCAAAGTGTCTTCGAAGGGGGGTGTGCAGATGTTCCCTCGGTAGGCGTTTCACTGACCCCAAATTTTGCTCCACGCCCTAGGCTTACCCCTAGCCAAATATACCGTCTTCTCTCTAAACATGCACCAGTCCATATTCTCCTTCCATACCGACACGGTGGGAGGCCGTGGGGAACCCCACAACTGCGAAAAATCTTTTTGCAATCATGTTCCCCAGTGCCGCCCACCGGGCCTGGGCAACGTTGTAATCATTCGGCTCCCACACATTCAACAGACCTCTACGAGCCTCAGGCAGCAGAGCAACCCCGGTTACACATTCCATGACCTCATGCACCCGCTGCCAATACGCCGGCACTCCCAGAGGATGTGGAGAAAGGTGGCACTCATACCACATCCACGCTTACACAACCCATCCAAGGAAAAACCCATTGCTACCAAACGAGGCCCGTAAAATACACACGATGAAGAATCTTGAGCTGGACGAGACGGAGACGCGCAGGAATGGCGACCTCTTTTGGGGATAATAAGGCAGCCTGCCAGTCCTCGTCGTCCAACTCCAACCCGTCTCCGGTCCGAACCTCTCTGAGACGCACAAGGAGATCTGCCCGGTTGTTAATTAGTTTCTTATAGATTAAGGAGATCGTACTATCGGGCAGATGACCGTCAAGTATACGGTCCTCGAGTGGGGAGGATTCAGGAACCGGACCACCAGCTGTGAAGACCGACAGCAAAGCATGGCGAACCTGGACATATCTAAAGAACTCCCGATCCCCCAATTCGTACTCACTTTGAAGCATCGCAAAGGTCTTCACCGCGCCTTTCATCCAAAGATCACCCACTCTGCTGATACCAATCATGTCCCAGTTCTCAAAACCTTTCGTTGTCCAGAGGCATCCCAATTGTTCAGATGCATACAATGGGGTCGCTTGCGTCAATCGATCATTCCATCCCATGGCCCCATTTGGATCTTTCCACACACGCACCGCAATCTTAGTGGGTACCGTTGGGTTCCTCCTCGCCGTCCGAGAGTAGAGTGCTCTATTAAAGTTACCACCTGGCAACTGATATTTGTCCATCTCGAATGCAGGAGTCGGACCGGGCGCATATGTAGCATGGTTGATGGCGGACAACTGGGAGGCCCAGTAATACCTCCTGATGTCCGGGAGCGCAATCCCCCCGTCATACCAGGGGAGAGTTAGCTTTGCAAGAGCGATGCGAGCATGACCGTCCCAAACGAGCCTCCTCTGCAAACCCTCCACTTCCCGAAAGTACGCCGCCGGAATAACGTCAAAAGAATTTTGAAGCGCATGGAGAAAGCGAGGTAGAGACATCATTTTAAAAAGTGCCGCTCGACCAAGTGGCGACAACGGCAGTCTACGCCACCGAGCCACGTCCAACTTTAGTCGTCGGAGAGGAGGGAGGAGATTATGCTCGTAGCGGGCAACTGGGTCCAACGATATATAGACTCCCAAGTACTTAAAGCCTGCTTGCGAAATTTGAATGGGAAACCTACTCGGTAAAGGGGGAAGGTCGCCCGAGATGACATACACACACGATTTGGACCAATTAATAATCAGGCCGGAGTTCTTGCCAAAAGAAGTGAAAACGTCGAACAGGACGTTAAGGGATTTACGAGGCGAGGTAAGGTATAAAAGGGATATCGTCGGCGTACACCGAAACACGATCTTCAAAATCGGGGGACCACTGGATGCCCTTTATCGACGGTTCCTATCGGAGCCAGGCTGCGAGCGGTTCTAGAGCAAGAGCAAAAAGCAAGGGGGACAGCAGGCATCCCTGCCGCGTACCCCTCCCGAGAGCAAAGGACTGGGACACTCTGCCATTGACAACGACCTGAGCTAACGGATCCGAATATAAAAGTCTAACCCATCTGATAAAGTCCGCATAGAAACCAAACTTCGCCAGAGTGGCCCAAAGATATGGCCATTCAATCGTGTCAAAGGCCATCGTGGCGTCCAGGGAAGCCAAAATGGCCGGCTCCGATAGAGACTCCGCCCTAGCGAGAACACCGTGTAGGCGCCGCAAGTTAAGAGCAGTGTTCCGGTGCGGAATGAAACTGGATCGATCCGGGTGGATCAGGTCACAAATTACAGTGAGTAAACGATTGGCAAGGACCTTGGCGAGGATCTTAGGCTCGGCATTCAGTAGGGAAATAGGCCTATACGATGCACAGCAATCACGAGGCTTGCCCTCCCTAGGAATCACAACTATAGTAGCCAAACGCTGGTCACAAGGGAGGGCGCCAAGCTCACGTGACTCCCTGAACATTGCGCGAAGATAGGGCGCAACTTTGTCCGGGCGCAGTTTATACAGTTCGATAGGCAGGCCATTAGGGCCCATGGCCTTGCCAGAACGGAGGGAACGGATTGCAGTAGCAATCTCATCGACCGACAACGGGGCCTCCATGCTCTCTCGGTCCTCCTCAGACAGACAAGGCAAAGCAATGTCCATAAGCAGCAAACGAGAGTCATCTTCGTCTGTCGGACACCGGGGAGTAGACCACACGAAAATAATCTGCAAAACATTCCACAATCTCGCCAGGGTCAGTCACGCACACACCATCCGAAGTCTGAATCACAGGGACCACACGATTCGCTCTTTCCTTTTTATCAAGCCAAGCGATCAATTTACCCGCCTTATCCCCAACATCATAAAATCTACTCTGCTGTTCCCTGAACATTGTCTTGGCAGCATCCGTAACATGGGATTTATAATCAAACTGCTTCAAACTAAGGGCGTGGAGTTTCTCCCGGGTGAAGCCTAATTCCATATCCGCCTCCAACTCAAGTATTACAGCCTCTAGACTCTCAACCTCCACATTTCTGGCCTTCTTGGTCTCAGCTATTAAGGATAGGGCCTAACCACGAATGACAGGTTTGAAGGCCTCCCACAGGGACACAGAGGACGAAACGGACCCCTCATTTTCCAGGAAGTAGGAATCTAAGGACTTTATCAGGCTGCTACGGGTCTTCGGGTTGCGCAAGTACCATGGATTGATAGGCGCGATCCGCCCCGCAGCGTGTATCCCCGTATCAAAACTAAGCCACAAAGGAGAATGATCAGAAATGCTTCGGGCCAAATGTCTGATCTCCCTGACGTAGGAAGACTGGACAGCGGGCATAAGGATATAATCGAGCCTGGAGAGACTCCCATGAGCCCCGGAGTGAAAGGTATACTGACATTGCGTTGGATGCATTAACCTCCAGCAGTCCACCAGACCAAATGTGTCTATGAACCCACTGAGCCAAGATTGGGAAGTGGGAAGTGTCCTGGGAGGGTGGCGATCCAAACCGCCTGTAAGCACAGAATTAAAATCCCCGCCCATGAGGAGAAGACTCGGGGAGGTCCAACATCATCCGGCCAACATCCGAGAAAGTAGAGGCCTGGAGACCCGGGGGAACGTATACTGTAACCAAGGACAGAGTCTTACCCTCCCACCTACCAGTGAGGGCGGCGTAGCGCCCTCTGTCATCAAGGATAACATTATCAATCTCTATAGGGAGAGAAGACCGGATCAAAATACCAACTCCTCTGGAACCAGTGGTGAACCCAGAGTGAGCAACCGGTCGGTAACCCCACCTATTTAAAGCATGACCAAATGCGTCCCCTGCAACAGTACCACATCAGGAGACAAACGAGGCAAATATTGCAGTACAACACCCCGTTTTATACGATCCCCCAATCCATTGACGTTCCATGATACCAACCTCAATCCACTACCCCCCATCCCCACAAGTGATGCATAGGTCACCCCACAAAGAGCCGGAAACCTGAAGCAAGGAAAAAAACAATATGTCGCCTTGAGAGAAAAAAACACACACCCAAACACCCCATCCCACCCCCCAACCAACTCCCGTTACAACTCCCCCCTCCCTGCACCCCTGCAGTAGACTAAGAAGCCACCCGAACATGCAGTGTGCCTGTCGCCCTAACAACCCCATTCTACAAAAAGACCCCGGAAGAGGAAAGAGGCCCGTCACCACCCACCACCCAGACGTGGACAGCAATGAAACATACTATAAAAAGAAATAGAACCCAGCTGAGAAATGTCCAATGTTCGGAGGTCTGGGACCAAAAAGTCACTTCTGCGTAGGCTCACCACCTTCGGCACCGCCAGGGTGTTCCGTCCGATCATCGCCTCGGCCAGGCAGGGAGTCCAGCCAGTCACTAACATTGTCCGGCCGATCGAAAAAGGTTTGCTCCTCATACTCCACTCAAAGTCTAGTAGGGAAAAGCATTGCATACTTCAAACCAAGGTCCAGAAGACGTTGTTTTACCCCCTGAAAAGCCATCCTTTGTCTCTGGACATGTTGAGTAAAGTCCGGGAAAAAATTGACGGAGTTCTCAAATTTTACCGGGCCATGCACTCTCGATGTCTGCAGGATCGCATCCCGGTCTCTGAAGTGGAAGAGTTTTGCGATGATGGGCCGCTGAGGAGCGCCCGGCTTGGGCTTACCACCCGGCACACGATGTGCACGCTCCACTGCAAAAAACTTGCTGAGTCCAGAGGGGGAAAGATGGTTCAGGACGAGATCCTCGACCAGGAGATCCACAGAGTGAGGCTCTGGATTTTCTGCAACACCAATGACGCAAATGTTGTTGCGTCGCGCCCTGTTCTCAAAATCCTTCAGCCGGTGGGACATCAAGTCAATGGCCGATTTCAGATTGCCAAATTCTGTTTAAAGTTCCGACACATCGGCCGTGAGGCTGGAGGTCTTCAGATCCAATGACTTCACTTTCTCATTGGTCTTGGACAGGTCGTCCCTGATCAAGGTGACATCGATGGCGACCATGTCGATTTTACGAGCCAGAACCTCATATTGCTGGCCGATGGTCTCCTTCATATTGGAGATGGCGCCCATGATGTCCTGCAGGGACAGATCAACCGGAGCAGATGGGTCCTCTTTGGCATCCTCTGGGGTACGACTGGAGAGTCCGGGGGATCCTTTGGGCTGAGTGTATCGATCTATAACATTTGTCTGGACCAGTCCCCCACGAAGAGGTGTCTTTGTCCTTCGCTTCTCAGCATCACCCCTGCCAGCCATGTTGGAAGATGCGCCCCGGAGGAGCCCGCGAGACCTGTTGAAAATGGCCGCCGACAGGCCGGGCACCAACAGACCACAAAAGCCGACTCGTACGGCCAAAACAAAATCATGAAAGTGATCCAAAAGGCTGTGAAGTTAAAGCAGTGCTTGCAGTAGATGGAGACTGGACTGGCCCCCAGCCGAGGGATACGGTCTCTCAATCAAACCGTGTCAGGATCCAGAAACTAAACCAAAAGTGGTGATGGGGCTACCAAGGAGACCCCACTGCTGTTGTTGTTCGACTCCGTCCCAGATCCACAAGTCGCCCAGTCCCCGGTTCGCCTCCAGGTGGGCCCAAGAAGTTCAGATCGACGCAGTTTCGGTTGCCCAAGTCCGATGTAAGTTCTGAAAAGAGTTATGAACCCAGCCAAAGTTCATTTTAAAGAATCCGTCCAAGAAATCAGGATAAATTCAGGATAGATTGCGAAGGGTGGCGAGGGTCCGGGGAGCCCTGTGCTCACGCGACCATCTTGGATGCGCGCTAAGCTCCTCCATTGAGGCAAATTTCTTAAACCGTTCACCTGCATTTTGTCTGCTTGCAACTGCTTGATCGCATCCTTCAGTTCCTCTATGGTTATCGGAGCAGTCGAGATCTGGAGCCATATCTTCCATTCATTTTGGGCTTGTAATCAGTTGTAGTTTGGCCAGTGAGAAGGGGGAGGGGGTCAGCATTCTCTTCCTTATTATACATGTTCTCCTAGTACCTCACAAAGGTTTGGGCCCTAATTTCTTCCTCTCATATTTCCTCTCCCTTATGGGATTTGTTAAGGGTGAGCCAGAATGTGTAGGATGCTGTCCAAATTATTCTCATAGTTCTGCTGGCTGAATCTGCTGAGCCTGTTCCAGTGTTGCATATCTATTCTGATGCAACAGTATAGTTGTTTATGAATCTTTGGATATCAGGGTCTGCTTCTTATTATTTCCTCCCATGTAATCCATAGGCCACTGACAATTTTGTAACAGCCTGACTATGGGAGGCTGAGAATCTAAACTTGAGTGACAATGGGGTCAGTAATATTCAGTTCTGACTGTTTTTGCAAAGTTGAGGCATCGCCTGCTGTATCATTGCCGGCAGTATCAACAGAGCCAGCCATGTCCACTGCTGCTAAGCTTCTGACCTTTGGTATGGAGCTCTCTCAATTAGTACAAGCCTCTGTGAAAGTTTGACTGCTTGGTAGCGCCTGAGCAGCATCCGGTATAGTGTGATTGCTTGCTCATAGTTTCACCTTGATGTTGGGATTGTTACTTTGTGATCTGAGCAGGGAGGCATTATGTGGCAGATTAGATTTCCATGTTTTCTTTGGCAGTGATTTCCCTCTACTTTGCTCGATTTTGTGTTGGAAAGACACCTTCTGCCTCTCCTTCTAGAAGGTTTACCAGTTGGACCTTAGGCCGAACCTCTAACCCTTGCTCCTCTTGCAGATAGATCTTCCATGTGTCCAACTGACATTCATTTTCCAGTTTTTGTTCTGTACTATTTTGCTGCGCAGGCGATTCAGCTGTTACTTTTTAGGGCCGCTGTTATTAATTGTCGCAATTAGAAATGGTTGTCATTCACTACTCTATTTCTTATTACATTTTAAAGAAACTTTGCCATTTAATGTGTCTTCTGGTGCCTGCATGCTTAATCCAACCTATTTCTGCCATTTGCGCTTTCTAGTAACATTGCTGTGGTTTTAGTTTGGTAAGGCTGTAGTGCTTACCCAGACTGAAAATTAGAGCATTTTGGTGCTGTCTCTGCGGCTTCTGAAGGCTCCTCTCTAAGGTCAGTCTCTGGTGTAGCTTCCCTCAACACATCCAATTGCATGTTCAGGTCCAAAATACTTTTACCTCTGGCTGAGCAATATTGCCACAGAAAATATAAGAGCCGGAGTGTTGCCGCTGCCAGTCTCTGCTACAATGTTGAGATGCTGTCCTAACATCAGCTTCTGGAAGCAAAACGTTCTATCCCCAAAACTTGGTTTCTCATGCTCAGCACTGTGAATAAACGTTCCCCCGCTGCTCTGGGTCGTCACCTCTGGGTGTCATAACCTGCTCTGATGCTCTCTACATCACGCCAGGAGGAAGAGAACTTACCAGTAGGTAGGCAGATGCTTCATCTAAATTTAGCCTTCAACGTTCCAGCTTGTAAGTAGGCTGTGAGTTATGCAAGTAAGCAAGCTATTTTCTGGGCAACTCTAGGACGCAATCACACATCTCTTCGATATCTGGTTATCTAAATGCTAAAGTGCTGTGCTTTCAGGAGAGCTCAGGAGCTTTAGCAGCAGGCTGCCTCCCGCGGAGCTCCTCCATTTGCCGTTTTGCCAAGCTGTTCTGTCTTACCAAATGATTATCGTTTGAACAGCTTTCTAAATCTTCTGACTTGCCCATAACAAATCCAATGAGTGCTAAGAGAGGAGAAGCTCAAGAGTTTGAACAGGCTAATGGGACTGAGTGTGAGTTGACCGAATGAGACTGAGGAAGAAGCTGACATTGATGTAAGAGACTGTACAGAAGGCATGTACAGCCATGAAATTCCCTCTACACACGAAGAATGAGAATTCTTTATTGCACTTAATGTTGGGAACAGTACAAGCTACTAGTCAAGGACAGCTGAAATTGGCAAGGAGATCCATTATAACAGTAGCAAGGTAAAGGCTATGGATCAAAGGAAGACAATGTTTTGTGACCACTTGGAAGGTTTGGTAGATTCAATAAAAGATTATGTAATTGATTGACTCAAAGAAACTCTACTAATGATACTCAAAAAAGAGGATGAGGATTTGGATAACAGATCCTGCTGCTGTAAATTGAGAAAGGTGGGGATCATCGAAGGAACAGAAAGCAACAATATTTTAATTGAGGCACCCACTGAATTCTGAAATGAAGCTGTTCTTCAGAATAAAGCTTACCAAGAATTGTCGATAATCCGAGTGCACCAAGTACTTTTTTCAAATGAATCCCAAGAACATTAAACCCTGCATTGTTTTTATCTGTTTTTCATCATATTTGTAGACATGACGCATGAGACCGCACAGAGAGCTCGCCGGATGAAAGCGTTACATTCCAGCAAATAAAATCTTTGGACAGACAAAACCAGATCGTTCTATAAGCTAATCTAAGAATGCTTCAGAAGGGCAAATTCAGATTAATTCAGTAAACCAAGGATGTTTTAGCACTTGTATCAAAAATAAAAAAGACAATAAAAGATGAGTATATGGAAATTGTGGATAAGCGGGAGCTCTGGCTACAAAGAGTGCGCTCTAATCATCCATTAATTGCACACAGGATGCAGGTTATCACATCCAAATGGATTGGGGGTGTGGGGGTCCTCCTACCCACAGTGGATAGGTCTTCAACCGGGGGTTGGCACAGAGTAGGGTAAATTGTGGGGTGGGTGGGGAAGGAAGCCACGAGGTGGGTAGGGACTAGGAAAATATTGAGGGGGAGAGAAGAAAACAGTCTGAGATAGCAGCGGGCGGTTAGTATAAGAGATGCATGCATATAAACAAGCAGTCAAGAATAAAAGCCTGCTTATGCATACTGTTACATAGAAACAGGCATGAGTTCATCTACAATTCTTACCTGAAATGTTAGTGGGCTAAATGTTTGCTCCAAAAGAATACTGATCGGAAGACAGCTGGAAAAATACAATAGCTTAATCTGTTTACAAGAAACATATCTGCCTTTAGCCTAACACACATTGTATAAACAATTGTTATGAAGCTTAATAGTCTGCTCATCACAGGCTAGCACACCAAGGGTGGTATTAATTGCTGCCCCTATGCAAAACATTGAAGGTAACGGTGATTAAAATACTAGCAGATGGGATGGGACGATAGGCTTATTACTTCGATTAGGATTCGGGTCCGCAATATACTTTATGCACAGTATGACACCAATAAAAATAACCCGCCACTATTCAATTTCTTAGCTTTTGCAAATAGCGATCTCGGCTTCCCCATAAATAATATGAGGATTTTAATTGTCGTATGGATCGTTATAGAGATGTCACCAATCCTGAAAGGACGCAAAAGACCAGATTAGCCTTAAAAAATTTAATTATGGTTTTGGATGTCTGATATATGGTGTAAACTATATATAGATGCTGGTACATTGGACAGTGGGTTTACTAAATATTTTATTTCTCATAGCCAATACTGTTGATTAATTTATTTAGGTTCTAGTGAGACATAAGGGAGTGTAGCATACGGAAGACGGCAAGGATTGGATCTGATCAAAGCCCATTGATGTTGATAACATCTAATCTACTAACTAAACATAATAGATGGAGCTTTGCTTGCAGGTGGCTACAGGTAAAATAAATTTAAACATACAGGCAGCAAGAAACTGCAGTATTTTCACAATATAATAAAAATTCTGTATTTGCAACGTGCTCGCGGATACCATGAAACAATAGATGGGACAGGGGGGTGGCATCAGTGGATATATCCTAGGGGAAAAAAGAAGGGATGACAGTGAATCTCATAGAATACAAAATGGCCCAGCTGAAGGATAGGCATATTCCAGTTTGAAGCACCGTATTGCAAAAGCAGATATCTTGAATTCCTTTGAGCAACAGCACAAATCATTAGAATTTTCGCTGAGAAGAATGCACAGCTGTATATGTAACGTAGTTTAACTTATGACTGCAGCAAGTGAGTGAGGAATATAATTGCATATAAAACTAAAGAACACAAGGCTGGTATAAAACATATAATGGATGGTAATGGCATAATGGCTATTGAACGAGGCTTCATTTTAGAACTTTTTAGGCAATTTTATAAAATGATCTACTCAGGAAGAATTAACATCAGACGATGCTAGTGGACTGGGCTTAAGGTTAGGTATGATGCTTCTCAATTCATAAGTCTTTCAACAGGGTAGTTTGGGCCTATATATGGGATATGTTGCTACAAATGAACTTGGGATTCATGAAATCAGTAGAAAAATGATACCAAAATCCTATATCAGAATACTGGTGCTGGGGAAGGAATACACGATCATATAAATTAAGAGAATTTCATATGGGGCTGCCCACTCACCCCATTGCTTTTCATTTTTGGACTTTCATCCCTATCTAAGGAGATTAAGGGATGAACCACGTATAAATAGATAATCTTAATGATGGTCAATTAAACCATAGATTGTCAACTAGGATGCACCTGGGAGGAGTGTATACTGAATCTCAATCCATGGGGCAAGAAGCTAAGCGCAATCTCCTGTTTCCTGGATTTGGGGATACTAGCCGCAAAGTGTCTATGAACTAAGAGGTGGAAAAAGTCAGACCCACTGGCAATATCAGCATGGATACAATCATTCTTAGTATGTGCTAGGGCGGGAGGGTAAGGCGCTCGCTCAGTGTAGATGACACCCGGGGCCTTCGTAAAGTGCCCATAGCAATGCAATGGGAAGCCATGCTGCAGGAAGTTCATGGGTTATTGGAGGGTAGTGACTGGGACTCAATCACTGCATCCCTCCTCCCCCACCACCACCAGGGCTGTCATACTAGACATACTAGACGGAAGCACACAACCGGCGGCTTCCTCTGGAATAAAAGAAACCAGAGGGCTCGCCTATCCTCCCTGTTCCTACACCAGGTCTCCTGTGGTACTGTGATTGGAGTGCTGATGGTTGGGAGGGGGGGGGGCGATTATGGAGTTTCAATACAAGCAAATATGTGTACACTACTCCCTCACAACCCAAAATAACATAGTGGCAATGCCTTGTATAATTACAGTAAAGGAAGTACTACTCACCCCTCCCACTCTTAATTCATTTGTTTTTAAAAAAAAGGGAAACCAATCCTCAACAGGAATGTTTTAAACATGTTATGTTGTATATTGTATCTGTACTGCTATTTATAGTACTGTGTAAACGTGGGTGGGGGGGGGGGCAGTAAACCTAATGCAGTCACATCAGTATGCTCAGAAGTTATTGTTACACATGTTCAAATCTGTTGCCCAAGGTTTAACTAGTAGTCCTAGCAAGTCTAGGCTACTGGACCCCAGTGGGAACCTCTGGTAATATTACTAATGTACTGCAGTATATGATCAGTGGGAGGACAGGAGCTGGCAAAATAGTTGCATCTAGCGATTGTACATTAAAGCTGTTAAGATCATGTATTATTGTACAAAGGACACATGTATAACATGTAAGCATTTGTTTATTAAACATTCAGCAAACAGATGTTTAAAAATGAAAGAAAACAAACGATGGTTAATTAAAGATAGCTGCCTATGCGGATGATGTTGCAGATTTTTAAGCCATGTGGAAACAACCATCCCCGCAATGTAGACGAGATAGTCCAATATTATGGCAGCTTGTGCAGTTATAATTTAAATCGCATTACAACCAAGGCGTTATTAAATTACTGATTTACCCTCATGTAAAGTTGTAAAATACTTGGAAGTGTGCATCTCAACTGATCTAAATTTTCTACTTAAATTGCGGTATAGTCTTTAAAATATTAAAGCTTTAATGAAAAGATGGGCTGGCTTCCCATATCCCTGTAACTGCAGATGTAACATTGTTAAAATGACAATCCTGCCCACATTCTTATAATAATTTTGTTATATTCCAATGCGCATTTTGTTAAACCTTTTAAAATAGTTGCTCGCAGCCCTATCAAGTTTTGTCAGAGTAAAAAAAGATAGGTTGCGCTGCTAAATTTCTTTCAAATTCTCGTGAAGAGAGCAGATGATCATTACCTCATTTTCAGTTTTACCACTTGCCAGCCATTAGCAACAGATTTTCAAATTTGCTACATATTTCTGGACTGGACCACTTTATAAATATATAGTCAATGTGCCTTGGAACTAATAGAAGGGGCTATTACAAGGGAGTGAAGTTTAAGATGGTTAGGGACTCCAGAAATATTTGCATATAGTGGGTTCAGATTCTGAATAGCCTTTCATTTAATCCATACATACACATTGGTGTACAAACGTGCTTGTTGTAGGCCTTATATAATGACACGGCTGAAAAATGTGCCGAAAGAATGGTTACTCAATTAGGCTTCCTCTATAGGCATCAATATGATATGAGGAATCGCCAGGAATATCTGTTTCCTAAAGGCGGCTTTTTAAAATACTTACAAATGAGGGTCTATTTAATGAAAGTTAAGGTATCAGTGGATAAAATTGAGATTCTAAGAAGTCCGAAAGCCACTACGCTAAAGAGTCACAACACTTTTGAAACAGCAGTTTCCAAACAGGTTGTATTGCCAGCTAGCTGAGAAGTGGGCTACAAAATTAAACGATCCAAAATCAACTGATATAATACTTAGAAGCTTTAGCCGAGGCCTTGAATATCTTTGTACAGCCAACCTTTCAATGCAGCAATATACGACAGTTCATCAGCTACATTTTACCTCTAGCAGGCTTCACCCATATTGGCTCCAGCGGTCGTAGATGTGTTATGGACGGACCACATGAGGTTTATGTGTTTGCTATCTGTCCACTTCTAAGGGAGTTTTTGTGGTTGATAGCTTGTAAATTATCCAAAATGACTGATACCAGAGTATTTTAGAACAACATTCAATATTTTAGGAATAGATTTGTATGGTTATATCTTCTTCTTGTGTAGGGTTGTACTTTGTGGCAGATGCAGCACACTGGAAAAATCAGAACCCATCAGAATATGTACATTAGTGGCAGAGAATGTGCCCTACAAATGATATTGAATTCACAATCTCTGGAACAAAAGGTAGAGGTGCCAGGATGCTAGGTTTGGAAATGTGGTGCACATCAACCGATGTACTTTGGGCTACTAAATGACAGAATCTGTGTTTGTAACACATGTTCAATCCCAGAGTCACTTGGAACTTATAACGTGCTTGCAGTTGCTTATACTGAAGGTACTGATTTGTCGACCTTGCATGGATGAATGGTAGGTAGTGTGGGCCTGCTGAGATTCGAACCCTGGCAATGCAGACAGACACAGATCCCTGTTGTATGGAGCTGGCGTTTGTTACACTGGAAGGTCCTGTCTTTAGCCAGCTATCTTTGTGTTGCTTATGTTACTAACTGAAAACCTGCAAGGCGACACTACAGTACTGTGATAGACACAAACAATGTAATTGATTTCGAAATTAACCAAAAAAGTCATAGTCCATAGCTTCTGCGACTGTTCAGCGCACCGCCACGTTTATCAAATGCATACATACATATATACATAGTTATAAATATGTATGGGTGGATGATACAAGAGAGCCACTAAGAAACACTCCAGTGCTCATACACGCACAACCAACTCTCACAGTAGTGAATGCAGCACAGAAAGTTGTGTTGTTTAAATTGGCTTTGAGTCTCCAATGTTGACCTTGAATTTATAATTCAGTTATCTCAGTCTTTCAAAACAAGAACAAAGATATACTGGTATAATCTGGTGCCAGTCTATTCTGTGCCTGAGCACAGTAGAGAACGGCAAATGCTGCAGGCTGTCGACATATTACTCAGATTTAAATTATGATTCAATACTATGATGTCCATGTGAGAAGTAGGCCTGATATGTGATGTCCACTATTCTAATGGGCACCCTGTATCAGTCCAAACAACCCTTATGGTGATGGTTGTAAAGTCAACCTTATAGACCAGATATCCTGGTGGTAGCATGGACAAAGCAGTCTTAGGCTAAAACTTCAGAGAGCATCTGAAGCCGGCTGTTTTGCCATATGTAACCCCTTGAATATTAAATGAAAGGACACCACACAGGTTATTTATACAATATATATGTATGTATTTATTACTAACACAACCCTTCTGAACTCTATGAGGTAGGAGGCACAAGCACATAACAAGATACTTCATTCTCATACAATAAGCTGCACAAAATACATTCGAGCCCTAGGGGCGTTGCTAACCATATACTAAAATAGTGGTATAAGAACCACGTCACAAACAAGGAATAGGCCTAGGGCCTAGGGAATCACTGGGGCTACACTGAACTACCAAAGTGTAGGAAGCAGGAGGCCCATGGGAAGCGTGTGCAGTGTCTAAACACACACGCGGGTTCTCATAGGAATACAATGGGAACAAAAGAATTAGAAACTAGTTGATTTAGGACACTTCCGGATGGACTAGGAGAAAGCTACTGAAAACTAGGACACTAGGATAGTCAATACCCACAGGAGCACCGGAGTACTCGCGTTACCTCACCCACTGGAGCCGGGTGCAGAGGTGTCAAAGTGTGTTGGGTGTCGTCGTTGAATCCTATGGAGGCCTGTGAAAAGATGCTGCAGGCGACCAGGAGAGAAGAGTCCGGTTGGATCCAAGGGTAGATCGAGGATGAAGAGTACCTGAAAGCAGAGGGGACAGAGTCTGGGTCACTAGCCAGTGACCAGGAAGGAACCAGGCGATGTCGTGAAGCAATCAGGTGATGTCGTGAAGCTGGTCTCTGCAGCCACGTGGACCAGGGGACGTTGACGACGACCAGGAGCTGGATACGGACTGTCCCACGAAGGATCTAGCTGTTGGCGGTATCCGCTTCCGGACTGGAGTCAACAAGCCTTGGCACGCAGGAATCGAAGATGGCTTCTGTCGCAGACCAGCAAGGTCTGGGGGGCTTCTCCTTTTCAAGGAAGCAGGGGCCAGCCTGGAGAAACCAGGCCAGCGGTGTAGATTTAAAGGTTTGTCGTCACAGAGGCCACTAGCCAACGGGCAAGTTACAGGACAGACGCATCTAGCATAAAAATACTAGCAGGCCATACGCAGCACTCGTGGAGTGTGGAGGGTTGTGCATCGGTGTAGAATGTGCTCGGAGCTGGGGCTTCTCAAACCCCAATGCACAACTTCGAGGGTGCCTCAGAAGCTGCACAAGAAGCAATGAGCAGGTTTTTCAAGATGGCCGGTCCCACTTCTCTCGTCGCCTCCACGGGTCTCCGCTTTGCTGTGGATCGGGCTCAAGGAAGTCTGGTTCTTGTCAGGTTCTGTGCTCTGGCTCCAGCAGGAGCGTCGACAAAGCAAACTGCAGATCGCTGGATGGTGCCTGTTTGCACAGGGTGGTCACTCCTTGACCACAAGGGAGATTCTTCAGTCTTCTAGTTGCAATAGAATGTCGAAGGTCCAGAGTTTCGTTTCAAGTTTCAGTTCAGGATAAATCTAAAGTCTGTAGACCCAGCTCCTTCCTTTATACCATTCAAAGGGGCTGGATTACCTGCTAGGTCCCTCCTGTGGGTGGGACCAGGGAAGGGGGTGGTTACATCCCTCTCCCTTTGTCCAGTTTCGCGCCAGAGATGGGGCTGGAGTGCCCCAGCTACTGGTTTCAACCGGACTATGCATGGAGCACCTTGTGTGCCCCAGGCAGTGTCATTTCATATAGCCCTCCCTGCCCCAATACACTATGGCCTGTCTGGGGTAGTGCTAGCACCTCCCAAAACATGAAACCTATTGTCCAAGCCTCCCTCGCTGGAAGGACTCCCAGCAGCAGGAGGTCAGACTTGTGTCTGTGGCAGCAGCATCCATTTTGTGAGGCTGAGGCTCTGGGATTAACAGGAACAACATGTCTTCTCCCTCTAGAAGGGTGGAATGCCACCCCCGTCGCCAGAACTGGCGAGGGGGTAGTATTCCAAAGCGTATGACACCTTACACAACATGTTTTGATAAAGCCAAACCAAAGTTAGCATTCAACCGCGAGGATGATAATGCACTTAAGAGTATATGGTATGGCTATATCATAGAACAGCTATAAGGACATGGTTCCGAAAGCTGCAGACAGGCTCAGCTCATGCTAGAGCCTCATCTCACATAAAACCAAGCACTCTGCCTTCAGGATTGTTAAGGCCTGCCATAGGAGTGACTTATAGGTGCATATGTGTCTATATATAATGTTAGGTATAGGAATACTAAATCTAAGCAAGGGGTGATTACACGACCTTGCCCCAGCTGAGTGATCAGCCAGTTGTGTCAATGTGGATGGCCAGCCTGGGGTGGCATAATACATGCTGCAGCCCCTGGTAGACCTTGGAGGCACTTATGCCCTGGGTACCTAAGGTACACTGTACAGGGGCTCACAAAGGTGGCCCAACATCCAATTGGAGATGTACCTTAAGTACATGGAGTCCATTTTACAGTAAGAGCAGATAGCCTGGGGCCCTGATTAGCAGGATCCCCGGCCAACTAAGTCGAAAACCAGCTAAACACTGGGCAAAAAATTGGGGTAACCATACAGTCAGAAATCCGCCTTCCTACAGTCCAAACCAAGGAATACACACTGCTCTCTTGACTTTTGTTTTTTTTTTAACATGCCCTTGACGTACAGGTTTGGTGCTGAGATTTTTAGGTCGAGCCTAGAGCAGCGCCTGCGCTGCTTGCTCGACTTTTAGTAAGGAGGTTTTCAGAGTGCTACCCACAAGCTTTTCCCAGCCTAAAGCTTATGTGTATGTGTGCATGAAAACGTGCAGCCGCCACCTGCCCTTTTTATCTCATTAGGCCTTGTTTTACAGTTACGAGCCGTCATGGTTTATTAAGTGCTAGCGCGCGAGCACACAACTCTATCCGTCTCTCTCTCCCGCTGCACCCCCCATCTATGCATTCCGTGCGGCCAATGCTTGCATTTTATAAAGTGCAGCACGCAAAGCTTAATTTTTATCAGCTCTGTTTTCTGAAAGCGCCTGTTCAGTCCTGTCTCCCAACACCCTTCTGCTATGCAGCTTAAACCCTCCCCCCCCCCCCCCCACCCCCCCCACTACCTACCTAATAACTTTACCTATGTCGGCCTCGTAAATGCTTGTTAAGTAATGCCCCGGTGTCCATCTCCCCAACTCCTCCCTCATCGCTGCTTTCTTCCTGCAGGTTTTACGTTGCAACCATTTTCCAAGCTTTGATCGTGCTCAGGTTGTTTGTTCACCCTTATTTACCCATGGTAGCTGCAGCTCACACTGTTTAGAGGTTTAGACCCCTTATCTCCGCAGGAACTGGGCAAGGGCTGTGACATACCGGAAATCTATCTCCCCACTGGGGGCATCGCAATCATGATCCGGAATAATTAGCCACTGGGTCTAAACTCAGTAGTTTCGGCAAGCGTTATTAACTGCTACACAGAGCATTATCATGCAAGTACTTGAGGAATTCTTTACCTCTTGAGATATTTACCTTCCGCACGCAGCTAAGCTGCTGGCTGGCCTGCCTATTAGATGGGTTGGTGCCAATTTGATATGAGCATTCTTATTCATTTATGCGTCTGAAGTCCACGGAATTGTGTGACTTGTTCAGTGTCGACACTGGGTTGGCACAGATTGCCCTAAATCTTAGCGAGACAAGATGCTAATCCTGTGTATTTATATTGCACTGGGCGCCACCAGGTCTGCTTGACCAAAACTGTGATCCTAGGCAGATACGCTCAGTGTAAAACCACTGTATGACCGCACTGTGCGATCCTGGGCAATTATCACATATCTGAGTACCTTCCTACAAATACTGAGATCAGGAGGCAAATGTACAAATCCTCACGTGCATTGAATCTGCCCAACTAATATGTTGCTGCTTGCATGATAACAAAACCGGGTGTAACACAAGAATTCCTTTTCCTCTCAAATCACAAAAGCGTGATCTCTAGAGCTGAGACAGGAATGTTTCTCCCTCCTAATTGACCAGTATCAGATAATGGCGCAGGAATCTTGCTTTAAGAACTGCACCTGTTTTCTCAAGAAAACACACTAGATGGACGGAATGTTGCCCAATGGCAAAACATTCACAAGATACGGGAAGGGGGGGAGATGTAGCATGGCTGTAGAGTGTTGCTGGCCGTTGCCTAATGTGCAACAGGAACATTCATTGGCTTATTTGAACAAGTTAATAAAGAAAACCAGCATTGGCATTGCCAATAGGTCTCGCTTTTGGGACCTTAGTAGTATTTAGTTATGCAGCATATTATCCTTGGTGCAACATCAACTGTTGCATGGCTAAACGCTTATAAGGTACAAGGTTTAGCCATGCAACAGCTGATGTTGTTGCACCAAGGATATTCTGCTGCAAAACTAAATACTTTAAGGTCCCAAAAGCTAGATCTTTTGGCTATGCCAATGCGTGTTTACTTTTTTGACCATCGCATTTTACTGCCCTACTTCTCTCGTATTAGGGCAACATTTCATACATGTTCGGGGAGTTAGGCATTTGTGTTTGTGTGTGTGTCTGTCTGTCCGTCCATTTATCTAGACCCAATGCTGATGCACACAGGGTATAGTGTTCTTTAGGTTTTCAAAGGGAGGGAGGCGAAAGGACACTATTTACCACTCAAGGTGGTGGAAGGTCCAGTAGCAGCTCAGTGTCCGTACTAAGTACTAGAGATACCAACAAAAGGAGAGGGTGCTGCACTGTTCCTGGAAAGAGATGAGGATTTAAGGAAGGTTTTTAAGAAAAGATTTACCTGGCGTGACCAAGGGTGTTACAATGGTACCCTGGGGCATCCATTATGTTGGATGTAATTGCCTCACACACCCCGAAGAGTGTCATGCTTCATCATCGGCGGTTGCTCCTCGTCGGGGAGGCGGTGCAACCCCCGACGGGCTCACCTCAAAGAGGGGCTCTTTGGCGGAGATCTTTTTCCAACTGCCTTTTGGTGAAGTGGGGGTATGTGGGCAGGATGGTGTATTCCTATTGAACTGGTTAAAAATGTAGCAAGGGGTACCTGAATTACCTTTATTCTGGGGGTCCTCTGGCTACAGTTAAAAGGTGGGGCTAGCTTCCTAGGTGTCTACTAGTTAGGGTTGTGTGACCCTAGAAGAGGCTAGAGGTGCATGTGGTCAACATGTTTCTCGCTAGGGCTATAGTAACCGCGATTCTTCAGGACCAAAGTGAAAACAACAACATGCTAATCTCATATGTGTTGTATTAGTTACCTTAGTGGATCCTCCTATGCCTATACATAGAGAAGGGATAAGGAAACAGTCATTATATTCAATTCAAATATGTGGGTCACAAGAATGCCAGGGAACAATTGTATACATATATACTGACATGCTGGTGGTACTGGGGGTGAATATCCACATCCATCGCATGCCAAGTGTACTGAGCGTGCAATGTCCAAGGTGAGTAGCACACACAATAACTAGAGCTGTGACTAGGACTGTGAGAAGTGAGGGTAATGCTTTAAAAACATGGAGATTCTATGTTAAAAATGCAGCAGCATATCCATGATTGTCCTCCTGTAATGTATGCAATAATTGGCAGGTCTATAATGCAGGCACCAGTGGTCAGTTTAAACAAAATAAAGCAAGCAACATACACTGTGACCTTGTTCAAATTGCAGCAGTCTATCCATGATTGCCTCCCTGTAGTGTTTGCAATGATGGGCAGGTCTCAAGTGCAGATACCAGTGGGCAGTTTAAAAATTGAAGTAACCAACATACACTGTGACCTGTGAAATGCAAAACCGACACTAGACCCACTTAGTATATTACCCTACTCACCTAATGGTCTTATATTAGAGGCCACATGAGGGATCGGCGGTCTGGTACTCCAGAGTTGAGCCCTTAAAATTTGGCTAGATAGGAGGTGGACAAAAGGGGGAAAGGGAGCGTCCCTGTGTTACAAACAAGTGGGCTGCCTCGAGCCCAGTAATCAGTGTGGAACGAGGGGCTCCGCGCATGTCCTGCATGCAGCGCTAAGCTCACTCACCTTCAGCGCTCCGAGTCCGTGTTTGTAGACCTACCCCTAACCGCCGAGCTCGAGTAGATGACTGAGCTCGGCGGCGGGGCTATTTCAGCAACAACGGACACCCTGCGCGTCGCGTCTAAGTCCCGCCCCCTATTGTAGATCACGTGTTCCTGGCCGGTTTTGTAGCGGCCATCTTAAGAAGGTGTCGGGATAGCGGAGTGCACTGCCTTAAGTACCGCTAATTCCGTTATGGGGGCATAATAAAGAGTACAACGCTGTAATGCAGACAAGTATGGAACAAGTATGCATAAGGTGTCAGGGGATGCAATGAAAACGCATGGTAATGTGTACATTAACGAAGCAAAAAGGTTAATGTATGTAAGCATAAAGGTTCGCCTGGTGTGGGGCATCTATCAGTTGCTTGGGCTGTTGAGCTGTAAATCTCTAAACCTATTCAGGTAACCCCCAGATGATTCAGGTTTGTGTGGGGGTCTTTTTTTGAAAAACCAAAGATTAACCAGACCGTGTTAAAGCCCTTCAGTGTCTGAATAAGGTACCTGTGCCTGCTTGGAACAGGGAGCATGTGGGTAGGGGGACCAATGGGTGGGTTAAGGTCAACAGTGGCAACAACATGGGTAGGTAGTGTCCTCGTGTATGGTGTCTAATCATAGGGAAATGGTTGGTAACAGTATCACATGGGGGAACAGTATCGCATGGGGGAACTCCAGGGTTTACAATGAATGCCAGGGAATGTCTTCATTCAGCCCCTGTTTGTCAGAAGACAGCCGATGCACCCATCTCTGTTCCTTGTTGAAAAGGGCTTTTGTAGGGCAGTTAGGGCTGGATTCCAAAACTACCCATTTCAAAGAATTCTCATCGTGATTAGATTCCACGTAGTGTTTGCACATTTTAGTGTGAGTTTTTTTGCAGCGAAAATTGCTCCGGTGTTCTATGATTCGGGTCTTGACGGGGCGGGTGGTCATCCCTATGTACTGTAGACCACACGGGCACACTAACAAATATATACAGTGTGATGTGTTGCAATTTGTGTGTTGCCTGAACTCCCATTTGAAGGTCTCTGAGAGTTGGATGGTTTTAGCAGTCAGGGTGTATCTGCAGACCCCACACATACCACAAGGGTAGTGGCCCCTCACTGGCGGTAGATGCCATAGGGTTTGTTGGGTTTCTTTTCTCACAAGTTTAGGCCTAGTGCTGATCAAGATGTCTTTTAAATTCTGTGACCTCTTAAACGCAAACCTGGGTGCATCTAGAGTCATATCTCCTGTGTTGAGTATGTCCCAATGGTGTTTAATCGTGTTCCTGATTTTATTGGACAGGGGAGTAAATGTGGTTACACAGGTGATTGGTTGGTCCTCCACCGGGGCTCTCTCCTGTCGTTCAAGCAGGGCTTCTCGGTTGTTGTTTCTGGCCCGTTTTCTTGCTTTGCGGACATCACTTTTGGGATAGCCCCTGTCTAAAAGGTTCCTTGAGAGAATTGCAGACTCCTTCTTATAATCGGACACGGCGCTACAATTGCGCCTAATTCGTAAGAATTGACCAAAAGGTAAATTGGTACGTAAGGCCCTTGGATGATGACTCTTATAGTGCAGTAGGCTGTTGCGGTCTGTGGGTTTACGGTACATGGTGGTACTTATAGACCCTGCTTCCAATTTGATGGTTAGATCCAGGAAAGCAATTTCCTGAGATGAGGCTGCCATAGTGAAGTGTAAGTGAGGGTTAAGTGTGTTGACCCATATTAGGAACACTTCGTGTGAATTAGGTGGACCGCTCCATAGGATAAGAATGTCGTCTATGAAGCGTTTCCACATTTTGATGTGATTCAGAAAGGGATTGGACTCATGATGTATATGGGTATCCTCAAATTTGGCCATGTACAAACAGGCTACCGAAGGGGCGAAGGTACTGCCCATAGAGGTCCCCTGGGTCTGGTGGAAGAACTTGCCTCTATATTCGAAATAATTTTCCGTCAAGGCTAGGGTAGCGCACTCCATGATAAAGGTTTGAGGAGTGTGGGAGCTCCAGGATTCCTGACCCAATCTCTCCTCGATTACCTCTAGAGTGGCCCTCTGGGGGATGTTGGTGTAGAGGGCTTCTACATCTAGGGTAATCAGGAGGTTGATCTCTTCTGTGTCCTGGACTGTATCCAGTATTCTTAGAACATCTGTGGTGTCCTGAATATATGAGGGGATGCTCTTCACCAGTGGTTGCAGGAAGTGGTCACAAAATTGTGAGAGAGGCTCTAACACAGAGTCTATTCCCGAGACAATAGGCCTCCCTGGTACTGGTCGAGTAGCTTTGTGAATTTTTGGCAGGATGTAAAAATAAGGTACCCTAGGGTCCTTTTTCATGAGAAATTCTGCCTCCTTTCTGCTTATCCATTGGTCACATTCAGCGCTGGTAATCAGGCTTGTAATCTTGGTTTGTAGTCTTGCGGTCGGGTCACTAGTGATTGGAGTATAATATCTCTGGTCACTGAGTTGTCTAGTACATTCCAACTCGTAGTCCACGGTATTCATTAGGACAGTGGCTCCCCCTTTGTCTGCCTGTTTGATTGTGATTAAGGGGTCATTGGCCAGAGATTTGAGTACAACCAACTCATTCTTAGAGATGTTTGAGTGAGGTGTCTGTCGGTTGAGTTTGTTGATGTCTCTCAGTACTGCTTGTTCGAAAGTCAGCACTTCGTTGGGGACCATTCCATTGTGAGGTGTAAAGGTTGAGGGATTGTGAAGTCCTGAATCTTCCGTGGGTTCACTGGGTCTACCTTCAAAGAAGGTTTTCAACCTTATTTTTCTAAAAAAGGCTTTGAGTTCCCTGGTTTGTAGGAACGGATCGATCCTAGGTGTTGGGACAAAGCCCAAACCTTTCTGTAGGACTTCTTCCTCTTTTTGGGTCAGGAGGCGATCAGATAGGTTGACCACCAAACTTACTGTTGTCCTGACCGGCTCGTGCTCCTCGTATCCATCCCTTGTGGGCGTGTGTCCTCCCATTGGACTCTTTTCTCTGCTGCGTTCCCTCTTTTTCGCCCTCGCCCTCTGCCCCAACCTCTGCCTAAAAAAGGAGGGTGTGAGGGGTTTTGTGGGGGGTAGAATGCAGGGTATTGTGCTGCAAAAGGGGGTTGGAAGTGTGGGAATTGTGGGTATTGCCAGAATGGGGGACCTGCAGGTTGTCCCTGACTTTGGTAATTTGGGAAGTTGTGTTGTCCCCGTCCCTTACCTCTTTTTGCCCTTGGGGGCATTTGTGCAGGATTATTATCCCCACTACTGTCCGAGCCACTATTTGAGCCCCTCCTTGACGAGGTTGTGCTGGAGTCCGAACTATAGTTGGTGCCCGGGGGGACATAGTCATCTCTTAAGTAAGGGTAGACTTTCTCTTTTGAGAACTTTTTGGTGAAGAGCATCCCCTCATATATTCAGGACACCACAGATGTTCTAAGAATACTGGATACAGTCCAGGACACAGAAGAGATCAACCTCCTGATTACCCTAGATGTAGAAGCCCTCTACACCAACATCCCCCAGAGGGCCACTCTAGAGGTAATCGAGGAGAGATTGGGTCAGGAATCCTGGAGCTCCCACACTCCTCAAACCTTTATCATGGAGTGCGCTACCCTAGCCTTGACGGAAAATTATTTCGAATATAGAGGCAAGTTCTTCCACCAGACCCAGGGGACCTCTATGGACAGTACCTTCGCCCCTTCGGTAGCCTGTTTGTACATGGCCAAATTTGAGGATACCCATATACATCATGAGTCCAATCCCTTTCTGAATCACATCAAAATGTGGAAACGCTTCATAGACGACATTCTTATCCTATGGAGCGGTCCACCTAATTCACACGAAGTGTTCCTAATATGGGTCAACACACTTAACCCTCACTTACACTTCACTATGGCAGCCTCATCTCAGGAAATTGCTTTCCTGGATCTAACCATCAAATTGGAAGCAGGGTCTATAAGTACCACCATGTACCGTAAACCCACAGACCGCAACAGCCTACTGCACTATAAGAGTCATCATCCAAGGGCCTTACGTACCAATTTACCTTTTG
Organism: Lissotriton vulgaris; assembly: GCF_964263255.1. Classification (NCBI taxonomy): domain Eukaryota; kingdom Metazoa; phylum Chordata; class Amphibia; order Caudata; family Salamandridae; genus Lissotriton; species Lissotriton vulgaris. The sequence continues at coordinate 518,102,442 of NC_141689.1, forward strand.
GTCAATTCTTACGAATTAGGCGCAATTGTAGCGCCGTGTCTGATTATAAGAAGGAGTCTGCAATTCTCTCAAGGAACCTTTTAGACAGGGGCTATCCCAAAAGTGATGTCCGCAAAGCAAGAAAACGGGCCAGAAACAACAACCGAGAAGCCCTGCTTGAACGACAGGAGAGAGCCCCGGTGGAGGACCAACCAATCACCTGTGTAACCACATTTACTCCCCTGTCCAATAAAATCAGGAACACGATTAAACACCATTGGGACATACTCAACACAGGAGATATGACTCTAGATGCACCCAGGTTTGCGTTTAAGAGGTCACAGAATTTAAAAGACATCTTGATCAGCACTAGGCCTAAACTTGTGTGAAAAGAAACCCAACAAACCCTATGGCATCTACCGCCAGTGAGGGGCCACTACCCTTGTGGTATGTGTGGGGTCTGCAGATACACCCTGACTGCTAAAACCATACAACTCTCAGAGACCTTCAAATGGGAGTTCAGGCAACATACAAATTGCAACACATCACACTGTATATATTTGTTAGTGTGCCCGTGTGGTCTACAGTACATAGGGATGACCACCCGCCCCGTCAAGACCCGAATCATAGAACACCGGAGCAATTTTCGCTGCAAAAAAACTCACACTAAAATGTGCAAACACTACGTGGAATCTAACCACAATGAGAATTCTTTGAAATGGGTAGTTTTGGAATCCAGCCCTAACTGCCCTACAAAAGCCCTTTTCAACAAGGAACAGAGATGGGTGCATCGGCTGTCTTCTGACAAACAGGGGCTGAATGAAGACATTCCCTGGCATTCATTGTAAACCCTGGAGTTCCCCCATGCGATACTGTTCCCCCATGTGATACTGTTACCAACCATTTCCCTATGATTAGACACCATACACGAGGACACTACCTACCCATGTTGTTGCCACTGTTGACCTTAACCCACCCATTGGTCCCCCTACCCACATGCTCCCTGTTCCAAGCAGGCACAGGTACCTTATTCAGACACTGAAGGGCTTTAACACGGTCTGGTTAATCTTTGGTTTTTCAAAAAAAGACCCCCACACAAACCTGAATCATCTGGGGGTTACCTGAATAGGTTTAGAGATTTACAGCTCAACAGCCCAAGCAACTGATAGATGCCCCACACCAGGCGAACCTTTATGCTTACATACATTAACCTTTTTGCTTCGTTAATGTACACATTACCATGCGTTTTCATTGCATCCCCTGACACCTTATGCATACTTGTTCCATACTTGTCTGCATTACAGCGTTGTACTCTTTATTATGCCCCCATAACGGAATTAGCGGTACTTAAGGCAGTGCACTCCGCTATCCCGACACCTTCTTAAGATGGCCGCTACAAAACCGGCCAGGAACACGTGATCTACAATAGGGGGCGGGACTTAGACGCGACGCGCAGGGTGTCCGTTGTTGCTGAAATAGCCCCGCCGCCGAGCTCAGTCATCTACTCGAGCTCGGCGGTTAGGGGTAGGTCTACAAACACGGACTCGGAGCGCTGAAGGTGAGTGAGCTTAGCGCTGCATGCAGGACATGCGCGGAGCCCCTCGTTCCACACTGATTACTGGGCTCGAGGCAGCCCACTTGTTTGTAACACAGGGACGCTCCCTTTCCCCCTTTTGTCCACCTCCTATCTAGCCAAATTTTAAGGGCTCAACTCTGGAGTACCAGACCGCCGATCCCTCATGTGGCCTCTAATATAAGACCATTAGGTGAGTAGGGTAATATACTAAGTGGGTCTAGTGTCGGTTTTGCATTTCACAGGTCACAGTGTATGTTGGTTACTTCAATTTTTAAACTGCCCACTGGTATCTGCACTTGAGACCTGCCCATCATTGCAAACACTACAGGGAGGCAATCATGGATAGACTGCTGCAATTTGAACAAGGTCACAGTGTATGTTGCTTGCTTTATTTTGTTTAAACTGACCACTGGTGCCTGCATTATAGACCTGCCAATTATTGCATACATTACAGGAGGACAATCATGGATATGCTGCTGCATTTTTAACATAGAATCTCCATGTTTTTAAAGCATTACCCTCACTTCTCACAGTCCTAGTCACAGCTCTAGTTATTGTGTGTGCTACTCACCTTGGACATTGCACGCTCAGTACACTTGGCATGCGATGGATGTGGATATTCACCCCCAGTACCACCAGCATGTCAGTATATATGTATACAATTGTTCCCTGGCATTCTTGTGACCCACATATTTGAATTGAATATAATGACTGTTTCCTTATCCCTTCTCTATGTATAGGCATAGGAGGATCCACTAAGGTAACTAATACAACACATATGAGATTAGCATGTTGTTGTTTTCACTTTGGTCCTGAAGAATCGCGGTTACTATAGCCCTAGCGAGAAACATGTTGACCACATGCACCTCTAGCCTCTTCTAGGGTCACACAACCCTAACTAGTAGACACCTAGGAAGCTAGCCCCACCTTTTAACTGTAGCCAGAGGACCCCCAGAATAAAGGTAATTCAGGTACCCCTTGCTACATTTTTAACCAGTTCAATAGGAATACACCATCCTGCCCACATACCCCCACTTCACCAAAAGGCAGTTGGAAAAAGATCTCCGCCAAAGAGCCCCTCTTTGAGGTGAGCCCGTCGGGGGTTGCACCGCCTCCCCGACGAGGAACAACCGCCGATGATGAAGCATGACACTCTATAGTGTTCTTTACACATGTTGGCAACTGCACAGATGGCAGTGGGCCCCTTTGCATATTTGAAGGCTAAAACTTTCTCTTCTCTGTGCTACACCTTTTCTCCAAAACCTGTTTGTGCTGTGTGCAATGGTAAATCAGTCACGATAAAGAGTCATAGAAATAAATAAAAATTTGGCTATGTGCAGTAAATAAACAAAGTGTGCCAACTAGCAATTCACTGTCTAACTTTACTTGGAGGCCTACAACAAGCCTAGGGGGAGAAGAGGACCACAGTCAAATTAATTAAATATGTTCACTGATGTCCATGGGACAGCTGTTCCCCAAGGCCTCTTTGTCACCTCCTATAGAGGCGAGACACCCCCTGCTTGACTCTGTAGGAACCAAATCATTCCCAGTGATTGCCAAAATAATGACTTACTTACAAGGGTAATAATCACGTACCCGTGCATTTGTTTCGCTTTTAGTAGATTTCAGAGAGAAATGTTCGATCACGCTAGTATTGAAGATTTACACTTGTAATTTACTTGGACAACTTGATGTGTTGATTCCTTTGTAATTCATGCCTGCAACAGCAAGGTAATGTTTCTATTTTTTAGGTCTCTGCTAGACAGTGCATGCACTGTCTTAGAGACGTGTTTATTCTGTGGGCTTCAGCCCGGCTAAAGGCTTCCCATTTGCTTGCTCAATCGTCTGTCTCATATTCTTTGTAACGATTGGTTTGTGGCATGCATGGTCGTGCCTCTTCTTGTGTTTAGTTATCCCCTAGGAGCATGGACCAAATACTTGTAATGATCCAGTGCTGTCGTTTACGGACCATTTTAGGACCTACTTTTTTCTTTGTTTTTCAGCACTCTACACAGTGCTTGTGCTTTTACCAACTTAGTCTCCAAGCTGCCCTCTTGTCCCATCCACAGATCACCCCCCTCTCCCATAAATGCTTTTCCCTTCATTGCGCTTTCCCTGTTTTCCCCACCTCCTGCCTCCTGTGACTGCTTGTTTCCAATTCTGGTAGTAAAACGCCACAGGAGTATATAACCCTTAGACCAGGTTGAGAACTGGGTGAGTACAAGAAAGCTAGCAACAAAGTCTCAACCAGATTCAATGAAAATAAATATATATGTATGTACAAGACATTACAGGAAGGACAACAAAAGGGGGGAGACTCCTAGTAATTTGTTGAATGTGCTCATGGCATCATATATTTAAAACACAAATTATACATGACCGTTATATCAGCACTGTTAGCATAAATGCTGAGGCAACCCTAAGGGATGTGGTGCATGTTGTGCTTGTGACAAAAGGTGACGGCACAAGTGAGGAACACAGTGCCTGGCGCGAAGTGATGAAGTGGTACAGAATATATACAAAGTAGTTGGTTCAATGATTTAAGGATAATTAATCAAGGTGTAGAACAATTCTGTGGACCAAAGATAAATGTGCGCCACAAATTGCACTGGTAACAATGGTCTATGGCGTTTCGATCCTAGTGATTCAGGATCATCATCCAGACTGGGTAGCCAAGATTGTAAACACAAGCCTGACAAAGGCATTAGAGCGGTTTACAAGAGACCAAAATATGTTGCACAATTGTAGGTCTCAGATAACAGCACGCATGCGCTGTTGTTGCAGGGCATATTGCATTCAGTAAAAGGTTTGGAGCCCGCCCATTACTTACCATTGGTCGGCTCGATCTTCACTCTTTTTTTGTTGCCTTGTATTTGGGCATCTCAAAGCCATGCGCTAGTTCCGTTCCTTCAGTTAAGCATGGACGAAGCATCGCTTGATTAAACTTAATTAGTGCCTGTCAGCAGCTCACAATGTGATTTAGGTATTATTTCGTTCTTTGACGCCACCTGTTTTTTAGGTCGAGCCTAGCAGCGCTCATGCGCTGCTCTGCCAGGCTTCTTGTAGCTACTCCTCCCACACATTTGATTGGCTTTTGGGTGTGTCTTTTTATAATGAAATCACGCAAATGGCTAAAGGTGGGAACATGTCCCATCTCTTCTGGAAAGGTTCACTCCCACTGCGTTTTGCCTGTGGGAGCGAGTAGCGGCGCGCAGGGCGGCAGCCGTAGTGCCTCCACGTTTATTTGCATTAAGAGCATTCACCCACCCTCTGCGCACACTAACACATCTCCCTTCCTCCCCCTCACCCTACCCCCCCACAAACAATTTTGTGTAGATGGAGTCAGGCAGCACAGTCCCTGGGAAAGGTTCAGTCCCACAGCGTTGTGCCTGCGGGAGCAAGCAGCGGCGCGCAGGGCGGCAGCTGCGGTGCCTCCTTGTTAAGTTTATCTGCATTCCTGACATTGTTTTTTGCATGTATTTACGTTCTATTTTTTATTGACACAGTTTTACAGTCTCTCTCCTGCTAGATTCTCTTCCTACCCACCCCTTCTCCCTTTTGCTGCCACCAGCCCTCCCACCGATTCCCGCGGTTTGTCATTGGCGTCCATTTTAGCTTGTGCCCTCGCTTTATCGCGGGTCTGTTGTCTTTTAGGCACATATAGAAATCCCACCTGTGAATAAATGATGACCGTACCATTGGAGCAAATATATAAGCTTAAAAGTTAGCAAGTGGACTTAAGAAGCGTCCGCCACCTTCCAAATGCTCAGAAAGATTAGAAGACTTAACTTAATAGAGAGGATGTCTTCTGTCACTGAATGCACTTTATAGTTGTTGCTACTTCTCCTACTCGCTTTTCACTAACAAACCTAACATTACGATCCTCCATTTGTCTTGCCAGCTGCCTCTGGACGCGTTCACATAAAAACCACATGGCAAGACCCCATCAGGATCTGAACTCAGCAAAGCAAAAGCTGATTCAAAATGCATGCGCGGATATATGGACACATTGTTTCACAAATAAAATGAATCCTCTCAAGGCGCTTCGAGCGACGCTGCACAAGCTGAAGGGGGCTAGCCAATAAAAAGTAAAAATGCTTGTCCTCTTCAATCATTCACAATTTCCAGCAATATAAGGTCGAATTGTGTATTAAATTACATATTACTGTGTTGTAAAAAATATTGATGACATTCACCAGATATCCCTCCACTTCTATCTCTATCTCTCTGTGTCTGAGTCTCTGTTTTAAGGTCTCGGCTGGCGAAAGCAGCGCACATGCGCTGCTTTTGTCATACGAGAGTTTCTTGGAATCAATACAGATTCCAAAGCTCTCGGATGCGGAGTTGAAGCCCCGCCCATCTTCCTCATTCGGTGGCGTCACCTTCTATGCAAAACGCTGGCTTGTAATTTAAAGGAGGCTACTTAGCCCCCCCCTCCCCCGTTGCCTCCTTGTCTCCTTTTGGCCCCGCCCACCAGGATTCGATCTCACTTGCGGCGTGACACACTCTGCTTCATTAGCTGGGGCGCACTATGTTTTCCACAGAACGCCTACAGCTTTTTGTTGAAGGGCAGTCAAACCGATATGTGCCTTGTTTCTTGATTTTTGGAGCGCGGCGCCCGCTTCAGGCACACCGCGCTGTTTATTTACTTATTTTCCTTGAGGACTTGTGGCTGCGCGGTGGGGTGGGGGGGCGAGTGTCGCTTGTCTCTTCTGGGATCTCCCACCTTTACAGGAGTTTTCTTGTTCTGGCAACTTGTCTCTCTAGCGCCCCTCTTATCTGCAGTGGGTCCTAGGTTACACCGTAGTCCTCTGTTTGGAGAAACAGAAGGGTTGCTTGTCTTTCTATTTCATATATTTATAATTAACCCTTCTTTTATGACAATAGGTCATTCCTGATCGTTTTTTTTTCTCTAAGTAACACAAATAAAGAGCAAATACTACGGCAGAAAGATGGGACGTTTTATCTCCCCTGAACCTTTCCAGAATTTTCGCCTGTCTGCTTGACTGTCATTTTGAGGTCCCAGACTCCCAGATGAGTGTGGTTAGCTTCATCTTCACTGCTTTTGGAGTCCACTTTACATAATCTATTCTCCATGATAATGATATAATGTATTTGGAGGTTGTGTCATTTTAGGGATTCCCAGTTTCTGCGAGGAATATCCCAGCACACATGGGCGGTCACTCACCCGTCGATGTCTATGGTGAGACGGGTCCCCAGGACGCACACCGCCTGCACTCGCTCCAGCCGAAGGGTTCTTGTCCTGGCCGCCATCCGGGTGTGCTGCTTCTCTGTAAAGCTAGATGGCGGTTCACACCTTCATGCGCCTTGACCACTGTCTCATTCAACCCTTTCACAGCCCGCTTCCCTCGCGCAGACCTGCTCTTGTGCCTCGTTGACTGACTAACGGTATGTGACCTTGTGCACCTTTGCCCTGCAGACTGTCTGTAATGTGCCCGCTCTTCCCCACCCTTGTCCTCCAGCACGGCAGTAGCTCCTGTTCTGTCCTCGCGCCATTTGGTGTCCATTTTTGCTCTGTCCTAGCTCTTCAATCTCCCTGGCGTTCTGTCCTGCGCGCCGCTTTTTACTTGGTGTCCCTCTATCCTTCCAGCTGCTATTGAACATGTTGCCTGCCCTTACTCTAGCTGCAGGTGACACTGCAGACCCGGTCGACATGCGCTCCTAAAAGTGTCCTGTCGGCCACTGAACCTGCCCACCTACTACTTCAATGGGCGAATCCCCTGTCCAGTTTTGCAGCGTGAATCTTTCTGGATTCACTATGCTGTGCATATTCCGCAATCTGGTGGTTGGGTCTGGAATCGTAGTCTTTTTTTCTCTTTTTTTTTTTTTTTTTTTTTTGTAGCCCAGGTGGGCGTCGACTTCCCACCTTCTGGTGTACCTTCAGTGACGTCTGCATGCTTCCGGTGGAAGCTACCACCCTTGGGCGCCATATTATTTTTTCCGCCGGTGGGTCTGGATCGTCTCGCGAAGCTCCAGAAGTTTTGGAGGGAAAAAGGAGAAAATACAACTACTTTTCGACGGTAAAGACCGGAAAAAGATTGGGAGAAGACCATCAGAAAGGAGACGACGAAGAAAGAGAAGAACATCGAGATCTTCGACGTCCTTGGAGGAATGCGCATACAGGGGGCCCCCTGAGCGCAGGGATGTACAAGACTCCATTTAAATTCTGCAAAAACTGCCACCACAAGTTCGCGCAGAAGGACCAACACCCGGTGTGCAACCTCTGCCTGCCTATCGACCACGAAAACAGAGACTGCAACGCCTGCTCCGTCTTCAAGCCGAAGACACTCCGAGTTTGAGAGAGGCAGAGGATGGCTCATCACACGATGCAGGGCAAGGGCCAGGCCCCGACGCTTTACGAACTGGGCCTCTCCACCGACAACTAGGACAACATCGCCGAAGGTCCAGATGACTTCACGGTCGCAGAGACCGATAAGAAAACGCCTGACAAGGTAGGAGAGTCTACGACCCCGAAAACTCCCTCAGGGCCTCGAAAGCCAGAGGCGGACCCTTGAAAGGCAGAGTCCAAAGCCTTGAAAGGAGCACCGGAGCCGAAAAGTTCGACGGCCAAAGCTGCATCCTCTGAAAAAGAGCCCAACGGATCCTTCGACAAGGACTTCCGGAGGCCGAAGACCGTCGAAAAGCAAAGGTCGTCGAAGCAAGCCCCCGAAAAAGGGTCTTCGACTTCGAAGGAAAAGGAGCTGAAGAAAGCTTCGACGCCGCCGAAGAGAGCGGCCGAAACGTTTGACGACGACCAGGCCGCAGAGATGTTGAGAAAGAAAAGAAGGCTCGAGGCCGAAATGGAGAACATCCTCCAGAGAAAGAAAGACTTCGACGAAAAAATGAGAAGTTACAAGATTCCCTCGAGGCCGGCAACGTCCGTCGGAACACGAAGAGGAAGAGGACCTCTATTATACAGAAGGTGATTACGGGGACCAGCAGTCAAGCTACGGCTCGGGTTCCTCGACGGCCCAAGACCAGGAGTGGCAGGACATCGAGGCCGAAAACCCGGAGGAGGCGGTGGAGACATATCCGTCGAGGCCTTCGCCACCGGATGACATCGGGGCATGCAACGAGGTCGTCAGGAAGGCAGCAGCAGCTTATGGGGTTAAGCTAGAGGAGGAAAAGCCAAAAGCAGATTTCCTGCTGGAAACATTGCTCCCCACACAGACAAGAAGCCATTTCCTTCCCATGCTGAAAGGTATCACAGACCAGGGGAAGGAAGCCTTCAAGGACCCGGCTACATGCAGATCAGTAACGCCGAGGACGGAAAAGAAATACAAATTCTCCTCACAGGACCCGGCTTATATCAAAGGGTCCGTCACAGCAGATTAAATTATCGCTGCGACGGCCAGAAGGAGGGCCAACGTCCCAACAACATCTGGGCCTCCACCTGACAAGGAAAGCAGGAGGATGGACCTGACTGGGAGGAAAATAGAGAGAAACACCGCAACGCACTGGCGGATGGCGAACTCAAACGCCCTCCTAAACAGACATCGATACCAACATTGGGATGAGATGGGGCAGTTGCTCAAGCACCTCCCAGAACAATACCGTGAGAGGGCATCACACCTTGTGGAAGAAGGAAAAAGCATCGCAAACTCGTGCCTGAAGACAGCCTTGGATGGGGCTGAAACATTCAGCAGATTGATGGCTATAGGCATCACAGAGAGAAGGCAAGCCTGGCTCAGGATCTCAGGTTTCAAAGCTGAGGTGCAGAACATCCTGAACACACCCTTCAATGGTGAAACACTGTTCGGAGCCCCAGTTGATGAGAAGCTCCCACAACTGAAGAAGGACAACGAGACAGCAAGGTCCATGGGGGCCCTGCAATTCAGGGGGATGAGAAGGGGCACTCCTACGCGGAGGCCAAACGGCAGAGGTGGAAACCAGCAAGGAGAATCACACCAGGCGTTCCACCAGGGCCAGCAGAGGCAAAACTGGAACTACCAGAACAGGGGCCAGTCCTTTCGACCAAGAGGAAACGGACGAGGACAAAGAAGAAGAGGCGGTGAACAACCCCCTCTAAGTGACTGCTCAAGAGAAAAAGTGCTCACCCACCGAACCCTCCGGGGGAAGAGCACGGAAAAACAAAGGGGAGAGGGATACACGGACAGGACTCAAAAGATCATATAACTCCAGTAGGAGGCAGGCTAAGATTTTTTCTCCAGGAGTGGAGGAAAATCACCACAGACAAGTGGATACTGAACATCATGCAGTTCGGATACTACATAGAGCAGCTATAGAATCCACCAAACCGAAAGCCAAAGAGAAGAGAGCACTCTGGAACAGAGCTGCGACTGCTCCAAAAGGAAGCCCAAGAACTACTCCTCAAAGAGGCCATCGAAACAGTCCCATTCAAAGAACGGAACAGAGGAGTGTACTCAAACTACTTCCTGGTACCGAAAGTGGACGAAAGCCCAAGACCCATCCTGGACTTACGGTTCCTAAACAAATATGTAAAGACCCAAAAATTCAAGATGACGTCCCTGCAAGAAGTCATCCCACAGATAAAGGCCGAGGACTTCTTGTCCACCATAGACCTCAAGGATGCGTACCTGCACATCCCCATGAACAGGCAGCACAAGCACATGCTAAGGTTCACAGTGAACAACGATCCCTACCAGTTCACAACCCTGGCCTTCGGTCTAAAATCCGCACCAAGGGTGTTCACCAAATGCCTTGCGGCAGTGGCCGCGCATCTGCGAAGGGAGGGGATACACGTGTACCCCTACCTAGACGACTGGCTCGTAAAGGCAAGCTCGTACAGGACATGCAAAGATCACGCACAGCAAGTCACGAGAACGCTAACAGGCCTGGGTTTCTCCATACACTGGGGAAAATGCTCAATGGAACCGGAGCAGGTGAAGATCTTCTTGGGTGCTCAAATCGACACCGTCCAATGCAGGGTGTCACCCAGCGAAAAGAGAACGCTCAGCCTACTGAGGGAGAAACGTCACTACCAGAAGGGGCGAACTCTGACAGTGAGGACAGTGAGCAAGATCTTGGGGATGATGGCGTTGTGCATACACCTGGTCCCCAATGTACGCCTAAAGATGAGACCGCTCCAAGAGTGGCTACAACAGCAATGGTCACAAGCTACAGGAAGTTGGGAGGATCTAGTGGTTGTAACGCACAGGGTGCAGGAAGAAATAAGGTGGTGGACCAAGGAAAGGATAACCGTACGAAACCTCTAACACCACCGGACCCAACAGTGACCATTACCACAGACGCATCCCAGAAGGGGTGGGGCGCACACATGAACAAGCTCAGTGTGAGGGGCCTGTGGAGCCCTACAGATGCGGTCAGACACATCAATTACCTGGAACTGAAAACAGTGTTGCTAGCACTCAAGGCCTTCCAGAAACATCTCTACAGCCAGAAGGTGCTGATACAAACAGAGCACCCTGAGAGTGCTGCGTAGGCAAGAAGGCCCAGCACACGCAAATGCTATGGGGCAAAATGGAAAAGATTCACTCAGTGGTGTTGCAAGAAAAAACTACACAGAAAACTGACAAGGGAATCTACGGTGCTAAGGTACCTCACACACCTAATAAAGGCTAAACTAAGCTCATCCTCGCTAAGGGTACACCTGGCAGCGATTGTGGCATACACAAGAGGAGAAACGGGGAGAAGCTTTTTCACATCTCAGGTCGTGAAAAGATTTTTGGAAGGGGCTAAAACAATAGCGCCACCAAAAAGAATGCCACCACCGGCTTGGTACCTGAATGTAGTACTGACAGAGCTCATGAACACCTTTCGAACCTATCCACAAAGCATCACTGCAAATGCTGACTATGAAAACTGCCTTTCTGGTAGCAATCACATCGCTAAGGAGAGTGAGCGAACTGCAGGCTCTAACCCTACAGGAACCCTACATTCAGATACATAGTGACAGGGTCGTAATGAGAACGGACCCACACTACATGTCGAAGGTGGTGTCAAGGTTCCACATGAATCAAAGTATTCAGATCCCTAGCTTCTTCCAAAACCCCACTACAAGTGCTGAGAGAGCACTCCACACTCTAGACGCAAGAAGGGCATTGATGCCCTACATTGAAAGGACACAGGAAGACAAAACAGTTCTTCGTATCCTTCGCAAACAGTTACATGGGTAAACCAGTGAAAAAAACACCATAGCGCGATGGATCGCACAGACTATATAATTCTGCCACAAGCAAGCGTGCCACTGGAACCAAGCTAAACCTGCCTCATGAGCCCTAAAAAGGGCAAAACTGGTTCTGGCTTGCTTGTGTTGTAGTTCAGAGAGGACCTGGCCTGGCAGTTCGGGCTGGACTGTTTTCATTGGAGCAGGGTCAAAACTGATTTGCATATGGCTGGGTCCAAACTGAGGCAGCATGGTGAAAGAAGCATTGAAAATGCAATAGTCTTGCCTTTGATTAAGTTAAAGCCATTTGCTTTGCTATAGAATATCATTAACAAAGCAAGTGGCTTTAACTTAATCAAAGGCGAGACCTATTGCATTTTCAATGCTTGTTTCCACAGTGTCTGTCTCTGCCTTATTCAAAGTTTGGTCTGTCTCTTAACAGGTCTGTCTCTGCCTCTCTCTGTTTTCCAGGGCGTCTTTCTATCTTTACCTGTTTGTCTTTTCTGCTGTCTCTATCTTTTCCACTGACTCTGCATCTCTAGCTTTTCCACAACTTGCCTCTGCCTCTCTCCTTGCCCCAGTTTCTCTGACTTTTACACCCATCTCTAGTCCTCAATTCCAGTCGCTCTCTGCCACTAACCGTTCCTGCCTCTCCCTTTATCTTTCATATATGGCCATGGCGCAGCACGCCAGAACCAAAAACAAACCAATATTTCCGAGCAGTTGAACAGCACTCCCATCCAACAACTTCACGTCGCACAAACGAAAGCACGCTGGAGTAAGTACCACCAAACAAGAAAAATATCCTCTTCTCAAAATATGGAGCTATTTATATTTCTTGGTTCATAGATTTGGCACTTTATTTTGAAAAAAATAGGAAAGCAGAGATTCAGTGCTAATACAATAAAAGTATCGGGTGCAAAGTCAGATTTGCCTGTCTGAAAAATAATTATTTTTAATGCCTCAAATGCCTGTGTTTAATCTTTTGCTGTTGAGCAAAGTGAAATAAAATGTGGTGGTATATTTTTATTCTTTTTTTATTCTATGCTGCACAGCTTTGTCGAAGCTTATTTGTCCAAACAGCGAGACCTATTGGCTTTGCCAATGCTTGTTTTAATTCCTTTCTTTGCTCTCTCCCACTCCTCGTATTTTGCTTGTATCCATCTCTCAGCCGTTTCTTCTGCATTGCTTTTTATGTAGATTTTTATTGTGTAAACTTGGCATGAGGGCATTGTAGGGTTACACACGAAAATCAACTCCTCTGACGCAACTTTTTATTTTTTGAAGTACTAGGTATTTACACAAGATGTTGCTGCCGAAGCCGGGATTCGAACATAGTTACCTGGTTTTAACGTTCATAGCTCCAGCCACAACACCAGAACTTATCACGGTTGTGAGATGAGGATATTGCACGCATGCACTTTGACTGCCACTTCTTTCCGAACAAATCCTGCCGAAGGGCAGCCTTCACAAGAGGCGAGCATCTGTGTGTGGCTGGAGGTTGGGTTACCACAGACCGTGCTCGGCGTCTGCTCCTAGGCCTTTCCGGGTCAGCCATTCATTGTGCTTTCAATTGGGTGCTTTTGGCAAAGATACCAATATAATTCAGCAGCTAGGGGGTGGGTGGGGTGTGACTCCAGCCAACCAACGCATTTGCATTTCTTTTTCCGCTGGCAAAATGCGTCTTGTCCGTGGTTTGACGTTTCGCTCTCTGTATCTTGAAAAAAACGGGAACCCTGGCATTTTCTCTAATCGTGTATGAGCGTCCCGAGACCATGCACTGACGTAAGGACGCCGTACTGTTTGGCCAAAACTAAGCCATGTCATCAATGTCTGTGGGACCATCACCTGTAAATAATTGTCACCTCTTGGTTGAGGTAAACGGAGTGATGAGCTGACCTGGCCGGCGCAGCTTCTGCATATGCTAATGTTTTGTTTGTTTCAATGTTGGTGAGCCGGCCTCTCGCTCCACACGATGCCGCGTTCCCAGTAACCACTAAGCTCCGTCGGGCGATGCATCGGGCAGAGACACACGATCAACCTTTTTGATATGATGCTGGTAAAAGCATCACCAAGCTGTACTTGGGGATTCTTTACTACTGTTGACATACGGTATTTGCAAAATGAACGTTTGCCGCCCGATAGCTTTCATTTGTTTTTTGTTATTGTATTATTGTTATTGTAAGTAATGCTCTGCAGCTGGTGGTCAAGTGGAACCCACAAGCTGCCAATAATATCTGACTATCACTCACCAACACTGGGGAAAATCCAGCAATTTATTTCAAGCTTCCACAGGATTCCGTTGAGCACAATAGTTCATAGTGTCACTGCACCTGCTGCAAAAAAAGCTAGCTAATCCCCTGGTTTGCCACTGTCATGCGGTTTCTTAGTTGTTTCTACGCATCAGTCATACATGATCGGTTCAGTTTATTACAGGTACCGCCTCCAAGTGATATTCGAAACACGACACTTAGCGTCGTCATTATTTATAGACGATAAAATAAGATTTTTTTGAATGTACATCGCTAATTTCAAGATTTAATCCGGAATGAAAGGTCAGCTTAATTGCATTTCTTGGCTTTTTGTTGCTTTAGTTTACTATTTCACTCTTTGTTTTATGAGTGATCGTTTCCATTTTAAGTAATTGTCAACATGAGAATGATGAAAGTTTCACTCGACCCAGTTGGGAGTCCAATTTCAATCTCGTGCTGTTTTTTTTCAGCTTCTTTATCCTATCAAATATAAAACAGTTAACCAGAAAAAATAATCGAGACACCACAGAAGTATTTTTTTTGCTAAAACACATAGTGTAGCAAGAACATCAAGCGTGTTTAATGCTCCTTAAATAGTAAAAACGAAAGGTGTTAAAAGTGTGTTTTTTGGAAATTATAGCTATGCTACTGAATGTTTGCACTAAGTTGGCTATTAGGCTCTTGCGTACTGAATAAGTAAAAATGAAACCATTAGAGAAGAACCTTGAGCTCAATGCTGTTAACAAAAACTCCACACCACCTTGCGCCACTTAACTCACCTCTACGCTACTCCTTCAACAACACTTTATGCTCCTCAGCTCTATCTCACGCTGCGCCCCTCCGTGCCATTGCACAACACTCTATGCCTCTCAACTCTACGCCTCTCCACTCTACGCCACGAACTTTCAGCCGTTCTAAAAAGCAGCCACGTTGGTGTACAACTTGGCTGAAACACATTGGCAAAACCAATAGCTCTTGGATAGGCAAAATGTATTGGCTTAGCCAGCACTTGTTTTTTTTCTCGTGTCTGAGCTGTCCTAATAGGGAGGTTCAACGTCGAATGGAATCCAGATGCAGCCTAATTAGTCAGTCTGCAGCATGGCAGTGCCATACTGTTTCCCGAGTCTCCCTCGTGGCTAGAAGGATGAGGGTGGACATGGAAACCAGATGTGAAGAGCGTGGGCTGAACACAGTCTGCAGACTATTTTGGGTTGAGCCTGCAATAGCATGCACTAGCGCATGCTTCTTACTTGCAAGACACTGTTAATAAAAAGGGCTTGGATCCTGCCTGTTGCTTATCATTTGTTGGCTTGTGTAGCACTCTTCTTTACAGCTTTGTAATTCAACCAGGTAGGCCTAAAGTTTCTGTTCCTTTCTGTGGAGCAGAGACCAAGCACTGATTGATTCAACTTGATCAATGCCTGTCCGCTGCTCCCTACGTGATTGAGTTACTATTTTGTTCTGTTTAACTTTTACTTCCCTGCAAACAGAATGTGTGTGACTAGATAAAAACACCCAGCAGGACAAACAAAATTGCTAACATTTATTTTCTATAGTTTCTTTCTTATATTTTGCCAAGTCTTCTTTTTTCACTCTGCATTCGTTATTTTGAATCTTTGATTCTGATGGATGCTTCTAACCTTAGATTCCTCAACTTTTTAATATCCCCTCATACCAGATTCGATCTGGATTTCTTTTATGCAGTTGCTCCAGACCAGCTACAGATATTGCCACCTTACTCCGCAACAACCTCTCACCGCCTCTGGGAGTGAGTGCAAGGTTCTTCATAGAGGCGCTGTCCCTACATGCATGTCTGTCCCTTCTACTCTGATCTGGAGAACCACTCCCAACTTAGTTTGTTTTTTGCAGTTAGTCTCTCAGCACCTTGACTGAAATGTTACTGTCTCCCCAAAGACCACAGGCTTTAAGCTATGCTGCAAGTGCAGGAAGCAGATGTCAGTCACAAACCTACCAGTGGCCTGGATGATGTATGCTGTGGTGTCTGGACCAAGCCTTGAGAAGTCTAGGTCTTGCCATAAGTACAAGATGGCCAGTGGGGCTCATCACCGTCTCCCAAGTGCTGTGCAGGGTAGAAGCATGACAGCTGACACTCCAAAGACTCAGCACTGTGGGCATCAAATGTCTTGGAGCACATTTCGAGGCTGCTCCCAGTGTGCCCCGAATTTCACAGGCCATTGTCTACTCTCCAACAGAGTCCTTCAAGGCAGCCATGCTACAAATTTTCAAAGTGAGGCCACCTCCATCTTCTGATCCCATGGAGCTGGGGGGGTCCCCTTTCACACCTCCGGTAGACCCTCCCTTATTTCAACGGACTCCATTGGGTCTCCTTCCAGGTTTCTGATCCCACTGGCCCATGTCTTCACTCTGACCCCATAGGCCACATTGGGCTTGACCACTTGGATGCTGACCCATACTCAAGTGGCAATCGCTCTGAAACCTGTGCAGATGCCGCCTTCTGTAGTAGGTGGATCTCTGTGTATAGTCATAATCTAGTGAATAGTCCCGCCCATGTGCGTGGACCCTGGAGCAATCAAAAATAATCTCGTAAAGTGTCGAAAAAATGCAGAACTGCACAGACACTTAAGAGAGAATTTAAAGACATATAATGCAGCCTATAAACAGGCTACACTGTCCAGTACTTCAACTAGAAATTCCACCAAAAATCCACAAACAGCAAAGCCTGTCCAGATTTCCCTCGCCTTCAGCAAAAACCCTCTGGAATGATAAAGAGGAAGACATGGACAGACAAGCCCCATAGGCTGCCATTATGTGGCTCAAAACAGGATACTGTGCCTTTAAGAGAACTTTCCAGAACTTCACAGTATCCCAGAATGCACTGCAGGTCCCTTTTACTTTCAGTTCTTTTTCCGGCTCCTGCAAGCAGGACCCTGGAGCATTGAGCTCTCCCTTTTTAAGGGTTTTTAGTGATTTTTTCACTACTTTTCTCAAGTTAAGTGCTTTATTGTACTTTGGTGCCTTTCTGCTTGGTTCTTGCACTCTGTTTTTTGTCGAATATGCCTGCTTTATTTGATAAATGCCCGGAGAGCTCCAGGAAGAAGGCCAAATCGGATCCCCATGAGGTGTGTTTTCTCTGCCTTCCTTCTTCACATATCCCTGAGGAGTGTGTGATATGTCAAGGCTTCTCTGGAAGGACCCTGAGGGAAAGGAAGAATATCAGACTTCAGGGTCTCGAGGAAAGAAGACTGAAGGCACAAGGTGGGTCTGGAGGGGCTTCTTCTGCCCATGCTGAGGCCTCTGGGGGGCGCCCCAGGGGCAGGAAGGCCAGCAAACGCCACCATTCTCCGCCTGGGTCTATTGTGCCCACTACGGCGTCGAGAGGGATGACTACGGTCTGCTCCCCATCGTCGGAGACTAAACGACGTCGACGCTCCGCGTCGAGGGATGTTACTAGACCGTCTAAGTCCCCGGTGACTGTTTCTTCGTCGTCGGCGTCGAGCTTTCGACGTCGACAGGCCCGGCGTCGGCGCTCGCAGTCGAGGCGACACTGCCGTTCGCCGTCGGCGAAGAGGAGGCATTCGGCGTCGAGGGAGTCCTCGTCGTCAAGGTCGCCGTCGATGCACAGGTCGCCGTCGAGGCACAAGTCGCCGTCGCAGCACGGGTCGCCGTCGCAGCACGGGTCGCCGTCGCAGCACGGGTCGCCGTCGCAGCACGGGTCGCCGTCGAGGCCCAGGTCGCCGTCGAGGCATGGCAGATCGCCGTCGAGGCGCAGACGGTCACAGTCGAGGCGCCGGAGATCGCCGTCGAGGCGCCGACGATCGCCGTCGAAGCGCCGACGATCGCCGACGAGGCGCAGAAGGTCACCGTCGAGGCGTAGAAGATCGCCGTCGAGGCAAAAGCGTTCGTCGCCGAAGAAGAGGCGCTCGACGTCAGCAGGACGGCGCTCGCCGTCTGGTCGCCGTTCCTCGACGTCAAAGAGAGGCGGAAAGAGGCCTGACGCTGTGGGAAGTTCGCCAACGTCCCAGGCTGGTAAAGATGGAAGTTCGCCGGGCTCGGTGTACTCCGAGGTGTATACCCTGTCGGGAAGGTGACTCCCCCCTCCTCCATTGCCGAGGGGCCTCCCCCCGAGGACTCCTACTCCTCCTCCGTTGCCTCCACCGCATCCTGGACCAGGGTTGCCATTGAAGCCGCCGCCAATTCCACCGAGGTCGACTTCGCTGCCTATTCTTTCTACGCCTCCCAAGGGTACGCCTAAACTGAAGGCCCCGTCCAAACCCAAGTCACCCGCTCCGGTGGACCCGGTTGACCGCCCTCAGCCGAGGAGGTCACGTTCACGCTCCGGACGGAGAGGAAGATCAAGGAGTCGTCATAGATCCTCCACCAGATCAAGGCGTCGCCATAGGAGGCGGGGGTCGAGGTCCCGCACTGACTCTTCCAGGACCCGTTCCTACTCCCCGACATTATCGGACTCCCCAGAGACCAGGGTTTCTCCATTGGATGACATTGCCACTTTCCAGGAGGTCCTCCTGAGGGGGGCTGCGAAGTTAAGTATCGCTGTGACGGCTCCTACACCTTCGACGTCAGTGATATTCGAGACGCTCCACAAGAGGCATCTGTCTCGCCCTTTGCTTCCGCTAGTACCTGGATTGAAGGAACCCGCAGAGGAGCTGTTCCTCACACCGGCGGTGGTGAAGGCCGCTCCCTCCTGACTTCTAAAGAAGTACAGGGCCCCGGATTCGGACCCTGCCTTTCTGAGAGTTGATCCAATACCGGATTCAGTGATAGTGACGGCGGCCAGGAAGCTACACTCTACCTCCCCGTCCTCCACCGTGCCGCCAGATAAAGAGAGTCGATGGATTGACTCAGCTGGAAGGAAGGCGTGTGGGACCGCATCCACAGCCATGAAGGCGTCCAGCGATACAGCTCTGCTGGGACGTTATGACCGGGCTCTGTGGGACTCCCTGCAACAGTTTGTGGAACTGCTACCGAGAGACCAGAGGGAGGACTTCCAAGAGATCCTCAAGGAAGGGATGCTGGTGTCCAGTCAGGTCATCAGCGCGGCTGCGGATGTCTCCTTGTTGGCTGCCCATGGTTACTGCCATGGAATCAATCCGCGACGACATGCCTGGCTCTGGCTCACGTCGCTCAAGCCAGAGGCCCAGCAGCGGGTGGCCAACCTGCCTTTTTCCGGGGATACTTTGTTCGGAAAACACGCAGATGATGAGATGGCCCACATGAAGGCGGAGACCCTTACGGCTGTGGGCTTGGAGAAGCCCAAAGAGAAGAAATCCTACAGGCCGTTCCAGAGGCGCTACGGCGCACAAGGAAGAGGGGGCAGTCTTCGGGACAGCAGCAGCAACAACAGCAGCAGTTCCGGAGACCCTTCCAGAAACGACAGAAGGGTAGAGGGGGACAGCAGTCCTCTACCGCAAACAAGGGCCCAGCCGGGTCTCGACACTGAGCGGTTACTTCCCCTTCATCCGTTATCTGCTCCGGTGGGGGAAGCGTTCAATTTTTTGTGGCAGAGTGGAAAAAAATTACTCAGGACAAGTGGGTGCTGAATATTGTTTGCAATGGATACAGTCTTCGGTTAATCAGCCCTCCTCCAGCAATCCCTCCGGTTAGCTCGCAGTATCAACTGCGCGAGCTCCAGGCGGAGGCCGATATCCTGTTAAGGAAAAGGGCGATAGACGTACCTCTGTCTCAAAGAGGAAGAGGTCTGTACTCCCGGTTCTTCCTGGTGCGCAATAAGGACAAGAACGAGGCCAGGCAAACAAGTGGATTCGCAGAGAAAAGTTTAGCATGCTGTCGTTGCATCAGATTTTTTCTCAGTTGCAACAGGGGGACTGGCTTTGTGCCATACACCTACAGGATGCGTACTTCCACGTGCCCATCGCGTGCAAACACAGGAAGTTTCTGCGATTTCAAGTCGGCGCCAACCATTACCAGTAAATAGTGCTGCCATTCGGACTGAAGTCTGCGCCCAGAACATTCTCGAAGTGCATGGCAGTGGTAGCGGCACACCTCAGGAAGAACAAGGTGTTTGTCTACCCGTACCTGGACGATTGGTTGATCAAGGCATCCTCCTTCTCGGAAGCCCAAGCACACTTCCAGAAGACGTGCGTTCTCTTGAACAAGTTGGGGTTGCACATCAACATGTCCAAGTCTGTCCCGATACCGGTCCAGTGCATTCAGTACTTGGGAGCCACCATCAACATGCTGTCAGCAAGCGTGTCTCCTTCGGAGGAGCGACGGCGATCGATCCTTCGGAAGGCTCAGGCTCTTATGACCGCTCCATCTACAACAGTGAGGACGGTGTCTTCTCTACTGGGGTCGATGGCCTCTTGTATCTTCCTCACTCCACATGAGACCCTTGCAGGAGTGCTTGGAGGACCAATGGGACCAGAGGAGAGGATCTTGGGATGACAAGATACGACTGTCTCTGCATGCTCGTCAGTCTCTGAAGTGGTGGTGTTCAGCAGAGAATCTCCTCAGAGGGGTTCCCTTCCACAAGGACATTCCCACTCAGAATATCGTGACTGATGCTTCTCTCCACGGCTGGGGAGCGCATTCGGGAGACTTACAGATTCGAGGCACGTGGTCTCCGATGGAGTCCACGTATCACATCAATTTCCTGGAACTCAGAGCTGTTCACTTGGCACTGAAGGCTTTTCATCCATCCTTTCAGACCACCTCTCTGCTTGTACAGACGGACAATACGACCACGATGTATTACCTCAACAAGCAAGGGGGCTCGAGATCGCGCACCCTGTCTTGGGAGGCGCAGACGATCTGGCACTGGCTTCTGGCCAGAGGATTGGCGAAAACGGCTACCCATCTACCAGGTGTGCAGAATGTTCAGGCAGACGCACTGAGCAGACTGATTCAGGAAAACCACGAATGGAGTACTAGGAGAAGTCTTCGAAAGGTGGGGGACTCCAGACGTAGATCTGTTCGCCACTGCCGAAAACAGCAAATGCAGAGACTTCGCCTCCAGGTACTACCAGCAAGGGACGCTGGGGAATGCACTCTGGATCAACTGGTAGAACAGCTTTGTGTACGCTTTTCCACCCATTCCCCTGATTCCAGCGGTGCTCATCAAGCTGTCCCAGTCCAGGGCACGGATGATCCTGATTGCCCCGGAATGGCCCAGGCAATGGTGGTTCACGGACCTTCTTCACCGGTCTCTCCTTCCGCACATACGGCTGCCGTGCAGGCCGGACCTTCTCAGGAAGTTCGGGGGGCAGATGTTGCACCCCAA
This sequence comes from Lissotriton vulgaris, assembly GCF_964263255.1. Taxonomy (NCBI): domain Eukaryota; kingdom Metazoa; phylum Chordata; class Amphibia; order Caudata; family Salamandridae; genus Lissotriton; species Lissotriton vulgaris. The sequence goes on from NC_141689.1 coordinate 518,123,618, forward strand.
CCTCTCGTCTTAGAGTTTGGCGGCATGGCTCCTGAGATAGTGCAATATGGCCATTTGAATCTGCCCGAAGATTGCATGGACATACTGAAGGAGTCTAAGCGACCTTCCACTCGGACCTCTTATGCTTACAAGTGGAAGAGGTTTTGTATCTGGTGTGCGTCCAAGAACTTTGACCCAACGACGTGCAAGGAAGATGTCATCCTTCCTTACCTTCTACATTTGGCGCGGTCTGGCCTTAATGTTCATTCCATTAAGGTTCATCTTGCTGCATTGACTGCCTACAGGAAAAGCCCTTCACAGACTTCCTTCTTCCAGATCCCTGTGATCAAGGATTTTTTGGAAGGCTTGAAGAAAGTGTTCCCTCCTGTCAGGCTTCCTTCGCCTTCATGGGAATTGAATGTGGTGCTGTCTAGATTGATGAAGGATTTTTTTTTTTGTGAAGCAAACAAGGACCCCCTGATATGGATCAATTTCCTGAGTCAGGGCAAAACATTTTGTGTGAATATAGTACTCAGGCAAATCTCTAATGAACACTAGCACATGAACAATGGCATTTGCCAAACGAAACAATAAAAAAGTGATCAAAACAAGTTTTTGCACATTTGATACATTTTAATTAATTAATATAAGAAATTATTCAATTATAAAAATTTGGTACAGTCATATACATGCACGATAAAATGTTTCAGCATTGTGACATATGTATAAGTTCAGATGTTTATCGAATACATATTACAATTCAGTTAAAAGATGGTTTCCTGTCTACGCGTTTCGACACAGGTGTGTCTTCCTCAGGACTGTACCATCGTATTTCTAGATGGTCTAGAAATAACAGCTAACGTCATATATTGATGTATGGGGTCAGCAGATTATAATTCCAAGTAAAAAACGAATCTGTAGTGATATTTTCTGAGAGGCGCTGATGGAAAAGAACGTCCTTACTGGGAAATGTTGTTCATATTTAAAAAAACCAGTAGCTTAGTGGTCACGTTTCAATGGATAGATCATGGCGTCGCGGATGTTAGCGTCTTATACTCTGTAGATTATCAGTGTAGATAAACCGGCTGCCAAAGGTTCCCGGCGTCTTTAATTCTGTTTCGGTGTCAAGCAAAGTAAACCGGCTGCAAATGGTACCCGGTGTCTTTATTTCGTGATTAATCCTCAGAGGCGCGGACCGGTGGCAAAGAGATCCCGGCGGTATCTGATTTTTCGGCCAGCAAGCTAGATTGATGAAGGAGCCTTTGGAACCCATTCATAATGCTTCGTTGCAGCACCTGTCCTGGAAGGCGGCGTTCCTCGTGGCCATTACATCGGCCCGCAGGGTGAGTGAAATTCAGGCGTTGTGTTGCCAAGAACCTTATACTGTATTTCATACTGCTACGGTTGTTATGCGTACTCACCCTAAATTTCTTCCCAAGGTTATTTCTGATTTTCATGTCAATCAGACTATAACTTTGCCAATGTTTTTTCAGAACCCTTAATCTCCAGCGGAAAGGTCCTTACATTCCCTGGATGTTAGGAGGGTGTTGAAATTTTATCTGGATAAGACCAAAGGTATTCGTAGGTCAGACCAATTGTTTATCAATTATGGATCGGTCAGGACGGGTCTTGCGACCTCCAAGCAGTCCATCTCTAGGTGGATTGTGTCCTGCATACAACTGTGTTACCAGAAAGCTAATAAGACCTTAGGAGGTAAGCCTAAGGCTCATTCCACCAGGGGCAAAGCTGCCACGACAGCCTTGCTCCGTAATGTGCAGATTGCAGAAATTTGCAAGGCCGCCACTTGGAAGTCGGTTCATACCTTTGCTAAGCATTACTGTCTGGACACTGATGCCAGGGCAGATGCTCAGGTTGGACTTTGTTCGCACAATAGGGGTGTTGATTTCTTTCTCCACCGCCGTTTTGGTGTGGGGATGGGCTTGCCATTCTATTCACTAGATTATGACTATACACAGAGATCCCCTACTACAGAAGGAGTAGTTTGTCCTGAAACTCCAGTTCTGTAGTAGGGGTATCTCTGTTATAGTCATAAGCGCCCGCCCTCCTCCCCGGTGGAGAGATATTCATGTAAGGAATGCTACAGGTCTGGCGTGTTACGCCTTCAAAAAGAACTGAAAGTAAAAGGGACCTGCATTGCATTCTGGGATACTGTGAAGTACTGGAAAGTTCTCTTAAAGGCACAGTATCCTGTTTTGAGCCACATAATGGCAGCCTATGGGGCTTGTCTGTCCATGTCTTCCTCTTTATCATTCCAGAGGGTTTTTGCTGAAGGCAAGGGAAATCTGGACAGGCTTTGCTGTTTGTGGATTTTTGGTGGAATTTCTAGTTGAAGTACTGGACAGTATAGCCTGTTTATAGGCTGCATTATATGTCTTTCAATTCAATCTTAAGTGTCTGTGCAGTTCTGCATTTTTTCGACAATTTAAGATTATTTTTGATTGCTCCGGGGACCACGCACATGGGCGGGACTATTCACTAGATTATGACTATAACAGAGATACCCCTACTACAGAACTGGAGTTACAGGACAGAAACTACTCCTTCCACTCCAGAGCAAACGTTGGCTCATGCCATGCCCATGTCTTGCTATGCGATAATTAAGATGCAACCTCCAACTTTAGAGATTGCCAGCCTCTTCCTCAATGCCAATACTGCCAGAGGCTGGAAACTCTGTTTTGCTCTTATTCAGACATTCTTCAAGGGCACCAGAATGGTCCATAGGATGAGGAGGAGGCTTACAACATGCTTTCCCCTCATTATATTGATGCTGGACTATACCTGGATTTCCAAGAAACAGTGTCCTAGAAATTTCTGAAGCCGTATTTGAATCTCTTCCAGGGCTCCTCAGTGAGGTGAGTGCCTCTTTTGTGGAGCGGCAGAAGTACTAGACCTCCAACTACTGACTATAGAAACGGAAATGTAGAAGTTTGGAACTGCTATCACAAGGCCACATTAAAGGGCAGAAGGGCTCAAACAGACACCCTAATGACGTTGTAGTCTAATCCATGTTTGGCTTACCTAGTTCACAGACCAACCTATGGAGACCCATCCTTCGGACTCTAAACCCAGCCCTTGAGAGCTTGGTCTTACAAACTTCTACAATGCATCTGTAAGGCATTTCCTTTTGCACTGTCTGACCAGGTACTTGCAAAGGATTTGCCCAATGACCTGCAGGTATCCCTTAAGGACATGCCTTATGATGGCCCCAAACTTGTCGAGAGAATGGTTGACTGCTCTGGAGCATTTTAGACCTCCCCATTACAGCCTAATCTTCATTTATTCTCACAGGCTTGTCAATTCCACCAACAGTACAGTTTGCACATCTTATCTGAAAGAGACTATTCGGTATAGATGCCTTACCTTCAAATTACCCCCGGCATCAGACTCGATCTGGAGAATTTTTCTTCAGCAGTACCCCTGAGCGTCAGTAGGTGGCGTCTGTTTACTCCACGTTCGTCGTTTGTGTCGTGATGGCTGGAATGATGTCTCGGTATCTACTTAGACGCCGCCCCTGCGCGCTGACGTCGGTTCTTTTTTTTTTTTCCACGCCAGCCAGCCCAGATCCAGATCCAGATCCAGAGAGAGCAGTACCCTTAGTTTTTTTTTACTAAAGTTTTTTTCGACTTTTCGTCGATTTCTTCTTTTTTAGAGTCGTTCGACTCCTGGTGAAATGGAGGTCACATCGTCGGACTGGCTTCAAACCTTGTGGCTCCTGTCACGAGTTGATGTTCGGTTGGGTCACTAGCCGACGTCGACCCCGGCCTCCACTTCGACATGGTCACAAAGCCAGGCTGGCACCAGTACCAGTGCCAACAAATACTTTTTTACCTCTGTTCTATCCTGGTGTTCCTTATCGCCCTGAGTGGTAGCCAGAGGAAGGTGAGGAGGACTGGGAGGGGTCTATTGACCCTCTAGTAGACCAGTTAAAAGAGCCCGACTGGAGAGAGGAACTGGGTGAGGCCAGTTTATGTTTGTTTTTTGCAATTTTTATAGCGCACAACTACCCGGAGGTGTCTCGGCGCTTGTATACAGAACGTTAGCTAAGGCTGAAATTTAATGTGAGAACAACCAGGTTTTTAATTTCTTCCTAAAGCTGATAAGCATTGGGGCCAATTTGATGTGAAGGGGAAGTGCGTTCCAAAGTTTGGCTGTGGAGATCGTGAAGCATCTGTCACCCCAGTTGGCCTTTTTTGTTCGTTGAACTTTAAGCAAATGAGCTGAGGAGGAACGGAGCGTTCTTGAATCTTCAATCGGGCAGAGGGCATCTTTGAGAAACTGTGGGCCTAAGTTGTTAGTGGCTTTGTAGGCAATGCACAGTGCCTTAAACTTTGTTCCGGCTCCTGACTGGCAGCCAGTGCTGTTGTTGGATATACGGGGAGATGGAAGTGAACTTAGGGATGCCCAGTAGGATTCTGGCTCAGGCATTCTGAACTAGCTGAAGCCTGTTAAGGATTATTTCCTGGGCGTTCAGAAGAAGGGCGTTACAATAATCTGTTTTGGAAAAAACCAAAGTGCTGATTAGGGTTTTGCTGGCTGAAGTGGGAAGGTAGGGCAGAAGTTTTTTGATTTTTTTCAGGGTGAAGAAGGATGAGGAGACCGCGGAGTTGACATGATGATAGAAGGTCATTTTATTGTCAAACGTGATTCCAAGGTTACGAACCTTAGTGACAGGTTCTGGTGGAGATCCCATCTCAGTTGGCCACCATTGAGGGGACCAAGTGGGTTCTAGTTTCCCGAATGTCATCACCTCTGTCTAGTCAGAGTTTAATTTGAGACAGTTTGATGACATCCAGGAGCTGATTGCCAACATTCCTTTTTGAAAGTTTGCGGAAACTGTCGCTCCGTTGTTGTGTACGGATAACACCAATTGGGTGTCGTCGGCATAGGTCTTGAGGGCAATGCCGTAGGATTTAATCACCCTCGCTAAGTCCGAAACAAATGTTAAACAGTGTCGGACTTAGCGAAGAGCCCTGTGGTACTCCGCAAGGAAGGGTGAAAGTATGGGAGGTGAAAGGGCCCATTTTTACTGTCTGTGAGCGGTTAGCTAGGAAGGAGGCGAGGAGTTCTCTGGCCTTGTTCTGAATGCCTATTGCTGAGACACGGTCGATCAGGGTGGCATGATCGACTGTATCAAAGGCTGCAGAGATCCAGCAGTATTAATACTGCCACTCCTCCTTTGTCCAATGTCATCCTTATTTCGTCTGCCGCTTTTATTAAAGCAGTTACAGTTCCATGTCCCTGTCTAAACCCAAATTGGGTATTGTCCAGTAAGTTGTTATTGTCTATGAATTTGGAAAGTTGTATATTCATAGATTTCTCAAACACTTGTGATGGAAAGGAAAGGCAAGCAATGGGACGATAACTAGCTGGGAGAAGAGGATCAAGAGTGGTTTTTTTTAAAAGTGGCTTAATAATGGCCTCTTTCCAAACGGAGGGGTATAAGCCGGTGGTGAACATAGGATTGCAAATGTTCGTCAAAGCGGGGGAAATGGCTTCTGGAATGAGATTGAGAATGGCAGGAGGGCAAGGATCTGAGGGCGATCCAGATTTAATGCCGGAAATTAGACGTCGGACTTGCTCCTCCGTGGCTACTTCGAAAACCGAGAAAATAGGAGCCTTAGTGGGCGGGGATTGGTTGGTAGTGGGGGAAGATTTAAAGGTGAATGCTGAGAAAATAGAAGTGACTTTATCTTTAAAGAAATTGGCAAGGGAATTGCAGAGGGCTTGAGATACGTCGGGGCGAGGAGCAGGGGGGTTAGAAAGTTGAGTAACCACTTGAAATAATTCTCTTGCAGAATTTTTTGCCTGATTGATTTGGGAGGTGTAGTAAATGGTTTTTTCAGAGGCGATGAGATCTTTATATTTGGAGAGGGAGCTTCTGTATGTGATTTTATCAGAAGGGTTGTAATAGCGGCGCCAATGTCTCTCCACATTTCTGCAGTGTTGTCTCTGAAGACGTAGGGATTCCGTGAACCAAGGGGCCGAAGGGAATTTTTTACTGCGTTGGGAAGTTTTTAAAGGTGCTAGTTTGTGGCAAGCCGTGTCTAGGCTGTTGAGGTAGTTACTGGAGGCTAGTGAAGGGTCTGGTTCAGTTGTGGTGATGCTGTCAGACAGCATAGAAGCGAGATGAGATGCATTGATGTTTTTCCAGTCTCTGGAGGAGATGGGAGAAGATGATAAAATAAATGATGAAGGGGTTTTGAGTGTTATGGAGAAGCAGACTGCCAAGTGATCCGTCCAGATAAGAGGGATCACGTCTGAAATCGAGACATGCGGATTGCTGGTGAATATCCCATCTAGGGTATGGCCGGCTTTGTGTGTAGGCTGATTAACAGTTTGCTGAAGGCCGGCTGCTAATAGATCGTTAGTGCGATGGTGTCAGGGTCACAGATGGATTCAAGATGGAAATTGAAGTCTCCCAGTATCGTGAAGTGTGGAGCTCCAGCTGTGACCTCAATTATGTTGTTAAGGTTGTTGAGGAATTTAGATCTGGACCCAGGGGGGCGGTAGAGTAACATGCCTACAAATGATTGGTTGCCAGAGAGGCTGATTGAAAAAGAGAAGGCTTCGCAATCCTTGTAGTTAAGATCGGTGATTTTGACTTTGAGGCGGTCCCTGTAGATGATGGCTATCCCTCCAACCTGTCTTTTGATTCTGTCTAATCTGTGCACGCAGTAATTATCGGGGGTGGCTGCTTTAAAATCCGGGCCTAAGGAGTCATCACCCCAAGTCTCGGTAATGATTAAGAGGTCAAGGTTATGTGATTCAATAAATTCTGAGATTTCGGTTTTATGTTTGGGAACGGATACATCCCCAAACGATGGCATGCTTTCTCCCCCCACCTTGACTACGGAGGAGGGAGTCTCCTAAGCTGTGGTGTTGTGTAGGGCGGCTGAGGCCTTGGGCCTAGAGCTACCTACGGTGGCAGTCAAGACTAAACGTCTGGCTGAGGTGCTTCAACCAGCAGCAGCATCTTCGGATCCCCTGCTACCTTTCAATGAGGCCCTCACACACATCCTTCTGGGCACCTGTTCCAAGCCCAGCACAGGGGCTCCTGTGGATAGGATCATTGCCTGAAACCACCGCTCTGCCTCTGGGGACCACACTTTCCTCTCCCAACACCCTACCCCTGAGAGGTTGGTGGTCCTCCCCCACTGGCACAATATCACGTCAGACAGGTGGGTTTTGCAGATAGTCTGCCGGGGCTACTCCCTCCCCTTCGCGACTAACCCTCCCTCCATGCCATCTGCTTTACATCACACGTCGGAGGATCACTTGGCCCTTCTTCGTCACAAAGTTGAGGCTTTCCTGGCTAAGGGAACCATTGAGCGAGTCGCTGTGCCAGAAGTAGGTTGTGTTTGTTATTCCCACTACTTCCTGATATCCAAGAAGGACAAAGGCCTGCGCCCTCTCTTGGATCTCAGGGACGTCAACCGCTTCACCCGGAAGGAGAAGTTCAAAATGTTGACATTGACTCAGGTTCTGTCTGCCCTCTACCTGGAGAGTGGATGGTAGCGTTGGACTTGCAGGACCCCTATTTTCACATTGCGTCCACCTGCTCACCAGCGTTACCTACGGTTCACGGTAGGCCACAAGCATTTTCAGTTCACCATGCTCCCTGTTGGACCCGGCCTCGTGGCGTGGTCCTCTCTGATCCCCGCAACCCAAGAACTACTGGTGAACCTGACCCCAGCCCGCCCAGAACTGTACACGACCCCTCTACACCGGACCTGAGCCGATCTCCAGACCGCGTGCCTGCACCCGTGCACGTGACCATCAGACTCCATGTTTGGCCACACCGGCCGGCCGCCTTCTTCCCTTTCGGCAGCTCTTGGCCGACCCTGGCTGCAGACAGGCGTGCGCGTCCGGCGCGCCCGGACCCGCCCGGGGGGTGAAGGACCCACCAAGTACCCGAAACCAAGACTTCAATCACACCTCCGGCCTCCTCCCAAGAAACTGGTTCCCCTCACACCTCTGAACTGTCCCTGGGGGCTGGTTTCGATCACACCTTTGGCCTAGCGAGCTGGCTCCAAACCTTGATGGGCGTCTGGGAATCCCTGGACGCACGGTCCAAAGCATCAAAGAACCAGCCGCCCAGACAAACGGCCGCCTGACCCTCGGACCACCGGCCCCCTGCCTATGAGGGTCCGGACATCAAGGGGCCCCTGAACTATAAGACAGCCTGCCTCACATCCAGCTGGCAGTTGTATCCTGGAAAGAAAGCCCTGCTGATCTGATCACGGCTGACCTTGAGGAGAACAGACTCTGACCCACCGAGCCCTGCTGACGCTGTCGCGGCTCGTCCTCGAAGCTACGGAACTGAACCACCGAGCCCTGCTGACGCTGTCGCGGCTCCCTCTCGAAGAAAAAGACTGGAACCACCGAGCCCTGCTGACGCGGCTCTTCCTCGAAGAGAAAATCTTGAACCATCGGAGCCCTGCTGACCTCGTCGCGGCCCACTCTTGAGAACAAGAGACTCTTGCTACCATCCGGAGCCCTGCTGACACTGTTGCGGCTCCTGCTGAACTACGAGCACTACGGTGCACTCCGGATCGAGCCCTGCTGACCTCATCGCGGCTTGAGGAGCCCTCTGGTCTGGCTGGACCATCGACGCTACCATCACGACTACCTTGAACCGAAGCGAGTAGAACAGCAAGTACCATCGCCAGCCTCCGTACCCCCCAGTTCGAGGATTGAGAACTGTGCGCAGGGTATGCTACGTACTGGCCGGCCCTTGAGACTGTCCCGCTTCCCCGTTCCCTTATGTTACGAGACTTTCACGATCCCTCGAACGCTGTATATTGCTACCTTTTCACCTTTGATAAAGTTCATACTTGATAGAGATCCACGGTGTGGTGTCCGTTCGTAAGTGTGGTGTGCCGACAGTGTGTATGATCAGTCCTCCCCAGTGGGGACCCTCCCTCGATAAGACTCGGCAGGAATTGTGGGAGAGGAGGGTCTCGGGTGGTTCGGAGAGCAATCTCGACCCCTAAGGTCGCCCCCTTCCAACACTCCCCTTTGATGGCGGTGGTCGCAGCTCATCTGTGCAGATCAGGGGCTCCAGTCTTACCCTATCCCGATGACTCGCTGTTGAAGGCAAGTTCGCCCCGGCTGTCGTCTCCCATCTCCAGACTACGGCGGACCTCCCTCATTCGCTGATGTTCACTTTCAACGTGCCAAAGTTGCACCTGATTCCCTCTCAGAAGGTCCTTTTCCTCGTGGCGGTTCTGGACACAGCGCAGTTTTGGGCTTATCCTCCCAAACAACGAGTCCGGGATATTCCAGCTATGATTACGATCTTTCAGCCTCTATCCCGGGTTTTGGTCAGAATGACCCTGAAGCTGCTGGGTCTCAACTTCCTACATCCTACTGGTGGATCATGCCAGGTGGTGTAGTGTAGTTCCTATTTTCCCAATAGGCCCTGCGCATTGGATTAACAAACAGTAGTATCGACGTAGAAGTGCGGATCTTCCAGGCCTCCACTGACTATGCTAAACTTAATTGGGTTTGTTACCAACTAGCTCAGAGGTCACTGGAAACTTTCTTGACTGAATAGGAAGTGATCAGCTTCCCTGGCACAGCCAAGAAGGGATTCAGTTTTCCAACAACCGTGCAACATGACAACTTTGCTCCTCAGATCAAGAGTCAATCTCTAGGGTCGTGTGAACAATAGACAGTTATTTTACTCAGTCAGTGGTTGTGCAGTTTACTTTCACAATATGTAGAGAATAGAGAGACGGGCGTTTTCAATAAAGGGTAACATTTATTGAACAGTCTTTCTTCTCGTACAAGAGAAATGAATTGCCACAATTGCAAGACTTGTTATTATAAAAAGTACGTACAGTAAAAGGAGTATTGCGAAATACCGTAAAAGCATTGATATGGTTTCTTAGCCATACAATGGTTTAAAATGAATAAAACATATATACATTCATATATACATTAGGCTAAAATACTCAACTGGTGCTTCTAACTACGCCTACCCCAGTGTACCTGACCTAAGCCTAATACTTGGGAGGGGAGTAAGTAAGTAGCTTTAAGTTAAGTTGGTTTTGCCAAGGTTTGCTTCAAGAATTCTCTCTAAGGGTTTAGTCAACACCATACCTCTGGAATAGAATGATGGAGGTCTGGTATCTCCTTCAGGGGGTCGATATCCCAGTCACCCGCAAGGGTAGACTAGAAACGCCGGATTTCTCTGCAGGAGAAAAGACAGCGTCTCTCTCAGCGCGTCGAGGAGGAGGAGGAGAGGCAGCGTCCGCGGGCAGCTTGCATCTGCTGGGCTCTTGCAGGGGGACGCCTGTTCAGCTCCTAAGTTCACCACACCATCGTTTGCTCGTTAGCAGCGATAGCAGTAGCGATAGCAGCTATGGTATCATCAGCATAACAGCAGCTTCGTCAGCAGCGATGGCTTTAAGACAGCTAGCAGCATCAGCGAAAACAACAACAGCCTTTGCTTAAGGCAACGTTGGTAATATTTATACCTGAAAGGTGCCTTGTTTGACGTAAGTTTTTGGACATAAGACGTCAATAAAGATGTCACTAGGAAGTGATCGTCTATCAGTGCTCATTAGAGTTCTATTACTAATCAAAACACAGCAAGCGGGGATTTCCAGGTTGCTGAGTTTTTATCTTGTTGAAGAACTCGGAGTGTTAATCTAGGAATCTTAGATAGTAACTTCTGCTATGTCATTGCACTAATTGGTTGCAAAGGAAGTGGTAGAGAAAGCGATTCTGAAATGTGGCTCTGTTCGTGTGAGGCCAGAGACGAGTTTCTGAATATTGCACTTGAACGGTTATGCCAATATAGGGAATAAATGGATTTATAGCCGAATAGGGGCATAAGGTCACAGTATCGATCAGGGTCCTAGATTAGAACGCGACAGTGGCATTTGTGGGCTCTGTAGTGGGCCCTGAAGTGCCAGTGGGCACTGCATCAGGGGAATCTTTCTGATTGTGTCCAGATCTCGGAGGGCATTGCACACCAATTGCAGTGGTGGCTAGCAAACCAGGATTGTGTCAACAGCAGATCCCTCTCCCTTCCCCAACCAGAGTTCACAGTGGTGACAGATGCCCCACTTCTGGGGTGGGGCGGCCATATGGGGGAGGCGGAGATCAGAGGCTTCTGGTCTCCGGTGGAGTCCGGTCTGTGTATCAACCTTCTGGAGCTCTGGGCAATTTGTCTTGCACTGAAGGCATTCCTTCCTTCTGTCAAAGGAAGAGTATTGCAGGTGTTCATGGGCAACACCACCACCATGTGGTATTGCAACAAACAGGGCAGGGTGGGGGTCGTGGACCCTCTGTCATGAGGCCCTTCATTTCTGGAAGTGGCTAGAACATCTGGGCATGTCTCTAGTTGTTTAATACCTGGCGGGTTCCCTGAACGCCAGGGCGGACTAACTCATCCGCTGGTGCATTATAGATCACGAATGGCGTCTTCACTCGGAGGTGGTGCAAGTTCTCTTTCAACGGTGGGGAGAGCCTTGGTAGATCTATTTGCCACCGAAAAGAACGCGCAATGTCTGCCGTTCTGTGCGTTGGAATTTCCAAGGCGACGCTTTTCATTGCAAGTGGAGTTGTCGTCTTCTATACGCCGTTCCGCCTATTCCACTTCTGCCCAGAGTGCTGAAGAAGATCAAGCGAGACCGGGCCCAAGTAATTCTTGTGGCTCTGGACTGAACAAGAAAAGTTTGGTATCCTGAGCTCATGAACATGGCCATTGATCCTCTGATCAGACTGCCCTTTCGGGAGGATCATCTGATGCAGCAGCAGGGGACTGTCCTCCACCCGAACCTGTCCAACCTCCACCTCTTTGCGTGGAGATTGAGCGGCAACAGTAGACAGTTTCGATGTTCCTCCTGAAGTCTGTAACGTTATCTTGGCAGCCCAGGTGTCTCTCCACCAAAACAGGATAAGCCTGTAGATGGAACAAATTTGTGGCATGGTACACAGCAAAGGCTGTGGATCCCCTTTCTGCCACTCATTCGGAGGTTCTCCTCTTCATTCTTTCTTTGGCCGAGAAGGGCTCTGCTCTGGGCGCTTTTAAATGCCATCTTTCAGCCATTTCAGCCTTTCTTCACCTTCCTGATTAGCCTTCTCTTTTCAAGTCTCCCATTGTAAATTGCTTCTTTAAGGGCATTATCCACTTATTTCCTCCTGTTCGTTTCATAATGCCCCAGTGGGACTTGAACATTGTTTTGACTTAGCTTATGTGCGCTCCTTTCGAGCCACTACACAATTGTTCTCTCAGACTCGTGACTCTCAAAACTGCATTCTTAGTTGCCATCACCTTTGCTCATAGGGTCAGTGAAATTCAAGCTCTTTCTTCTAAACCTCCTTTCCTGGCTGTTCATCCTACAAGGTTGTCCTTCGCACTAGGCCTTCTTTTCTCCCCAAAGTGGTTACCTCTTTTCACAGAGGGCAGACCATCACCTTGCCCACCTTCTTCCCGCCCCCATATACTTCTAAAGAGGAGGAGAGGCTCCACCGTCTGGATCCAAAACGTGCTCTTTAATTTTATCTGAATCGCACAAAGCTTTTCCGGGTTGATGATCAACTCTTTGTTGGCGCTGATAAAGGTCGGGCCGTGCAGAAACGAACCATCTCTCAATGGCTTGTTCTCTGCATTCAAATGTGCTATTCTCTGGCGAAAAAGGAACCTCCATTGGGGTTGCACGCTCATTCCACCAGGGCGACGGCAGCCACTGCTGCTTTGGGACATAGTCCCCCTTAATGACACCTGCCAGGCAGCCACGTAGGTATCATTATACGTGGTCACCAAAAACAATACAGGCATTTGTAAAGCACACAGCTACCTCCGGAGAGGTGTCCCGGTGCTGGGGGCCGTCGGGAACAAGGTGCTGGGCTAACCTTCCACCGGTGATCGAACCGCGAGCCCCCGTGGTCTGGAATCAGCCACCCTGGCGTCTGTACCACACTACTTCCCTAACACTACTACCTGGATAGCCACGTCTGGAGAGACTGCTTCTTTGGCTGTTCAGTTCTCCAGGACTTTCTGGTGTGAACTTGGTTTGCAGACCCACCTCCGGGGTTGGTATTGCTGGGGTATCTAGTCTAAGGTAAGGAATCTTTAAGTAATAGTCTCTTTCAGATGAACAAGTTACTTACCTTGGGTAACAATATATCTCTAAGAGACATATATTAGTTATAGATTCCTCACTGCCCCATCCATCCTCCCCGTTCTGCGAACTGACTTCTAGAGTGAGGGACTCCCTTTCAGGACCCTAGTTGATGCACTAGTGGTCAGTGTCTTGCATGGCTCTGCTCTTCTGGCATGGAATGTCGTGTAAAGAACTGACGTCGGTACGCAGGAGCAGTGTCTTAAGTAGATACTGCAATATCATTCCGGGGGTGACGACACCAATGACGAACGCGGAGTTGAGTGGCGCCACCAACCGACGCACAGGGGTACTGCTGAAGAAAAATTCTCTGTATCCAGTTTTGACGTCTGGGGGCAATTTTAAGGTAATGAATCTATAGCTAATATATGTCTCTTACAGATATATCGTTACCAAAGGTAAGTAAGTTCAATAGGCTGTGGTAGTAACAAAGGTCTTGGACATCACCAGTGACTGTAATCTTCCTCCTCTCCTGCTGCGGCAGTGGCCAGTGACCTTTGAGTTCTCCTTCCATGGTCTTGCTCAGCTGGTAGGAGGCAGAATTCAATCTTTCCTACCCACTTGTAGGGAGATAACATCAGATCAATAGGTTATGCTCTGCCCCTTGAATTCCACATGTTTTTTTCTCAAACTTCAGCAGACCATCCCACCATCCTTCGCCAGAAAGTTCATTTGCTTTTGGCAAAGGAAGTCATAAGAGTCCCAGACACAATGGATGGCGAGGGGCTTTTTTCCCCACTATTTCTTGGTACCAAGAAAGATGGAGGATTCTCTCTAGACTCTTTCTCGCAGAAAGACAAATTGAAGATGCGGACTTCAGCCAGGGCCTTTCCGACCTGGATCGAGGGGATCAGATGATGTCCTTGGACCTGCAGGACGTAATTCACTGCATGCTGCTACCTTAGGTTTGTAGTGGGTACAGAGTATTTTCCAATTTGTTGTTCTACCGTTCAGCCTCACCCCTGCCTTTGTGTTTGCGCATATGAGGGCACTAATCGCAACCAATCTTTACAGGTCAGTGAACAATGCATTCCCTTTCATCGGTGAGTAGTTGCTGACAGAAGACTCGCTGCAGTCAGTAGCCTTGGTTACGCTCTTAATGGTGGAACTTTATCTAACTGCAGATTTTTCATCACCTTTCCCCCCCCCCCTCTATGTTTAGTGGAATGAACTCCTCAATGATTCTCAAAAGATGCAAAGCTAAATTTGGCACACTTTCACCACCAATCTGTCATGGCTGAGGGTTTCGGAAAAGTTCAAGAGAAACTGATGACAATGCGCAGGTTTTGGGCCTATATCTGTCGCTATATCTTCCCTTTCAGAGGTGGTGTGATGACGCCGCAATGTTCCATGCTGGAGCAGTTGCTTCAAAAATCTGGATCCAGTCCGGAGCTTGGGGATATTCGCGAGGTGATTTATCTGGCATGTACACCAGAAATAGCTTTATTAAAGGTAAGTAACTTGTTCCTTCAATCTACCAATCCACTGCTAAGAATACATGCAGGGTCCCAAATTATACCTAGCATAAGCTCGAGCCTCTCCTTCACCAACTACTACATAAAACATGAAGCCTTTTATTTAATATTTCAGATCTGTTGTCTTTATTTCTGTAATGCTGCAAAATGAAGCAAACCGACCTGATATGCAGTCGCAATCTGGAAAACTAAATCTGTTTGAAGCAACTAGGAACCACTTAAAAGCATTTCTTTGTCCAATGTATCTGAAAATTGCATCTCTTTCTGATTTCAGTCTGAATCTGGCTATGGATCAGAAACAAGCTTACGACGACATGGCTCTGTGGCATCTCTTGTATCTGGAGCAAGCGGGTACTCTGCTACATCTACCTCGTCATTCAAGGTTAGTGAAAAACTTATCCAGTCATTTTATTTCTCTCGATGTATCTGTGTTTTTTTTTTATTTTGTGTGTAATACGGTAGAAGCACTATTGTTTATCTTGTTAGTTTTGCCCCAAATGTTAGTCATATTAAGTGACCTTTAAATTTTGAGTTAAGAAGTTCAGAATTGATATATCAAATCGTGTCAAAGCTATTAGAAAATGGTGTGCTTTTATGTATTTTTTTTTCACATGCCAAAAATGTTATTTCATTCCATTGTTGAAGCCAATGTGGAAAAGGACAAATCAGAGCATTTTAAGTCAAGCTTGTTTGTTGTAACCGTCAGTTGCAGAATTGTTTAATCAGTAGTTCCCAAATGTTTTGGAATCTTGACTCTATTTTTAGAGTGACCAACATTCGCGGCCTACCTACCTTTAATAGACGTGAGGCGAGGCGATTTTTCAAATGTATCTAAAGCTTAGTATGATGGTGCATTGTCCTTCAGAGAAAGCACATTTTCCATTGAATGAGCCACTAACTTTGCACAGGCATTCAGTTTTATTGATAGAACGATTGACATATGACAGTGTGAAATCGGGTTTCTATGAATATTTATCATTAGTACATAACCAAGTATCGTGCATTGATTTGTTTTGCTCCTATTAAAATCTCTGTCTCCAGCACACTTAAGAATTACAGAAGAAATCTGCTTCATTTTTGCTTTCCTAACTGCTGAATGCATATAGTTAATTTACAGGCATTTAAATGTTGTGTTGCGAATACACGGCATCCCCTGGACTCCTTCAAGATTTTCACATAATTCACTTAAAAAACACTCTCACTTTGCTGTCGGAGAAAGAAATGTAAACACATATACTACAGCAATTTATGAGAAGACCTAGCCTGACATTTGACCTGTCTTTGAAGCACTGCAGGTAAATGTGACAAGTTAAACAAAGAATTCAAAGGCATCCATGTGTATTGCTCCTACTTTCCTGACCCACGGTTTGGGAAACCCTGAATTTATAGTAAAATGTTCTAGCTTCTTATGCCACAATGCACGCAAAAATCCATCAGGTGGCGGAGGCCAAGTTGTTTCTGACTAAGCTTCGCAAGGCCTAAACTGTCTATTTCCAGAAGGCAAGACACGTGTAAAGAGAGATTTCTTTTAAGACCTTCCCATTAAAAAAAACCCCACAAAAGCACCCTAGGTAGGTGAAGTTCTCTTCTTCCTCGAGGAAATGATCCCATTCCCATGTCAGTTAGGAGTTGCGATGATGTTATCTAGCACTGATCGCCTCCATGTCTGATTAAAATCCTTAACACCGAGCCAGAGTTTCGGGTCCATCAGCCTACTTTTGCTGACCCTGCACAATTGAACTGTTCCCCAATCCCACCCTTCCTCCCCGGAAGACGCTGCAACCTGCCACGGTGCCATCTACTGTTCAGTTGGAACACCATTCGGTGACCAGCAAACTAAGACTGCTCTCAGAACAGTCAGCGTCCGGAGGTAATTATCTGTGTGGCAAGGGAAAATATGGAGGCAATCTAGAATCATGCTCCCTGGATAGAGCACCTACCCGGGGCTTAGACATTTGCCAGGATGGAGGAGATTTTCAGTTCCGATCACGAAGTCCTTGCAGTGCCAATAGTGCTGTACAGAGGATGATTCGAAAGGCAGATAATGGCCTTCCTTATTATAATACTACTGTTGGCTTGCATCTTGATTACAAAATGCTAATGGACTGGGCACTTCACTGGAAGTGGCATCCATTACACCCATAATTCCTCTGGCCTGCTTCAGTGGAAGTTTATTCATTTACATCTGAAGCCCTAAAGGATGCTTAAAACTTGACCTTGACCTTGCCCTCAGTGTAAGAGCAGTCTAACATTTCGATTGAGCTCTTGCAATGCCCCTTCTCAGCAGTGGTTCACTTCCTTCCATTAAGCGAAGCCCTATCGGAGCCTGTCGTGCCTGCTTGGGAGAAACCCCTTTTTGGTCCAAGCAGTCCAGCTAGGCCTCATAGGCTGCTCCAGATGTTCTCTACTTTTTGACCCCTCACTGGAAAGTCTGGTTGTCCAAAGGTCATCCTATAAGCAGAACTTAAATGCCTTTCCTGCGGCACCTCCTGATAGAGTAAAAAAATATTGACTCTGTGGGCGAGAATCCTTTGTTCTGGCAACCTGACCCTCTGCATTGCTAATGCTACTTGCCCGAGGGTTGATCGGTTAATACTTCGTGGGACTTCGCAAAACTTCGTGATCAGCTTGCCAGATGTGAAAAAGCAGTGTATGGACCTGGGCGACCGGTGATGAATTGGATGCATCTGAACAGGTCTTTGTGTGGGCTGGGTTCTGCTGACAGTTTTGCTCAATCCATGCTATTTTGGCGTTCTTGGGTGCGTTCTGCTGTCCCATTCAGAGATCTCAAACCTTACTCATGGACATGCTATTCGAGGACCAGTGGCAGTTTGGAGAAAAAGCATTCTCTTCCCTGGAGGGAACAAAGATGCTGCTCGTGCATTGACCTAGCCTCCCCAGGATGAAGGGACCAACAACAATATAGAAAGATTTGTTGCCATCATGTCTTGCTAAACTAGTAGCAGAACATCATCTTAACCTTTTTTATTGTGGCCACATAGCAGGTCCACTTCCAAGACACGCTATCTGACAGCTTAGGTTGCCTTGGAAGAACTTTGATCGGCAACTACAAGTTGCTATGGGCAAGGAAGTGCACGATTACCATTTTGTGTATCACAACGGACATGTATGGAACAGGAGTCAGGACTCCTCCTGAGGGAATAACAGCAACAATCTTCCACACGTTTTTGAAGCATTGACTGGACTCTGAATGGCATACTGACAGCTTCTGTTTGGATAATTAGTAATTTAGTGCTCAAAGCGTTGCCACAGACTCTTAGTATCGCAGGGTTATAACTCTGACAGATTAGGCATTATAATGCAATCTAATCTCAGAGGCCTTTCCCATGTCTTCTTTGTAACCTAGTCCGAGCTGACATTGCTACAGTTTCACATCAGTCTGTTATCACTCTTCTTGCCTGTGTCTCATTGCTGATTGGCTAGCTCTACGGCAACAGCTGGATTATGTTTATTCTACATGCGATATTAAGGATCTATCCATTATTTTTGGTCTGAATAGATGTTTCTTCCATTTTTGTCCTGTGTCCTAGTGGTGACAAGCATTCCTCTTCTTGAATCATTTCAGAAACTCTCAAGGATGAATTAATTTACAGTATTTGGTGTGTCCAGTGATGAGTGGGTAACTGAGCTACAGATAGACTACCTCAGTTCTTGGATTAAGCTGATCAGCATACTGCTAGCACAGTCTGCCAGGGTATTGGCTTTTCTGTTAATTTATTCCTAGACCTCTGTATCAGGAAGTTTCCATACTTAGCAGAATACAAACTTCTCCACTCCATTAATGCCTTGTAATTTTATTTAGCTCAGCTCGGACGCCTTATTCTAGTTCTTGAGAAAAAAAGTAGTATGTTAAAGGACAACCCAAAATTAGGAGTACCCAAGTCTGAGCCTACTATTTATATTAGTAGATCTGGCTCAACAGTGTTAGCTCATGTTAATATTGTAATATCCTGATTCGCCTTAATCTGTGTTCTGCCATTTTGGATCACACGTCAATAAAAAGTTTGCAAAAGCTCGGTTTAGAAGCCTCCCCCAGCCTATTGCTGTTAAATGATGGTACAAGGAATACCAAGGCTATGTAGACTAGAATCCAGCTCATGCCTCTTTAATACACTATCAGGCACTCCCGGCCCCTTTATCGCATTCTTGCAGGTTCCTGCGTTCTCCCTTTGTGACAGTTTATCCATCGTTCTCTGCTCCTTTTACCTTTGTGTGTTTTTCTCTAGTTTGCTTTCTGTAAATGTCTGATGAGCAAATGTAAGGGCTGGGCCCCATCTGCAACCACCAGCTCAAATTAAGCACTGCTCATATGCATCAGTTTTTACAGGTTAATTACAGGGATAACCACTTAATTTAAATTGGAATTGTTTACAAAATCTGGTTTTAGCCCAGCATTGTATCCCCTTCAACCACATCTACACAGCAGGTTCCTGGTAGCCTACATTTTCTCTGAAACTTGGAACCCCTGCTTACCCATATTTCTGCACACCTCCCTATGCCAGTTCGGCCTCTCCATCCCACAGTAACACAAGCCCCGTTGCTAGTGGCCTACTTAAGCAGAAGTACAATTTTGTAATATGGAGTATCCATCACTAAATGGTATGGAACATAAGTAATGATTCTTCGGTTTTACTGGATGATTCTTTTCTTGTGGTCCTATTACCATGTTAGTCATTTTAAGTAGTTATTCCATCATATTACTTCTGCATTATTGTACCATAATGGATAACTATTGTTGATCTTGAGCCATGAAAATAATGCTGTGACGTGAAGCCCTTATCAAAATACTGGCTGACTGACGGTGAGTGTTTTACTCTCACCTTTATTCACCTGCACATAACTCTGTACTCGTTCCAGTTTTTAGTTTCAGAATTTCACTTAGTCTCTGATGTCCCTAACCAATCAGCTTTGTATGTTGTTGCTTTGTTCAGACTGTTTTGTTGGATATTCTTACAGAAAGAATATCAAATCTGGTAATTGATCTCAAGTGAGATTTGGGAGCTAGTTGTCTGACATTTGGTCAGGTTCTTCACATGCCAACGTCTCCCTCAAGAACTTAAACCTGTGATCGACCTAGGATTTCAAGTTAGCTGTCTCTTTTCTAGTTTCTGTAAGCTGTATACTACCTTCTGGTAGCAAACACAGTAAGTAACCACTAAAATAATTTCGAACTTCCTCAAACTTTCATTGAGTGTAAGGCAGGATTACAAAAATAATAATAATCTTTGTATTGCATTTTCAAATAATAACAACTTATGAGGCTCATCACAGCGTCACCTTAAGCCAATAGCAATAGGTAGCTAATGTCAAAACACATCTTTCCCACAATTACTTAGCATATTCCATATTCAGGTACAGCTTTCCCCTTTGTCAATATGCATCTGAAAACAATCTACATATCTCTCAATCCACCATTTCAATATAAGCCAGGGCCCCCGGGGGGGGGCGCGGCCTAGATGGCGGCGAGGTAGGACTCACTGTTCTCCGCTCCTGCCCGCCGCCTTTCCATTCCAGCACAGCACGGAAATCCTGGGGCCCACATAGCCTGAGGGGACGTGGTGAAGAGCCGCGATGGACCCTGGACCTGGCCGGTGACCGAAAGTCTGACCCACGCAGCTAATGCGAGGACCCGGCCGTCCCGCGTTGGGGCGGCCTAGACAATGAGATGGTTGTCCCACCACCGAGGCCAGCATCTATTCTCCCGATTCTCCCGACACAGGTTCGCTGACCGGTGACCCCCCCCCAGATGCGGGGATAGCCGCACATCGGACGACTCACCAAGGAGGCTGTGTCCGACCAGGCTGGCAGAGGTGGGCCGACAGCTCACGAAGCCGGGGTGAGGAGCGTGGGAGGCACCGGTGGCCCCCGTGGCGTCCTGGGTGTGAGCCGAGGGACCCTCGCTGATCGACATCGACAGGCAGTTGGCAGGACTTGGACTATTCTGGCGCGCTGAGTCACGACAAGCCCGGGTCCGGAGTTTGGCTAAGCCGGAGCAGGACGCGCAGGCCCCAGCAGCACGTCACGCAAGTCCGTGGCATCGGGGGGCGCTCGTCCTAGTGGGCCTGGCTGCCCCGCCCCCTCTGACAAAAGCCGGTAGCGGGATAAGACTGTTGGCGGTGACTCCTAAGAAGAACCCCTGGGGCCAGCGGAGACCAGGAGCGGCGGCTTACCGACCCCGGAGCTACTGCCTGACAAAAGGTGAGCGACCACGGCAGCGGCGATGGGAGTTGTTGGGGCCTAGGCGCATGGACACTGGGGACTGGCTCAAGCGGCCTGACAGCGGAGAGGGGTCGAACCTTGGGATCCCCCTGGTAAGCCTGCAACACTGACAGCGCCTGCTCCGCAGAGTCCTGGAGAGCTGTGTGAAGACCGAAAGGGCTCTTTGGAGTAGCTGAGGGGAATCCACGTGGCGGGAATCCGCTGCACTGTGGCCTGCAGGTGCCCGGGACAAGGCCCTTCTCCTGGTAGCGGGTGGCGGCGGGGCCCGGACATTTTGGGACACGGAGTACCGGAGGAAGAGCGGACACAGTTGAACATCTGAGGTGGCTCCCCCGCTGGCAAGCACAATAGTGAAAGCTACTTTGAGGGGCTGGCGTAGGCTGTGACAGTTATTGGCCGCACATGAGCCTACTTCATTGGAGTCGCCATTTTGGGGCCACCGCTAAGAGTGTGGGGTGCTACACACGTGGGTCTCCACAAGAGGGCTTCGGATCCATCTGGGCATCAGCCTCCCCCGGCGGAGTAGTGGGCGTCCCTGGCCCCACCTACTGCACAAACGATGGACCGCCGGCCTGCTGCCCAGCGCCGAGACCCCCGGTGCTTGCACAGCCCAGATACAAGGGGCTACCTCGCCCACCCACTGGGACACTCAACCTGCAGCGGAGTGGGGGCTAGAGAAGGCCATAGAGGTGACTTGAGAGACCAAAGGAGCGCTGGGTGCCCCTGCCCAGCCGTGTCCTCCCCCCTGGAGAGCCACCAGTTCACTAATCGGCACACTACAGGGCACCTGCGTGGTGGCTACACAACATGTCCAGAGCCAGGAACAATAAACAAAAAACCCTTACAGACATCTTTGGCCGCTCACAGTCCATACCTAACATGGCTACTGCAATGCCTGAAGCGGGGACCTCAAAGCCTCCCACAGCCAGCGGGGATGAACACATCACGAAAGCCTTCTTGGAGTCGCTCTTCCTCACTCTTAGGGAGGGCATTCAATCAGTGAAGATGGAATTTGCCACGGAAGTCAGAGATCCGCAGGGACTTAGATGGAGTAGGGGAAAGAGTGGCAACCCTCGAGGAGAAAAGCGACGCTACAGTATCCGATATCACCCTGCTCCAGCAAGAGGTCATCCGACTTAGACTAGAATGTGAACATTCAAACACATATGGAAGACCCAGAAAACCGATCCTGAAGACACAACATTAGGATCCACGGAGTTAAGCCCTCCAACGACACCCGAAATCTCTAAACATTTACACAGGGCCTTTTCTGTCACATTCTTGGGGAATCGCAGGACACCAAAGTTGTGCTGGACTGGGCGCACAGGCTGAAGCCATCCCCGCTAAAGCAAGAACCCTCCACCCCATCTCATTCGGGGGTCCTTCCCCTGTGCTATACCTGGACCTCGCTCTGATCACCCTGCAACAACAGCGGCAGTTCCGCCCAGTGACTGACCATCTCCGGCAGCAGGGGATATCATATTCCTAGGGCCACCCTTTCCGCCTTATTATTCGCCATGATGGCCGCCTCCGCCAACTTCGCTCCTTGGTGGAAGCATGCCACGTTCTGGGTTTGGCGGCACCAAGCGAAGACGACTAGGAGCGCAGCGTTACTTCGGGATCCGAGACGTCCCCATCAGGATGGCAGGCGGTGTCTTCGGCGTCCGCACAACTCGGAGAATGCCAGAGGTCGACAAGAATCCCTGACAGCGGCCGCGGAAACGCCTGCCGGAGAAGACTCCACTGCCAAATGACTGCCCCACAGCATTGAACACTCATTTTGTCTATTTGCTGGGTTTGGGAGTGAGGCGGGGGGAGTGCGCCCCCTTTTGGTACCATGGTTACCCCCACATGGTTGACTGACCAGTCCTCCCAGGCCGGCGGACTATTTAGGTTCTTGAAACATGTTTTGGGGTTTTGTTGATCGGTTTGGGTTCCCTCGTCCACCTCCCCTGGTTGCCCTTTGAAAGTTTTCACCTCATGACTTGCTGGTCAGCTCATATGTGCTCAGCCGCCTTTGAATTCCCCTATGTCAGTTAGTTATGGCCAGCAGAGTCTACCACACGTGTCCTGATCCTAATCCCTGATGACACAATACTCTCTTAAAATCCTCACCCTCAACGTGAGGGGCTTTAACAATCCAATCAATCGCAGGGCTCTCCTCCATTACCTGGAACGTTTAAAGGCAGACATATGTTTACTTCAGGAGACCCACCTTCTTTCCAAGGACCACCACAGGTGACCTTACCATGGACGGACCACTTTTTGGTACCCTTTTCTTGGGAAATCCCCACTCTCGCTTATTCGATTCCAAAAACCCAAGTCACCGACCGACAATGGCGCAAACTATCACCGGAGATCTGGGCCGCCTCTCTTGCAGAGTCCACTCCTGCGCTCTCGTCTGATCCCAATATAGCTGACAAACAATTCAGCGACTGGATCACTTCCTCACTGGATACGTTACTCCCGATAACTACCACCCTGAAACAACCTAAAAGAATACCACCTGCTTTATGGTACACTCCTGAGCTTAAAACTCTGCGGCAAGAGTGCAAAAGAACCGAACGCTCATGGAGGCGCGATAAAACAGCAACCAACAAGACCATCTACTCTACTTCTCTCCTGACGTATAAAACTGCTATCCATAAAACCAAAAGCACGTTTTTCCAGGAGAGAATAGAGAACGCAGGCTGCTCCAGTAAGGAAGCATACGTCATCCTTAAAGAGCTGTCTAAACCCCAAAGACAAGGAACAAGACCCATTGCCGATCCTGAAGTCGATCTGGAGAAATGCCAGAAACTGGCCAATTTCTTCCACGATAAAATCAGACTAATTCTGGAATCTATCCCCCCCTCCAGTCCTGAGGAAAATATCGCCTGCCCACACACTACCACCTGCCTGTCTACGTGGGGCCAGGTCACGGTGGACGAGGTGAGAAATGTGCTCAACTCTATGAAGAGCGGCTCCCCCAGTGATCCTGCTCCTCTCCATATCCTTAAAGAGGTAACCCCTACTATCATCCCTTCCCTTACCTGCTTGATTAATACCTCTCTCCAACAAGGAGCTGTACCCCCAAGCTGGAAGAAGGCGGTGGTAAAAGCCCTGCTGAAGAAACCTACATTGGACCCCGAGAATATGGCTAACTACCGACCCATCTCCCTATTGCCTGGAGTAAGTAAGGTCGCAGAAAAATTGGTCAATAGGAGACTCTCTCAGTTCCTAGAAACCAATAATAAATTAAAAAGCTCCCAGACAGGTTTTCGACCTGGACAGGGCACGGATATCACCCTTCTGGCTGCTGTAGAGGAGGCAAGAGCACTATTGGATGGGGGAGGATCAGTGGCAGTGATCCTCCTCGACCTTAGTGCAGCGTTCGATACAGTCGACCACCAACTACTTATCGAAAGACTGACTAGGATGGGAGTGAAAGGAACAGCCCTATCTTGGCTTTCATCTTTCCTGGCCCAACGCTCCTACCAAATCTGGGAAAAAAACGCCCGCTCCTCCGAAATGCCCCTCCATTGTGGTGTCCCTCAGGGCTCCTCCCTGAGCCCCACTTTATTTAATATCTATATGTCCACATTGGAGGAGGTTATCATCCCTTTCGGAGTGAGCGTCGTCAGCTACGCCGACGACACTCAACTAGTGGTGTCTCTGTCCCATCCCAAGCAGCAGAAAGCTGATCTGTTCGACTGTCTTACGCAGGTTCACCACTGGATGAACAGATCAGCCCTAAAACTCAACGGGACAACAACCGAGGTCCTTATACTTGGCCCAAAAGGAGCCTCACTTCCCCTGGACAGCTGGCCAGCCTGTTTGGGTCCGCCCCCTGACCCTAAGGAAGAGGTGAAAAGTTTGGGGGTGTGGATCGATTCCGATCTCTCCTTCACCTCACAAGCTAAGAAGGTGGCAGGGACTTGTTTCGGCCTCTTAAAATCTCTGAGGAAAGTCCTGCCCCTTCTCCCCCCTAAATCCCAAAAACTTTTAGTCCAAGGTCTCATAATATCGAGACTGGACTATAGTAACGTGATTTATCTGGGTGCCCCCGAAGCGACCCTTACTAAACTACAGACAATTCAGAACGCGGCCGCCCGGATCATCACTAACACCCCGGCCAGATCATCTGCCAAGCCCGCTCTCAAACTTCTCCATTGGCTCCCCATAAGGCAGAGAGTCAAATTTAAAGCCTTATGTCTCGTTCACAAAACGCTGCAGAACCAAGGCCCTCCTGTTCTCAGCAAAATGGTCACTCCCTATAGGAACTCTAGGCCCCTCCGCTCCAATGCAGAAAACTTTACTACCACTCCTAGATTCAGAAAAACACGAGCAGGAGGAAGACGTTTCTCGGTTCAAGCCTCCCGCCTTTGGAACGCACTTCCCCGTAACTTACGTCTTGAACCTCAATACCTGCGCTTCAGGAAACTGTTAAAAACATCTTTTTCCCTAAATCCTGCACATCCCCCCCCCCTCCTTTCTGCCCCAGTTTCCCCCTTTCTTCCCTTGTCCTTCTCAGTTTCTTGCTCCGATGATCTGGTGAATTCAGGGTTCTTCAGCGCTGGGATACCTCTGGGTGACTATCGCGCTTTACAAAAATAAATAATAATAATAATAATAATAATAATAACTATCCTCCTCAAACACGTCGAAATCAGCAGGGGTGGCTATTTTAGTATCCCGTTCTTTTCCCAGAAGGGTCATCCAGAAGGTAGCGGAAATTAGAGGTTGCTTACTCGCATACCAGTTCATGATAAGGGGAATGACTCTCGCTATAGGTTCCATATACGCACCTCACTAAGGGCAGACCAAGTTCATCCTCAAGGCCCTTCAGGAGGCAGCCATGGCCTCGGACAGACACTTACTACTGGGGGGGAACCTCAAAATTGTGTTTGATAATGAGCTAGATCGTTCCTGTCAAAGATCGACCCAGGCGGGCGTTCTCCCTCCCACGTGGCGAGCATTACTCCATGACCTTGGGTTGTCTGATCTCTGGCGTCACTTCCACCCACGCACTGCAGCGATACTTTCTATTCGGGGGCCCAGAAGGCCTAGGCGCAATTGGATTATTTCCTTTGCTCCTCATCCCTCCGGGCCCACGCACTAGACACTGATATTTTTACGGTCTCCCTTTCGGACCACTCCCCAGTCCTAGCCACCTTTCGGCTTCCGTGCTCACCGCGCCCCTGCAGACACTGGCGCCCGCGTGACACGATGCTACATCTCCCACCAGTGATTACTCAAATTCAGAAAGCCATTGTGGATTAGATCACCCTTAATGCTAACTCTGACACTTCCCTAGGGACTCAATGGGCAGCCTTAAAGGCGGTCCTTAGAGGGGAATTCATAGCGATCTCCTCAGCCCACAATCTGGAGAGAGACTGCAAGAGAGCGGAACTCACTCTGGATTTTGGAGCTTGAGCAGTAACACCAAAGAACAGGCGCTTCTCGTGCATGGTGCCAGCTCTGTGTGGAAAGGAAGCAACTGGCTGCCCTGGACCAAGAGAGGGCCGAATATGCGGCCCTTAGGCTACGCCACTCTTATTACACGGGGAGAGACCGATGCAGCCGTCTCCTAGCTAATAAACTGCGCGAGGCCAGGTAGAGGGAAGTGGTCCAGACAGTTCGAACACCAGGGGGCGAGCTTGTGTCCGAGGACGCAGAGATAGCTGAAGTCTTTTGTGACTTCTAAGCAGACCTCTACACGGGAGACCCTTTAGATCCTACACGCAGTGCTGAATATATAGCTGCTGCTGATATCACCTTATTGTGTCAAGCGCAAGCTGACCACCTAGACAGGGCTATACAGATAGAGGAAGTAATTTCGCCGATCTCCCGTCTCAAGGTGGGCAAGTCACCTGGCCCAGATGGCTATACGGCCGCCTTTTATAAAACCTTCTGCAACCAACTGGCCCCCATCCTGACCGGACTGTTCAACACTTTTGAGCAAACAGGAGCGATCCCGGGAGAGATGCTAGAGGCAGCCGTGGTCGTTATTCCAAAGCCAGGAAAGGACAGAACTGCATGTAGCGCGTATAGGCCCATATCCCTACTTAACATAGATTTTAAAATATACACTAGCCTTTTAGTCGCCCGACTGGCGCCTTACATGGCCCAGTTAGTCGAGCCTAACCAGGCCGGTTTTATCCCAAAGAGACAAACCAGTGACAACACTAAGCGTATTTTACACCTAATAGTAAAAGGTTCCCGCACCCAAGGCGAGTATATGCTCCTGGGCATCGATGCAGAGAAGAAGGCCTTCGATAGGGTGCACTGGCCTTACCTAGAGATGGTCTTATTGGCCGCTGGCTTCGGCGAGAAACTTCGCACTCGGATCTTGAATTGCTATCAATTGCCAATGGCGACAGTCCGAGTCCATGATTCAGAAAAGGGGGTGGTGATGAACAGAGTGTCTGAATTAAGCAGACCACTCTTACCCAGTCCAAAGATCAGGGCTTGACCCATCACCGTTATTTATCTCACTGCACCATCCCAGCTCAGAACCTGGCTATATGCAAATCAGTCTGTCCCTGGCTCAGTGCATCATGGGAACAGGGCAGACTAAACTACCAAGCCAATTCTTCACCAGAAAGGAGACAAGCTACCGGGGACCGGTTTCTGGCATTTCAGCCGTCTTCGGCCCGGCTTGCTTGAATCCTGATGGTGCAGTGAGAAAGGGACTCATGACTGAGTATACCCTGCCACACCTATAGTGGCCAAAAACGATTCAGAAAAGGGGATGGTGATGAACAGAGTGTCTGAATTAAGCAGACCCTGATCTTTGGACTGGGTAAGAGTGGTCTGCTTAATTCAGACACTCTGTTCATCACCACCCCCTTTTCTGAATCATTTTGTCCACCATAAGCGTGGAAGGATATACTCAGATGTGAGTCCCTAGCTCATTGCACCATCAGGATTCAAGCAAGCCGGGCCGAAGACGGCTGAAATGCCAGAAACCGGTCCCCGGTAGCTTGTTTCCTCTCCAGTATAAGAATTGGCTTGGTAGTTTGGTCTGCCCTGTTCCCATGATGCACTGGGCCAGGGTCAGACTAATTTGCATATAGCCAAGTTCTGAGCTGGGATGGTGCAGTGAGCTAAAAAACGGTGATGGATCAAGCCCTGATCTTTGGACTGGGTAAGAGTGGTCTGCTTAATTCAGACACTCTGTTCATCACCACCCCCTTTTCTGAATCAGTCCGAGTCCATGGACACACCTCTTCTCGTTTCTCCATCGGGAGGGGCACTAGACAGGGATGCCCCCAGTCGCCCCTCCTCTTTGCGCTCTATATTGAGCATTTAGCACTTGGGGTCCGATGGCACCCTTGCATGACTGGGATTATGTTTTGGGGGATACTCATACCATAAGTATTTACGCAGACGATATTCTGTTATCTCTGTTGGAACCAATCACAGCTCTGCGTGCCCTCTTTATCGAATTACATAGCTGTGCCCAGGGATCGGGCTTTAAAATTAGTATGGACAAATCTGTGGCCCTCAATAGCTCCCTCTCTTCGCACACCCTTACTCACCTCTAGGAAGAACACCCGATGCAGTGGGCGACGGCCGCGATCCCACACCTAGACGTCTAGCTCGCCCCCACCATTCAGGCCACCTCTG
The DNA here is from genome assembly GCF_964263255.1 of Lissotriton vulgaris. Taxonomy (NCBI): domain Eukaryota; kingdom Metazoa; phylum Chordata; class Amphibia; order Caudata; family Salamandridae; genus Lissotriton; species Lissotriton vulgaris. Next base: position 518,152,080 of record NC_141689.1, read on the forward strand.
CCCAATGTCCTGGCTAGGCAGGATCGCAGCTACAAAAATGACTGTACTACTTCAAATTTTATACATCTTCCAGACTCTTCCCCTCTGGCCCCCTCAGGGTTGGATCCAACAAACTCAAGCGGACCCGCGCTTTATTTGGCACGGCCGTAAGCCCTGGTTCCGACATCCGGTTGCAGTCCTACCAACAGAGAGGGGAGGGGTGGGGGTACCCGACCTTCAGCTATACTTCCACGCCGCTCAGCTTAGGTACCTAGTGGAGTGGCAGCACCTGGAATCAGAGAGGCATTGGCTGTTCCTGCTACCAGGCGGTAGCGGGCAGGCAACTGCAGGGCGTCCCCTTCCTCCTCAAACACCATCGACCGGCTAATCTCTATGCTTCATACATCACTGGCACCACTCTGGAATCCTGGAACATGCACCAATGTTTCCTCACAACTGACCAACTTCCCATCGCCCCTCACACCGATATTTGACAATCCGGAATTCCAACCTGGTACAGATGCCCGGGCCCATCAAGATTGGCAATCTTCCCCCTGCAGGTCCTTGGGACACCTTTTTGACTTGGACGGTATTATTCCATTTACGCAGCTCAGGGAACACTATGGTCTTGCAGAGAAGGAGCGTTTGCCATACCTCCAGTTTAGACACTGGGCACTAAATCCACAAATTAAACCGCAAGCACAGCGCCTTCTATCTCCCTATGAAAAGTGGCTGATAACATGCACCTCTGACAAAAAAATAATCTCTGACCTTTATAAAATGCTCCTAGCCAACACCACTCACACATATGAGAGCCGAGTCCGTTAGGAGAGAGACCTAGGGAGAACCTTGAGCCACAAGGAAAGGGAGGGCATTTACCATAGGGCACAACACTCTGCCTACCATATGGGCCTCACAGAGACCTTAACCAAGATTGTCACCTATTGGTATTATATGCCTGAGCACCTACACTGCTTTGACCCCTGGCGGACTGTCTTATGCTGGAGGGGGTGTGGGAAGGTGGGCACATTGGAACACGTCCTCTGGAGCTGTACCTGCATACAACCACACTGGTCCCAAGTCCTCGACGAAATAGACTTACATTTTGAGACCCAGCTCCCTCGCTTCCCCTCCTATATCCTTCTGGGTCTGCCCAACCCACTGACGTACCCACTTAAATCCCAGAAGGGTCGGCTGATGACGATTGCCCTAGGAGCAGCCATACAGAACATCTTGATACACTGGCGCTCTACCCAACTCCCTACACATTCTGGCTAGTTTCAGAGACTCTGGCATGTGTTGGATATGGAGAAACTCACCCTCACGCCGGCCGGTAGGGGTGGTCAGAGTTTCCCGAGCTGTGACGTTCCTTCCTGACTCTCCTGGTGTCTGAGTTCCGAGAGTTGACATGCCCTAGATACCTCCGATTGCTGCATCTTCCTGATACACAGATCCCAAGCAAAGAGACCACGAAACGTCGTAAATGGCGTTGCTGATCAAAATTCTTCTTCTCCTTTTATTTCCTTTTCCCCCCTTTTTTTGTTTTCGGTGGACGAGGGGTGGGTGGATGGGGTGGGTGGAGGGTAGGGAAGGGGAGGGTGGCTTGGGTGCGTTCTTTGTTTATGTCCTTCTCTTGTTCAGTTTGTTAACCCGCTCCATGCTTCTTGCCCTTGGTAATGATTTGTATTGCAACCTTGCAGTCTCTCTCGCAAGGTGGTAGAGGAGTTGAGGGTCTTGTCTTTTATGCCTGTTTGAAATTTAATAAACCGATTTAAGCCAGAGTCCCCAACATAACCAAGAAATAATATAAAACTAAACAATCACGTGGCATTTATCATACATGACCTGGACAGTGTATGTCGTAGGGCGGGCATGGGCCAACCGCGGGGAAGGGCGGGGAGCCCTTCACTCCCGGGCGAGTGGGGTTCGCACGGGCAGGTGGGCGCGAAAAGCAGAAGTATCACAGATGGGTCAGGGTTTGCTACGTTTGAAAGCGGTGAAGGGCCTGCAATCTGGTTTTGTTTAGTGACAGCTGATGACCGGAGAATCAGTGGGTAAGATTTATGCCGTAAATGGAGGTCCTCCCCTAGCTTCACATGGGTTTCCTGCAGCGCTACTATGTGGGCGTGGTGGTCCCCCAAAAACCTCAAGTCGTTGTTTCTTAATAGGGGAATTTAGCCCCCCATGATTCCAGGACATATACTTAGGAGATTAGATCTCGGTCTCTCAACGCGACCCGGCAACCAACCCACTTGCCACCAACCCTCCAGAATGTAAAACCATATGACATGCACCACGGTAATAAGATAACAAAACACGAACAAAACTGTCAACTACGAAGTCTCCAAGGTGATGAAAAATCTTCACTACTGGTGACTCCAGGGGCGCGTCCAGGACCGCACCTAGAGCCACGCTTTTGCGTATCACTGGACACCCAACGGTCTCTAGCATTTTCTCGCCTAGGCCGAGGTGGATGGGAAGTTCCCAGGTACATAGGAGTCATCGTCCCCAGCTTGTCACTGACTTGTAACCCAAGCCCCTGGACCAGAGTTCCAGCTGCAGATTGGTGTTTTGACAGGCGCAGGGTCTCTGGATGCACATAGGCCTGAGGGCTACATACCACATAGATAAGAGCCATATGTCAGAGGTCCAACATTTGTTGTTATTTGAAACTTTTGGCCCTTGTCCTCCCCCCTTCAACCTCCTGGGGGTCTGACAGGACCTCGATTGGCATTGCTCCAGCGGCTGTTCCTCACTCGCCTGTGCCGGGGTCTACTGCGCTGTCATTTCTAAACCGAGCAGAGCCGCCTGTATCGAGATCAGCTTGAACCCCATCTCTGATCGGCACGCCTCGAGTGTAGCGCTAATGTCCGCCTTGATGTCCTCTCAGAGTTCCTTTTTGAACTTCTACAACGTCTTCAGAAGGTCCTCCCTGGTGAGCAAAACCAAAGGGGATGATGGACGGAGTGTTGGAACATTGCAAGCACTCACCCCCAGTCAACTGATCTGGGTTTAATTCATCATCATTCTTTAGCTCACTCCGCCACCCCAGTTCAGACATGGCCATATGCAAATCAGTTTGACCCTGTGCCTCATGGGAACAGCCCAGCCTGAACTGCCAAGCCATGTCTTCCCCGGACCGGAAACAAGCATCCTGGGACCGGTTTCTGACTAATCAGCCGTCATCAGCCAGGCTAGCTTGAATCCAGTGGCAAAGTCAGCAAGGGACCCACGTCTGGGCATACCCTGCCGACTTAGGGCGAACAAAGCAAAACTGAAGGGGATGATGGACGGAGTGTTGAACATTGCACGCAGCCACCCCCAGTCAACTGATCAGGGTTTAATCCATTATCATTCTTTAGCTCACTCCGCTACCCCAGTTCAGACATGGCCATATGCAAATCAGTCTGACCTTGTGCCTCATGGGAAGAGTCCAGCCCGAACTGCCAAGCCATGTCTTCCCTGGACCGGAAACAAGCATCCTGGGACCGGTTTCTGGCTAATCAGCCGTCATCAGCCAGGCCAGCCAGCCATGGTGAGCACCATGTTGAGCACCATGTTGGCCACTGCTTGGGCTTCCACTTCTCTGCTTGTGGCTCTGCAGGAGCAAAATAACTTGAGTCCGTTGGTCTGAGCTTTTTTGGGGGGCATATGGGTGAAGGCCTCGGTCAGCATGATGCCGCCCCCAGACAGTACAAGCACTCAGCCGGGCCGACACAACATGCTGAAGGGGAGTGGAGGGGTCGCACAGATGTGCTGTCCACTGAAGAGCTTTTTGACAGAGCGGGCTCACATTTTCCTCAGCAAGGACTGATGTAGCATCATCTAAGGTTTACTCACTGTGGTCTCTTGCTAGCTACTAAGGTTCGGTTGCGTCGATTCCACATTGGTAATACCGCCAACTTGCAATCACGCCCCACTTCCCGGGTCCTCCTGGAACCGGTGGCCCTACCCCGCAGAGTCATTCCCGCAAATAGGCAGTTCAGCTTAGTGCGGGCCCTGAGGGCGCCATGTTAGGGTCAAGGATCAGGCAGCTGTTTTTGCTTGTGGTTGTTACAGTTTAAAAAGTGAAGTTTTTAACCTGCCCTGATTGCATTTCTCAGCTGGTTTGGTTAGAAACCTGTGGTTTTTACTTGCCGGTGACAGTTTCATTTAACCTGTTGAATTGTGAGATTTGCAGTTAGAAATATTTTTTTCCCCTCATGTTCCCCGTGACTACCCTGTTTTTTTTTTTTTTTTTTTTTTTTTACAACTCTTTTTATTGACAAATCGCATAGAAGATATAGCTCTCCGTACCCCGGAGGAACTGTGGCAAATACAGTACAGCATAAGCAGCGATTCAGTTTGCAGTAATATTTAAACAAGGAAAAGAAAACCCCCAGCCCCTTACCCCCCCGTCCTGACCCACCCCCTCCCCACCCCCTGCATGGCGTCTCTCTCGTACTGCAGCTAGCGTATATACATGACATTAAGATATTGAACATCTCCCTCATGTGCCCGTCGCCTCCGCCCCTTCAACATCTCTAGTCGGTGCCGGAGGTTCCAGCCACAGGCACCTGTAGTCCGCCCATCTTTTCCAGATTTTATAATGTTTTGTGGGGCAACCTCTGGCCTCAAAGATCGGCCGCTCAAGACCCATACAGAAGTCCAGGCCCTTTTTCCACACAATCACTTTGGGAGCACTGGGATCCTTCCACGCCTGGGCCACATCCCTTTTCGCCACCGTAAGTCCCAACAGCAGTAGGTGCCTCTTATAGATGTTACCCCTAACTCCTTCGAGGATATGAAGTAGGCCTAGCTTAGGGGTACGGGGGAGGTCCCAGCCCAGCACTTCCGACAAACAGTTCCGCACACCCGTCCAAAATTTCGCCAGACCTGCACAATCCCACACTGTATGCAAAAAATCCCCTAATTCGTGATAACACCTCAGACACGTCGGGGACTCAATCAGGCCTGCCCTCCACAGCCTCTCCCTAGTATAATAAGCGCAATGGAGATATTTAAATTGTATAAAGTGCAGGCGCATGGCAATAGTTGCTCCCTCGGGGAATTCAAGGGCTTCTCTCCAGTCTTCCTCCTCTAGTTCCCCCACATCTTTCACCCAGCGATCACGCAGTGTCTGTAGATCAGAAGAACAGTGTATGACTAAAGTCTGATGATTTCTGGAGATTTTCTTCTCTCCCAGGTCCCCCATGAACAGCTTTGCCTCTATTGGGCTGAATTCGGGCAGGGTGTCTAATCCCTCTAGTGCGGGTGTGATGGCATGCCTAAATTGTAAGTATCTGAAAAACTGTGTTCGGGGCATACAAAACTCTTCGCTAAGTTCTTGAAATCATTTAAGCGTTGTCCCCCTCAGGACATGCCCCAGCGTGGATATCCCTATCAGGTCCCAACCTTGAAAGCCCCGCAATAGTGTTGGCGCCGGCAGTCGCCCATTGTGCCATAGTGGGGTCTCTTTCGTCTGCTTCCCCCACCATCCCATACGACGCAGTGCCTGCCGCCATATCTGGAAGACCACCTGGGTCGCCCTTGGCAGCCTCCTTCTCAGCCTTGCCGAGTACAGAATAGTTTGCAGTGTATCTGGGGTCATCATATATCTTTCTAGGGCGTATGCGGGGTCTCCTCTATCGTTGTACCACCATTCATTCAAAACGACCAGGTGGGAAGCCTAATAGTATGACAGCATATCTGCTGTCGCCAAACCCCCACAATACGTGGGCAAGAAGCAGGTACGCAAGGCCACTCGTGCCGCTCCTCCGGCCCACAGGAATCGGCCCAGTGCCGAATTAACCTGTCGGAACCATTGCAGCGGAATGGAATATGGATGATTCTGTAATTGATATAAGAGGCGCGGGAGGGCAACCTTCTTAAAAATGGCCGACCTGCCGTCCCAAGCAATTGTCGGTGAGACCGTCAGGAATACCCCCAGGTACTGGAGACCTCCTATAGCGATCTGCAGTGGCGATGCCCACGGCCCAATTTCCATGCGGTTATCTAACAGCCAAATGGTGGATTTCCGGGGGTTGAGGTACAATCCCGAAACCTCTCCAAAGATTTTCATTACCTCCAGAACCCTAGACCCGGATCTATTCACGTTGGTAAGGAAGAACAGGACGTCGTCTGCATATAGCGCTATTCTGTCAGACGGTCCCTCCTCCCATTCGAAGCCCCTCAGCTGCGCATCCACCCGGACCCACGCTGCCAATGGCTCCATAGCGAGGGCAAACAGGTATGGCGAGAGCGGGCATCCCTGTCGGGTGCCTCGTCCTATTGGGAAAGCCTCCGAAGTCGCTCCAGCCACCCTCACAGAGGCTGTCAGATCAGTGTATAGCAATCGTATATATGATATAAAGCGTGGTCCTAGGTTGAGCCGTGTCAGGAGAGCGAACAAGTATGTCCAGCGCAAAGAATCGAAAGCTTTGTCTATATCGGCCAACAGCAGCGCCGCCTGGTCCCCAGTCCGACTCATCGCCTCTATTGCCACATGGGCCCGTCTGGTATTGTGTCTGGTCGCTCTGTGAGGCATAAATCCCGCCTGATCCAGGTGGATCAGGTCCGTGATATATGGGAGGAGGCGATTCGCAAGCGCTTTGGCCAATATCTTGGCCTCGGTATTTAAAAGGGAAATCGGTCGATAAGACTCATGTCGGTCTGGGGGTCGCCCAGGCTTGCAGAACACCACGATCTCCGCATGCCTCCAGTCAGCTGGCAGTAGGCCATCTTCCCAGGGCCGCCCTATAGTGCAATCCGAGCTGGAGATGGTATCGTTTGAAAAATTCGCATGGGAACCCAGTAGGCCCTGGGGCTTTACCGGTGTAAAGTTCCCCCAATGCAGTACCCAGCTCCTCCGCCGACAGGGGGCTCTCGAGGCGCTCCCGTACATCGTCCGGTAGCGCTCTAGGTGGAAGGTCTACTATGAATTTGTCGACGTCTGGCGCTGGAAGACATTCCTGCGGGGCATATTGGGTCGCGAAGTAACGCGTGAAGCTCCCTGCCAGCTCCCTCGGGGCTGAGATTGTGGCACCGGTAGTATCCTTGAGGCCCGGCAGCGCCTGAGCCTGGAAGGTGGCCTGACAGTCTATATAGCATCGTGCTGGACTTGTCGCCCCACTGGTATATTCTGCTCCTCGTCGCTAGCCACACCTGCCAAGCCTCATCCATCACCAGTGACGCATACGTTTGCTGCGCCAGAAGGAGCTGGCCCACTTCCTCCTGACGGCCCGCTACTCCGCATTGGGTTTCCAACAATTCAACGGCCGCTGCGGCCTGTACTAGTTTCTCTTTCCGTTCTCGGCGCGCTGCCGCACACCAGGCTATGCCCACCCCTCGGAGCGTTGGCTTTAGGGCCTCCCAAACCGTCCTTGCGTCTGACACAGAACCTAAATTCTCGTCCCAGTAGCGTGCAATTGCCTCCCCCATCGTCTGCTGGTATGTCTCCTGCTGTAGGGTCCAGGGCGAGAGGCGCCATCTAAATGGCTGCCTCTCTTTGCCAAGAGCGATCTCTATCGCGACCGGGGAATGGTCTGATAGTCCACGCGGTAGGATGGACACCGAGGTAACCTTGTGTATCGCGGCGGTAGGGACAAAAATGTAGTCTAGTCTTGAAAACTAGTTGTGCCCCGCCGATACATACGAGTATTCGCGTTCATGTGTGTGGAGGTAGCGCCATGTGTCCACCCATCCCATCCCATGCCCTGTACCATGTTACCCAGTTTGGTGGGAGTGTCTGTATTAGGTTCGCCCCCGGGCCTAAACCGGTCCACTCGACTATGCAGAACGTCATTCCAATCACCGCCAACCCCTTCGGGATCTCGGCCCATTTCATGAATAGTTTCTTGATTAAGGCCCATTGTAGCGGGGGCGGGGCATATACACTCCCAATTATCAACGGCTCTGTGCCTAGCGTCCCTTGTATGAAAACATATCTACCCTGTGGGTCAAGCCATTGTTTTGTGTGGACATAGGACAGTCTACGGTGCACTAGACTCTCCACCCCCCGTGATCCCCTCGTGAACCCTGCATGATAGACTTGGTCATACCCATATCTCTGCAGGCTGAGCGTTTTGTTGCCCAGTAGGTGAGTTTCTTGCAACAGCAGTATATCTGCTTTCTCCCTTTTCCCCAGCCTTAACACCGTACTCCTCTTGATCTTATCGAGCATGCCTCGCACATTCCAACTCAACACCTTCATGGAGGCACCTGCGGGCCTCAGCACAGGAACCTCAGCCACCATTGAGACGCAAACACAACATCAAGCACAGCAACGGGCCCCCTCCCCCCCCCCCCCCCCCCCCCCCCCCCCCCCCCCCATACCTCAGCAACAACATTGAAGTACCTGTCGCGGGACAGCAGGTGCCCAGCCCCCAACGGGAGGCCGAGGATCCCCTACCCCAATGGATCCCCATGAACAGTCCACCCCAACTCCCACCAATCCCCCCAAAAGCGAACTTTAATCAAGGGGGAATCTATCCGCCCTTGAGACTACCCCCGCCCCCTCAACCCTTAGTCGCCACCTTTATCGGGCACAGTCTCATTCATGCAGTAATCATTGTCCAATACTCCAGACAGTGCCAGCATTTCGCACCAATACAGTCCCATCCTACCAGGCATCGCTGATGTTCATATCTGCCACCATACCACTTAGGCATCGTCCAAATGTTCAAGGATCCGTCTGTAGTGGAGTTGGATTGTTTTTCTTCCCATCTGCAGCCTCTCCTGAGACGGAGCCCCTCCTAGATCTGGACCTCCAATTGCTTGCACTCCTTGAGCGTATGGGGGCTTGTCTCCGTGTCCCGCTCGAGGAGGAATCTGAGTCGCGACCCGGCGGGTATGTGCTCTCACTCTCACTGTCTCATCTGTCCAATGGAACACCTTCTCTGGGGTGTCGAAGAAGTGCGTGCGGGACTTATATACCACTCTTAGACGGGCCGGGAATAACAAAGCATAGGGAAGCTTGAGATCACGCAGTCTTGCCTTGGCCGCCGTAAAGGATTCTCTGCTGCTGTACGAGCCAAGTGTAGTCCGGAAAGATCAGGATCTGTCGATTTTCGAACATAAGGGGTTCCTTTACACGGGCTTGTCATAGGATAGTGTCCCGATCGTGGTAGTTCAGCAGTTTTGCAATTACTGGTCTCGGGCGTGCTCCTTCCGGCGGCTTCTGTGTGAGGGCTCTATGCGCACGTTCAACCACAAAGCATTTGGAGAGGGAGTCCGGCGGGAGCCAGCCCTCCAGCCATTGGGTCAGGAACTTTTCCATACTGCCCTTCTCGCAACCCTCCGGAAAGCCCACAAAGCGCAGGTTGTTCCTCTGGGCCCTCCCTTCGGCATCCTCCGCCCGGAGTGTCAGGCCTTTCTGGATCCCCTCCATGGCTGTTACCTTCCGCTTTAGGGTCGCCACGTCGTCCTCCACACACGAGATCCGTGCTTCCGCCTCCGTGATGCGGGCGACTGCATTCCGCAGGTCTTGGCGTAGTAGTGTAACATCCGCGCCCACAGCGCCTATCTTTGCGTCCAGCTTATCCCGGGATTGAGTGATCGCCGCCATCAGGGCGGCATTGTCCGGCCCGAGCTCTGTTGGCCCCCGGCGTCCCCAGCATTCCCGCTTGGCCCTGTGAATTTGTCTATTGGACCCTGTTTCGAGGTCCCACCTCCACTCCCGCCTCTTGTCATCGTGAGCGGCCGCCGGGGCGCTGGGCACGGGACGAATCGTCCGAGTTTCGGAATACCTGCACCAGGTGTTCAGATTGCCGAGCTATACTCCAAGGATCTAGCAGGTGTCTGCTCGTCGTCCAGTACCTGTACCATTCCTGCCTCTGGGGGTCCCTCGTGGCCTCTACCGGGGAGCTCGGGGCCACACTCCGGATTTCTTCTGACCCTAGGGTCTACCGCGTCCACTGCACCTGATGTATGCGCTCCCGCCACCTCCTTCGGGGTCCGCCCCCTCTTCCACTCCTACCGTGCTTCGGACCTCTCTGCCCCACCACAGCAAGGTCCTGTGCCGACTGGCCTCCAGGGGATGAGCACGTTGTACAAGGCGCCGTCTCCACTTAGTATCCTCCAAGCTCCCTCTCCGCAATGTCGCTCTCTGGGGGCCCTTTACCGCAGTCGCAGCCTATCTGCGTATCGATGCTCGCTTATGTCTCCCACAGGGCCATGCACTAGTCGTCCACCAACAGGCACCATTCAGTAACCCTGTCCCCACAGTGCCAGGACAGGGCAGCCGTCTCCTGGGCCTCTCCTGGGTGTCACCAAGCCGCTAGGCCCAGCCGCTCCACAACATCCACAGTTTCCCCACTATGTACGGGGGCCACACGCCCCACCGGCAAAGGCCCGGTACCTGTCCGCGGATGCCTCCACACGAGTCGCCAGGACAGCTGGGCCACTCCCGGGCCCGGTCGCGATGTTCGCGGCTGCCCGCGGTGTCTCTGGCCTGGGGGCATCAAAATCAATGTCCCGGCTCGGCCGCGTCCAGCTAGGCCGCAGCGTGCTCTCCGCCGCCACTCGTCACCAGGAGGTCACACCGCCTGGGTAACACCACCGGAGGAGCAAGGGTCGGGGGGACAGGATAATTTGCCGGATTATGAGCGGGCAGGACGGAGCTCGTTCAGGCTGCGACCGCCATGTGTGCCCGCCAAGCCACGCCCCCGACTACCCTGTTTTTTACCTCCTAATTTCTTCCTTGCTCTGTGCTCAGACCTGTATGTTTAGCAATCCACTCACAGCTCCCATTTCTTTAGCAAGTGAGTGAAACCAGATTAGACGTAGGATTTACGGTTTTGTGTCTGAGTGAGTGCTTGGACTAGTGCTATGATGGGTTGAAAGGTCCTGATCTCCTTTTTGTTCTAGGATTTGGGGTTAGTGTTGCAATTGGTTAGGGCTAGTGTTCCCATTAGCTGAAGGGGTCACCTGATTACTAGGGCTATATAAGGCCAGGGCTTATGGCATCTCAGCCCAGGCATCGAGGCTAAGGGTGGAGGGGACAAGGGTGAGTGCCTGTTTGAGACTGGTCGGGACCAGTGCTAGAAAAACTGACCAAATTCATATACACCAGCACCCACTGTACCCCATTCACACCCATACCCAGATTAACACACAGCACAAGTACTCTACTTATTTACTACAAACTAACATCATACAAAATTCTGTCTCAACACCCACTCCAAAACCACACCTATAAACCCTTCTAACCTAGCTACCACACATTTGCACCATCACCTACAAACAGTGCACAACTCTATACTACACGACTAGCCAATCCACTCATAACTAACACCACCCAATTCCACACCACACTGAACTATATCCCAATCAGACACACACTCCCTGCTCTAATTAATCCTAACAGACCCCTTTTTGTCTCTAACAAACCTATACTCGGCCTTCCATCATTTCTCCAACCAACACCAAGCTCTTATTTCAACCACAATAAGACAACCACACAACATTTACACTCCACTGCACCACACATATCACCTCTTGCAGCAAACAAGTCTAAGACAAACACTCACAACTCTGCTTCATCCCCTCTTACACACAACATACACTCTACTCACAAACACATCACCATCCCCTTTACTTTACATCTTTCACTTATAAACAAAGCTATACTAATAAAGCCATCTCATAAAACAAATACATCAGCATCTCCTTTCACTACTCCTCAAAATCAAAACATATTACGCACACAAGCACAACAAAACGTCTCAAGCGCAACACCTCAAAATACTTACCATCCCAAACTACAAACCTACACCCACCTTTCAAATTACACAAATGAACAAACTCAAATACCAAGCTTTGGCTCGTCCACCACACCCAACACATATACTTTATCACAGCAACTCTTTCAACTGCCTCTCATACATTGGATAATTTAGAACCTTACTACATGACCCACATGCTCCACTGCCACCCCTAAATCATAGACCTTTCGCCTTAAACACAAACAAAATAAGCAACATGCCACACCTCACAACTTCGCTACTCCATGTCTACTGCACAACAAGGTTACACTACAAAAACAACACAGCAAACTAGCTCACTCTTAATCATAGTCTCCACCACCTACGTGCACAGATCCATAAAAATTTCTTGTTAGCCTGCTGGACGAAGAACACTGCACAGAAAAGCTACACGATTTCCATCCTCATATACCTAATACCAACATTAAGGACACAACAGCTGCACCCCCACAAAATACTACTCACTCCTCTACAAAACAGTCACCCTATCTCCAAAGCACATTCTCTAAATTGTCTACCAATAAATGCTTGATCTCTCTGTAAGAATAAACATCACATCCACGACCTTCTCACCGATGCAAAACCAGACTTACTATTCATAACTGAATAATGGTTAGGAGATATGGCTCCAGTCCTGCATGAAGCCCTTCCTCTAGGCTATCAGATGATCACCCAAAATCGTATAGGCAAAAAAAGAGGTGGCCTAGCTGTTGTGTTCAGGCAAACATTACATATCACTAAAGTTGACAACTTCTCCATAAAAGATTGCGAGGCCCTTTTCACCAGATGCAATACTATGTCTTCCTCCTGTAACTTCTTGCTCTTTACCTTTCTGCTTCTTTACAGACCTCCAGCTAGCATGGCAACAGTCCCAGACACACTTCTAGACACGGTTGCAAACCTGAGAACACTACAATCCAACCTATGCATTCTGGGTGACCCTAACATTTGCTTTGACAAACCAAATATGCCCCATCCAAAAACTATAATTGCTTGCCTAGAAGCACGGGACCTGCATCAGATTGTCCACGAACCCACACACATCGCTGGACACATCTTAGATGTCATTTTTGCTAAGGCGGAAATAGTTACCTTTCAAACGATGACTCCGGTCACATGGTCAGACCGCTGTTTGCTTGCCTTTCAACATAAATCAACACTAAGCGATGCACCTAAAACCACCTTACGTGCATCCACCTATCGACCGTGGGACAACTCAATTTAGAACACTTAGAAACGCAACTAGCTTCCAGTGAAGATCTAAAATTCTGTTAAAAAACTGAGTGGCTACAGGAAGCTTTTAATATCTGGATACTACTAAAAATCACACAACAGACCAAAAGAAAACCAGCACCTTGGAACAATACAGTGATAAGAGATAAAACAAATTATAAAGCTGCAACGTGCCTGGCTCGAAACAAATGCCAACCAAGACAAATAAAGAATTCTTGTAAATTCTCAAGACATTTCGTTAACCAAATTGCCTAAAAGCAGCTCCACCCGTTACTCAAAAGTTCAGACCAACTGGAAAATCATTGCACAGACAAAGCAGACACATTGGATAGGGGCAAAGCATCATAAAGCTACAATCCAAGAATACTCTAACCAGCCTCTCCGTTCCTTCCAACACATTTCACACAATGAATTTATGGACCTGGTCAAAGCATGCAGACCTGCCGGCTGCCCTTCTGACCTGTGTCCACCCCAAACCTTCAAGACAATTCTTCAAACCACCTCTGCTGTGCCTCTCCAGTAAAGAGAATCATCAGCAACTCCTTAAATACCAGAATATTTCCAGAAGAACTCAAAAAGACATACATATGCCCATTACTGATGAAAACAAACTTCGACCCGCTGAACCCTGCAATCTACAGACCGATTTCAAATGGACCTTTACTGGGAAAACTGATAGAAAGATTAGCTCTCGCCTATATGTCACAATTCAGACTTCCAAACTGGATTCTGTTCAGGAAGAGGCACAGTTTCTGCCTTCCCGGCCATCTGGGATGACCTGAAGAACACAGTTGACTGCAACAGGGTTGTGCGCTACTTCTCTTGGACCTCTGGGCTGCCTTTGACCCGGTTGATCATGACACTATGCTTCAAAGAATCTATGAAGCCGGCAGGAGAGAGGTCTGCTCTAGACTGGATAGCGTCCTACCTTCGCAACAGAACTAATGTCCTCCGTACCCCGCCTTTCTCCTTGAAATCATACTTTACAAATTCAGGGGTCCCTCAAGGCTCTATTCTATCGCCCATGCTTTTCAACAACTACATGAAGTCATTACCGGTTCTGATTAATCAACCTTTCCTCACGTGCTAGAACTATGCAGATGACATGCAAATACTCTTTTCAACTGCAAAGCTCCAAAGACATTGGAAATATGCCAATTTTCAGTTGTCTCAGAGCCGTGGATCGATGGATGACGTAGAGCCATCTCCAATTGAATACTTCCAAAATGGAAATACTCATGTGGCGATTGGAAACATTATGACCTGCTCGCCGCGTGGCCTGATGATCTGGGAACACCGCCTAAAATATTGACGGAAGTAAGAAATCCCGGAATGACCATGAACTCAGAGCTATCCATGAATGACCCAGTGGACAAACTAGCAAGATCACGCTTTGTTACTATAAAAACCCTGCAACAAATCTTTCTCCTTTTGGGATTTCCACACAAGGTCCAGGCTACCATCTCTATTTTGTCCAAATTTGAATACCCCAATAGCCTCTAACACGGATCACCTTTAACTACCATGAAAAGACTACAACAGATCCAGAACTAGGCTGCCAGACTAATCTTGCATATAAAACCGCTAGGTCATATCTCCCCTGCCTTGAAAGGCCAGCATTGGTTACCGGTTGCCAGAAGATCCACGTTGAAGCTGCTTTGTGTCGCCCACAAAGCGATACATGGAACTGGACCACTCTTAATCAGGAATAAAATCACCAAACACATTCAACAAAGGAACCTCTGCTCTAGTGTGGCATTGCGCCTCAAAATCCCAAGATCCAAGAAAAAAACAATGGGTGGCACATTATTCTCTGTTTAAGCAGCCAAATTATGGAACTCTTCAACCCCAACATAAGATCCACAGATAACCACCTTATCTTCAGAAAACTACTCAAGAATTGGCTCTTCCTCACATAACCACCATACACAAACAGATAGATATATACAGCATATCTCTCTGTATACAAGCATCTATTTCTACTATAGATATGTACATATGTGTATTGCTTTGTATGAACGTGTAGAGAATTCATGTTGAAAAAAATTATTAGATGTATTCATTATTCCTGCTTAACATATGTACGTATTACTGATTGTTATTACTCTGTTTTTAACAAGTATGTGGCTGCAAAAAATAAGTACATCTTTTTATTATCACTATTTATCTACAATTGCTTCTCTATTGATCTACAAATATACATTATACCTAATTTAAAGTACAACACTTGAAAGTCAAAGTTTTTTAAAGCATTTTTAATCTACATATACTAAGTTCCTTTATGCATCTATATACCTTCAATGTACTTATGGATCTATACATTTATTACTTTTACTTATTTATTACTTTTCTTCTAATTTCTTGTATCCAATGCACAACCATAATTTTTAACCCTATACCGCTCTCAATATATCTTATAGCTCAACTCTGACTCATCTCCTAACTCTTTCTACTACTTCTTCCAGTGCACTACCCTATTTCTCACCCTATACCTCGATCAATATATCCACTACCTCCACTATCATTCATCCCAAACCCCATATCACTACTATGACCCCCAAAATATCCCTTTCGAGACTCTTCCCTACTCCACCCTCCGTGCATCATCTTGTACCTCTTTTTACTATTCCGATACCCCTAAACAAGCCTTTTTTTGTGAACCCCCCTCTCTTCCCCCTTCACCTCTCTTTTACTCACCCCCCTACCTCTTTTTTTTACTCCTCCCAAGTCTCTTCTTACTGCTATGAGCTCCAAAAAAAAATACATGAAAAACAAGCCTTCCCTTCTATCTCTCCACTATCCTTTTCAATCAAAGTAACAGACTAACATATCCACCACTCAAATTACTTACATGTTTCACTATACTAAGTCCCCACTAATCCTTTAAGGGTTCCGAAGTAGCGTACTACACACTGAAAAAGCACTTCAATACCACATCAGGGGTAGCAAGCTCTATAGAAATGCAAACTTGTTTCCCTTCTCTATCCAAATAACTGACTAACATATCCACCGCTTAAATTATTTTCATATTTTCACTATACTTGATCCCCACTAATCCTTTATGGGTCCGGAGTAGCGTGCTACTCGCCGAAAAAGCGCTTCAACGCCTCGTCAGGGGTAGTTAGTGCTTTATAAATGCAATTACTATATATCTCTTTCATAGCTGTTGGTAAACCTGCTCAACATAGTCCTGCCATATAGCGTTGGGCTTGGACTTTTGCAAGATGTTCTTCAAAGAAGTCTTTCGAGTCTCAAGATGTGCCGTAATTCTTCTATTAGTTCACAACACACATGGGTACAGACTCCATCATAAAATGTTTTTTCCCTCCATGGCTCAGAGGTCATCGTGCTCACACGTTTCCCCGGCACACACAGTTACATTCACACCAGCATTTGGAAAGAGAAGTCTGCATCTCAATTACGCTGTGGGGCTACTTCATTGGACATTTTCAGAAGCCCCTCCTCCCCCAACTAAAGCTTGGTGCTTTGGATACTAGTGGCCTCTCCGCCCTTTGCAGGACTATGTGTCCACCCTCAACACAGGAGAATTCATACAGGAATGGGTAATTGAACAAACTTTGCTCCTGGTGCAACTTGAAGTACCTGTGGTCCGATCACCATTCCACCTGTAAACTGTGTGTCTCCCCTGACCATTTCTTCTACTCCTGCAAGTCCTGCTTCTCCTTCCGCTCAAAGAAGACCTTATGGTACTGAAGAGATAGGTGCTAGACACACCGCAGAATGCATCAACTGGCACACTCTGAATCGCCAGATCTTTTCAGACAACATCCTTATTGCACCGAAGGTGAAGAAGCAGGTACTTCTGGAATCCCAGCAGCACCAACCAATGCCCGGTTCATAGACTATACCCTTGAGCACATCAGATTACAAAGAAGAGGATGACTTCGTAACCAGTGCCGAAGACTACTAGCTCTTGAACAAAGACCACTCCTAAGGTGTTAAATACCACACCTGTGTCCGATACCCACACGACCAAGCAAGTAGATGTAGAGTACTGCTCCTGCAGAAATCTGGCATCGAGCCATGAACATAAGATATTGGCACCTCTAGAGCCTCTGCCTCATTCAGGCTTTGGTCAGCACTGATAGATGGCTTCAAAGTCGACTAAGGCACCTTCCAGGGGTGTTGAGCCCCACCCAATCAAAGAGTGTTTAGCACCCTGCTAACATCCGAAGACCATGCGGAAAATCTTGTTGATTCAAAAAGCTTCATTGACAACTGAATACGAGGAATCCAAGGCACCAATTTAGGAGTAACCCCAGGAGAGGCTGGACTCCAAGCAGGAGCGTCTCTTTATCCACCTTGTCACCCAGAAGATCTCTGTGGAATACTTCTGTCGAAGCCATCAGGGACACTTGCACGCTAGAGAAGTCTTGCCTTCAAGAAAGAATCCTCCTCTGAGACTCCTTTTGGATTTAGCATCGGGAAAAAAAGATGGACGGGCTCAAGACCTCTCTCACATGTCCCACATCCATCTCTTCCTCTGGCTGCCTTACCTCTGGCACCAATTTCGCCATCTTCACCACAGCACGTATACACACCACCTCCTTTGCTTCCACAAGTGTCACCTGAAGGGTCCCCTTGCTCTTTTTCGGATCTATGTAGTACATATGATCCCACCGAGCTCTATGACCATCCCTTAGACCAAGGCCTCGCTGATGACCCCTGGGAAGACTTCGATTTCTTCCCCTTTCCCCTGAACTAGGAGATACTGACTTGTTGGACCACTGCCTCGTTATGGCATCCCTGCTGGATTATGCTATAACTTCCCACAAGGTTCCAGAGGGCCGCTGCACACCATTAAGTGAAGAAAATAGACTACAGTCCCATGGGTAAAATTCTAATAAAGAATCTATCCCACCAGTTGTACCTAATTCACTAAGGGTGTGGTACTATATCAATAAATGAAATGACAGGCCCACAATATACTGGTAATGTGATATATTATTTTCAACATTATGACCTTAAAACTTCAGTGCAGATGGCGCAGAGTGCAAGTCGCCAGTAGGTAGTTATAGTTAGGATCTACTTTCCATAGGAAATCCGCAACATTCTATTGGGAATAACTTTGGCGCCGGTGGACGAATCTTCGCGAATTTCTCCAAGAAAATGGCCCGCTTCTTCCCTGAAAGTTTGGGGGGGATTCGTCAAGCGGGGGCCGAGATAAAAGGGGGGTACCAAAACCGTGTTTTCCCCATGTTAATTTCCATAGGGCGGTCGACTTCACTTTTAGCCCGAACGGCTGAATGGATTTCCACCAAACTTGGCAAAATTGTAGGGACTGGTAGCCCGATGTGCCTTTGCTATGTCTCAAGATATGTGCTCCAGTGGATTTTGAGTAATTTAGGTTCAAAAAAATATATCTATGGCAGTGCCCCGGTACGCGCACCGGGGTGCGCCCCGGGCGCGACCCGCGACTTGCGCACGGAAAGCTGATTGGCTCTCAGGTGTCTGTAAACATTCGAAACAGTCCGGAGCGGCCGCCATCTTGTGTCTCGGTAGGATCGAGACACAAGAGGTGGCCAAAACAAAAGGGGGAAATGACCATAAGGGGGCAGGGTAGACCCCCCTGACCCCTAGGTTTGATGTGGGGGCTATAAAAGGGCCCCGCGGGGCAAAACATTTTTTTTTTTTCGTTTTGCGCGGGGGGAGCGCCCGGTACGCGCACCGGGGAGCGGACCGGGGAGCGTACCATGAGGAAAAAAGAATGACAGTTTTTTAAAAATGAAGCCTTTTTTTATAAATTGGAGGTAGTTCTAAAAAGAACTGTTTTTTTTCTTCTTTTTGTTTTATATTTTTTTAAATGTTTTTGGAACATTTTGTACTTCTTTTGGCTTTTCAAAACAGTTTTATATTTTTTTAGGGGGAGAAACAAAAAAAAGGGAGCTGAAACTGGCTCAACTGGAGCAAAAAACAGAAAAATTACTTCTTTTTGGGGCACTTGTGATTGTCACCTGCAAGGACGATGAGCTTTACGCTCTTTTCACCATAGGCGATAAGCTTGCCACATTCAGTACAAGTGATTTTAAAATCAGCAAATCGTTGCTGTATACAAGGCATCATCTCTGATGTTTCTGGTCCCGATGAAGTAGGTTCGTTTCTTTGGGAGGTGGTCCTTGAAGACTGGGGGAGGTTACTGGCTAGTTCCCTGAGCTCTGCACGAGAATAGTTGTTAGGGTGCTTACGGATCATATGTCGAATCATGGTATTGTTACTAAAGGAATACTTTTTGTTTGGGTTGCCCCTTGAGAGTTATTCCTTACAGATTAGGCAAGTTACCTTGGCCGCATTCACTTTTTTCTTGCCCTCCTGGGAGTGAAAAAAACTCCCATACAATGTGTGACTTGGGCTTGTATGGGGTATTTTGTTCAGGCAGCCATCTTCTCCCATCCTCCTCTTCCTCCTCCTCCTCTTCTTGACCACCAGTGTACTGTTGTGGTGGTCCTCTTGGTGGTTGTGGTGGTGGTGGTGGTGGTGGTGGTGCAGATGCTCCAGCTGTTGCAGCTACAGTAGCCATTAGAAAGTACAAAATAGTTCTCTCTCTATTACTGAAACAGGTCTTTCTCAGTCAAAGGACAAAGTCAGAATAAGGAAAAAAGGTGGGGTCTTTCATCATTTGGAAAAGAAAAGGCCTGAACCAATGAGAAGTGTTATTTTCAGGTCACAAGACCAGGGATTTCATCATTATGAAAGTAAAACTGTTCTGCACCAATTAAAAGTGTTATTTTCAGGTCACATGACCGACACGCTTACGCGACGCGCCCCGGGTCGCGCCGCGTAAGCGCGTCGGAAGTTTACGTTGCGCGATCGTATTCGCTCGAGTGCTTCCGGGTGTGCTTACGCCGTGCGTATCACGCGGACGCAGCTACGCGATACGTGACGTCACGATCATGTTTTCATTCGCGACATTGGCGCTAACGGGACGCTTCCCGGTTCGCGCACCGGGGCGCTTCAAACGACAACGCTCTCCGGGGCGCTCCCCGGGAGCGCTCCAGGGTCAAAAATAAAAATAATTTTTTTTTTTTTTAAAAATACAAATAAAATATAGGATTCATTCATTTTCAAAAATATTACATTTCATAGCTGTAGACATTTGCTATTAACCACATTTTGAACTTCTAGTTCGGAATTAGCATTTAAAAAACCTATGAAATTCACTGAAAAAACAATCGGTTTCACACCAGTTATAGTTAGGAATTAGCATTTAAAAAACCTATGAAATTCACTGAAAAAACCATCGGTTTCACACCAGTTATAGTTAGGAATTAGCATATAAAAAACCTATTAAATTCACTGGAAAAACCATAGGTTTCACACCAGTTATAGTTAGCTGCAAATTTTACTGACATAAAACCATTGAAATTCCACGTTATAGTTAGTTGGACTCACTATAACTTGCTCGTGTAATGCACTGCTGATGACGTCACATATTACATCATTCATGACATGGTCAGTGACATCACTCATGACATCACTCATGACACCATCTTTGTGACAGAGTGACAGACCTCCTTTCAGTGTAATGTAACCCTTGAAACACATTTTCAAAAATAGAAACTAACATTTTCAAAAAAATTGAGATATCCATACCAGTTACAACAACCAATTCAGTAATACCACCATCTATATACACATCCACTCATTCACCAACAGTTCTATATAGTCACTCGTACATATACTCACTCATCATATGTAGTGATACACCAATACATCCTGTTACACACCGACAGTCATCCAAAAGTTACTCACACACATACTCACACATGCAAATAAACTATTGAACATCCATTTATTTGCATATACAACTATACACACACACTACCACCTTACTTCTAAGGAAACTTACACATACTTACTCTCTTAAACAATCACTTATAGAAACACGTACTTATTTAAACAGGAACTCTTACAATCTCACATATACTCACTTATAAACATCAATACTCACATATACTAGATTAAAACATATGTCGTTACTGATAAAGACACTAGTGAGACAGTCATTCACTCACTAACACACACATATACACACTCATCCACCCATATAGTCCTGCACATATGCTGTCTTCAAAACACATACAAACAGTGAGTCAGTCATTTTCTGATAGATACATCTGCCTTGTGGATTCCTCACCTTGTGAATACCCCCCTTGCGTCAGCAACGTTCGGAAAATTCTTTGTAGCACGCCGGCGTGGTCGACGTCACAGGAGCACGGCACTGCGCGCGACTCCGTCTGACGTCACCGACTCCTCATAAGACCCACGTCGGCGTGATGACGTCAGTTCCCTTTTTTCCGCGTCGTCGACGCTAACGGTTTCTGGGATCTTCTGCGATACTTTGAGTATCTTGTTGCTATTTGGTAAGAAAGCGGACGTGGCCCTGGAGAGATTCAAGGACAGCCAGGCGACGGCAAGGTCTTTGGGCCTTCAGGCAAGGGGTTCTGCTACTAGGAAGTTTAGGAGATATGGCAGATCCACTTTTCGTTCCTACAACCAAGGCCAGCAGCAGCAGCGACAGAATCCTCTGTATAAGAGGAAACAAAGGGGCCGTGCTCGTGGACGCCAGGCCTCCTCCTCCTCTTATTCCTCTAATAATCAAACCCCTCCCACTACAGCAAAGCAGCCCTAGATCCGCCATTCTGGATCATGTGGCACCGGTGGGGGGTCGGCTTACTCATTTTCTACGGGATTGGGAATCGGTTACGTCAGATCTTTGGGTTCTCAATCTCGTAGAAAATGGGTATGCACTTCCCTTCCAGGAGTTCCCTCCCAATTACCCTCCTTGCCAGGGTTATTGTTCGGAGGACCACCTGCTTCGCCTGCAGGAAGAAGTCCTTGCTCTGTTCAAAAAAGGT
Source organism: Lissotriton vulgaris (assembly GCF_964263255.1). Lineage (NCBI taxonomy): Eukaryota > Metazoa > Chordata > Amphibia > Caudata > Salamandridae > Lissotriton > Lissotriton vulgaris. The sequence continues at coordinate 518,173,909 of NC_141689.1, forward strand.
GCGATAGAGGTGGTCCCGGAGCAGGAGAGGGGCCAGGGGTGCTACTCCTGGTATTTCCTGATCCCCAAGAAGGATGGCAGGTTACGTCCAATCTTGGACCTCAGGATTTTGAATCTCTACCTCAAACAGGAGAAGTTCAAAATGCTCACGCTTGCGCAGGTTCTTCAAGCGCTGTTGGAAGAAGACTGGATGGTGTCAATCGACTTGCAGGACGCGTATTTTCACATCCCAATCCTGAAGTCGCACAGGAAGTATCTCCGTTTTACGGTGGGATCGCAACACTACCAGTTTGCGGTCCTTCCGTTTGGACTTACTACTGCGCCTCGAGTCTTCACCAAGTTGATGGCAGTGGTGGCTGCGCATCTCAGGAGGTCGGGGATTCCTGTGTTCCCCTATCTGGACGACTGGCTGATCAAAGCGGAGTCGCCCGAGAAGGTGTGTCATCACCTGCAAGAGACATCGCAGCTGTTGTACAGATTGGGTTTTTCGATAAACGTGCCCAAATCTCACCTGGTGCCCTCCCAGCGCAACCTGTTCATAGGTGCGGTACTGGACACTACTGTTTGTTGTGCATTCCCTCCTCCTCAAAGGATTCGCGACATTCAGGAAATGATTCCTTTGTTCTACAATGGAGCGGTTGTTCCAGTCCTGAAGGTCCTTCGCCTGCTCAGTCTGATGGCTTCTTGCATTCTGTTGGTCAACCATGCACGCTGGCACATGAGGGCACTCCAGTGGTGCCTCCGCAGGCAGTGGTATCAGCACAACGGAGATCTCAGAGAGTCGGTGAGGATCTCCAGAGAAACTGCAGCGGATCTGTCTTGGTGGGGCGTGGAAGGCAATCTGTCTCAAGGAAAGCCTTTTCAGCTACCACCATCGGTGGCCACAGTGATAACGGATGCATCCACTCTAGGGTGGGGTGCTCATCTGGGGGATCTGGAGGTCAAGGGTCTTTGGTCTCCAGAGGAAAGGTTGCTTCACATCAACCTTCTAGAGTTGCGGGCAATACGTCTAGCAATTAAGGCCTTCCTCCCTTCCCTTCGCGGTCAGTCGATCCAGGTCCTGACGGACAACACGACCGCGATGTGGTACATCAACAAGCAGGGAGGAGTAGGGTCGCAGTGTCTCTGCAAAGAGGCTCTGCGTCTCTGGTCCTGGGTTCAGGATCATCAGATTTGTCTGATGGCAAATCATCTGGCCGGAGTTCTGAACGTACGTGCAGACGTTCTCAGTCGGCAGTTCTCTGCCGACCACGAGTGGAGGCTTCACCCGGAGGTTGTTCACAACATCTTTCAGTTGTGGGGAACTCCTCGGGTGGACCTTTTTGCCACTTGCGAGAATGCTCACTGCCCGTCATTCTGCGGTCTCCAGTATCCGATGCAAGGAGCATTGGGGGACGGGTTTCAGTTGAGCTGGGGAGGTCGGCTCCTTTACGCGTTTCACCCCATACCCTTGATTCCTCGGGTTCTGAGGAAGATTCGCCAAGACCGGGCCCAGGTCATATTGGTCGCCCCGGATTGGCCAAGAAGGGTGTGGTACTCGGACCTTCTCCACCTCTCCTCTCACCCGCCGCTCCGTCTCCCTCTCAGGGCAGACCTCCTCTCTCAGATGGAGGGGCAGGTTCTACACCCCCACCTCCAGACATTACACCTTCATGCCTGGAGATTGAACGGGGCAACTTGAATTCCTTTTCTCTCCCTCACGATGTGGTGGATGTTATTCTTTCTGCCAGGCGCGACTCCACCAAGTCCATCTATTCGTATAGGTGGTCAAAGTTTGTCTCTTGGTGCAGGGAGAGGGATGTTGACCCTTTGAAGGCTCGTTTATCAGACATTTTGTTGTTTGCTCTTTCTCTGGCACGGCAAGGGTTTGCTGTTGCTACGGTCAAAGGATATCTTTCGGCCTTATCGGCATTTCTCTGTTTGCCGGATCAGCCTTCTCTTTTTAAATCTCCTGTAGTTTTAAGATTTTTGAAGGGACTTACTAATAAGTTCCCTCCTTCTCCCTTTATTGTTCCTCATTGGGACTTGAATCTTGTATTGACTTATCTGATGGGTTCTCCGTTTGAACCCTTGCACAAGTGTCCCATGAGGCTTCTTTCATTTAAAACGGTCTTCTTGGTTGCAATTACCTCGGCAAGGAGGGTTAGTGAGCTTCAGGCTCTTAGTTCCAAGCCCCCGTTCTTATCCATTCATGCTGAAAGAATGGTTCTCAGGACCAGGGCTGCTTTTCTGCCTAAGGTGGTAACTCCCTTCCATCTAGGACAATCCATTACCCTTCCTACCTTTTATCCTCCCACACATCCTTCAAAGGAGGAGGAGAGGCTTCATCGCTTGGACCCAAAGAGAGCAGTTAGTTTCTATCTTGATAGGACTAAAGACTATCGTATTGACGATCAGCTCTTCGTGGGTTTTGCTGGCTGCAAGAAGGGCAGAGCGGTGCACAAGCGCACTCTTTCCAGGTGGATTATCCTCTGCATCAAGATTTGCTACTCTCTGGCGGGTAAGGACCCTCCTGAGGGTATTAGAGCTCATTCAACTAGAGCGAAGTCTGCAACTTCTGCATTGTCTAGAGGTGTTCCTGTTGAGGACATTTGCAGGGCCGCGACATGGGCCTCCCTCCACACTTTTGCGAAGCACTACTGCTTGGATGCTGAGGTGAGGAGGGACGGCCACTTCGCGCGCTCTGCTCTCCAAGATTTCCTGGTGTAGCAGAGTGGACACCCTCCTCCGGGAGTAGGGACTGCTGTGGGACTCTATTCACAAGGTGAGGAATCCACAAGGCAGATGTATCTATCAGAAGAACAAGTTACTTACCTTCGGTAACGCTTTTTCTGGTAGATACAGTATCTGCCTGTGGATTCCTCACTGACCCACCCGCCTCCCCGTTGTCCACTCTGCTATACCTGGGTTTATGTGCAAATGTATTTATGAATTTATATTTCTGGTATTTTATGCTTTTGCACTTTTAGTGTGTTTTTGGATTGCGTGTACTGTGTACATTGTATATTTGTATATATTTGTTGGTCCGTCCGGGTGCCTCGAAGGCACGGAAAAAAGGGCGGAACTGACGTCATCACGCCGACGTGGGCCTTATGAGGAGTCGGTGACGTCAGACGGAGTCGCGCGCAGTGCCGTGCTCCTGTGACGTCGACCACGCCGGCGTGCTACAAAGAATTTTCAGAACGTTGCTGACGCAAGGGGGATATTCACAAGGTGAGGAATCCACAGGCAGATACTGTATCTACCAGAAAAAGCGTTACCGAAGGTAAGTAATTTGTTCGATGCATCTATGTGCAAAGTAATACCCCCACCAAACATCTAATAACCCATATACACACACATGTAGCTACTCACCAACCCATGTAGCCATTTATACACAAAGTGAAACACTGATACATATATTTAAATATTTTAACATTACTCGCTAATATATGTATTCACTAAGATACACTTAATAAGCCAGTTAACCAATCAATTTTTTCAAAAAAAACATTCATTAAAACATTTATTTAAACATTTATTCTTCCATCGACCTTTACATATACATATATAAAAAATATTTATTTTTCAGAAAGATACACATTCACTGGATGGTGTCATCCGTGATGTCATGAGTGATGTCACTGACCATGTCATGAGTGATGTAATATGTGACGTCATCAGCAGTGCATTACACGCGCAAGTTATAGTGAGTCCAACTAACTATAACGTGGAATTTCAATGGTTTTATGTCAGTAAAATTTGCAGCTAACTATAACTGGTGTGAAACCTATGGTTTTTTCAGTGAATATATATATATATATATATATATATATATATATATATATATATCTATATCCACACGAAAATAAGGTTGCCCTTGTGAAGCTGCCTCACAGGTGGTAAGCGTGATCAAATGGTGAAATCTGTGCACGACTTGCAGCAGACATCGAATCCCTTCGTGATGGCTTACACGTTTCGGGCTCTGTCGCCCTTGTTCACAAGTCAGGAAAGCACACACGACACTTTGGCAGCTCACCTGTTTTTTTTTTTTGTAAATCTTTTTATTGAAAATAAAAACAGCCAAAGCAATATACATAATACAATAGGATATCAGTCAGAGTGTGGAAGGAGGAATAAAAATACCATACAATAAGGTGCTCAAGTCATATTAGGGGCTGGGAGCAGGGGAGAGACGAATACAAAATCGATTATTTCTGTTACACTACGAGGAAAGGCAGGTCAGGGGGAAAGTGGAACTTCAACGACATCCATAAGAGGAGGAGTGCAAATATCTCCACGGTATGTGGTCCAATGACCCCATACCTTACCCCATTTCCTCCCTGAACATGCACCAGTCCATGTTTTCCATCCAAGCCTCGACCATGGGTGATCTTTGGGAACAAAATCAAAAAACTTTTTTGACTGCGCACAAGGGTTGGTTTCAATTGAATCAGGTGTAGCGTGCCGCGGAGGTATCACCTCGTCGTCCTTGAGGTGTTAAGTATAAACAATCACCACTGCGTCCCTTAGAATTCAGGGGCGGCCCTCTGGGCGCAACTAAAGAAAAAGATCGCTGCTGCGATACTTTAAAGAGGTTATACTTTTAAACCAAGTCTTTGTATTCCATAAAACTACACCATCCGGTATCAGTTGTAAATGGTATATTTATTCCATCTTCCTAAATTTCAAAATCAATATGTTGTACATCACATTCAATTTGTATCCATGAATTCAAATCTCACAAGGTCCCATATGTTGTACATCACATTCAATTTGTATCCATGAATTCAAACCTCACAAGGTCCCAATGCATTTCGTGTCATCAGGCACTTCATCAGGGGAATCTGTAAATTAATATATATGATGAGGACCCACACTTAAACATCATATGTAACAAGAACTAGAACAACTCATTTAAGTAATCATAGGAGTCTCTCTCAAGCATATTTACAATAATACATGTCATCGACATATGGTGCATTTTTAACCAACCAACGATGTAATAGTAAACCATTTCAGATGAATGCAATTTATCTACATGGTGAAATCTTAAATAAAAATGTAATTCATAAATCATCAAGCGATAGTAAAAATCAAGTATATAATGCATAGTCAACAGAAATAATAGTGCTAGCTAGTTACTGAACCATGGTAATGTTTCCCGGGGAAACAGAGTTCATGTTTCCACAGGACGGGTGCTTTTCGTAAATAACATGCTATTCTAAACTAAAAACGAAGATATCTGATGTAAGAATAAAATAGTGCGCGTTCGCCTTATTTTTCTCAAATCATACCAAGGTTTCAAAACGAAACCTCAGAAACACTTAACGCTTACCGATAAAGCCGCAAGTCTGCCGCGTAAATGCCAAAAGCTTCTTGGAACGCCGAAGCGTGGTGTTGACTTTCCACCATTAAAAGGTTTGGTCTCAAAAATTAGAAATAGACGATGTCATACTAAACATTGTGAAGACGTGCAAGTGTGTAGCGGCCATATTGGAAGGTTAAAGGAACAGAGTGCTATGATCTAAAAAATCAATTCCTCAACGAAAAGAGGATGAATAATAATGTGAATCAAGTTCATCATTATAAAACAATCATGAGTTGGTGACAAATATACGTAACTGTGCATGATTTAACTGGGTGAAAAAATACATGTAACATAAGTTGAAACATTTAACGACTCATCCTACAGTGTTTTACTATTGTTAACGGTTATTAAATGGTAAAAATATTCCCTGTCACTCAGGTTGAACTCGGCCTTCAATTCCTCAAAAGTTTTAAACTTGCCTTTTACCCAGAGATCACCCACCTTACTGATACCGATCATATCCCATTTCTCAAATCCTTTCGTTTTCCACAAGTTTCCCAGCTTCTCTGAAGCAAAAAGCGGGGTCGTACGGGTCAGTCGATCCCTCCATCCCATAGCATTGTTAGCGCAGTGCCAAACCCGAACAGCAATCTTTGTGGGCCCGGAAAGCTTCCCTCTATCCAATCTAGAATAAAGCGCTCTATAGTATTCGCCCCCCACCAACTGCCACCTGTCCATGGCAAACGCAGGGTTCAATCCGGGGCCATACATGCCATGATTAATGGCCCCCAATTGAGACGCCCAGTAATACCGCTTGATGTCAGGGAGAGCGATGCCACAGTCATACCATGGAAGCGTCAACTTGGCGAGGGCGATACGCGAACGCCCATCCCAGATCAACTTCTTCTAGAGACCCTCAATAGTCCGAAAATAACTTGTGGGAATTACATCAAAGGTTTTCTGAAGAGCATACAGAAAACGTAGTAGCGACATCATCTTAAAGAGCGCCCAACGGCAGAGCGGCAGTTTACGCCAGCGCAGCACGTCCAGCTTCAGTCGGGTTAGCGGTGGGAGCAAATTCTGTTCGTATCGGGCAGCCGGGTTCAACGATACATAAACCCTGAGATACTTAAAACCTGTCTGTGTGACCTGGATGGGACAATCACGCGGCAGAAGAGGGACATCTCCCTAGAGGACGTATAAGTAAGATTTAGTCCAATTAATGACCAGACCTGAGTTCCTACGAAAGGAGGTGAGGACATCAAACAAAATGATTAACGACTTCCGGGGCGAACTCAGGTACAACAATATATCGTCCGCGTAAAGCGAAATACAATCCTCGAGGTCTTGGGCCCACCGGATACCCTTCATCGACAGTTCCCATCTAATCCATACAGCAAGGGGCTCAAGAGCAAGAGAAAATAAGAGCAGAGATAATGGGCAACCCTGTCTTGTGCCCCTTCCGAGAACGAAGGGCTTAGAGACCCGACCATTCACGACCACCTGCGCCAACGGGTTCTCATAAAGTAGCCTTACCCAGCAATGAAGCCAGGACCAAACCCAAACTTGGCAAGTACAGCCCACAAATACGGCCACTCCACCGTATCAAAAGCCATCGTGGCATCCAAAGAAGCCAAGATGGCCGGCTCACA